>NC_137695.1:35091218-35821686 GCF_964034855.1 Anser brachyrhynchus
AAAGACTTGTGAGAGTGCAAGTGACACAACTTCTCTATTTTCTATTCAGCATCCTCCTGAGGTTTTAAATCACAGGCACACAATTGATTTTACTCAATGCTGTCTCTCAACATACTGTGACTTTGTATTGCTCACGTGGCATAGTTGGTAGAAAAGTGATGAACGTTTGTCTCATCATACTCAGAAATGCTTAAGTTGTTATAAAGAATAAATAATGAAACACCTGCACCACAGCGAGACTTCAGGAATGGTCAAGCCACTGAAAACAGGAACCACAGAATGGCTCGGGTTGGAAGGGACCTTAAAAATCGTGGAATTCCACCCCCCTGCCGTGCGCAGGGATGCTACCCACTAGATAAACCACTAGTTTAAAGCATAGGACTCTGCCCTAAAACCAGTATTTTTCAGTACTCTGAACTAGCAAGCACAAAGTAATATAAAAAGCAAGAATAATGCATCATAAAATACGTGAAGTTCATAAACCTAAAGGGACCATTCATTTTTCTGTTGCATATTATGTTAATAAGTGTGTTCTGTATGCAAAATGACACTGCTTTTGCAAATCAGGAGGGATCTCATCCTACATCCTTCAGCTGTCATCCCTTTTCTGAAAAGGAGGGCCAATGCAGCATATGGAATCTAATTAAAGATCAGCAGGATTATCCTTTTTAAGGTTCACCTGAGAATTGACAAGAAACCAATTTGCTGCCACTCAGCACTTCCAGCTTTCTGAACCTTGAACACTCACACGACGGTACAGAAGACGTACCAGCTTTGACATTTTTGCATGTGCTTTCTGTTGTTTATCTCTAGCTTTAAGTTAAACAGCCTAATACAAGAACACTTTCAATTACAATTTAGTTTAGAGCAATTATTGCTTTATTATTTCTATAACAAGCACAAGCAACGTATGTAATTAGAGGAAATCAAGAGCACTTAACTGACCTTCCTCCCAAAAGGACTGACCAGTAAACATCCTCTTAGTACCATAACACTTTGCATCCCAAATCAATAACTTCTAGGCAACAACATTCTTGCATGCTGAATTCCTGAGTTCCACACGATGCTCCATGAAGGAGACGGAAGCTAGCACCCATGCACAAGTTCTCTCATAAATCGCAGAATATTTATGAAGTAGTAACTAGAGTTTTATTTGTAAGGAACTGCCACAATTTCCAGTAAGCCTCAGAATTATGCTGAAGAAAAAAAAAATAATAAAAAATCTGCTATCCTCATCACTTTCAGTGACCCAACAAAAGCCAGACTCACTCTCTATCAATTACACCATTTGCGTCACAAGCTTTAAATAAGCTCTGAGCATCTATTCCATGAACCAAGAACTAGCTCCTTGCATTAAGGCACACACACACGTTAAACAGGACTATGTCACTGCCACACCCACTTAACAGTCCCGTGGGACCGTGTATATGAATATCTTCTTCATCAGATGTCAGCGTCTCAGCCTGTTTCCAAGTCTAGCATGCGAGCAATTCAGTGGCATCTTTCAGGTCCTTACACCAGATAAATGTATTTTAACAAGCAACTTATTTACAGTTACATATACTTATATAATCTTCTGAGTGTAGAAAATAATTCTAAGTATTTAGTTGCATGCAGGATTATAACCCCAAAATACATTGAAGTAAATCTGATTTGCTACAGGAAGATTATTTATTTGAACAGAGCGGGGAACACTCCAGAAAACCAAGTGAAAGCTTACTGTTCTAAATACAAATTATTCTAGTATATTCTTCTGTAGCACTCTATCTACTCTTAGAAACAAGATTCTAAATCTTGACTGACGTTATTTTTTTGACACTAGATGCATACTAATTTTGCAGATCTGGTTCACACATTTATCCCAGAACAAATCTTTCTTGGCCATTGCAATGCCCACATCTGAAGCATACCTGTCCTTGACGTCTTTCATAAGCTGCTGCAAGTCAATTTCCTGCTTCCTCAGGTTTCCAAAGGAGGACTGGCTTTCCACATAGCCCCTCCCTCCAGCTCCCAGGCTGATCTTTCCAAACGAAGTTTCAATACTTCCTTGAACAAAATCTTCAAATTTCCCCATGTATTTTGCAAAGTCAGACTCCACAATCACTAGGAAAAGAATAAAACCAATTGCTACCCATGAAGACAAGCGCTGAAACAGTCCTGAAGTCATCAGAAAAACAAGAACTAACAGAAAACACAGTTAACGTTGATGAAGGCAAGAAGAATACTCAACAGGTAAATAGGGAAGTTCACAGCTCTGCAACTTCTGCTTGCTCCATATTTTTATTGCCTTTGCTCAGTTATCTTCCATATTTTGCCATTTTAGGAAAACATCTGGTGAGCGAAATGCTGAGCTCAGATGCTAAGGAAGACTTAAAAAGCATGGCAGAAATTTACTTCAGCAACAAGGGAGAACTATGAAGTAGATCTGCTTATAATAGGTTGAATATTTTGCCATTATCTTGACATATCTCATTATCAGCCTGTCTCAAAGCTCACTGAAAACCAGTGGAAACATCTAATTGGCTTAAATCAAACTCTGAATCTCATACGTCTACAACCCAGAGAACAGACTCAGCTTCTTTTCTGAGCTCCAATTAAAATCTATGCATAAGTAACTATCTGTTTACCTACATTCACAATTATGTCATGCCCAGAAATAGAGGGTTCCAGATCATTACTCCTATTACCTGTCTAGCACTGGTGCAGCTGGATGGAGAAATAAAGACAAGGATAACTATTTTTTTAACTGTCTGTGCAAGAAGAAAGGACGCCGTGATAACACCTGCAAGCATTCGCTGGTCTGCTATCACCAGTAGAACAGTTTGTTCGGTGCTTTTTCACCTGGAGCACTGCACAGTTTCACGCTACTAAGACACACTGAAAACTCCCCAAAATACTCTAGGGGAGCTCCTGAGGCTGCAGACAGCACTGCTATTAAACAGCATGGCAGCGCTGTATGGCTTGACAGCCTTCAGCACTCAGTTGCAGTAGTCCATCTAGACATTTTTTTTAAACGTTTCTTAGTATTATTTTTAGCTAAATGAATAGTCAAGTGAGAAAAAGATGCAGCCATCTCATTCCTAAGGATGGAAAATACTTCAGAGCATTCCTCTGAAAAGAGCCCTCTAGTAACATGACTGAGAATAACAAAAAGATGCGGCTTCGCATGCTTTTTATGTACAATAACAGTGCTGCCCGAGTATGGCTTTACCTGGTTTTATAGGTTTGTCTTCTGTAAGCACATCACTCAAGGAGACTGTCAAGAAATGATACTTGGGCTTCTGCCAGCACCAGAATGTCTTCTTCTTTGTAACCAAGCTGAGAAGCTGCAGCTTGTCTGAGGCGTTCAAGTGAGAGACAGGGATCAAGTCACCTCCACTGTCTGTTTCTCTCACAAAATTCTTTGTTGCTTTTGCAAACATCTTGGAGAATCATTTAGAGCCTGAAAGAATGAATCTGTTTTTCAAAACTACAGTGGGAAAGTACAAATATTTACATTTTCACTTTAAGAAGTTCTTCACAGTATTAATACAGGAACAGTTACTGTTTTCACCTCATCTTTTCCACTCTGAGTTGGAAATCCTGACAGTCCAAGCAACATTCCCCAAAGTAAAAAAGTTTTCACAGTAACAGATGAAACAATTTTCATTCAAATTTTAAATAAGCAACAATGAATAAGAACAATGCGCTGCAAACAGGATATGGAAGGCTTTAACATTACAATAATCATGAAATTCATGACCACACAGATAATGAAGAAAGCAAGATATGTGCAAAAGGAAGTATTAAAATCTAAAGCTGAAAAATTCCTTCAAAGAACACCCATGGATAATTCATTTGCTAGGGAGGAAAAGAAACAAAAAAACCTTACATAACCTACCTGAAGTTCTAAGAAAAAGTGTCTAGTAATGAGCACCCTGAGGAGACTTCCGAGGATCACAAGAACACAGGTGCAATGGCAGAGGATTCCTGCCTCTCCACGGATTCCTTCGTTTATTACCTAACATTAAATTGTCTTAGTCCATAGAAGGTAATTGGATATTATTCATACAGATTATCTTCATTGTTTTAAGTGTGTTAACACATACAGGGATAGTAAAAAATCCTCTATAAAAAGCAACAAATATTGCTTTTTATACTGGCAGCTTTGTAACTAAGTTCTCTTTCTGAACTCTGCCCCTGGAAAGTCCCGTTTCATTTTTTTCCCTTCTGAACCTTTTACCTCCAGTGTTTTCCAATTTTCTGTTTCCCATTAGAGTAAATACAGCTAAATAAAACATATGTTGCTTGCAACTGTTATTCATATCTGCTAAACAGGTACTTACATTACCTTATTCTAGCTCTTAAATTTGTCGTAAATTTAAAAATACTGGCATCTCTTCTTGCGTAAGGTTTCCTTTATCCCAAGCAATGCATTTCGCTGTATTAACAAGAAAGTTTGCTTAAGTCACAGAAGAAATGGTAAAAATTACCATTCAGGAGTGCTAAACATGCAAATCTAAAAAACTGGTGTTTTAGTCTCATCAGATTTTTCTTCAGCTGTTTTACTTGCTATTTCTACTTTTTTAGTTGGCAGCACTCCTTTGAATCCTCCAGCTGACACTGTAAAGTTCAACTATGAGCCTAGGATGTCCTAGCTGCCCATTTCTTTTCTTTAAAATAGGTTACCCACATGTTTTCCATTAATTAATCACCTATCCTGCTTCAAAGAGATTAGTTAGGTTTGTCCATTACAAACACAGGCCAGAATTAGCTAAGACAAACTTCAAACAACCAAGCAAAAAGATATTGCAGAGAGCACTCACAATTGAGGGAAAATGGAAAACCAAGTAAAGATACTAGTGGCTGGAATACAGGCTTCATGTTTTAGTATCAGTTGGAGGAGAGAAGAAAACCCTTCTCTGCACATAGAAGCTTAGCTTTCCCCAAATCCCATTTCAGATAATATTTCATACAGTATTTACCAATTCATGTTGAGGTTCCTATGAAACCCCCATTGCCCACTCTTAGTTCTCCACGTAAACAAGTAAAGGGCATTTCCCAACAACATTTCGAGGGAAAGGATCTGAACAATGTCAGTCTCCTAACATTTTACTTAAGTCTTCTGAGGCTTTCATAATAAACTGAGGCTACAACAAACTCGCAGCACAGTCCCAGCTATACATACTGGGAGTATTTCCACTGACTTTCTTTTTCCCTTACCTTTTCCTAGGCTCTAAACTGAGTTTGATTTTTGCATTCTTAAATTTATTCTCCATAAATTTCCCCCGTTTTAATCTCAGTGTAATGTAGTTTTACTAAGCAATGTAGCTCTACTGCAGCAGAGAAAAAAAGAAAAAAAAGAAAAACAGCGAGGGTGGAGGGTTTGGGGACTTCTTTTATATGACTTTATATTTCACAACTAACCAGATGACTGATTTGTAATGGAGGGGACCATCACGGCAATTTGCCCCGCATTAGCCACTGTTCCCTTTCTTCAAGGATTTCTGTGCTTTATGTGATTGATTGCTCATTCATTCTGATCCCATTTCAACACAATGGACTCACGTGGGCATACTGTCTTAAATGAAAAAAGCCCACCAATCCTAAGGAGCTTATGAGAAGAGATATTGGAGAAGGAAAAAAAAACCACCACAGTTCTTGTGATTTGTCTTTCTGTTACACACTCACTAAATCTCATGAGAAGAACCAATGACACCATTCTATAAAACTCCTTTCTGATTCATGGTGGTTTCACTTCGCTCACAGTTACCAGGCTTTTGGTGGACAAAACGGACATCTGAGAAAGACCACAGAGTGCTTATGAAAACTGCAGAGGCTCACCAGGTAGGATAGCTGGTACTGTCTTTAGCATCAGGATGACAATATCAACGTCTCCTACGCTTTGCTGCATTGCGACTGTCTTTGCAATGAGTGTATTTGCTGGTGCAGCAGTACCTGCAAAGTAACAATATTCTATCCAAATTATATTTGTTTGGGTATAGTGCCTTTAACATTCACTCTAAAATGCACCCGAGTATCTTGTTTCACTCATTCACAAAATGACAGACTACTGAGAGTTAATACAACTACCAGGATCGAGGGCATCCTGACCAAATGATCACAGAGTGGTCACAGACACAGCATTAAGAAAACTCTCCTTTTGCTGTTTCTTGCTCTGAAAAGCTTTGTTAGAACCATGCTTGGTTTGGCAGAATTAAAAAGGAAGATATCAAAGCTGGTAGGAAAAGCTTGTCAGAGTGAATTCACTCTTGCAGATTGATAGCTAGGTGTGAAAGCAGAAAAGGATGGAGGAGTAGCTTTCTCGCCTACCGAAAAATTTTAAATTAGCCTGAACCTGGGCTATGGGCAGATTATTCAATGAACAGGATGAGATCATGTAAAGATATTTACAGCAACTTTACCGATTATTCAAAGAAACAAACCTTACCCTGCTTCTTTCATTTACCACAGCTCCGTAACTCAGTATAGTAGATCATTAGATCTGAAAAAAACATTTAATGAATAATCAGATTTTACCTTTGTCAGCACAGAAGTTCTGAACAGCTGCCCAATATTTCTGACATTCTGTATACACATGCACTTTACAAAACATACCAATAAAACTCCCCAAACCAACACCTTTTTTCCATTCAATGTAAGGTTACCCAGAACACCACAGTCCACAGGCAACTTGGGAAGTGAGGGACAACTGGACTACCAAATAGGTCACATTTTGTCGTAAAGGCATGCTAAGGACAACTCTTGCAGACCGAAGAGGACCAAGCAGTAGGCATGCAGTCAGAAGAGCTGCCAGACTTTAACTTTACCATGTGTCACCCTCTGAATTCTAACCAAGTCAGAGCTTGTCCTGAAAGGCTCCTGAAGTCAGCAAGAGATGGCAAGCAGTACATGTATTTTATTACGAAACCTTAAAGTTATTTTTGCCTGCTTTCTAGATAAGTTATATTTAAACAAAAAGCCACAAAAGCTCACAAGCTCTCTCTTCTGAGCCTTGAGGATCTTCCAGCACGTGCCTCAGATGACTTGGTGCCACACGAACCCCCCCGGGTTTAACGTGCCCTGCCACAAGGGCCATGGTGCCCTCACCCCGAGGCCAGCTGCCACCATCCCACCAGGTCCCATTTTGGGGATGCTCACCTTGCAGCACCCCACAGCTGCACACCTGGGGATCGGGGCAGACGGTGATGCCGGCCCTGAGGGATGAGGCGCTTCGTGTGGGCACGCAGCCATGTGCCGCCCTCACCAAGCCCGGCACTGAGGCAGCTGCAGCAGGCACCCAAGTGCTGCGCTTCCCCTCCGACGCTCCTGCACCACGCGTGATTTGCAGTGATTCAACCTCTACGGTTTGCGGTTTGGGTTCTGCTTTTTTTGCTTCCTTAAAGCAGCCGGGTGGCATACGGGCAGGCACGGAAGGGAAACCAGACCCTGGCTTTTCCCCGAGGCCGCCGCAGCGGTACCTGACAGGGGCGGCCCCGCGCACACGAGGCAGCAGGGCTCGGATGCGGGCTGTGGACCCCACTGTGGCCCCACTCCCTCAGCCCCTCAGCGGGGAAAAGGGGGGCTCAGCAGGGGCACTGCCGGCACTGCCGGCCCCTCCGCCTCCCCGGGCCCGCCCCGGTACTCACGGCTGCCCCGCTGATCCCCGCCGCCGCGCCCCGGGGATGCGCCGCGCCCCGCCCCGATGCGATGCGAGGCGCAGGGGGCGATGCCCCGAGGGGAGCCCGGGGCAGCACCGGGAGCAGGGGGCTCCTGGCCAGCGCCGAGGGCCGGCGAGGACAGACAGCACCGCGGCGGGGCGAGGCGAGGCGCAAAGCCCCGCCCGGGTGCCGGCGCCCCGGGACGCGGGGTGAGGCGGGACCGAGCGCCGCCGCCATTTTGTGGCTCAGCGGCCGCCGCCCAGCAGATGGATGCTGGGCCCGGCAGGGTCAGGGGAGCTGTTGCTGTCCGCTAGGGAAGCCCCAGGGCGGCTTCCACGGAGTCCCTGGCTCAATCGCCTTCCTCCTGGCTGCCCGTGCCCCTCACCTTCCTCAGGGGTTGAAGGGCAGCTGCACTGGGGTCTGGGCTGCCGGTCATTGCGGGCGCTGCCCGCTGAGCCCTGCTGCCGGGGGTGGTTGCGTGTGCGGCAGGGACCCCCGTGTGGTGGCATGGCCCTGAGGGGGGCTGAGGCGGAGGGCTTGGATTTTCCTGTCAGCTCAGCCAGGGGAGGGGACGGTTCATTTTGCTACGTTGCTTCCAGTCGCGTAGCACAGGCAGCTTTTCCCTGAGAACTGCCAGGTGATGGCATTTTATGACATAATTACATACAAAATTGCTGAGACATCCTCTCAAACCTGACTGGGATTGCTGACGGTCAGAGGATCAACACCTTGTGTATGAAATCTGCTGGAGGCAATGCCCCTGCTGTGTGTGCGGCTGCAGATTTGCGACGTTGGGGTCAGTGCTGTTGGCATGGCTGGAGTCCAGTCAAAGCCCCAGTCCAAATGGGAGTTCCCAAGACAAGTTTTCTGGTTCTCAGTCTGGTTCAAGCCTTGAACAGCACTGGAAAATGAGGAATGCAGTTAATGGAGTGTGGTAGACGGGTTTATGAAGTGTAGTGTAATACAGTGAGCTCAGTGACTGTAGCTCACCTCTTTGAAAGCAAAGCAACACCAGAATAATAGAAATTCAGTGCTTACGATAGGACTGGTCCAGGGAGAAATTGATGAGTCCATGGAAACATAAGGAGTAGTTCTTCAAGATATTTACTGAGCATCAAGGAAATATTTTTCAACTGAACCATGCCACAAGCCAGGTTCTTCACTTTTAGGTCAAAGAGAGAATATTTGGGACTGTGGGGGATGGTCACAAGTGTTGAAGCACCAGATCTTAATGGAGCAAAGCCTGGCCTTTAGAAGAAAAGTTGAACGCTGGATGCCCTTAAATGAACAGTCCTGAGCGAGAGGTAACAGTTAATGTATATTGGGCAAGTAGTACCCATGTCTTCCATTCTGTTAACTACATACATCATCCAAAACTTCCAGTTAATTTTAGCAGATATTAGTCTGTCATCCCTTTCTGATTCTCCTAAGTGACACCCTCAGTGAATCAATGATAAATAGATTTCTCTTCTTAGGCTGCACCTGCTCACAGAGCAAATAACCTGAATGTTACTAAGTAAGTAGCTGCATATGTGATAATTTATTTTTTTTATGGGGTAATAGAAAAAAAAAAAATAAACCCACACTTAGAGCCTCATCGTGAGAAAAAGCACCTACAAGTCCTCTTTCTAGGATCACCACCGAGTTGCAGAATCACTAGCTCCAGTCATAATCTCCTCCAGTGGCTAGTAACAGCACATTTCATCAGCAATCACGTGCTTACCCGTGGAGTGGCAACATGTCATTCATTTCCAATGCAAGTGTCTGCTAAAGCAGATTTTGAGAAATCAAGCCAGGAAGTGGCACTGAAACACATTATCATGGAAATGTTCTCTGGGGAGGGAGGAGACGAAAATAGTGAAACTTGCCAGTCAGTTTAAGGATGTTACTGGTGGTTTGGTGTGCACCAATTAAGGGGCACCTGCACCAAGGAAATTTCCATCTTTTCAAGATAGACACAAGCCAGCATAAGATAATTTTAAGATGCTTCACATTAATTAGAAGAGACAGAACCCGGTCTGGGCATTAACAGACAGTTTTGGGGCCATGCAGCAATTAACCTAAAGGTTTCAAAGGCTGATATCAAAACTGGCTGCAAATAGGACACATTTAGAATTGAACACATGCCTTGAGCATTCAGTCTTAATGAAAATGTTCTTCAAGTATATTGCACAGCCAAAACTTGCAGCACACAGTTATTTCATGACTAACTGGGAAGTCAGCAGGGAGAATGTAGTATCAGAGAAATACAAGTTGTTGAGTGTGGTCTGCACTGGGATCTGTCAGCCACACACTGAATCTCTAGAGCCACAACATGAAGTGCATCACTTCTGCATTAGAAGATCCTTCTGCATTGCTACTGCTTTAGAAGATCCTCTTGTAAAACGTGCAGAAGGAGAAAAACAAAATTTTGCCTGTGTGACAAACTGCCTTTGGCAATGGACAAGATTTGGCTATCTTATTTAAGTAAGTGAAGTGGGACAGACAAATTACACAAGAACTTCACAGCCACATTTTAAAAAATGAATACACATCGCCTGTAAGTAGTCACCGATATGACACAACAGATAGTAGGCTGAAAGGAAAAAAAGCAGAATAGTTGCATGCTCTTTAAACACCTCCGTGAAATTCCTCAGACATGATATTAAGAAAAGAAATCATTGAGCACCACCAGATGTCAGCATTGCAAAATGGTTATTCCTACCAGTTACAGAAGTCTTTGCACCCTATAAGCACTATTTATTAGATTTACTTTTTTTTTGGTGTAATGGCATAATCGGTTCTTATATTTTGCAGTCATTGACATTAGCACAGTGTATATGTCCAAAATTATCTGCAAAGGGGAATTTCTTAAATGGTTGTTTTTTGTCTCTTCATCTTAAAAACTTTTTAAAATGCTTTCACAGGGTTGGCATTAAGAGCCATACTAATGGTATATTGTCCATCTAATGGTCCTTGTAGCCATCACGGAGTTGTTTTAGGCTGCAGCAGCGAGAGATTGCATACTAAAATTCAGCCTCTCTATTGAAATGTCAGGAAGTTGTCCAGAGCTCTCTGTTGTTGCATGCCAGGCTTTATTTAACCCCTCGTACTGGCTGCAAAATGACCTGTTGGCTTCAGTTCTATGGAGAAAATGTAGAAAAGGAAGTGTGAAATTATTTGTGGTTCCATTTACAAAAAAAAACAAGGATACTTGGTGACGCAAATCTTTTTAAAGGTGTCCACCATCATAAGCCAAATCACCATGAAGAGAATGAACTCATTTTTTTCCTGTTCATTTCCTTTTGCAGGAACAAAAATCTGAACAGGTTTGTTTGTTTCAAATCAACTAACCAGCCTCATTTGTATTTTACATTACAACTCATCTGCTGTTTTGGTGGGATGTTCTTTAGTTTTCACCTATACTATTTGGTGCTGAGAGACATTTCTTGCTGCAAACATCAGCCTTCTTGCTGTCCCGCTGGTACGTCTGTCATCAGCCCCTTCCAAAGCGCCAGCACTCAGTGACAGGCTTAACAAACAGTAAGTTACTGAATCGTGCTTAGTGGAGACCCTAAATGGGAGGGCACAGTAAGCCAGAAGGGACTGTGAGAGCTCCAAGTAGCCAGAAAGCCTTTCTGCTGCATTTCTCCACCCCTTTATGTGAGCTTCTGCCCATTAAGCTCTTCAGGAAGACAGTGGGAAGGTAGCATCTTTAAACATTTGAAGATTTTGCCCAGGAGATGAGTTTGGCCACAATTTAGAGGTGATCTGTTTCATTGTCAGGTGCATCTCTGCTGCTCTTATGGAACAGTATGAGGAAAAAGGGGTTTGATAGTGGCACTTTTAGTGCCATGAAAAGAGCAACTGGAGAGTGCCACACTGGGACATGCAGAAGAATGAGACAGACAGACATGTTCAGTGTAACTCAGCTCTCGGTATGTGGAGTATTGTTGTCAGCATAGAGGGAAATGGTACTACATTTCACAGAATCACAGAACTGTAGGGGTTGGAAGGGACCTCGAGAGATCATCGGGTCCAACCCCCCTGCCAAAGCAGGTTCCCTAGAGCAGGCTGCCCAGGTAGGCGTCTAGACGGGCCTTGAGTATCTCCAGAGAAGGAGACTCCACAACCTCCCTGGGCAGCCTGTTCCAGTGCTCTGGCACCCTCACCGTGAAGACGTTCCTTCACATGTTGGTGCGGAACTTCCTGTGCTCCATTTTGTGGCCATTGCCCCTTGTCCTGTCCCTACAAACCACTGAAAAGAGGTTGGCCAAATCCCTCTGTCTCCCACACTTCAGGTATTTATAAACATTAATAAGATCCCCTCTCAGTCTTCTTTTCTCCAGGCTGAACAGACCCAGGTCTCTCAGCCTTTCCTCATAGGGAAGGTGCTCCAGGTTTTACCTTCCTAGAAAATATCTTCTGGCATAGGACTCGCCTGTGTCTCTGAAAAAGCTCCTTATCTCTGCTATGACTGTATTTTAGGGTGGCTGTAACTCTGTAAAGATCATCCTGTGAAAACCTTGTGATCATTTGATGATTTTCCCATAATTTTAGGAAATTGTTAGAAAAGTTAGGCTAGGATCATGTCTAACAGATTGTGGTTACCTAAGGAATCATCTAGTGATGCCTCCAACAATAACATGGAAGGCAGTTTGCATGAAGCTGCACAAACTAAGTGCTCCTAACTTTAAAATGTAGATTAGATGGCAGCCACAGAACTTTGTTTCTTTTATGATAATTGTAAATGAAGACATAGGGATAGATAACATTTTTTGCGTGTCTCAAAATTCTTTTTCCATAATAGTTTATTATGAACCATCTGGCCTCATTAATGTTTTATCAAAGACCATCTGGCTGTTGTATTGTTCAAGCTATTCAGCAGCAGAACTTCGTCATAAACTAACCAAAAGGAATGGCTATTAAACTGTTGTGTAAAAGCCCCAAATTTTTATGTAAGTCCTATATAAACAGTTCTTTATAATTCCTATTTATTCCTATATATTCCTAATTTATATAGTTCCTATATAATACAGTTCTTTTAAGAGCATATTAAACTACATTAAACTAGAAAAGTCTAAGAAAGACGTGAGAACTTGAATCTGAAATTATTTTATGTTTCCTTAATTTAATTAATCTTAAAATTATCTCTTTGTTTCTTAATTTTCTTTCTTTTTTTTACATCTTTGTTTTCTGAGCAGTTGGAAGAGGACCTATAAAGTCAAATGGCCAATTGTATTGAAGTAAAAAATATTAGAATTTCTTCTAAAAAATGTTGCAAATAGAGGATACCTGTCATTGAGCCTCCAAAAAATGAAGCCCTTCATCTTTTTATCACTGCACATAGACCTTACAGAGTATAAGCATTTTGGCAGGGTTCTTTGAAATACAACTGTACAGCACATTGCACTATTTAAAGGATGGTTGCACAGCACCTAGTAGGAATGGCAGCTAGGTACAGCTGACTGTGATTGCATAATACGCATTGATTTAATAAATTATACTTCAACTCATTGTTCTACTGGTACATTTTCAGGTCAATAAAAATATGATCCTAAAATTAGTGCAGTCCATACTGATTTTGTTACTTATAGGCAACCTTAAGGCTACAGGGGGGGGAGGAACTAAGGAATGCATATCTAAAGAAAACATAGACAGTGTAGGACAAAATTGGCAAACCAAGAGGAGTTAAGGGATCCACGGGGAAGAGCCTATGACTGAAGTTGCCTGTAGAGAGCAAAGTTGACTGTAACGAAGAAATATCCTTGATCAACTCCCAGCTTTTCTCCCGGTTGACACAAGTGCTCTTACATGCTCTGAAACAATGTGTGCACAAGCACCTTCACACTTATCCAACTGTGGGAGCAAATTATTTGCACAGCGTTTTCCAAAGAACCCGCAGAGGACTGCAGTTCCTCACAAGGCAGCAGGCCGGCTGGTGTTTGTGTTCCATTGATAGGGAACTGGAGCACAGCCGTAGTCAAACCTTGCAAAATGTTCAGAAGCTAACATTAATATTTCATTGAATAACACCAGATGGGTGTTTTTATCTCCCGCAACATTTCTAGCAATAGCTTTATTGTGATTTAAAACAAATTTTTGTGTCTCCCTTTTGTTTGGTTTTTGAGGTTCCTTTGCTATATTTCCCAATTATTTTACAACTCTGTGACCTCCATTCTCACTATGTGTTGTCAGCTCACTCTCTCTTTCAGAACTGAACTATGACTGGAATTCCTGTTCCAGTGCAAATTGAAAGGAGTCTTTCCAGAAGAATAAAGTAAATGTATTTTTTTCAGTACCTACTGAGACGGAAACAGAGAAATTGGTTTTGAGAGCTCTGAAGCAGGCCATGGCTCACATAAGAAGCAGATGCACTGAGGAGACGACTGCAAATGGCAAAGAAACCAGAATGTCCTGAGGAGCTCTGAGGCTGTGCTGCTGCCACTGCAGGGTGAGCTGGGGCTCCTGGGGCTTCCCAGGGCATCTGCAGCAGGAGCTGCCAGGGACCATCTGCATTATCTGCTGTAGAAATGCACATGGCAAGGGAGGACCAAAGGAAAAAAAAATAGCCCATTTTGTACAGGAATGATAATTCATACGGTCGGGGAAGAACATACTCATTTTCCTGCTCTAAAATGAAGCAGGGCAAGAAGAAAACAGTTTTTTTCAAAACAAGGAATGAGGGCTGGCAAGCAGCTCAAAAACATGTGGGCTGCTAATTGTGTGGATATTGATGCTATTTGTTATATCACAATTACATGTATAGACCAGGTAGTCATTATGCTGGAAAAAAAAAATCACCTACAAGACAATGTGTGGATCTGTTCTCTCACAATTGAAAATGTATTTTCTGTGCTCTGCCATGGAACTGAGACCGGTGTCCTTGCTCCTTGTGCTGCCCCTGTTTGTCTGAATGACACGTTGCTTTGGGTGATAGCATCTGCAAAGGGTGGTGCAAGAACCTTGGGTGGATGACTTTCTTATTCCCAGAGCCTTCCTCTTTGCAACTGGGAGACAGGAATGCACTTCTTGCTACAGAATTGTTTGTAGTCACCTAAGTTTTACTTGGTTCTTCCAGAGTTACTCTCCAGCCTCACCAGTGCCAATATACCACAGTGTGAGCAATGCAACTTGAAAGAGAGAAGGAAGACCAGCTGTATCCTGCAAGCGTGAGTACAAAAGGAAATAATGAGTAAACAGTGCTGGCAACACGTGAGCTGCTCTCATTCTTTTCCCTAGGACCACATGACTGCAAACTTCAATACCGAGAAACTTATTTCAACAATATGTACTCTTCCCTCTCATTCCTTCCCCCCATCATTTCAAACAAAATAATTCCTGTTGGTATCTATGTTGGACAGTGTTAGAGAAGAAAACATTCACACGAGCATCAGTTTAGGAAGCTCTGTGGCTAGATAAAATACAGTGGAGCTCCTACTGTAGCCTTTTTTGCAGTGCAGCACATCTGGGTATCTTTTCCAGTTTCTGATTTCTCCAAAGTTAAGAATATAATATCACCGAGTTCTCTACCCTCCACCAACTTTGGCTGAAGTATTACTCTCCCCAAAACAAGGAAAGGGAACAGGTTAAGGATGGGCTAGGCTTACCACCTTTTGGTACCTAGAGAACTCCGAAAAGTCAAGCTTGCCCTAACTGACCTACCTCTTTTTCAGGCAAAGTTCTCAGTAGATATTTCTCCTACAAAAGGACTTCAGAATTTGGTGCACTACTTTTGAAATTCCTAAGAAAGTTGATTTTCCCATCCCCTTAACCTGTTTAGCTATTATATGGCTCTAGTTGTTTTCACAAGATTTGTTTCACGGACTGAAGTGCAAGTAGCAAACAGTGAATACAAGTAGGATGATCTCTTGACTTCGCTCCATCTTCAGTTTGACAATGGCTGAGATGATAGCAAACATGAGAGTAAACAAAACAGTAAATCTCTCCCAGCTTTTAGACAGGTTCTCATCTATTGATAAACCTACATAATCTTCCTTGCTCTAGGCAGCAATCAAGGCATTGCAGACATACCCTCATAAAACCTCAGAAGGAAAAGATTTCTCAAGGCTTGTACTGCAATAATTCAAAGTAGTTTTACTGCAGCCTTTATCAAGGCATCTTTTCTTTTACATGTGTAAAAAAAGGGAAATTTGTAATTTAGGAAATCAAGTTTTTATTAAATAAATTCTTTATAAAGGAAAACAATGTTAACTATGCAAAAAAAAATTATTTTCAAATTCTAACATCTGGTCTTGTTAAAATAGCAATTGAAACATAGCTCAAACAAAATCCTAAAAGAGAAATAGTGCCCTAACAGAGAAAGCCAAGTAATTCCCGAAGTCTATGAAATTAGAGACAGGAACCTCAGCTGATGCATTCATACGCAACATCTTGTCTTCCAGGAATTTATTATTGTTCCAAGAGCCTATAAAAACTTACATCAATGAATCCACAGAGTCAAATTCTAAGTTAACTTAAGCCTCAGTTATACTCAGCTCAGTACAGCAATGTTGATTTACCTCAAATGAGGGCTTACACAGCAATTTGAAATATATCCCATGGTACAAAGCAAGCAAATATACAGATTTGTAAGTAGACAGCAGAAATCTGTATCTGGACAGCTTTTAACCCCTTAAAAAAATAGCCTAACCCTACAACTTTTTATGCATCTGCTGTGCTAGAAGGGGTATCTAAGTTAAAAATCAACAATCTGAGCATGGAGAACAATGCTTGCAAGATGAAAGAAATGTAACAGAGGCATTGAAAAAAGAAAGAAGCCAAGATGTGACAGTTACTAAGCAGAGCAAGCTTTGCTCAGCTGTCAATGTTTTTCCTCACGCTATGGTGGTTTGAATCAATTTGCAGTAAGCATTGACTTTAAAACAGAGATTACTGTAAATGAACAGACAACTGAGATTAAACACAAATTGAATGCAAGGTCTACATAAGCCACATTCACCTTATACTTCTATAGAGTAGAGAGCATATTTTATTTTAGCACTGACCGCAAGGTGGGAACTCGGCATGATAGTAGCTCCAGGGGCAATCATGTTAAATTCACCCCATATCCATTTCTCTGTGAGAGAAGTTCCGATTGCCCTCAATGTTCATGATCAGGGCAACAATAACAAGGATCCCTTGCCATCTTCCTCTCCCTTTTATAGTTATGAAAAAAATATTCACTATTACTGTAAACTGCTTTATTTTTTCCCAGTGAACTAAATGTTAGCTGCTTCAGAGCAGATTTACAGAATCACAGAATCATCTAGGTTGGAAGAGACCTCCAAGATCACCCAGTCCAACCTCTGACCTAACACTAACAAGTCCTCCACTAAACCATATCACTAAGGGCTACATCTAAACGTCTCTTAAAGACCTCCAGGGATGGTGACTCAACCACTTCCCTGGGCAGCCCTTTCCAATTCCTAACAACCCTTTCAGTAAAGAAGTTCTTCCTGATATCCAACCTAAACCTCCCCTGGTGCAACTTTAGCCCGTTCCCCCTCGTCGTGTCACCAGGCACGTGGGAGAATAGACCAACCCCCACCTCGCTACAGCCTCCTTTAAGGTACCTGTAGAGAGCGATAAGGTCTCCCCTGAGCCTCCTCTTCTCCAGGCTGAACAAGCCCAGCTCCCTCAGCCGCTCCTCGTAAGACTTGTTCTCCAGACCCCTCACCAGCTTCGTTGCCCTTCTCTGGACTCTCTCGAGCACCTCCATGTCCTTGTAGTGAGGGGCCCAAAACTGAACACGCTACTCGAGGTGCGGCCTCACCAGAGCCGAGTACAGGGGGACAATCACTTCCCTAGCCCTGCCGGCCACGCTGTTTCTTATACAAGCCAGGATGCTGTTGGCCTTCGTGGCCACCTGGGCACACTGCTGGCACATATTCAGCTGCCTATCAACCAGTACTCCCAGGTCCTTCTCGGCCAGGCAGCTTTCCAACCTCTCATCTCCCAGCCTGTAGCGCTGCTTGGGGTTGTTACACCCCAGGTGCAGGACCCGGCACTTGGCCTTGTTGAACTTCATACAGCTGACCTCAGCCCGTCGGTCCAGCCTATCCAGATCCTCCTGCAGAGCCTTCCTACCCACGAGCAGATCGACACACGCACCTAACTTGGTGTCGTCTGCAAACTTACTGAGGGTGCACTCAATCCCCTCATCCAGATCATCGATAAAGCTATTGAAGAGGACTGGCCCCAGTTCTGAGCCCTGAGGGACTCCACTAGTGACTATTTACTCTAAGCAGAGTTACTTAGAGCAGATTAAATCTCTGAAATCAATCAGTAATGAAGTGATTCCCAATGACATCATGGTAAGTTTTAAAGTTAAAAGCTCAATATACAATCAAAACAGCTGGATTTCACAGAACAGGAGATTCTTGCCCACTATAAAAGCTGCATTTCTTGTGGCCTTTCTCCTTATCCTGCCACACACAACAGCTGAAGATGTTTTGTGGGGTAACAGATTCTTTTATCCAAATTTCTCAGCTCTTCCTGGAACCTCCATGCTTCCTCCTGTCAAACCTTTTTTACACGTTGAGTATGGGAAGTGCTGCAGAGCTGCAGTCTGGCATTACAGGTTGGTCAGGAATTACACTCATTGTACTCCCACATTTTTCGTGACCCTAATCCATCTGTACTGTATCTTATATGGTGGGACTGGGAGGCACAGTTGATTGACAGAGTTGCACTAAACCACCATTCTGTGAGGGAGAAAACACCACAGTGATAGTTCTCTTCCAGCTATTTATTTTATCCAGCAAATACTATGTTTCCTTGCTTTTAAAAGTTGTTTTATGGAGAACATGCAGTTTGTGGTTTCCACTTTCATGCTAAAGCATAACATTTGTGCTGCACATCTGTCTACTAAAAATTGCTTCTAAGAACCAACTTAGAACCATAAATGAATTCCATCAGCTTACCCCTTTCCCTGCTCCAGTGTCTGGCATAGTAGCCAAATGACAGTGCCATATAGTGTGTGCAGGTAACCGGTGACCAACTGGAAAATTGCAAAAGTTAACTCTAAGACAGATTGTGGGAGTGATAAATAAGACTTCTAGCAGATGGAAGCTTTCATAGTTGCCATTTTTGCAGGTATAAAACCCATAGATCACTACAGCAGCTAAACTTGTTTCAGCTGTCAATAACAACCTTTGAAGAAAGATGCTTACAACCCCTGGGAAAAAGTGAGGGTGCTCTACGACCTTTTGCAAGTCTGATTTATTAACATCCAACTAAATTGGTTACAGAGGCAAAGAAGTAAATCAAATTGCATGTCAAGGTGCTCCAACAGTATTACAAATTTTTGCAGTAAGGAATGCAGAAAACAGGAATGATCCTGACTACAGCAGTTTTTCTCAAAAATCTGAAAGTCAGTGATAATTCTAACACGATACCCTTCTTCATCCTGAAATCACTAATGCCCTATCAAAACAAACAACAATTTCAACATTTAGCAGCTTTGCATATGTAATACCTCATACATGTGGCATGTTTTCCAGTACCAAAACTAGTAAAACACTCAACATAAATACAAGACTGCCTGATTCTCAGGTGTACCAAATATTCTCATAGACACCTCGAAGATAGGGAGCTCAAGGAGCTCATCATCTCTTGTGGATCAATCTCCAAAACATTCCCATAAGCTTTAATACAGTTTTGTTTTGTACAACAGTAAAGCCAAATCAACAATTTCTACAAAAAAAACGAACCACCTATTTATTTTTTTTAACATACAGCGACTATTTATGTGAAAAATTTTTCTTATTGCTTTCAAAAGCTGCAGCAAAAACAGTACCTAAGAACTGAGCAGTTCAATAATGTATTTGGTGATAAGTTACAGTTACTAAACTTCAATAGATAAGCCAGATAACATTTGCAATTTCTTAACAACTCACAGCTGCTGGAGTAAGTTGCACCCACCAGTAGCTAGAAAATAGAAAGGATGAGTTAGTAAACACTGGGAACTTTATTTATAGTAGGCAAAATCCATGAATGAAAACAGTACCAAAAGAACCTTCCATTTTAGCTTCACTCCTTTGAATAGGACCACCCAACTCCAGCTCTTGCAAGATGCATTCAGTTATGTGGAGAAGTTGGGGTTTCATCCTTCGCTATTATATCTGCATGGCAGGCCAGGTTTTGTACTCTTCAGCTTGCCTCCACCCCCCTCCCCGTTGTATGAGTAATGTACAAAAAAAGCTGTATTGAACAAAATAAGATACACTGAAAATGTCCTGCTCTGCAAAGCTGATCATCTAGAGACACAATAGAACAGATTTACACAAAGCAGATGCGAGAATATTAATGATGAATATGCTGAGCAGATGTAGCTGGATATTTCTCTAGCACCCTTACCAGGCTGTGGTCTGGCTCCAGAGTACAACTGTGAAAAAGTCAAGGAAAAGGTACAGAAATAGACCGTGATGTTTATGGAAGAAGTTTATAACTACAGCTTTTAGGCATATTTTGTCATTTGAAATCCTGTTAGGGTGGGATGTTTTACTATTCTTTGGGATTATTTTTTTTAATAAAGAGAAAATGGGACATTGAATAAGGGCTTTAAGATACAAGGGGGCCACACAGAAAACCTAACAGCAGTGTAAACAGCTGAGGGAAATTGGGGGGCAGGGTCTTCATTTATTTAAGACCAGCTTTGAACCTTTGCCCAACCCCAAAGCTGTCCCTAGCCGATGTCCAGCCCTGTGAATTTGTGTTCCTCTCTGTCCAGTGATCTGGCTTCAACAGCCTGAAACTCTTCAGGGACAGTTTAATCAGTAAAGTGCCAAAAAATAAGGTGACTGAGTCTGCAACCACCACCTCCTCCAGGGGCCAGGTTTTAACAGGAGCCAGCAACCCAGCTTCAGGTCCTTCAAAGAAGGACCAGCTGATTTTCTAGGCTCTGTATGAAGAACCTAAGTACTTGACTGGATCTGTATTTCAAAAAGTACCCAAAAAAGGTAGACTGATGCTGGCAAACTAACACATAAAGCATAAATCAGAAAGCAAATATGAGAAAGGGATGCAATAAGTAGTGGTGCACTCTAGTTCCAGTCAGTCTAAACAGCACTTTATCCTTCCAAGAGTAGCATCCTATACAAGTTACCCTGTTGTTTCATAACACCAAATCTCTGCACCAAAATCAGAACCTCAATGTCAAATCTGAAAATTTGAGAATACAGCTGTGGGTTTCTATTTCTATGATTACTATTTCCTTGGACTTTTTTTTTTTTTTCTCTCTTTGCTGTCTGATTTGAAAACTGAGTCAGTGGTTTAACACCCAAAAGCGTGAGCTGCTCCATCCCCTTGATGTAAATTTATAGTAAGCTTTTCACTTTGTGAAGGAGTACACAAGGAAAGGGAGAGCTCGATGAGTGGTGCTTAAACTGCCTCTCCAAATCATATTAAGTAATGTTTACAAAGTCATCAAGTAAGAGTGCTAGAACAGCAGGCAACGGTCAACAGGAAATTCTAGGACTGATCCACTGAGCCGAACAGTTTGGGAGTCACTGCTGCGCATGAAAGGACGCAGTAAGTTGCTTGCTATTTTCTTTCTACTACTCAGGGTAGAAAGACTCTAAATGTCAGTCACTAAAAACAACATATGTCTTAGTATATTGCAGAAAGCTAATGTAAGTTAGGCACTCTAACACAGCTGAAGTTTTTGGAAAAAAAATACCAAAATGTCATTATTTTACCAAGAATAACTATAGAATGTATTAAGGTTTGTGAATGATGTAAAAATATATTTTTTTGCAGAAATACACAAATAACAGAGACATTTTTCTTCCACTTCTTAATATACAGTTGTCAGAAGCTTAACAACTAAACCCAACTCCTTCACACAAAGGTAAGCAGGGACAACTATACTGCAGTTGGAAATGTGGGGTCAGAAGATCATTCGTGACTGGTTACACCAGGTTTTCAGATGTGTATCACGGATTTACAAAAGGAGTTCTTCTGCAACAATTTCCCTTTGTTTATCTAAAAAATGCACCTTCATGGGCATTATTTTACTGAGGAAGATAGTAAAATTCTGAGTTTTGCCTTCCTGCTAAGGGAATTTTGTCAAAGGAAACAATTTTCTATAAGGCACTTCCCAGCCCAATTCTCCCTGTCATTAGGTAAATGTCTTTTAGACATTTTGGATTGGAAGATACAAGACAACAGCACCAGTCTGATTACTCAAAAATCATGACTCAAACACCCAAAATGAAATTAGTTTTTGTTTAACACCCACAGATTTTAATGCATTATGGTTCTTTAACTCTCTTTTTGCCTCTAATCCTTTAATTTTGAAAGCTGTCAACTATTAGCTCATATGACATAGTAGGGGGAAAATCCACTCCATATGTAGAAAAAGCAAAAGCAGCAATCAGATCAGACAATAATCACAATAGCTGCCAAATATGACAATGAGCAAATTTAATGTATCCTCCATAAATTTTACTCCCTTTCTTAAAAGCTTTTTTTTTTTTCCTCTCTCCTACCTCCTTTGTTGTTAAACGCGTGTAATTTTTCATACAAAGGGTAATTGCCAACAACAAGGATAATTACAAATATCCACTCATTTCTGTGCCAAGTTTTGATAATACAAGTGTAAAACAGGAAGGGCTCAAGCCATGAAGAGGTTCTCATTTTCCTTGAAAAGCCAAACAGTCCCCAGAGGTTAAGATTTCCTTGAGAATCAAAGCACGGATTTTGTTTTCATACTGACTTGAACCTTGCCTTGTTGTAAGCTGCTGGAGTGCACATTAAATAGACATTAAAGACACATTAAATAGAGAGTTAACTGTTTTGGTAAGAAATTGCAGAAAGGATAGTGAGCCAGAGTTCTTGGGCAAAGTAAATAATGGTGATAAAGCATTTGATTGTAAGACAATGAAGCTTCAAGGTAACAGGAAACAAAATTTAAATATACATCTAAACTGATACCATGGATTTGGTTTAAAATGGAAGTTTTTGTAGTACTTCCTTCATTACATATACTACATGGATCCGTTTTAATGGGTTTTCTTTAGAACAATGCTGTAAGATGTAAAAAACTGTAAAAAAAAAAAGGAAGAAAGTAAGCTTTTCTAAGGTACTAGTCCTTCTAAGAGCAACCCTTACGCATGTATTGTCCATTTGTTCCAGTCATAAGCCAGGTAAACATGCCAACAACATTTATCATATATAGGGTGTATTTTCAATCTTTGAGGTGGCATGTAAGAAAAAAATGAGGGTTGTGGTGGATATAGATTTAAACTTGAAAAGCGTTTTCTTGCCAGAGAGTCACAGACACACTTAACAGACTTGAAGAATGAGTCTGGCTTGAGTTGCAGATAGGCAGGAATGCAATTATTCTGTTCATGAGCACTGTGATTTCATGGAAAAAAATAAATAAAATTGCCCATCACTATAATCTTCATTCAAAAGTGCTAATTCTGCTACATTTGTTTCTTGGTATATTTTGACCTATGGTTTCATACTTTTGCAAATCTACCCAACTGTATAAAATTACAGGAAAGAGAAGCAACTGATTTAGTGCAAGACACTTAATATTTATCTGAACATAACAAACAAACAGAGGAAGATCAACGATTCCATACATTTCTCCATAAGGCAGATGGTCATTTTTTAAATATAAGATCTTAAATATGTTGTTTATTTTTGAAGAGGTAGAAAATATCAAAATACTAAGAAAAAAATTCTAGATTAAAACAATCAGTTCGCTTACTTTTTAAAAAGACTTACTGTTGCAATTTTTAGGTTAATAAAAACAAATGAAGCTATGGAAGCACAGGATTTTGTGCTCTGTATACATATTACTTACTGGAAAAAGAGAGAGCTGCTTCAGATGATAGTCAGTGACTAGTGACAGTGACTAGATAGTCAGTGCTCAACCATTATATACAAAAGATCTCCTCCTCTTGCCCTGTTGGGGGCTATAAATCTGAAGATTCCCAGTGGAAAACGTTGGTGATTCCTGAATTTCTAGCACTGCTTTTAGCCAGGTACACTTACACAGCCATCAGTCCATTGACGTAAGCTCAGAACTACTGCTTCCATAACGCTAGTAAGAAAGCTAATAGAAACCAAAGCATATTTGAGTCTTATTCTCTTGCAGCAAAGGATCGTGCTCAGATTTCAGCACCAACTGATAATGCGTTTTTAGGAATTTAGACCAGCCCAGAGACAGCTGAACTACTCATTGAACTGTGGAAGCCTACTTACAGTTTGTTACTAAGGCTTACGCTCATTTCTCAGCACAGCTACGAGAAGCTGTTGCTACTGTCTCCAATACAACTCAATAAGGCATAAGTTAACTCAGACCTGACATTACCATCACACCTTGGAAAAGTAGTGTAAAAGCTCCCCTTTTCCCTCTAGTTGTTAACATTCAGTGCTATTTATTAAATATTTTATAAAAAGAAGTTAGGGTATTTATACATTCAAACAATCATTGCAATAGAGTAGAGAAAACAAATCAATTATCATATACTAAAGTAAGCACAATTCTGGAGATATGCACACTTGCACACATACAAACCCCCCACACATATATTATGTGTGTCTGTAGATATATATATATATATATACACATATATTTATATATACTTCTTTTAAATCAGATCCAAGAAAACAGCACAGAACATCTTCACTTGGCTCCTCTTTCACCAGAGGATAGGATTGTCCAGTTTGGAAAAACCAGGTTCTTTTCTAAGGTCGATGTAGGTTCCATTGCTCACCCAGGAGTCATCTTTGGATTTCCTATCAAAGATTAAACAGTCGTTTGATTTTTTTTTTTAATGTAAAGCTTGTATTTTCTATATATTTGTTGTGTGGTGCAACGTAGCACTACGCACAGATACCCAATCCAGCCCACAAACCAGGTGCAATGAAGCTCAGTACAGCGTTCAACGTAAATCAGTTTGTGATTTGCTGGAGGAAGAAATCTACGTTGAAAAGCAAAATGTGTGTTTCATATCTAACCTAACATTCGGTAACACTTTTGCTATATAGTAATTAATTTTTTTATTCTGTCATTTAAACCTACAGCACAAATCTCAATTTTTCAAATCCTCATTACACGGATTCAAATCCTCATCCTTATTTACAATCCTCATTGTGAAGATACAACATAGCATTAGACTCTGCTTTTCTCCTGTCTATTTAGCCTCCTGGAAGTAAAGTTTGCTTTTCTGTAGTTAGCTCAGCAGTTCCTCAGACAGATACTGGCCTAAGTCATTTCCTTTTTGCATCTATTTTAAACCTTTCTGTGTTTCTCCAATTCTTACTCCTCCTAAGTACAGTATCTATCCAGAAAATAATTAGGATCCCTGATCTGTTAACTATGATACACAAGCCCATACAACATTCACCTTGGGTCTAACTCTTTCACTGCATCCTCAACAGAGAAGCTGGAGGGCAAAAGACCACATCCTCACTAGCATTCATTTTTGTCTTTCAATAGCTGAAGTCCCCTGTTAATTGATTTATAACAGGAAGAAACAAAGTGCTTTCTAAATCACAATTATCTTGCCATTAAATGGGGGAAACTTTCTCAAAAACATCCCTCAATATGAAAGGCTTCACCTCTGCACACTGCTGCACAAGGCAATCCCACTGAATTCTGCAGGAGTTCAGCAGAGATAATTAAGCTAAAATGACCTATGTCACCTTGCTTGAAAGAATCAAAGATGCTACATTCACTCCTCAGGCAAATTCAAAGTTAGACCAAATACCATTCACTGTCAAGAAAAACAAACAAACAAACAAAAAACCCACCACCAACAACAAAGAAAGAATTTAGAAGAAACCTGGGAAAACTGGAACCTGCTTTATGGTAGTTTAGAACAAGATCTATAATAAACATTTCAATACATGACAGTATATGTTAATTATTATATAGTACCTGAAAAATCTAGGCTGATGCTCTAAATTGTTTTCTTCCAGCACCTTCCGTCTTTCTCTCTGTAGTTGCTCAATTCTCTGTTTTTGCACTTCAGCTCCTTCAATATTCCCTTCTTCTAGAAACCTGTAGGAGCAGCAGTGATAAAAGACACAATTGGTGCTTCTGTCCCCATCTTTGTCAAGTCCTCTAGAGCTCCAGAATCTAATCTTTACAGCAGGTGGTTCACAGTGTTTGAAAGGTAAAAAACTACATCTGCAGACAGTTACCTTAGCAATAAGCACCAAAGGAAAAGTAATTCTCACAAAGCTCAAAGTAATCTTTATATTAGAACCTTTTCATTGGAAGATAGCAATGGTAGAAATTCCAATGCAAAAAGCAAATTCAAGTGTCTCAGTTTTTGGCTATTCAAACACAGTATGCTTGACAACAAAAGTTTTAAAAACATTGTTGAAAAAGCAGTTATCTAGAAACTGAAGTGTCCAAAACCATTTCCAGAAAACACTGGTTCATAATGACCAGACCGTCTCTTGATAAGTGATTAAAATGTCTGTTTCAGATGCAAAAGTAATGTAAAAATGGAAGCACACTGCAGGTACCTACACAAGGTAGCCTGAGCTTAGGGGTAAGTGAGTTTAAGGAAGATTAAAACTATTTGAGGAAGATACTTATGGGGAAAACTTCTTACCTCTGGTCTGGCCTAAAACGTGTATCAGTGGATGGAAGTAATGACCTAGTTTGCAGGTCCAGTTCATTTAATTCCAATGCAAACTGAGTAAATCCATACCACTGCTCATAGTCTTTAGGCATTGGATCTACAGAAAAAAAAAAACATAAAAAAGTACATTGAGAATTCCAGTTAAATGTTACTATCTGCAGAAGGACAATACCAAACTCCCCTCAGTCTTTTTTTTTTTTTTTTTTTGTATCTCTGAACTTCGTCTCAATTTTTGGGGAGTAAGAGGCATCTCCTAAGTTGAATCAGAGCACAACTGTGATGAAACACATGCTACAATCACAGCGCTTTTTCAAACAACGGTAGACAAAAACCCATGAGGTCTGGGAGAACTTCAGATATGGCTCTCATTACAGAGCTGAGCTATGTGGGCTATCCTCCAATGTTTAATACATGAATCAGAATTCCGTACACAAAAATGTACTTTTGTTGTTGTTGTTATTTTTTGTTTGTTTTTTTTGTTTTTCTTCCTTATAGAGTCCTGAATACCTCCTTTATACCTCCCAGATATGAAAATGAGGGAGAATGAGGAAAAGGCAGGAAGCCATAGGATTAAGATCTCAATATCATTTAAGTTAAATAATTTATTATTCTTCTGGTCTAAATTTTAAATGCTTGACAAAATTCTAATATTCCATATAGAAACAAAAAGAAGTCGGGGCCTAACAAGTGAAAATAAATAGATATTCTCAAGCAGACTTGAAGTTCTGTATGTTAACCATTCTGGTCACTAACTTGCTCTCCAAATACAGTTTGAAGATGAAGTCGTCCCACAGTATAAACTTTCATGCCACTTCCCAAAGAGCCGATGCACAACTTTCCCAGTTTTATCCATGACACTGCCTTCAATCTCGTGTGCATTTGGATTCCAATACTTTGCCTAGAATCAAAAGGAACAGGAAGAAAAAGGTGGGTGAGAGATCAAGTGCAAGTGATATTGCCATGCTGTAGAGTATTTTTCTGAAATGAAAATTATTCATTTAGGTGTGCATTACGATATCATGCACATAGAACTGCTGTTAGTACTATGAATTAGCTAATTAAAATACTACTATTGAGAATTGTATCTGTGCTGTCTGCCTTTTTAAAGGCAGCACTAGGTGAAGCACAGCTGACTGAACTTTGACCAATGACAAATAACACTGATTTCTGATATAGTTACTGACATCCTCTCCAGATTTGCAGAACAGGAAAAGAAGAAACTGTTACTCACAGTGATCTCCAGTTTTGCCAATTTATAATATCAAAGGTATAAAACTTGGAATCTCTCAATCTAAAATGTGAACTCCAAACATCTATTGCAGCTCTGCAAATACATTACAGTGTTTTCAATTATATACCTGAATGCTTCACTCTAATGCTTCTTAGAAAGCACACAGTATTCAGAAGTAGGAAAAGGAAAATGATGATACTCACTTTCCTTCTGGTGCTGAGCATGTCATGCTGCATTGGTATGCTGAAGTAGTTAGAGACAGGCCATGCAGATAGGAGCTATGAAAAGCACAGCCTTGCTCGAGCAATCAGAATCAGAAAACTCAGGTTAAGGTAAGACTCCTAGCATGCTGTGCAAAATTTCTAAGGTTAGAAAGTTTGACATTATTTTAGGTTTTAAACTGATTTTCTTTTTCTAGGAAGAAGTCATCTACTGCTAAAACCTAATTTTTATTTCAGTTACGAGGGCATTTCTTTAGGAAGTTATATACTGAGGCTTTGTACTGAAGCAGAAGTTCTGAAAAACAACACAAGATCTCACTTGAGCTCCTCCACCTATCTGTACAAGGCTACAAAAGTGCATTGTTTGAAATACCCTGTGTAAGCTCTGGTTCTACAGCTGCTGGATGATTGCAACCACAGCACAGGACAATGGCTTAGCAGGAGGCATGCAGTAAGCCACCATCACTAGACACCTTATGCGTACCTCCCTCGTCAAACACAGACTAGGTTTTTGATGACATTTCTTCCTTTCCCATCCTCATACTTTTTTTCTGCATCTCAGCTAGAATCACCTGAGAATGTTTGTTTTTTTTTCTTTCCTTGCTCTACCTATTGAGCTGCAGTTAATTTAGAGTTCACATTTCTCAAAGAATCACAGGTAATTACAGAACTATAGGAAAACAGCGTGTAAGCAGTTGTACTGGGTTTCAGCAGACAGCATCCACCCCCTGTGGATGCTAGAAAGGGCACTGCCAAAATTGCTGCAGTTCCTGAGTCACCTTTACAAAAGTCAGTTTGCAGTAACAAGTGTCATCGTTAAGATTTTTGATGATGATCTCTCCGTAGTGTTCAATCCATCTTTGTCCGCTTAAGATGTTATGGATGCAAGACGTCACCTTGTTCCATGCAAAATGGTCTTTAAATCTGTAAGAAAATATATACAGGAGAAGTCTCATACCATGTTTAAACTAGCTTACAAACTTCTGAAAAAAATGCAGAGAACTCAATTAGAAAAAAAAAACCATGAAATGGATTTTTTTATTTTTATTTTTTAATAATGCCTCAGTCTTCTTGTTCCCACACCTTCTTCTCATAAACAAAGGCCATGACAACAATCCCATCTCCCAGAAAACCCTTATCACTTCTGCTGTAAGCTTTGGTCTTGAATTCAGTTTTCTCTCAGTTCTGCCTTTAGCCTGAGCATCTTTTTTGTATGCAAATCGACATATGATATTTTTCTCACAGGGATATAAACCAGCATGTGGAGACCACACGTGAATCAGAAAATTTTCCAGTTCATCAGCCCGCCATGGGTACTAATCTGGTAGTTACCTCGCTACTGAACCTTCACTCACATCCTAACGACCTCTCACTCCACAGCTTAATCTAGTCACTATGAATAAGAGAGCACAACATCTTTTATATACACTATCTTTTGGATACTATATTGGGCTATTTTTCTTTTTCCTTTTTTTTTTTTTGTAAATAAGGAAGAATAATTAAATTTGTAGACTCTCTTTGGAAAACAGATAGTTCTGCAAACAGTTCTGCAACCATGCTGGATATAGGCCAGAATTTTAATTGTTGATCTATAATGGGCACTTTGACAAGCCAGCATAGGAACACTGCTTATATTTCTTTTTTAAAAAATCAAACTATACTCAACACTTAACCATAGTTGTTGTGACTGCTTACTGCCTTGGATAATAAATATTAGATATGCTACTGGTGCTGTTTATCACTTATAATAACTACTTAAGCAGTAAGGACAGCTATAGACCTAGACTCCATGGTGTTAGGGTCTGTATGAACACAGGCACAAATATAGCAACAAACCCCAACCCTTACATTCATGTTCAAGCAAAGGAATTCATAACTTCCTTTAGCGTGCAACTTTTCCATGCAACTAAGCTTGAAATTTAACCAAAGTATGAAAATACCAACTTTGCCTTTTTCAAAACACACAAAAGTGACTATTTTTATTTCATCTTTTGTTTTTATAACCTTTGAAATGTTTAGAGCTTCTGGCCTTTTTTTTTCCCTTTCTTTTTAAACTAAATCAGTCACCAGTTCTTCCAAAGGTCTCCTATGCACAGTACAGCTTGTCCTCATCTGGATAAATGTAGCTCCAGTGCATGTAAGCATGTGTGTATCTGTGTGCAAACAGCAATATGAGACCGAAGCACTTACGCTGGAAGAGTTACATGTGTTGTACCAACTGGAACAATTTCCATGGACTTTCCCCAGAATTTGTTTTTCCATCTTACATCTGAAACAGGAGGAAAAAAAAAAAGACAGGTTTAGTCATAGGCATGGATGAATCAATTTATATCTGGCTTCTACTTTATTTTTAAGAAATGCAAATTAATGAAATGCAACATAATGAAGTGTTCAAAGTAATGCTATGGACCTACTAAGAGTTGCAACTTTTTTCACAACATTAGTGGTAATTTAAATAGAAAAGCACCAGAGTTCTAAAAGTCATCTCTTAAAAACTTTTCAAAAGAGGGGAATTTGAATAAGCTATCGACAGTGTACATTCATCTGTAATTCAGTTCCTATTGAATGAATGCAGACATTTCAAAAACCCAAACCAGAATTTCCAATACAAGAATATAACAACTAACAATATCTACAGTGAAGAAGTAAGAGAATGCTACAAAGGGCACAAAAGTGGAGAGGGATTTAGTCCAACTTCCCCTGGAAGTTTAACGGGCCTTTTAAAATCTGGAATGAATCAGAGAAAGAACTGTCCAAGTCTCAAGTCATTTCCTCCAAACAAGAAGATGAGAAATCTCAATGTGAATTTATAAAACTTTCTTGAGGCAGTTGTTAAATTAGCAATTTATTTCACATGGAAGTGAAATAAACATGGGCAGGGAAGCATGGCAGAAAGGGTATGGAGTTAAATTAGGCTAGATAATCAGGCAGTAACTTTGACAACTTCAGAGCTGAGTGGGTAGTATCCTTGCTGACAAGGATAGACACCAGGATTCCCAATTCCATTCACTGAACAATTTGAAAATGAGGGAATCATTCAACTCTAGTCTCAAAAAGATGCTAGTACACTAACTAATAACTTCCTGACTACTGCTTCCCATGCAATTGCTGGAGGGAAACTCTTGTGAGATAGATACTCAAACTGGAGTTAGGAGATTACCTGTTTCCCAAGTATATGTGCATGTGTTACAAGACTGAGCTACATCAAGCTGCCTACAGCTGCAAAAGCTGGCATGGGACATGAGGCAGAATTCCTAGTGGAAAAAACAATCCTTTTCTTAGCACTTGAGAAAAGGATCTTTGTTTTTGTTTGTTTTTCTTGTGAAGGTTTATGTTGGGTCAGTATCTTTAGTGACAGGAATTCTGTCATGATTCCTACACTTCAGAGTAAGAGGTCCAAAACTACCTTGACTTCATAGTTGAACTGAATTCTGCACTAGGTTTCTGTCTTCTGCACTGGGATGAAAGAAAAAGAGCAACGGCAGACCCTGCAGAGTTCAACAGTTAAAATGTATTATCAGACTGTGTTCTACGGTCTCAGAAAGTCACACAGAGATCATTAAATTGCAAACATCTTAGGATCCAGTGTGTAACTTCATCATGCAAAAATTTTAGGAGAGCTAAAAAAAGCCAAGTGTTATTTCAAAGCTATGCTCAGACTAATTGAGGCACAGATACTGTAATAGCCGGAACTTTCTATTCTGCATTTCCATTGTTCTTGTCCTTTCAAATAGGTTCTGCAAAAGTCGCTTTAGTTTCTTAAGTAAGAAAACGCAGTTTCTGAAATAACTGTCCCTGTCAGAACCCAGTCTTATGGCTCGACAGAAATGATCCAGAGATTTCTTGACGTTGAAACAGGAACAAATGGCAGTGTCTGGTGGGATGACAGCACTGCTCTGGCAATGTAGCTGAGGGCTGTCTCCTTTCCAGCAGTAGGGATAATATGGTAAGTGAAAAGAGATTTGCACAGAAAGAACTTACCTCATTGACAAGCTACCTTTATGATTAACTTAATCTTTCCACATAAGTTAATACAGCCCTCTAACAAGAGGCCACAGCATTTACAAACTGCCTTTGCATTGGAAAACATCATTGTCTAGATTTCCCTTAAGCTCAGCTAGCCATGCTTGAAAACAAAATAAACCAAACAAACCAAAGCAGCCCAAACCCTGCTGTAGTCTGATTGAATCTTCCGGAATCATCAGGACCAAACCTCAGACTCTCTCTAATTGACCAGATTCTCAGCTGTCATCTTTGCAGAAAAACTTTGTTCTCTAAATGCACGTTACGATAGTCAAGCAACAGCAGTTTTCCAAGATCCATTAAATAAATCAGTCTCTTCATTTTTTATTAAGACAGGCTTTTATCTAGTCTTGTATACAGAGTATTCAGGAAATGAATACATTTTGGTCATCTCTGCTTTTCAGCTAAGAAGAGAAGGATTCTTGTCCTGTATGTGTTTATAAAGCACAGAATTATGTTGAATAATAAAGCCCAGACTAATGACAGAGTCCCAATTTCTGTTCAATACAGCTCTATCCATAATAACTATAATCAAGTCAGCAGAGTCGATCATAACAGAATTAAATGCCATCATATGGCCACGTAGTGAATTGACAAAACTCTGGGCAAAGGATTTGAACCGAGTTGAAAGGCACAGTTATGTTCTTTGTACACTCCAAAAATACCTAACTACAGGTATTGTAACTGGCTGACATCTTCACCAGACTTACGGAGCAAACAAAGCTCCAACACAATATTTTTTGAAAGACTGAATGTTAGTAGTCAAACAGCATGAAATCTTACATGCTGTAATAATACTAACAGAGAAAGACATGGAGAATATGTTTGTCCTTGCTGTTATGAGCATTCCTGGAAATTGTTTTCAGAACAGGATTACAAGATCTGTCAGGGCTCAGGATTTAACTTGTAGTTTTTCAAGCTCTACTCTAGCTTGTTTTTATAAATAGCTTGAGGTACAACTCTTCTCTAGTAAATAAACCTCCCACACATAAAAAAAAAGGAGAGAAAAATATTTCAGCAGATTTTGAATAAATGCAGATATTTGTAAATTAAAAGAATGATCAATAATGTTGTAAAATACTTGTAGATTTTTGTAATGGCAGAAAATACAAGTAAGAAGCATGGCAGTAAGGCTAGGATTTCTTAAAGCCATTCTGATATGACATAAGCAGGGAAATAAACCTTTTCCCCATTTCAGGATATTTCATGTTAGACACACAGTGAAACTATTATGAAGGCTGTAAAAGTAAATGATAGACGAAAAAGTTACCTTGCCAAAAAGCAAAATTCACAGATTCAGCATGGCATGCAGAAATAGGTGGATGGTGACTGACCTAATAGCAAGACATGGAAGGGGAAAAAAAGATGGACATATTAACACTTGAATAGTCGTTTTTTGGTTGTTTTTTCCCTTTTTCCCCTTCATTTTTCATTCATATATGACATTCACAATTTGAACATTTGCTTTTCGCTTGCAGTTCTTTCCTAAAGGGGGAGCCAGTGAGATTAGTAAGGTACTGAGACCTAAGAAGACTTGAAAGAAATGGGAAGCACACTTTGAAAGGCCTGTAAATCTGTTCATCAAATGAAAATCTAACTATATATTTTGCACATTGTCTCTAACATGATAATTACAGTTAATCCGAAGGCCCCATTCATATATTAACAAAAGCTGCACTTTAAGCACACGGGAAAAAGTAAAAAATACCAACCAAACAAACAAAAAACAAGAGGCTAAATTATTCTGTACAGTAAATACCTACAGATCCCTCAGTATGAGGGAGGAGGCAACAATCAGCATCGCTGAAGGGGGCCAAACGGGTGGAGAAATAAAACCACGAAATTCCAACTACCAACACCTACATACTACTGCACTAGTGAGACCTCGGGTTTTTCTTGTGTGAAACTCTAACCACACGCACTGCATTTTATCAGCTTTGGGTAATAGCACATACACAAACTGGAGCAATGACCAAAATAGCAAAGTGAGGACTGTAAGTAAATAAATACACAATGTATACTATTAAAAGAAAATAGTAAATAATAAGGTGATTGCACAAAGCAAAAGCAACCACTCCTCTTCAGCTGTACATTCTCCATTCTGGGTGACCATAACTTAAAACTGACCAGGTCCAATACTCTGATGTGTAATACTGTTCTTTGACAAAAACACCTTTATTTTCAAGTCAAGTTGCTATTTCCTACTATGAATTTCATTTCTTAACCACATACATGTTTCAAATGCGGTTTTACTTTCTTCTTTGTTGTTCATTTCGCAAATTTGTTACTGAGCTTTTCTTTCTCTCTCTCTCTCTCTCTCTCTCTTTCTTTCTTTCTTTCTTTCAAAGGCATCCATTTCTTCAATGAACAACCTCTACTTAGTTAAAAAAATAAAGCAGTACTAATTACTCTCAGCTATGGCCTAATCCACTGGGAGCAACACTCTCTCTCTCACATACTGCACCCAGATTAACCCCAGATGTCACTATAATTCCTGGGTTAAACTTAGCTCTCACTTAAACTGTTATAATTCCAGAGTAAGGTCATGGAGCTAAGTAGAGCTATTCTGAACACACTCTAGTCATACAACAGAATCCCTGTCATTTTATACATTTTGCCTATCTACTCCCTGGATTGCACACTGTCCGCACTAACAAGTTATCTACAGTAGGCATCAAAAGGCTTGCACGAACAAGCAATAAGCTACAGCTCCTGATGGAAAGAGAAGTATTTAATGCTTGCAAGCTGCATGAAAGTTCTTTCCTCCTACACCACCCTCCCTTCCTAATATTCCTCCATGCCATACTAGTGTTGTAAAACTTTACCAATCTATAAACTCTTGTCACTTATTGCACGTATTAGAACAATAGTTAACGCTGAAGAAGCCTCCTGTTTTAAAATTCTCCTTTAGTAAAAGCTGCCTTTGTACTGATTTGTCCAATATCAAGGAGAAAAGCTTCTCAATTCAAACTCACATTAAACTCAGTATCAAACTTTTATTGACCACTTTGCTACTCCAATTTGATGTTATGTTGGTAACTTCAGTGTGCTATACATTACCTTAGAACTAAATACAATAAAGTAACAGACACACTGCTTGAACTTTAATTCAATTCTTGCTTTGACTGCTTTGCTTTTTTTCCTTATTTTTACTCTTGCCCATGATACTTCCTGAGACCAAGGAAAGATCACATAGCATTCCTTTTTGTCAGCTGTAGAACATGATGTACAAAATGTGTCAAAACCACAAGCTTCTTTTAAGACTTCTTCTGATCAAATTTCTAGGTTGCACAGCTTTGACCACCACACTTTTGTATTCTTTTGTTGCTGTTATGTCTAGACAAAACAAGACAGCTTTCAATCATTCTTAAGCCCTGATAGGCACCAGAATATTTAAGTTTTATCTCTTTTTAACATGCCTCAAGCTTAGCAGTTTTGGTAACTCAACTGGTTTAAATTTAATATTTTTTACCCACACTTAATAATTACTCTTCTATTGGAGGACTATTTTCAGCAACACTCAGACCTTGATGTGTTGTATACATCCTTCAGCTACTAAACTGTGGTACCAGGCTTAGCCCACAAAATATTTGGACAGCAAGGAGAAATATTCAAGGTACCATAAAAATACTAGTGGTTGATCAACAAATAAATATTTTAAATATTTGTCATTAAAAAAAGACATTAAACAGCTGAAAATACAGTATTTTTAATGATCACACAAAAGAACATGGCAAGTACATGAAGGCTTGTTGCAGCAGTGATCAGATTTCAGCATGGGGAACTGTATTCCCCTTAACCAAGTTATGTAGCTGCTGGAGTAGACAAACTGCCAGCCTTTGCTTCTGACTGCCAGCTGCTGGTTGTCGTGTTCCATCCCAGAGTTAGCCGAGTTTCCTCAAAAAACAAAGCAATTTCCATCATTTATAATTCTGTAGCACCCCTTGAGATTTGGTTAGGTAAAGTAATTTTACATTTTGCTATTAACTCCAAAGGATACCAGCCACACATTCAGAATTAAGCAGCCTATCAAACAGCAAGTGTAAGGGTTGCAGCATACAGTACCTGCTCTGCAAAGAACTGGAAACCCTTATCTTCACGAATACATTCGTAGGTTTCTCCAAGAACAGGATTGAATGGCTTACTTCCAGCTCGGTAGTAACTGGAGGCATACGCAGATACTGCAAATGCAGCTATATACACCTGGGAATAACACACATGGAATTTTGATTAATTTACCACAGTCATGCACATTTTTTGCTATAGATTCGGATTTAATAGAAGGAAAAAAAAGCCTTATCCTGACAAGTAATTCTTTATTTTTCCATCATTTGCAGAGTATGAACTTGTATGCCTCCTCCTGCAAATTAAACACTGGATCATACATTACAGAAATATTCAGTTTTCAGAGAGTCATTCAGGGGTTGGTTCACTGATGGATGGAGTTACTAGGATCAAACTCTGCAAATTTAATCAACTGATAACAGTGTCTCTGAAAACTGTTTGAAACACCTCAGCCTTTTGGAACATGCACAGTTCAAAGCAGTAACTTTAAAAATCACTGTAAGATTTTTTTAACTGGCTTTTACAGTTACGGCCTGTGATTCTATGGATCTACCCACTACCCTTTTCCTAAACATGGCACAGGAAGCACTAAAAGCATTTTCACAAAATTTATTATGTCCAACACAGTTTGAATTGCCTTTTATCTATTGTATGCTACTACCTAATAATGAAACTGCTCTTTATTACAATTAAGACACAGGAGATCCTTCCAAATTATTACAGTCAACACAGCATAATTCCTCCAAAGCCTGAGGAATTACAATTAGTTTTGTTCAATTCATGTCTCCTATGTACCATTTTTCTCCCTTTTCATTCTCTTTTCCTCATCTTGTGAAAGAGCAAATGCTCTCCTTTCACAATTTCAGGAACTGAATTGATAAAAGCCATTCTAAACTGAACTATGGCAATTACTGTGCAACAGCTAACATTAATTTTGCCTCAGGAATTTCTCAAAGGCAAAGAATACTTAATTCTGAGTCAATTTCCAGATGCTTAGTTGTAGGAAGGAGAGAAAAGATTACTTTTCACTCTGATGTGAAGAACTACTGCTCATTTCCTTTTAATGTATGTTCTCAGGAGAACAACAAAAAGATTATGCACCTAAAAAACAAATTAACAGCCACACCCTCTATCCTTAGAAGAGAACAGACACTAAATTGTAATCCTTGCAGACTGTCAGAATGAAGCAAGATTCTTTTCAAACAGTATTTATAACATAACTATTTACATTCATTAACAGCCTCATTTTAACATAAGATTTATTGACTTGAAAAGGCTTGACTTAGTTTAAGGTATAATCCATAACTTCCATTTAAGAGAACTTAGAAAGCTTTTAAATCTTTTATTTATAGACCTTACGAAAAGATATATTGTAACTTTCATACTCATGCAAGAAACATATTAGCTCAATTCCTCCCTCTTTTCTCCAAGTTTTAAATCTTGGAAGATTAAAAGAATAAGAAAGGAAGAGGAAAAGCTGCAAGACAGAGTTAAACTAGTATGTTACTTAACCTTGCAGGACAGCAAGGCATTTAAGGAGATACGCTTCCTGACAAAACAACAGAAATTAGGCAGAAGAATCAAAAGTAGAGGGTATGTAAGCATGCCCAGACACGCTTAAGGAGTTTGCTTCCCTCAGCTTGGAGAAAAAGAAAAATGGACCAGAATATTTTCATTTCTTTGGCAAATTGTTTTTACATTATACCCTATTCTGGCTATACTGAATGTTATGAAGTATTAGGAATAATGTGTTTACCATCCGTTCAAATGGGTTAGGTGTATGCGCTGCTTTATCTAGTAGTTCACTGTATTCCAGCTCCTCGCAGAGACGCTGAAGGGTGTTAAGTGGCTCATTTAATTCAACAGGCATGGCCACTTTGGAGAGATCCTTTCCTATGTTATTTCTCAGGATATTCCATAGGCTGATATTACTAGTATTAGGGCATGGAGCTGGTAAACATGTTCTCCGTTTAGAATGGCATCCAATTCCACTTTCAGAAATACAGTCTGAAAAGGAAGTTGCAGAACAAGTTAATCAATACGTTGCTTACTTACCATTTCATCTCCTTTGCAAACATACATTAAAATTCAATCAACTTTTTTTCTGTCAAAGCTTCCATCCACCCTCACACTTCATTCAAGTATTTCACTTATGGTTTGAAGGTAGCCTGCTACAAAAGGATAAAGAAAGAACACAATTTTAATTTCTGTAAGTTAACCGAGTTAAACTCCAGGTAGGAAAGCAGCATAAAAAATTACCTCCTTACTCTTAAAGGATATGAAAAAGGCTCAGGCTTCCCATTGAATTTGAAAGAGTAAATATTAGAACTAACCTGTTTGTAACAGAGATGGATTCCTATCTGTTTAAGTGACATAAAACCTCCTTCCTTGACAGAGCTTCAATTAAGTTGACACTTCTCAGAAGACAAGGTGTCACTTAACGGATCCAAGCATAAAAATATCACCTGTCTATCTTTTCCTACTTTTTTGAATACTTCTACCAAGGAAATTTACTATACCACAGATTTACATGCAGGCTTTTCTAGAGCACTTGTCACTGTAATGAGCACTTAAAAAAATTTTAAGCCATGTTAGCTTGTAGATGCACCCATACGTTGGCGGAGAAATGACCTCTTTTGTAGGTGGTAAAACTGAAGCAACTGTGGAGCTCTAGGTTTGATAAAGATTCAAAAAAAAAAAAAGGACTCGTAATCACAAGAATACCTGAGGTCTGTGATGCCTTGTCAAAGCAGTCAGAACGGAATAAATGGTTGCAAGTGTGCAATGAAATGATCTGTGTCACAATCAAAATACAGCTACAAGCTTCTGCAACAGGCAGTAGCCTGAAGATTACATTGCTTATCTGTACATAAATCTCAGTTCAGAAAGGAGCACAGTTGCCACTACATGAGCATGCTCTATACATCCTTAGAAGCTCCTAGGAAGCTTCTGCCCTACAATCCATTGCCGTTTGGAGACCTTTGGGTATAGCCCCAGACTGTTAACCCCCATCCTCATCTGGCTTTCCTCAGACAGCTTTTCCTTGGAGGAACTGAAACAGCATAGGACAGCAGAGCTTTCCTGTAGCATACATACCTGCCCAAAGAATCACTGCCCTTAAATGCATGATTTCAAACATTATTTCCTCCATTTTTGCAGTGGCATTAAGCACAAACCCAGCAGTGCTTCCAACAGTGACAAAGTACAGATTACCCCAAGAACTAACGTCCCCACCACTGACGTATACATTAGCCCAGTGCCTCAGACAGAGACTTTCATAATTAACAGCCTCAAAGAAGTTTCTGTCTTTCCTGCTACTCACAAAACTAAAAGTCCTAACACCTCATGTGACTGAGTTGTAACAAGGACAGGAGAACTATTTGCATACTAGTGCATATCTCTTTCTTTTTGCATAGGAAGGATGTGGGCACTATGAATCAGAAAATCTGCCTGAAACTTAATGCTGCTAAGTGTGCCTTTTTAAGAAGAGGTTGGTTCCTATACTTACTTCCCTATTGGAAGTATTTACTTAGTATCAGAAAAGGCCAAAAAGAAAGATGTTTCCTCACATATCTCAGGAATGACTGGATATCTGAAGAGGAAGGAGTACGCACTAAAAACATATTCTTGTTCAAAAGAGCTCTCTGAAATAGGATTTTGGCTAAATTGTCCCTTGACAGTTTCTGATTAAAACCTGAATACCAACTGACTGAACTACATACTCTGGGTCAGTCCATTTATTGGGGTAAATAGTGACAAAACACAGCAGAGAAAAAGAAAAAATTATAAGTGTAGGAAAAAAAGATGTGAATAGTGCAAACATGCAGCAGGGGAGTTGAAACTTAACACTGTTTATTCATCTGGGCACCTAAAAGGAGCTTTCTAGTCTGGTAATCCAACCATACTGCTCTCATTAATCTCCTTTAAGGCTGCTGGTGCATGCTCAGTGGTTAGGTTAGGCAGACAGATTAGATGCCAAATTTTCTCTACAGTATAGTTTGCCCGCGCCTCATGAAAAAAAAAAAAGAAAAGAAAAAAAAGCCCATGCTACAAGTAAGAAACCATTATTCAGCATTATTGAAGATAAAACATATTGATAGAGTGGGAAGAACATTGTGGTTAGACGACATGCTTTGAAGGCACAGAGCCAATTAGCTTGTTATTACCAATTCCTCTTCCTCTTTCTTGATTCTCATTCTAATTAGCAAGACAGTTAAGTAAGTGTATGCAGTAACAAGCCTATCATAATTAAAACACACAAAGAAGAAATCCATACAGTCACACACTGCCAGTGTGTAATAACTGTCATGTTCCTTTAAACAAATTCTGCTAAGAACAACAGAACTCTGAATGTGGTTGTTAAATTGAAAAAAATTTTATGGAAAAAAAGAAAGCAACTAGGTCTTGCTAGTTTGAAAAATCCCATGGAGATGAAAGGAACTAAAAAAGAGTTGGAGTCACTAATGAAGCCAAGAAAACAGGTGTTTATCTGCTGATACTGAACACCATCGTGCTTAAACAATGGTGCCCTGGCCCTGTTAATCAGATTATCCAGAATGTGCTGTTCAAAATCTGTCTGAGGTGGTAAGAGAAAAACCACAGGTTGTTTGCATCACAAAACCTGTAGTATTGAATGATTTCTAGCAAGATGAGAAAAAAATACCCCAAACAACAAGAAACACTGTTTTCAGAACATGATAAATAAAACTTTGAACTTACCTAAAGTTTGTCTTTCATTCTCCATGTCATTGCTTAGGTTATCTTCTGAGACATTATCACTGATATCACTTACGTATGAGTCATCATCTGATACCTAAGTGCAAGGTGGGGAAATAAGCAAGATACCTTACTCATTAAAGCACTCATTAAAATAACCCCATGTGCACATTAAAATTGTTGCTGCAATAATTATTTTATTATATTTGAACTGTTTAAGCTGTATTTCAGTATTATAGAAAAGCAGGCCTAAGAATTAAAAGATAATTTTGGGAGAGATGACCATCAATGACAATTCAACTTTTCTTTTAGTGAAAGCATGCCTCATCTTCTTGGCCCCAGAGCTAAAAGAGATTTCCCCACATCAAAAGCCAAGGCTTTTATGGAGTCCCAGAGAGGTGATAAAGTGAGCTCTTAAGTTTCAGTGTGCATGACATCAGCCCCAAGGTACCAACAGGTACAACAAGGACAAGTATAAATATATATTTCTACGATACAATTTCTTAAGCACCTGCAGGATAACTCAAGACAGATGGTATAATATATGCAATATCTGCATACCAGCTACCTTTTTGCTATTTTTCTCAATGCACAAATAAGACTTCTCCATAATAACTTTTTACACTTTACTGAGAAAAGATAACAACAAATAAATACATGCTGTGTATTATTATTAAAAAAAAAAAAAACATTTCTGGCAGTCATCTGACATGCAATTAGCACTCTGAAAGACAACGTGTCAAGTAGCAGATAATGAACTACATAAGAATAATGTCAATCCTAATGCTCAGACCTCATTTTCTGAAGAGCTGGCAGACAGTAGGACTTCCTGTGCATCGAAAAATTCTGTGAGAGAGTCAGCAATAGACAGTCTGCTTTCATTGGAGATCTGGTGAACCAGACCTCTGCTTTCTTCTCTCGAATTTTCCTGTTTAAAAGAAATACAAAGTTTTGAGAAGAAAAATACCACAAATACCATTCATGCATGCAAATTCAGTCACGTAACTTAACAGGCTGTAAAACAGTGGGAGCAGATTGCACATGCTCCTCTCTAGTGAAAGGCAGCATGTTTTAAAGACGGAATTAAAACCAAAGGAAAACAGACTAAAGAGAAGAAAAAAAGAAGGCAAAAAAAGCGCAATGCATTATTCAGTAAATCAGTTACAGTGATGCATGTAATTTTCCCCCCTAAAAAAATAAATGTAAAAACGCATTGGTATTTGAGTGATTTCACTAGATACATGCAAGCATATCACTAAAAAAGCCCCACAATAAGAAAACTCCCAGCCTCTTTATACTGGATTCACATTCTTTTCTGATCTTAGCCATCAAATCAATCTTTTCCTCCCATGCCATGCTTAATGCAATCTGGCCTAGGAGTTGCATACAAAATTCAGAGGGGCAAAGTTGCTTTCTATATAATAACAATGCTTTCCTAGCTGTCTTTTGTCACCAGACTACTTTCCATGCTTTGGAAAGCTTTCCTTCACATCCACACACAAGAACTCTCTGTTAACCAAAATCAGCGTATTATCAAAGCCACGTAAATGACATTGTTTTTGCTGCTGCAGGCCCATGTGACCATCATAGCGATTTCATTATCTCTGCCTATGGAAGTCCCAAGTGCTCTACAGATAGTTGGCATAGGCAGAGCTGCAGAAAGTAGTCTAGCAAAGGTGGGATTACCTTGGTTCATTAAGTGGACGCAGGAAAAAGTTGGAGAGGATTGTTACTGTTTTCCCTCAAAACTCCACCAATACTAAGGAAAAGAGCTAGCTGGCCCAAATGAGTGTATCAGCTGCTCTCAAGCTTCATTCTGCACAAGATGCTTTATTAACTTGTAACCATGACTGCCCTAACTATCATCATTTTGCAGGAAATGTAGTGTTTTACTTTCAGAACTCACTTAACGAATAATCTGATAAGCCTGTACTCAAACCGACAAACCATTTCAGTCTTTTCTGCTGGTGGATTTTACTACAGTATGAAATGTTTCTCAGTGTGTACTGCTAATGGTGACATGGTAACAAACCAAACTGTTATGATACCAAAGACTTTTTGCTTTTTTTAGCGTATAACCAGGATAAAGCTGTAAGAAAGATGCAACCTCAAAATTATCTCTTCTGTGGGAAACCAGTTACACTGGCCTCCAAGTCAAAAGAAAATCTTATATACATAAGCATTGCTACTGGGATTTTTTCCAACACTATTTTGAATCTGAGAAGCAAAATGAGCAGAAAAGGCTCATAAAAGAACAGTTGCTTTTTATATTTAATCACATGAGAGTTTCATTTTGTCTACTTTCATGTTACAATTGTGGCATGATAAACTACACCATAAACTGGCTGACAAGCTAAACTTTTATCTTACGCTAAGGCCTGAGAAACTAGTTAATACTGCTTCAGTTTTCACGGGTCTGTCATAGCACCTGATGTATCATTTACAGCCAAGTTTTGTGCAGTGACCTACAGCAGCACTGCTGTATCATAGCCCTCAGAGAAATCTAAGACGAAACTTTTCCAGTATAAGTGATTTTGCCCTTAAGTTCCATTCCCAACCATGCCAGAGGGAATTTGTCCACAAACCCCCTAAAGGACCTTTTGAAAGCTATTTTTGTCACATACATATGCAATGCATACAGCGTGTTTCAGACATAATCCATTGTCTTTGCAAGGTCCTCTACTAAATAGGAAAATAACTCCTGAAATTAAAAAAACATTGTATCGATACATGAATGCTTCTCTGGATGGCAGTTTAAGTGCTGTTCAAAATCTTATGGGATTAAAAGGAAAAGGCAAGTAGAATGATCAACTACCTTAAAGAAAAAAAGAAAAAAAAGGAGGCTAAATATGGCCAAAACCAGTTCTACTAAAAGAGAACTAAAATAGAAGTGAACAGACTGAATGACTAAACTGTCTTTAAAAATGGAAGGAAATAGTAAGTTATATAAAACCCCCAACATTACATCCATTCAAGTTCTAATGCAGGATTTATAATGCAAGAGCAGCAGAAGCTTCCATATGAGTTAACATTTAGGAAAATCCACCAGAAATAACACAGCTCTTGCTCCCCTTACTAGCACCATTAACATCTAGATCCGGTGACCTATAAATACACCATATTTGTATGCATTCTGCAGCAAGCCAAAGAACTGTCTGAACACCAGTACATGTCAAACTGGCTAACTGGATATGTAGAAGACTCCATGGCTTCACACACAAAACTAAATGGTTGAAAGAGCTCGTTAAGAGCTGTGTACATCTAATTTATTTGATCCTTTCATGAAAAAGTCTTCTAATGGTTCTAAACTTTAAATCAGTCCCACTGGTAGCCAGTGTTCTGGGCTAAAAATATTTAGGCAACAAAGAAATACAGAACATGAAAGTTAACAAGGGAATAAGGGGGAGAGAAACGCTGGCTGCAAGGTAACAACAAGACAGCTTTGTTCATGCTGAATGGGAAGTGGGCAGGAGGTGAGGGAGAACACCAGAAGCCAGCAGGAAAAAGCAATGGAAGTGTGCTCAGGAAAACCGCTCACAAGGAGTCTTTAAAATTAAATATTACACAATGCATCATCAGAAATGATTCATAACCACAGAAGTGGACTCATTTTACTAACACAATACACTGCGGGGAACACATGAAGAACAGGACAAGATGTAACACGGTCTAGATGCAGGAGCTGGAGGAAAAGATATCACTGAAAGACGAAATCCATACCCACCTTCACCAAATCTGGACTTGATTTTGCATTAGATGCTGAATCAAGGATCATAGATTCGGCATGTATTCTGCGTAACCGGTCTTTTAGATCAGTGTTTTGTGCTATTGCCTGGAATATTTAACAAAAATATTGGGGATATAAAGTTCTCTCAACTAATTTGAACAGTGGTTTTATTGGGTAAAAAGAAAGGGAAGAAGAATATTTAAAGTGCAGTATTAAACACCACCAACATGATTCTTTACTGGTCCAGCAAATCAGTTATTCTAAATGCTTCAAACCTTGTTCTTTATGTTTAAAATTAAAATTATTTTTGTTCAGACACATAAGTGGAGAACAAAAGCCAAGGATGATATTTTCAATTTACCAGGTTCTGCAAGGTGATACAAGAATTTAAAAATTAATTTTATGCATCTTTTTTCTTTTCAGCTCCTTTCCTTCTGTCCTATCTCCAAACTAGTCTCTCTCAATATTCTTACTTTTGTTACACCCAAAACCATTTGATTTTCCCATCAACCTGATATTCTCACAGCTCCCTTCGCCTTCGACCAACAGACGCATACAACTACTTCAGACTGATTTGGAAGACTAAGTTATCTTCTCCTTTTACTGCTGCACCCCAATTGCAATGGTGCTACTGTACTAGGCATGAACTGAGAATGCAGACTGGGAGTGAAAGACAACCCTCGCACACGACAAACATTGTTTTCCAGGAGACAATTCCAGAAATGGCAGAGGGCAAATTTCACTGGACATGATGATTATGCTCTAAGGCAGAGCTTTTCTGTGCGGTTTGGAGATGGCTACAAATAAATAAATAAATAAAAAGAAAAATACTTAGCAACACCTACAGCAACTTAGCTCTGTTTTCTTTCTTTTTTTTTGTGAGAAAGATATTAATAACTAAAACTCTGCATTTGTATTTACACAGTTGTACTACATTTGTATTTTAACATTGTACAGCAATACTATTTTATATTCTACTGCTTTATAATTATGTGTAAGCATTTTTAAAAATTTACTCTGTTAAAAAATGAATCTCTACAGATACTGACAGTGAAACAGCCCATTCTTCATTCCATTTCAGAAACCAATGCACTCTAGCGAATTAAAAGGACGCCATCCTTCAGAGTATCACAAGTATATATAACACTGCAAGACCAACAGGTAGTCATGTATGGTAACATAACTTCTCCTTTGCATGGACATGGAGCAGGAGGTCACACAGAAGCAGTTACTGTCTCTCAGATGGGATAATTCAAACAACACACACTCTAAATAGCTGGCCAGCACTCCTCCAGCCACAGCTGTCAGCTGGACACACTGAGGTCTTTTGGGCAACTCTTTTCTGAGGTGAGGTGGGTTTTCCCTCATACTCAGTTGGAACCACAAAAGACACAGCAGCTTCCTGTCTCCTCTCGGTGACTGTCAGCCAGGGAATCACAGAACGGTTTGGGTTGGAAGGGGCCTTAAAGACCATCTAATTCCAACCCCCTGCCATGGGCAGGGACACCTCCCACCAGACCAGGTTGCCCAAAGCCCAAAGCCCATCCAGACTGGCCTTGAAGACTTCCAGGGATGAGGCATCCTCAACCACTCTGGGCAGCCTGTTCCAGGATTCAACCACCCTTGTAGTAGAGAATTTCTTCTTTATATCTGATCTGGATCTACCCTCTTTTAGTTTTAAACCCCTTGTACTATCACCACACACTCTGGTAAAGAGTCAGCTTATCTTTCTTGTAGTCCCCCACCAGGTACTGGAAGGTCGCAAAGAGGTCTCCCCAGAGCCGCTTTTTCTAGGCTAAACAACCCCAACTCTCTCTCAGTCTCTCGTCATAGGAGAGATGTCCCAGCCCTCTGATCATCCACAGGGACTTCACATATAAAGCTTGGGTTACTAACATGGGTAAGGAAATGTGGTTTTATCCTTACTAATAGGAATACAAGTTTTTGTTTCTTGGCCTTCTGAAGAGAACCAGAAAGCGCAGTTATTTTTCTGCTGCACCAACTGGAGCTGTGGAGACTGCTCTGACTGTTGATCTTAACACGTTCTGCTTTAAAAACTGATACAGAAGAGGTCTCTTCCACCTAGCTGTCTTTGCATTCCTCCGGGCTGGATGGAAATGGAGCAATGTGGAGCAGAATCTTCTTGCTAAGATACACCTGAAATGTACTCCACGACAGGACCACAGGACAGACTGTGGATGGTTTGATGCAGAGCTGAAAGAAAGAGGCAACTTTGGGTAGGAATTTGAGGAACAATCTAGTGCATGTTTATCCTGCAAAGTCTCAAAGACCTGTGCAACTCCTCAGACTGTCAGACTTGCCCAGAAGCAGAAGAAGTGTCTTTAAGTGTTTGGTTTCAGCTTTCTGGCAACGTAACAGAAGGGAATGGAAAAAAAAAGATTTCACTGTGATGTTCTTGTCCCAGGATTTTTTCACTAGATGCCAAATATCTACTATAGCAGGCTGTTTAAACTGTATTCCAAATAAAGTATATTTAGACTATTTTGAAATATTTCCTCTGGCCAAAGTAGACTTTGGCAAGGGTTATCTACATCTTCCAAGTAGTTCTCTTTCTCTACAGAATGCAGAACTTCACAACTCTTTCTACCACTGTACCAAAGAACAGTTAAAATTTGTGTCCTGACGTCCTTATAATGGAAACGGTAAGAAGAAAAAAACTCTACTGCAAACTCTGGTATTAGTTACTTGTGCTGAGTGCATCTGATGGCCATATGTTAGTCACAGTAGAATTGAAGGAAGAAAATGCAGCCCTGCTGAAATGAAAATGTGTCTCTGAAAAAAAATTGCATTACTAATTTTAACCATAAAATGAAAAAAAAAAAAAGCCTTCTGAGTCATAGTTCCTGTACTGCAACACAAGTCTAACCAAGATCATCATTTTAAATAAATCCAGTATAGAAATGAGGATGGTCCTACAGCCCTTAAAAAACACATTTTCCCTTTTTGTTTAATTGTGTCTATTGAACTGGGTAGGGGAAAAAAAAAAAGAAGAAGAAACAAACCCTGTTGATGGTTGGAACAATACTGAAGACCTACTGCACACTTTTGCAATCCGAATGTGGAGAACCCTCTTGTTTACACAATATTTTGTCCCAATAATGTTTCTGATTTTCTGATGGATATGGTCTTGAGGGCAGGAAAGACAGTAGGCCTGAAGTGATGGTGGAGGGGAGAAAGAACATTCTCTGGCTTTACATATGTGTAGTCTGGATTCGACACACAGGCATTTACTGCTCCTGTGTCAAGTGTTCAGGCGGACTATATTACGTGTTATACGCACATCTTCCAATGAGTGCAAAAAATAATTTACACAGCCTTCCTGTATAGCATGCTGTGAAGTGCTTTTTTTCCTTCTCTTGTAGCCTTCTTCTATAGTGCTTTCTTCCTTCTATTTATTTTTTATATAAAAAAATTTTTTCTGTATTCACGTTTCTGTATTCACTATCTACTTTTCTTAGACTGTGTGTAGGTCAAGGATAGAAGCAGAGATGCTAATTTTGTAAAAGTCTTTTGATGCACTTTATCTGTTCACTTTTCTTCAGCCTGTCAGGCTAATAAGGGCAAAACAGACTTAAGTTTTATAGCTTTCAACCAATGAGTTTGATTTTTTTTGTACATGTACAGAATAAAAAACAAATTAGTAACAACCACCAAGTCAAAGTAACCAGTACAGGACTCTCTTGAAAAGAATAGTCTTGCAAATGCGTCACATTTATCGTAACTGTGCTTCCATAGCTCTTCAAAGGAAACTCATTCTTTTCTCTTACAGGATCTCTCCTGTGCATGGTGAGAAAATTTCTGTTGGCATCATGGCTTTACAGATCTACGGGCTAAGAATAGTTCTCATATAGATGTTAACCTCTGCTGAAACTGCCAGCATTCACAAATGACATCTGGACGAGCTACAGAAGGCTTATTAAGTAACAGATAAGAGCTAAGAGCATGACTTTTAAAAGACATCTAGAGGATGGAGACGAACAGAATTTCATTGCTCAGAAAAAAAAATCAAGCTGAGTGTTCACTTAGTTCAGAAGTCTTAAAACTTATTTTCTGATGTAAAATAGTATGCAAAAAGCACTGGAAAAATGTGAGACACCTATCCAGATGTCAGAAGTGGAATATCTGAAAGCCAAAAACAAATGAGTACATATAGTTATTATGCAACAGGTTTCAGTTTTTGCCAAAATCTACAAAGACATAACTGCCTCCACAGGTCTAGGCAAAGAAACATGTTACAAGCTAAAAATCTATAACCATATGCAGCTTTTGTAAAACAAAGGACGTTTTTATAAACTTGTAAATCTTGTAAACTTTTTGTAAAACAAAGGGAGTCGAACAATTTTTATACTGAACAATTTCCTAAGATCATCTATATCACATATAGCCAGAGAGTCAGGAGTGCCTCTGATTAGGAATTTGCAACATAGACTGAATTTTTTAAGAGCGTGGTAATGATGGTCTTCATTGCTCTAAAACCAGATTGCTATTTGGTTGACGCATTCAAATATGAATAGCCTGCAAGGTCTCAAACAATTAGACAAAGTACACCAACCTAAACTCCCCACCTTTTTAAAGAGCATAATCTTTTGTCATTTAGAACTCTGCTCTAACTGCTCCATTGCTGCTTGTAGATGACTAACAGGTAAAGTTGCAAGCCCATATAAGCAAGTTATTCTTGAGTTTGTTTTTCAGTGTCTTGGTACAATGTGATGACACTCTGGTGCAATAGAAAGGAGAGCTGACTGCTTTCAGCTCCTCCTTCCTTTATTTTGTGCCAGTCATAATAAATACCTGAATGCTGCTTAGGAGAAGAAAACCACAACCTGCTAGAACTGAGTGATTGAACAGAGTGTATATTTCCAGACAAAGTAGACTTATTGTCACAGAACAGCCCTCTTATATTTAACATCAAATAATACAGATTATACTATATACAGGTATACTACATACTATAAATAAATCTGTCAGACCTCAGTGTTTTCACCTTTAGCATTTAGGAAAGAGAGTCTTTATACAACACCCTATATAATAACTTATGCTTCAATACTGCAAATTCTAGCACAGAACAGACACTTATGAAACAGAAATTAATTACTATAAAATTTAAAAGTGGTATCTGATAATAATGAAGCTTGCTGAACTTCAGCACGTCACTTACAGATGTTAAGGCATTCTTCAAGCCAACTATTTGTGCAGATGGAGATGAGGCTGCATCGTGCTCCAGCATCTGCTTCAGCTTTTCTCTCTCTGTAGATATGGTGCTGAAAGCTGACTTCAAGGTGAAGTAAACTAGAACCATTTTGTAAAAAGTGAAAGTTAAAAACAGCCTGCTGTATACATATCAGTTATGTAAAACTTAAATGAAACATCGTTTACGGTGACAGAAACAAGAATTTAGTTTGAGATCCTGGATAGGTCACTAAAAACAAGTAATATTAATCAAGGTTACAGAGTAGGTTTTTAGTAGGAGAAATGTTTATGGTGAATGCTACTATGCTGACTATATTAGCCACAGTCAAAATTACTTTGATTATTTGTGACAGATGGCAACAAAGCTAACTAACCACATCTGTTCTTCACTTGCTTTGTTCCCCAATCAGCTTGAATCTTCAGATGGCCATGACTCTACTTCACATTCCTTTAAGAATTCCAGGGGGGAAGGAGACGGAAGGGAAAAAAAAATAAATCAAGAAAGCAGCTATAGCACATACAGTGCCGCAGTTATAGGGTTAGCAGTTTCACCACAAGTTAACTGTGGCGTTGAGTTCTATTATATCGTTTGGGTACAATGAAATTTCAGCTTGTTAGATGATTTCGTGACTGAAAGGCTCAGGTCCTGAATGTGATGGTGCTCCTTCTACTCCTTCCTGAGCCTATATTACTAGCCCTGAACATTCAAAGACAATAGATCATGAAAGCTGAAAATCACTGATTTTTCAAGGGGAATGCACTTTTTTTTTTTTTTTAAAGAGATTTGATATTTTCTTTAACTATGAGGAATATGAAGTGACATTTGCTTATGTAGGCTTTGAACATTCATATAACTGCAGAACTAATGGATTTCTGGGGGACTAATCGAACCTTGTACTGAAGTCACAAGAACTAGCAATGCAAAAAATTTGTCAAGGAATTTACCAGGGAAACGGAGATACTAAATCTGAGTGTGGATGCATAGAAAGGGTAAAGAACAAGAAATCTCTGGTATCTCTCTTTTCTAATCATCCATTCAGACTTAGCCTGAATAGTCATTACCTCGTATGTCTCTCTCACATGTATATATCTGAATATCTCAGGTAACCTAACTTAATCTTATAAGAAAATACTCCTGAGGTGTATTTCAACACTGCAAACGGTTACCGAAGATAATTTTCATACCTTACCCTACATGAAGAAATCTAACAATGTCACAGAGGATGAAGAGGAAGATGTATCCATTATGATCTACTTTACATTAGCCTTTCACACGTGGATGACATACACAGAATCCTCAGTGACCTTGTATTTCATTTAGTAAGTTGTATACTAAAATTCTGAAGAAATGTTACAGAATTAAGTACTAATGTTACATTTCAGTTGTATCAAAAGCTAAAGCAAAAGTTTTCTTTACTATCCTTTTCCAGAAGTGTAAAAAGCAAGTTTGGGAAAAAATATCTTTGCTTTCTTAATAAAATGGTAACTGCATTAAATAGTGCATAGTCAATTGTCCCCTCAATGCATGGTTCAATCCAGTCAAAACTTGCGACATGGACATTTGAGTTACGACCATCTTGAGAAGGAGATTTCTAGAACTCGACTAGATAGCAACTTTTCCAGCTGTGCCCTCACCCCCTTTTTTGTTTTCAGAAAATATGGATCAGTTTTGATTGTAATTGACTTTATAAAGCTTACTACTAAGATAGATACATTCTTTACCAAACGGAATCAAGACACATCAGCACCAGAGGGCAAAAACAATGAAAGAACGCATACTGATAACATCAGATCCTTATCCTGTGCAAAAGGGGGCAAAACCAATGCTTCCAAGTCTTTCAGATATACATGCTTGAGTGCCTTCCTTACCAATATTACTTAAATAGTAAAAATGTTTCCGGTGTGAGGTTGACAGCGCAAAGTACTGCTAAAGAAGAATGATTCTTAAAGAAGAAACAGTCAAGCTGCCCCTCTGGCTGCTTTACATGATTTTACTCTTATGTATTCACTAAAAATAGGTTACTACCATAGCAACCCTTGCATCACCAACAAATGTTGACTCTGAAATACAGTGAACTGCCTGAATTTATAAACATACATGTGCTCATATACACACATATGTATGTAAACAGAAAAGACTATAATCTGCTGTAGCATTTACAGCAATGGACTGTAGGATTTTCACCTTTTGGCAACAAATAGAATCTAGGTTTTTAGTACATTAAGTAAGGTAAGGTCCTCCACAAAATATATATATACTGGATGATTAAGCCACTTTTTTCAAATGACTCAAGACATCAACATTTGCAATTCCATGAGGGAATAAAAGGAAGGGAGGGCGTTTTGTGCATTTTTCTAAATATTAAATAGGATGCATTCTCAAAAGTCACATCAATATTTAAATTGTGATGACATAAAACTATGAATGAATGACAGAATTTCATTTACCTTTATGTGCAATGTGAAATAAGTCCTCCTGCATTTTAGTAAATTCTGATGATGTTTCAGAGCCATCAGAGTAGTTTTTCTCTTCTACAAAATCTATTGTAGATAAATTAGGATTGGAAGCATGCAGTCTCATAGGGGCAGAAAATACTGAAGGCACCTGTAAGGAGGACAGCCATTTGTGATGTTGTTTTTTGTTTGTTTTGCAAATAATGTTGTTTTTTTTTAATTGTCCCTATCAGAGTTGCATGTTGGAGACACCAAAAATTGAAGTACTACCGTTGGTTACCAATAGGCTTGCAATGGATAAAACCACTGATACAATTTTGCCCAAGATGTCATAATTGGAGATTTGGCAAAATTCCATGAAACAGGCCCGTTGAGAGCTGTAGGATGTGATATACTATTTTTACTCACTTCCTAGTATGTAACAATATGGCCTCTGGAGGCAAATATGCACAAAAATACCTGGAGAATATAAAAAATCTGTACTGCTAAAAAAATAAAACACTACTAGAATCCCCCCCTAAATTGCAGGCAGATGGAAAAGATAGGTAAAAGACATGGTCAATCTCCCAAAGAAATTAGTACAGATCTTGTTGCAGATATAAATGAGGACATATTTTTGTTCTGTCTAATGTATTACTGCTTAAAATGATCCAGCACAGGATACTAATTCAAAAGGACTCATACTTCCTAAACTGGTTACACTGAGAAATGATCAATAACTAAGATCTAGAGAAAGATAGGCTACTGAAAGTATTGAAGTTACCTGTAATGTTCCTTTAGCCTCTTTACCAACAACTCTGGATCTCCACCTCCTATGTGTTCTCTTTTCCTTCTTTGGGCTTTCAAAAGGTCCAACCTTTTAACAACACACCGGACAAAATTAATGCAGATCACCATAAAACTAGCAAAGATAAGAATAAACACCTTGATCCTTTAGGATTTGGGGTTGTTTTTTGAATTGCAAGGGAAAACTTTTTTTTTTTTTAAACAACAAACCTGCATAGCATTTATAGCAGGCGCTGAATAGGTCCTGTGAAGAACATCCATGCTCTGTAACAGCTGGTTCATTTCCAGTAAATGTGTGTGACAGGTGGAGAGATCTGTTTTGAACAACAGAATATTTTCAGTTGCTCTCAAGTAACAGACGCAATGAAAGTTTTTTGTTTGTAGGTTAGTCTTATTTTGATGGTTGCTAGCTTAAGTTATATATTGACCAAAAAAAAAAAAAAAGAAGACTATTAGACAACTGCATAAAAATGCTTGTATCCTTCTCTCTTCAAGTTCATACTCAAAATATTGAAATGTATCTATACAGCCTGTGCAATGATCATGGTATTTTATCCTAGCTGATTGTAGAAAATCGAGACTAACACAATAATTACTGCAGTTTGGAACTAGTCAGATCTCCTCATGGAGAGGGGGTAACAAATCCATAGGCTTAAAGACAGAATAGTCCATTCAGAGTTAGAGATGTGGCTCCTCTATGTTAGCGTCGAAGCTCAACGTTGGGTAGAAACTTACCAGATATACAGCATACAGACACTATCAACATAAGAAAGATTTTCATGCTTTTAGGAAAACATGGAAGCAGAAAGTAACTTTTAAGTAAAAAGATTTAGTCCTTTTAAAATGACTAGATTTTGGATGCTTCCCTTTTTTGAATATCCAGATTACGAAAGTTCAAGTTTTACTATTGAAGGTGATGTTCATATATAAAAGAAAATATACTGAAATATGTAGGTTCCTTTAAGAGGTCCACAAAATTGATAATCTCCACATTCAGGAATCACTAGTCCTTTTGAAAACAAGTAGGCAGTTAACCAACAACTACTTTGTTCCTCCCTCTTGTTTCTGAGAAAACTCTAATTACTATTTATGCTATTGTACTGTCATTTTAAAAAACAGCCATAGGAAATAGGCTATTTTCAGCTTCCTTCAAATATCATTACCTCTAGAGCATTTTTCCATGTCTTCAGAAGACTGTAGCCATGACAGAATCCTGGACTCATTACTCGAAAAGGAAAATGACAAGTTACCTCCAGCTGACAGTGAATTCTGTTTGGTCAAGCTGCCTGCCTGTTCCAAAGAAGAACAAGCGAATTATTAACAAACAATATTTTAACAAAGGAACAATAATATTTTGCTGAAAAATAAATTTTGAGAAAGGACAAAGCTCTGCATCAATTAAATCAATTTAATATATTCAAAGCTCCTCATGTAGCACAAAACCAAAACAGGACATTCTGTTCCTTCTGCACGCTCCCTGAAGAAACCCCCAAAGGTAACTAAAATGTAATATGCACATGTTTGTTAGAGCTATTTTCTAATGAAGAAAGCATAATCTAGTAGATGCTTTTTAAAAATTTTACTCAAGGTCTTATGACTCAAGAGTAGATTTAGCTTGACAGACCTTAATACATGTGTGACCAAATATCTTAACTGGATATAGACTATCCTTTTGCAATGTCTCAGTACACTTTCTCAAACTTATCTCATTTTCGGTAGTGGCTACTGTCAGACGCTTCAAGAGATGCTGGAAATCCTGCATAAGAGTGAATTGCGCAGTACAATTAAATAGCTTCCAATGGAAATAAATTTCTAGCCAATACTATTACTACTTCATAGTGGTTTATTCTGTTTTCTTTTCTAATATAACTACAAATAGTAGCCATTCAAACGTTTAATTATTTCTTAAACTTTACTAAACCTTTCACCTTTACTAATATCTACATCAGGAAGTTGCACAAAGCAATTACATGCTTTATCAACATCTTGTTTAAAGTCAGTTTTTAAAATGTTTCATCTTAAGTGCCATTACATGGCCCACTCACTGATTATGAGAAAAGATAAGTTGTTTGGCTCTTCTCTAAATCACAGGCCTTACAGGATTTGTTACCTCCTGCTCACCTTGTATCAAAACTCATGTAGTACTAGTTTTAAATTTATTCAGAGGAAACATCATTTATATCTCATTCAGTTGCTGTTTTCTTAGTTTGTCTTATAAAGTTTACAACACATGCTCCAACTTGAGTTGTAGAATAAAACAGAATGCACTGTCCCAATGATGTCATTCAGTACTATGTCAATTTATATAGTCCGTGTGTTATAGCAGTAAACATCAATAAACACAATTATTTTTAAATTAACCTATGCAGTTCAGCTGTTTTATTCCTGCATAAATAAAGCTGTATGAGCCTTAGTCATCTATACAGATACACACAAATAATAATTCCAGCACCTTTATAAGCATAAGTAAACTTAATTTAAAGATGAATACTTTATTGACATTTTGGGAGACAATCCCACATTTACCTCTTAAAAATCTAACCATATAACCAAACCTTTTCCAGAATTTGTATCCATGAGGGGCATGAGCAGGAGGTAAGAAGCAAGAAGACATTGCCAAGAAACAGGTAAAAGAGCTTGTAGAGCTCCAGTTAGCATACTTTTGGTCATGATCAGCCTGGTTAAGCATTAGATTCTAAGTGTTCCACTTAATTATACATAGATACATACATCCACCTTCCAACAACAACAATAAAAAAGTGAAAATTGATCTAGTGTTTCTAAAAGCAAATAAAATGCAATATAAAGTTCACTTAATATATTTTTCTCAAAATAACTTAACTTCCGGATTGATATCAACATTAACCTAGCTAGGGCTGGTGTAAATTGGCAAACCTCCATTTAGCTTCAGCAGATCTAAGGTGATTAACTGCAGCTTAAGAACTATCCCCTTCTATTTTTCACATGAAAATAAGTAGGGCTTCTTTGCGGTACAAAGGATTTATAAATTAATAAATTAAAAGTGAATTAATAAATTAAATTAAAAGTGAAATTAATAAATTAAAAGTGAATTAAAGTCTTTCATGCCAAAGAAGAAATGTTTATAGCTACTGACAATGAGTACAGATTTTAGATATTCTGGTCACATGGATATATACTTTTTTTTTTGGTGAGCAAAGGCATTGTTATGTTTGATGTCTGCCTTCAATATTATTCTCCCCCCTCTATTCCAGATGTCTTGCAGGAGAAAAGAACTAGACTGTCCCAGAAGGTTTCCCATTTCCTAGCAGACACAGCCTCAGCAGAGCAGGGTGTCAGAGCTGCAGAGGTGGTGGCTCCACAAAACCCATGCAGACTGCTCTTTGCAGAACAGTGATGTTACTGCAGGGCACATCACTGTCCTTTCAGCTGCTGGCTCATACAAATTCCCTTGTTCAGGCACGTGTTTGTGCTTGCTAAAACAAACAAACAAACAAAAAAAAACCTTACACAGTTACTGTATAGTCCTACCAAAGTGGTGAACCTCCCCTCAACCCAGTGTCTTGTAGGCACTGAGCTCCATGCAGCTACCAGGCAAACTTATAGAGTGACTTTGTTCAAATTGATACTACAGGCACCCCTGTTTTTTACTGTCAATAATAGGGGATGTATTGTACTTGGTGTCTCTGAAGGCGAAAAAGGCGTGGGAGAAAGGTTAGTGGGTAAATTTACAAAGCACTCCTAAACATCCTCCAAGAAACCTACAGATGGAGAATCCTCAGAAATGCCTAAAACCCTTTTAAGCAGAAATACTGTGCTGTTTCCACAGTAAGCACTGATAAACGTGTTGCTGACAGCTCAGAAGGAATCCTATCAAACCAGGGAGGTGCCACTAGGAGGAAAATTCTTGTACTGCAGGTAGTGTGAAACAAACCCACTCAGACCACACAGCAATATAGCTAGGGAAAAGAAAACCTTAAGTAGGAGGATAACAAAGAGGTGATGGCTGCACAGAGATACTTGTGGAGCTGACAGAAACAGAAAGCAGTTCCAGTTACAGAAAGTAACACAGTGTTGATTAAAAAAAAAAAGATGTTCTCAAAAGAGATCACTGGTTCTAGACAACAGCAGAAGAGCTTCTTTGGGTGAACGTCAACCACTCAATGTGCAAACCGCTGGAGACAGATTGCGTTCGGGTGCAGAATACAATCACTGTTCTGTGAGAGTACCTCAGTGAAAAATATAAGTGGTAGTTACAGGTGATGGCTGTTCAGTAATCCCTATATACATATGCAGAAATATCTCAGTTGAGCACAGTCAGACACGTTAATGTAAAAAGAAAGAGGTTTTCTTAGCTAAAGGATAAAAGAAAAATGAGGAAAGGGGAAAAAAATACAGCTGAGTGCTCTTTTGTGACCCAGACTGACATTCACCATGAACATATCACACAAATACTGATATATGTCTTAAATATTATGGGATTATAACTATATTTTCATGACTTTTGAAATTGAATATTATTTAATGCACTAAAATAATAAGACAATATTATACAATTTACCATCATCATAGAGAAAACTGCTTGGGAGCAAATATATAAATAATATTATTTTGCTCTTTATAGAGCAAAACATTTTAAACGATAACTTAAACCCCTACAAATTTCCTATGCTCCTTATTTAAACACAAGTCAGGCTAATTTATTCCCCGATGAAAGCTCATTATTTATAAATCGTAACTATTACCTTTCTACTTGGAGTAGAATCACACACACCGGGGACTGAGTCCACAGTAGCAGATACAGGGAAGAAAAGATTATTGACGTCATGAGGAAACATGGAGATTTCATTCTGACGATACATTCTGTGATGACGAAGTTTTGCTACCCATTCATCAAACAGCTCCTGAGATTTCACCTACACAAAATTTCAGATTTTGTAACACTCACATTCAAAACTTCCAACAAAGAAACTAAGATATCTTGTGCTCATTAGACAGCTAGCCTGGCTGACTTTTATCGGCAAAATATCAAGAAAGTTTCTCTAATGATGCTTATAGTAGAAGACACACTGCATGAGCTTAAGCATGACAGAAGAATTGTCATTGGATAAAGTCAAGAAAAAGAGAAACTTCAGTTAACATAGCTATGATTTCAATACAGAACACAATACTTAGCAAGTTCTAGATAGGAAAAAAGAAATATAAACAAAAAAAATTGTCATTTCTTAGTTGCCAGTTGTAAGGTTTAGTCAAGGTTTAACTAACTGCAAATGGAAATTTGATTTTGGTGATGAATTTTAAAACAATTTATTCCACAAGACAGAATAGACAGGTCTATACATTTGACTACAGAGAATACTTCCTACAGATAAGACAAAACTTGTACAATAAGTGCATACCCTTTGCTGAAAAAAGTGGTGGAGAAGAGAGTGCTGCTAAACATGAGGCACCTTCCAAGTTTCTACTTAGAGAATAATTTTGTAACAGGGTTACCAACTCTGGAACAGTACAGTAAAATCTCTGAAGTTATAAAGTGTAAAACTAGTTTGCTGAGACTAAAAATTATTAGTGCAACTAACAGACCTACTACTACTAAAAATAAACATGGTCTCCACCGTATAGATTTAATGTTGTTATACTCCTACAGTTTTGGGAGTAAGCTTTAAAGAATCTTAAAGACCTACCTTCAGATGGTATATCTGCTCTTCTGTATCCAAATCTATACATTTTGTGGATTTCTTTACAGACATGACAGAAAGTCCAACATCAATGCAGCCATGAAGCTTCCCTCTCTCTATCTGCAAAAAAAAGTAACAAGAATGCAACAACCCCAGAATAAAGCAGAAGGACAGACCTGCTAAAACCATCATTCTCCTGCCTTCAACCTGCTGTTTAGAGCTGCTGAAAATCTACTTCTCTTTACCAGCAATATGGAATTACTAATATTTCAGATAAAATGCTGTTGTTACCTTACAATGGTCTTAAAGGGTTTTAAATCACTTACATCAGCTTGGCATTTAGAATATTTCAAAATCCCTCTGTCCAAAAAGAAGTATCTCTGTAACCAGAAATGCAGAGAATTAAAAACCACACAAAGAGACAACCAACCAAACAAAAACCAACCAAACAAAAACACACAAAGCCAAAAAAACCCTCACTCACATATACTTTTTTGGAGAACACATTCCCTGCTCTTATTTTTTTTTATTTTTATTTTTGCTGTAACAACACACCCAGTAAGTCACATTCAAACGGCATCAGGCTTTCAGACAGACATTCCTTTACTACCTTGTGCCAGCCCTTCAAAGGCCATTTCCTCTTTTTCAGTAAGCAGCCTTCCTGCTTCTGTGGTTCCTGGGTACAATTCATTGCTCCCCGGAGTCCTTCCACAATTTCCCAGCTGTCCTGCTTAAACAGAAAATCCAAATCTAGATCTTATTCCTTCCAACTGATAGAATTGTTAAGACGGATTGGAGAGGAGTAAACAAATACAAAAGGATGCTGAAATCTAACCTTAGATCCTTCTTTATACTTTGCTATGTATCTAGGAAGAGACAAGATTTTTTTTAATTTTGAAAGGAACAATATAAACAAAATAAAAATGCTATTTTAATGACATGAACCATCATTGAAGGTAGATGCTTACCACAGTTTTATATGCATATTTTCTTCTGTGGGTGCCTACACACACACTATGTAGCCACAGCCTAGTCACAGTTTACCATAAAAACCTTTCTGCAGTCATGGGCAGAAACTGACTATGCTAAAAGGATATGCTTTGTAGGTTATGAAACAGAAATAAAAGTCTGAAAATGAAGACATTTTCTATAACACTCTTTTGCCCATACTCAGCTACTAAAGGCTTTGTATTTTGTAATGAACTGCACTCACCCTAAAAATAAAAAAAAAAATAAAAAAATAGTAAAAATAAAAATTAAAAGAAAGAAAAAGAACAAGCCAGCTAAGTAATTCAAATACTATGAAGAACAAGATGTAAAGGGAGACTACAAAAAAAATACTCCCCCACCTTCATCAGATACATCTCTAATTAAAAGAGTATCTCTTTCTCCTGCTGTCAGTAAGTCTTAAATGAAATATCCTGCAGCAATGTAACAGACAAAAGAATTAATCTGATGAGATTTTTTACTTTTTTTTTTTAATGGGAAGACTACTAATGACCATGTAACACAAATTTCAAGATTTCTGATGTCAGACTTCATGAATTATTTATTGCCAGCTACCATTGGATTCCACAGATCTCTAATTATAAACAACTGACAGAAAATGTCATGGCTTGTGCCACTGACATATACTTAAAAAAGACAAATACTTTAACCTGTAGAATTTAATAATGTAAAGGACTACTATGAAACACTTAGAAGAAAACAGAACTATACCAGGCAGGTGAGTACTTGTGGTCTTTCATTTAAGCCACAAAGGGAAGTATTTCCCCTTTTCCTTCCATAAAAAAAAATAATGGCTGACTCAAAAACTTTAAAATAAAAGTTAAACAAAAATTGGCAAAAGTGCTAGTTGTGCTTATTTATCCATCTTCAGAATCCTTAAAATTCACCCCAAGAAATTAAAAAAAATAATAATAAAAAAAATTACATCAGGTTATATGCCCATTACCAGAATAATAAGACATAATGGCAAACCATCCTCAAAAAGCCATCCATTAAATAGTTTAAACAACACGATCTCTTATTCCAACACATTAGTGGCAGCACTCCCCTATTTTGTTGTTATTTTCCTTGCACTGCACTTTATGGAGCAAACTGCATAACTGGTCAGATTCTTTGACTTGAGTTCCCTCTGCCAGCACTACACAGCAGGCTGCCAGCACCAGAAATGGGGCTGAGCAGCTCCCATCATTCCACACCCTACAGATCATCCATGATGTTCTACTGCCTGAAGGTAAGTCAAAATTGCATTCATTCTAAATGAAATTGTTATCACAGCATGCATTTTGTGCCCCTATGGGCTTGGGTTTTATGCTTGCCAGTTTTGTAATGCACAGCTCCTTTCTCCCTCCAATTTGCAATATTTTGACAGCTACTTAAATACCATTATTTCTAACTAGTACACTCATGAAACCATATTTTTCCTATTGAAAACCAGAAGTTTCATTCCATATTCTTTATTTTTCATTTTTCTCAACGTGGGACTCACTTAGGACTCTAAATAATCACGAATCCTCTCCTGCTTAGGGGAAAATTGCTGTGATATCAGGTCAGGGAACAGGTAAGTTACTCATAGACACCAGCAGCTAATGTTTTGAATGAAGAGCAGAAGGTCTCCAGGCTGTCTCCAGCACATCAGCGCAACATGAGCCACAGCAGTGCACGCTCTGCTGCTAGACACCAGCAGCACAAGTCTTTTGTGGGGTGAAGCAGTCAGAGAATGAAGCAGAGAGTCAGCTTGTGCCCTTACAGTCACAGTCAGCTACGGCTTCCTAGCTGTGGTTTGACAGCTATTCAAGTACAAAGGCAGCTATAAGCCTCCACAATTAAGGACTTTTCTTCTTTTTTTCACAGAGTGTTCCGACCTTGAAAGCATAAAAGAATTTATATTCCACCATCTCTTTTGCCATAAATGGAAATATTAGGCCACCAAATGCTTTCTGCAGTGAGTTTGGAATTTCTTCGCTTGTTAAAGTTTATTTAATTAACCCATATATAATTACAAGCATTAGGACTTATGATGACAGAGCACCCTCTTTAAATATAATCAAATATGGTATAATGCTACAATTTACATTAAGCATGTAACAGCTGAACTTACTGTTGTTCACTGTCCACATATGGATAAAATTTCCTCTCCTTGGGAAATATGTTCTACTAAATGAGCCAATATAAAACGAATCTTGACATGAGCTGATTTCAAACTGGGGACTTGAGGTAAACATTAAAAAAAAAGTGTGAAACCTAATGGTACTAATGAAAGATGATTCTAATTAAGAACTAATAGGCACATCTACAAGATTAAGAAGAATGGCATGCTTATGTTTTTGTTTCTTCCTTCTTGAAATTAGCCAGAAGAGCTTAAAAGCAATATTGCATGATTACCAAGCACGTTATTTTCATTGCCTTACCCAAAATATATTAAACTGCAGTATCCAAACACATCATTTTTCCATTGAAAACTAATCTGATAGCAGTCAAGACTAGCAAACAGCAGATCCTTCTCAATATTCTGTTGTCTTGCCTAATGAATCCAGTTGCTTGAACTTTGGATCCAGTTCTCACAGACTTTGTTTAAGCTTAAACACTGTATATTGTTAATAAAGCAGTCTACTTGCAGGAGACAAGCCCACATTTGAGCACAATCAGGCACAAAAATCTTGATTCACTTTTTATAGGGACTCCTGAGAATAGACAGATCTGTGCTACATTGGGCATATGAAGTGAAAGAGAAAGGAAGCACTGGGAAATAGTTCAGTTGCAGTACACCCACCTGGAATATACACCGTGTCAACAGTTTTGGTAAAAAGTTTAAATACAGAGCATATCCTGGCCTGTATCACAATCAAACTTAGTCTGGGACTCTTCTGCAGTCCAGGCATAAGATGTTTCCCCTGTTCCTGCAAAAGATCCACATCTCTCCCTGTTCTTCTGATCAGCGAGGCAGCCAAGAAAGTGTCTTCAAAATTAAGAAGTGTGAAAATGGGAAGGAGAGCTGAAGTAGAACTACTTCCCTTTGAGTAGGCCCAGAGGCCTGCTAAATCTCAGGGGAAGGCAAGTCTCCTACTCACATTTCTGTTACACCAGGAACCTCACATGTCAACTGCAAGCTTACACAAAGGTAGCTTTATGTGAACTGGAAATGGATCCAGTGCTTTTAAAGCACAGGACGATTTAATCCACTAGGTTAGACAAGGAAATGCACGGAATAGTTCAGGTAATTAACTGCATGGGGAACTACTGGATAACCGCAAGGCTCAACATGGCAATAACAACAAGCATTAGGCTCTGTTCCACACGGGTAGCCAAAGAGCACAACCTCTCCCAGCCAAACCCCTGAACTCACAAGGTTTTCAAAATGCTGCTGCTGTGACTGTTTTTGGATCTGTTTGCTCTTAACCCAAGCCCTGCAGGATCTCAATTGGTAGTTTGTTTTGTGAGAGATCTGACACCTCATTTAATGAGAAAAAAGCATCAGTTGGCTATTGCTGGGAGCAGCTGCTGAAGCAAAAGAAAACTGCTTACTCTCTAAAATGAAGCAAATGAAGCAGGCTGGTTGGTTATCATTTGTTCTTATCTGTCTGAAATAGCAGAGGAGCAAATTAGAAATACAGAACCTCATGAAAGCTACTGGAAGCATTTACATTATGGTCCATTTTGTTGATTCTTATCCCACAACAGCGAACTGAAAAAGATAGTCTAAACCATAGTGCTAAACTGAGAAAAAAAAATGAGAAAAAAAAACACCCCACCTCTTTTCATATTCCCCCCCCCCCAAAAAAAAAAAAAAAGAAAAAAAGACTACAACCCTACCAAAAGTTTAGCATCATTATGGGCCAATATCTGCACAAAATGATCAACCTTGCATTTGCTGCCTGAGGCAGAAATTTCACTGAAGGCTGAGGGAGGAAAGTACCATTGTTTCTTTTTCTCAGGTCCAAAGATGCTCATTTCAGATCAGCATGGAAAATTCACACTGTAGTTGAAGAGCATACCTGCTGTGTTGCTGAGAATAAAAAACCATACACTTTGGTTTTCAGAGAGAAGTCTGTCATGAGATAATTGTATTTATTTTCTTTATGTAATAAAATAAAAGCCTTCCCATTTTCTGCAGTACTATGTATCATGGAGCTCCTCAAGGTGAATTATTTTGGGAGAAAGAATGAAGTAACGAGTTTGAAGGGCTCTCAAACTGATGCTTGCACTTGCAGCTCCCTGAACGAAACAGATGACAGACTTTCTTTCAGTGTAAAATGCAGTCAGTTGTACCGAATATTTTAAGTGCCAAAAATAGAAACCTGCTTTGTGGAGGATAAGGGTTGGCATCAGCTGCAACTAAAGCATTTGTTACAGTTCATAAAATTGGCAGAAATGATTTAATTTTCTTTTTTAGAACATGAGGTATTTTTAAGCAGCTCTCCTGTCATAAGGCTTTTTTCCCTACTGTATCTATTTAAAAAGTTAGTTAGCATATTAGACTTAGAAATGACTATCATATCTACTTTTGTACATAGGTCAGTTTAAATTTAAAGACTGAGACCAGTTTTCCTTCCTCACAACACATGGTTTGAAGTTGTGGCTTTGTGGAAGACAACCCTTTCCACGGCTGCCAGAGAAGAGCAGAGAGGTGGGATGTGGCAGTAGTCTCCAACCTGCCATGGGGCTTCAGGGTGACATGAACATAGTGGAACAGCATTAACTGTTAGTGTCTGCAGTTCACACTGCAAACGTATTGCTTCTGGCAGAAAAAGGGCACCAAGTTTAGCAAAGGAAGCAGCAGGCCCCTCAAAGTCCTGCAGCCCTGCTTCAGTCAACTCTTCTGGCATAGTGGTCTACCTTCTGCACCACGGGACTCCATTTATCCTCCACACCACTGGCACATGTTGCTCCATGAGGAGTAATAACTAAATTTTAGCAGCCACAGGAACCCCAGCGGTAGCCTTACACTACTGTGGTTCCAAATCCCAGTCTCAAGTTGCTTATTACTTGGTGCCAGTGTGTACCTGCAACAGTCTGTGACTAGGAAAACAGAGACTCAGAACTCAGATCTCACTATTTAAGGGAAAAACAAACTAAAACTGTCTCAATCCCTTCCTCCTGCGCTGTCCAGAGTTTTTTGTTGTTTTTTTTTTTTTTTTACTTAATCAGATTAAAAGAGTTGCTATGTCAGATCAGCAGCACAGAAAAATGCATCCAGGCAGATCTGTTGCAAGCAACAAGCCTAGTTCTGAAGGTGGCTGAAAGGGGCACAAATGTTGGAACAAGGAGTAAGAAGCCTCCCATAGAGCTGGAAGATAAACAAAATAATACCAAAATCAACAATTCACATTTTGCAGAGCACATGGCAAAATGATTTAAACTTTCACAATACCGTTAAACAGGCGTAACATTGTAAATTTAGCTACTTTGTAGACCTCTTGATCACTTTGGCAAATGCAAACAAAGTTACAGGATAACTTACGAAGATATTGCACTTGGTAAAGAAGGGAGTAGAGAAAGTATTGAGTTCCCTACAAATATCAGAAGTCTCTCCTACAAAAAATAAAACGACATAAACACCTTAAAATGAACAACTAATTTCTGAAAAAATGTTTTTCTAAATTTTCAGACTATATACAAAAAGAAAGCAAGTAAAAATTTTAGTCTGCTTAGCGATTAAGTCTCAGCATATGATAACCCATGCAAACTGCCCCAACTTCTGGGGGCTTGCCTCTCTCATTAACACTTCCTGAAAACATGGACAAGTCACTTGACTCTTTTACGTTCTCTAGATGCAAATGTATTCTGTCACTTACTTGGTACTGCATGAAAAGAAATTGACCATGAAAAGTTTAATAGTGAAACATTAATCAAAGTGGAGATATTTATCACCATGCCTCGTATTATGATGAATTGTTATGATTATAGACCGTACTGCCTTCAACATAGATTGAGAAACAACCTACTTTATATCTCTGTTCAGCTTGACCTGATAGGTGTATGAGGCAACTTACTGTCTGCCTGACTATATTGAGTGAACATGGATGCACCAGGAATACAAATAAAATAGCAAGCTGCATCTCTCACCTCTGCCAGGTATACCTTGCATTTTTGTATAGGTGATCAAAGACTAAAAAAGTAGGGACAGACAAGATGATATTAAACCTTACCGATTTATTTCCTTTCTCCAAAAGAGAGCAGGTGAGAATAAAATGGTTAAGAAATGGGATCCACTGACAGTAATATCAAAAGCCTCAGCTAGCCAACTGATTTGACCATGTTAAAATGGCAGTGCGTTTTTTGCATAAATTCCTCCTGCATAAGTATGGTTGATTTTACTGGCTATGTAAAGCACCAGTGGATTTAGTCATGCTCATGTAAATCTTATTATTGAAATACTATATGAAACACTTGATTGACATGAGCTGCTGGAACAGACAATACCAAATGTTTTAAATTATGCTTATTAAAGGTAATCTCATACTGAGGATATAAAAAATAATGTTGAAGGAAAACAAAAAGTGTCCTGAAAGCAAGGATTTCCATGCTTAGGGTACTAGAAACGCCCAGCATTTCTTACAAGCACAGCATTTTAAAATGCAGAAATTGCTCAGAGATCTGTCTGCCTTGCCAATTGTATGGGCAGGGACAGAAGTCCCAGAAAAGCAGGTGCTCTTTCAACACACAGCTGAGGACTCCAAAGCTTTCGGGGGATTTGGATGCTCAATTCCAATTAAATTTTCAACCTGAAGCAGCTCCAAGACCTCCACTAAGCTAGCATCTGTACAAATAAAAGTTTATGTTGAGCATATTGCTCATCATTTGACAAGTATGGTTTCTGTGTGTTTAAACTTAATTTTCAGCATGGCTACAAGTCAATGTTTCTTGCCCACTAACAAAAGCTGTCTTAAGCAGTCTTACTCATCAAGTACATACACTCCCAGACAGGTCTTTTAAAACTGTAAGGTTGAAAGAACAGCATAAACGATCACTTCTGCAGAAGGCAAAGTGTGGTTTGATCATATAGCATTAGGCATCCAGATGCATCATGTTACACAAATATGTATTTTCTTAACTACATGTCTCCAGCAACAATGGGCACAGAGGCATTCACAGGCACATTTTAATGTCAAAGAGGCCCTATGTCAAGTTTCAGAAAAATGCATTCTCTTTCACACACGGACTCACATCTTTCCCTGGAAACTTGAAATGAGCGGAGCAGTTGCCCAATATTCTACCACAGAAGTGGTATCTTCTAAAGAGGATTTGGGATTTCAAGATCAAACCACTGAGATCAAGACTCCACAGCAGCAATATTTCACTATAAAGACACTGTATATGCAATGTGATAGAAATTCAATTTTACAAGTGCCTGCAATTCAGGCAGGTTATATATATTATTTTACAAATAAATATTTGTATAACATGTATTTACTGCATTTGACTGAAAAAAAAGATCCTACTACAGACAAAAAAAGAAGAGGGTGAGGAAGCCAAAGAAGTGATAAAATAAAACAATCAACAGGAAAACAGAATTTAAGAGATTCACTGATATTCATAAGCAAAAGTAATAGCCAATCTTGCAAATGCTTTCAGTTTGGTTACAAAACATTTGTATTACCTGTCGACTTCCCTGCTTGGAGGAGCAGCTGCTAGTACTTCTTGAAGGAGACAGCATTTTCTGGGATACACCAAAGCTTTTTTCTTCACTCATGATCCAAGACCATTCGTTTCACATCAGCTCACTTAGAAGACCATTAAAAGGTAATTAAGCAAATGTACTGGAAGACTCCTGAGAAATGCAGAACTCATCGTTTACTCAAATGCATTCCAGCGGCATGATCTGCATCTCATGGAAATTCCTAAAAGGGAAAAGAAAAAACAAAAAGCCAAGTTTATCAGACACAATCACTTACTGCCATCCAGTAACACGAATCATGAAATCATAATACAGTCTTTGGTAATACAAGCTGACCGCATTACTGTACACTACTAGAAATAAATTCAACAGGCACTTTAAGATAAATTTTCAAGGATCAAACAGGACCATCAAGAATTTAGGGTCCTAAATACATATTTTAATTGTTGTGACTTATGCAGAAGACAAAGTACAGCACCAGGAATCATTTTAAAGGCTTAAGTTCATAATAAAATAATAATAATAATAAAAAGATGACTAACAGATACGCAGAGTATACTAAATATTTATACAAAAAAAGAACAAAATACTCTCAAAATGAGGAGAAAGCATCTAACCAAGAAAGCATCTCACAAAAAGGATAGCAACTGAAAAAATACTTTTTTTTCAAGTTCTTTGATGATTTAAACAAGTAAGCATGGCTTCAGATTGTAAGAAAAAAGACCATATATAATATATAACATGAGCAATACACACAAGTAGAGAGCATGCAAATTCAGCTACATAAAGCTGTGCATGAGCATCTTACCTGGAACCAGAAAGCTGTGACTACTGTCACATCAGTTGTCCAAGTCAATGACTGGAAGAATAGTCAACAGTCTGTTTAATAACAGTGCAGTTTGCAGCATATGCAAATAAAACCCATGCCAGAAACTCCCAATAACGGATTTCCAGTGTGGGCAAGAGTTGTCATGGTAACTGCATTTTTGTTTTTAAATTGAACAGAGGACGTAGCGAAAGGGTGATGCTTTCCAAAACTTGGGGTGACGGAGCAGCTTTGTGAATTGTCTGTCGCTTCAGATTTTATTGTCTTGGGTAATGAATTTGCACATGAGGAATGGTGCACAAACCTATGAAAGTAAAGACATTTCCACAGAGAAGAGAAAATTAATTGCCGAAATAGGGAGGAGGCATTACTTCATAACCCGCTTAATAGCTCGCACTGTCAGAAGAGTCCTGAACCAGGCTCAGTGGTTATTGAAGTTTTCCATTCATTTTTCTTCTCCTGAAGAGGCACAAAAGCCTATGCTGAGAGAAGCAGCATTTTAAGATCCCTAGTAAAATGTTTTGTTTTAGAAATTCTAGTTTCCCTTAAAACACAGAACAACAAGCAAACAAAACCACCGTGACAAACAGGTGATGAATTTAAGATAACAACAACCTGGTGCTGCAGAAAACCTTGCTTTTAACTGCTGTGGTCTGAAGCATCCAACTTCTGAACAAAGACCGGTTCCAGCGTACAACGCCTCTTCTGCAATACGGCTTGATCTTATCTATTTAGAAATACTCAATTACCCCCAGAGCAAATCTATACTAAGTAACACTAATGAAACAGTCCCAGTCTCCAGAAGTCAGGTTAAAAAGCAAGCTCTGCTGAGGCTGTTTCACTGGTGAGTCAGTTTGGCAATCATTTCCAGTAACCATCCGCTAAATACAAAGCCAGAGAGTACAATGCAAGAACCTATGAAAAACACAACAGCACAGTGATGTGAACTGGGCCTTGCACACAAGTTTTGCACTGAAATTACTGCTAATAGTAGGACTAGTGTGGTTTGGAGAAGGTATAGACTCTTCCTATCCAGAAGACAAATTTCTGTATGGCATTTGACCAAGGACTAGCACTTTTAACAGGTTTAAACTATTGAGTAAGCATAAAGCACAACTTTATTAATCAGTTTCAAGGTGCATTTAGTAAAACAGTTTAATGGTAATATCCCTTTATATTAACCAGTAGATGTCAAACATGATAGGGACATAAATACTCTTCATGTAAACTCAGTTCAGATACTGTCTTCAAAGTGCCATGCACCAAGTGTTTTACTGATGTTCACTGTTCACTCAGATAGCCATGCAGTCCTCTTCACTGCTCAGTGTCTGAACAACCAATTTACCACTTGGCTTTCATTGTTCACTACCTGGCATTTTGGCAATGATTGGCAGAGTTCATGACAAGAAACAGGCTTAATTTGCAGCAAAATACACTTAAAGTTACTGTCATCAGTATCTTGTGAGCATAACCCTCAGGACATACCAGATGGAAATTACGTGATGCCCTTTGCCCATCTGAACACAGCACAATGGTTGTGACACCCTGGAAGCTTCAGAAAATGGAAAAACAAAATGGAGGCCTGTTTTTAATACAAAAAGAAGCCATGTAGTCAGAAGGATGTTTCTAATATCGTATTTTTTCAGTGTGGAGCCTAAAGGAAATTAAGGTGTGCCTACATTTGCATTTTAGCACAGATTAGAAGTACACTTCCTCTGCAAATCTCCTGATCAGCCCTTCTGACCGCAGTTTGGGTAGCCCTGCAGGACAGTCGTGGAGCACAGACACCAAATCCCCTCTGGATGAAGTGAAAGCAGCCGGCGTGCTTCAGGAGTGTGGCCAGCGCTCACAGCACTGAGCCGGTGGCACCAGACTGGAGCCCGTCCTGACTGGTCCCATCCTGGTGTGGATGTGGGGTCCTCGCCATTACCCAATTCACTACAGAGGTCCGCTTTCACTGCACTGCTATCCTTGCTAATGTCGATATGGTCTAGAGACAGACTTACACTACTTAACTTTGGGCACACAGCTAAGAACTCCAGATCTCCTATGGCCATTGCTATTTAGGAAGCAAAAAGAGAGAGACGGGCACTTTTCCAGAACTCAAATGAGTTGAAGATGACTCCACCACCTAACCCCAGGTGCTTAAGAGAGGCAGGAGGCTGGAAGGATACATCTGACAGAGACCACCTGAAGTATTCTGAGGTTTACTTCCAAAATAGGGCTTTCCAATTTTCTTGTATTCCTTCAAATTAATTTGCTACATGGACTTAAGAACAGGCTTTTGTTACCAGCTCTGAAGAAGGCAGGAATGATGTGCGCCGTCTGTCCAAAGTCTTTTATTAATATTTCAGTAATGTTTCCCAGTAATTCAAGTTATTACCTTGAGAATTCCAGATTTGAACGTGAAACTGTAAGTGAATACTGAATATGGCTCCAACCCATCTGTCAAAACTGCTGCACCCTCCAGCAACCGCTTTGTGCTCCTTTTTTAAAATTCTCTTCAAGCTCAGGAAGAAAAAAGGAAAACATGGTTGCCCTTCAACAACTACCAACTTATGCTTCCATAAGCGTGTAAGAACACTGATCCTGCATCCCAAGTAGACTCTCGTATTCGGGCTGCCAACAGCAGTGACTGAGCCTCTCTAGGGTGACTCATATTTTACATTACCTGCAGCACTTAAGGTTACAATGGTACCTGAGCAATTAAGACTTTAAAGCAGGCACAAAAATCAGAATTATGCTAACTAAGCTAAAATTGCAGCAGGCTCTCATGGTTTGAGGTAAACATGATCCAATTACTTCGGGTTCAAGACTTTCTGCTTTTCCCGATGCTACAGGACAGCCTCAGAACTATGTTTGCTCCCATCTTTCCTCTGAAGCATGTGCTACCAACTACTTCTGTCTCCTCCGAAAAGACAAATTAAAGGTGTGAGGCTGAGGCAAATCCAAATAAATTTAGGAGACGAATTTTCACAACTGCTAAGTATGGGCCTAATTCTTCTCCATTAAGTCAACAACAGCAAAAGTAGGCCGAGAGTACTTCTGCAAATCACCTCACTGTTTTATAGAAGTAAGAAAACATGAGCATCAAATATTATTTATAACTATTGTGTCCTAAACCCATGAGCAGTACTTATCTTTACTTATCATCTGTTACCAGGAGCCTTATCATTCTAAATCAATCAAAACAAATAATAGATATATGACAATATGTACAACAGGAAGACTTGCTAAAAAAAAAAAGAGTACTATCCTAACTTGTCCTCATTGTCCTCAAACCTTTACAACTGCACTGGTTCAAAACAGCTCCTCAGTATCACAATTCATCTCTAGCAATTCTCAAAGCAATAAGCATACAGCAAAATCCCACGTCTCACAAAAGAAAAGCAGAAAATTAGAAAAATCTGGAAAAAATGCAGCATTAAATCAACATTATGTGATTGTTTTTGTTACGGCTTTGGAAGAAAAAGACTTAGCTGTTTCAGAGCTGATTCAGCAGTGAAAGATCACTGTAGAGAGAATTTGAGCAGCGAAACTTAAAAGTGTACGTCTCATCCCATAACTGTAGTCAATTGAGATTTTGTGACTAGAAGAATGAGAACAATGGAAAGCTTGATGAAAGTCGTGTGGACACAGCCAGTGCAAGACTGAGCAATCCAAGTCAGAGCTGCAAGCGACATTGAGTGACTTTCACTGAATTAAAAAAGAATCCACACTGAGACTGTTGCGCTACAGCTATTATAAAATTATTAAGTTACATTCACTCATGTCCACCTGGATAAACAGAGCAATAGTTTTTTCCAAGTAATGCGTTCACGGCTTTCTCTGTTATACTTCAAATTGTCAGCTTTAATATATCCAGCAGTCTCATCTGGCTCAAGAGAAAGAAAGAAAAGAAAGAAAGAAAAGAAAGAAAAGAAGAGAAAAGAAGAGAAAAGAAAAGAAAAGAAAAGAAAAGAAAGAAAGAAAGAAAGAAAGAAAGAAAGAAAGAAAGAAAGAAAGAAAGAAAGAAAGAAAGAAAGAAAGAAAGAAAAAGAAAGAGAAGGAAAAGAAAGAAAGAAAGAAAGAAAGAAAGAAAGAAAGAAAGAAAGAAAGAAAGAAAGAAAGAAAGAAAGAAAGAAAGAAAGAAAAAGAAAAGAAAGAATTATTTCTAAACTACAGATATGCCATGCACAACTACTGCAGATGTCTTTTTGAAGAGGGTATTTGCTGTTCTTGAATTACTGTTAAGATTCATACTATTGAAAGAGACGGCACATAAATACATTAACACTGCTGCCTATTCCCTTTACAGAAAATAAATAAAAAAATATTGCAGAAACAAATATAAAACAGTTAAAAACAAGTTATTAAAAGTTGTTATTTTTTTTGCCTTTGAAGGCAAAAATTCAAACAACTTAAGGAAACTAACAGTAACAGGAAGTTTTTCAGACCTGCCTTCAGTTAGGTGCTGTCTCTAGACACCATCCAAATCACAGCCCCTGCTGAGCAGATGCTTCCATTGGCCATGGACACGTACTACTTACTCTCTGAAGTACTCTGCGATGCAAAGAAACAGTTACTTCCATCTAGTCCACTTTCTTAAGGAGGCTGCTGTAGTAATTAAATCATGCTATTGCAGTGACCCAAGAGAGGAAAATTTAGTTCAAACAAAACTGTCCTACTTGTGTAATCAAGAGAGACAGAGGGTGGGAAAGGGAAAAAACTAGGCAAACCACAAACATACTGCATTTAACACCAGATTACTTTTCATGTATAATATTCATCACTTAATGAAAGAAAATCCTGCATGTTGTAAGCATACAAAAAACAAAACAAAACAACAAAAACCACACAACTAACCACCCAGAGACAATCCACTACAATACATCCCAAATAAGACACAAAAGAAGAACACGATTCATTGTCAAGTCTAGTCAGATATTCCTGGAACAAAGCAAGTAACTACTGTTTCACTAACCCTTGGGACAAATAATTCAGTCCCTTGTACTAGAAAGATCTTATATAAATTTAGAAGTAGGTCAATATGCGTCCTAAAATGTAAGTATATATAAAAATACCACCTTTTCCTCACATCTACCATAAAAATTGACTTTAATACTACATGTGACGTGATTAATTTTAAATGCATAATCTTGACACTGTTGCCCCCCTCCCCCAGGAGATGAGATAGATTACATTTGTACAAAATTTGCTGCATACATATCATAGACAGATAGGTTAATAATCTTTGTGACTAGTGATACAAAAATAAATCCATTAGCAATGGCAGTTATGTTAATTGTTTAGCTGTCATACCACCTTTTCAATCCAACTTTTAATCACGGGTGAGAATGAGAACACAGCTAAATAGGACTGACCTAGCTCACAGTCAGGTCCTAAATAATCCATTCCTCTTCTCCCCCAGCCCCTTTTGGAAAGAGCCTTGCCAAGGGACAGGCTAGCAGCTCCGTGCTCCTTAGCACAAGCTACCAGAAGGAGTAGGGTCGCAGATGCCCCCCTGCCAGCTCTGAGTACAACTCACACATGTGACGGAGAAGCCCCAAACCCGGGGACCACAGGACCTGCTTTGTGATGCTGGAACAGAGGGGTACACAGTCTCCCTGTCCAGAAAGTAGGAGCTACTGAGCTGTGATCAAATCCAATGCTGGGAGTACAAACACTGCGTACAGCAGTGCTCATGGGTGCAGTGAGGGCCGTCAAACTCAAGCAATAAAGAAGCAGTGGGACTGTTTGCAATGGACATGCTATTCACCCAGAGAACACTTTACAAGCCAAAAGACAAAGGATGATCAAGCAATAGAAGAGAGAAGAAAGTTTTTCGTTTTCAGTCAGGAAAAGAACAGGCACACAGTATCATTTCACAGTCTGTACTGAAAACCTTGAGAGAATCATCTGCTAATGACAATGTCCCAGGGTTGGTATGAGTGGAAACACCATCATCAGAGCTTTGGCCCACGCATGGTTGCCTTTCATTTTTCTGTTATCTATTGCTATTTAAAGCTTTGCTTTGTTCACCGAAACAAAGATATGCCAAGGCTTAATCCTTTTTCATTTTTTTTTTAATACTCATTAGTGCTAAAACATTACTGAAATGCACACTATTTGTTTTCCTAGATTCAGTTTTGATAGGCACAATGTTCTGGAAGTCAATGCCTTCTGGTGGAAATAGCTGTCAGTCTGCCAGCATGTAGCAATTCAAGATCTTAAGACAGCACTGTCTGTACATCAAGAAAAAGACATCACTTTCCTTTAAAATCACTGAAGGCATCCATATAACTTTGTACCAGACTGGCTCTTTGTGACCTGATAAGCTGCATAATGTGAGATGCATAAATCTACCAAGGCTGACGTCAAGCAACATATTTTATTAGACCAGCTCACTTGGTTTAACTACGGAGAAACAAACCCCAAAACAATCACCTGTTTCATGCAGAACAGTAAAACAGACTATCGGAGGAAGAGTTTCTGCAGCCCAGGTACAATTCTTACCAAAGCCTGAAGAAAAATGTCACGGGGTATGTATGAACAGCAAACACAACCCAGAGATCCTTTAATCTTATGCGGAAAGTTAGATGCGTTCCTGAAAGAGTGGCAGGATCCAACATGCCTGCTCTGTTCTCTTTGATGTGATGTTTTAATTTTCACACTTCATCATATACTTTCTAAAAAAAAACTTTTTTTTTTTTCCCTTTGCAGATACCTATTTTTTTCCACGATAGAGTTGAACTGTCATGTATGTGTAGCATATATCGCAATTTCTAAATAAAGCTGCAGGGGAAACAACACTTCCTCTTGAGAAAGTTTAGTGTTATCCTTTATAAAGCAGGACTATTAGCTCAAAATTTAAATCTCATTAACTTTATTGAGCATGGTAACAAGATTCAGTTTTTCCCCAGATGCATAGAAATTTGTTTACATGCTTTACAAAGTGCAGTGACCGTGGATTATGGAAACATCATATTTCTTGACCAATTTGTTGTATCTTTGTAGGCTTCTGGTCTCTAAATCCATTCCAATACACCTCTTTCAGTGTACTTTATAACACTAGCATTTACAAACTGATGCAGACAGAGCCACAGCTTCCTTTAAAGCTTATGTATAGATTAGGTCTTCACAGATTGTTTTTCACATTAAGATAATTTGAAACTTGAAAAGAGATGTGCAGTATTTTGACCAAAGAACAAGTAGTTTTAAGTGCATCAGCATTAACTTTCTCTTACATCTTTTTAGGCTGAGGGCCACTAACTTCCCTATATTGTGCTTCTGAACTGGCAATATGTAAACAAACCTAGACACTTTAGAGAAGTGTTGCAAGAAACACCACTTCTAAGGTGTGCTGAGGATAATTAGTGCTATGAGTGCTAAGTAGTTTTGTTATTGATACCAACAGGTAAGAAAAAAATGCAAATACGATAAAAAACGGTACATAGAAATGTTTAATTCTTATTTAAAAGAAACATGTTAAGGCTTGCGCTGGAGCTCCTCGAGGACAGACAGAACAATGCCTGCAATTGTCCTTGTGGTGGGAAAGACATCATGTACCTGTATACAGGTAACATGAACAATGAGAAGCAGCTGCTGATGGAGTGGATCATCCTCTTGGAAGACATACATATCACAGTTGGTCTTAAATCCATTGATATGTATGACTGTAACAAACACCTGGACAACGTGAACTAGGAAAGAGACTCCACAGATCAGGTTTTCTGCAACATTATCCTTCTGGCATAAGATAAGCATGAACTGAGTGATACTTAGAAGCAGAGACACAAGATGTAAGAACATTGATTATAAATCTGAATGATTAGATGTGGTGTTTTGCCAAAATGAAGAAAACCTGGGGAAAGAATCAATTGCAATAGCTGGGTCAGCAAGAGATGACTCAGGCTAGAGATAACCTCAGACTATGTTATCAGTGTATGTCCTCACCAAGAAAGCAATAAGTAAAGGGGATCTCCCCAACTTAAATGATCTAAGTTCCCACAACCACCGCTACCTCCTCAAGTTCTCAATTGCTGAAGGACTCGAATCCAGCTAGGGTTACCCTAAAGGCTCTATTCAGACAGAGCTGGCAAAAGAACTTCTGACCCTGGGGAAAAAAAAATAATAAAGGTGAACCCAAAGCTGCAGATGAAGCAGCCATGCTAGGGAAGAACAGAAGGCCTATTTCAGAGTAAGTGCTTTCACATCAGTTCTTGTTGTACCACTGCAGAGCTACAACAGAACAAAACATAAAAGCAAATTAGGAGATTGGCCAAAAAGGAAAGCTTCAATTACGACTTGGTGAATAATTTAATGTTATTACAGGCAACCCAGAAGAAGGAAGATGTATAGAGTTTTAATGTACTGAGCTTGTTTATACCATTCAACTGCAGTATGGCATCCCAATATAAAATATGGCATCCTTCCGGCAATAATGTTAATAGCTAATATAAAACTGCTGAGGACTTCCATGGCTCTCAGCAGCAGCTTGGTGCCTCCAGTGTGGAGCTGGAGCTCAAAGTCATCAAATTCATACACACTTTGAAAACAACCAAAGCAGCTTAAGATGCTCTTGTTCCCAAACAACTTGTTACTGCCCTTTCACTGGAGATAAGTATTCCCCCTCATCCAAAAATTCATAAATACATAAAATCATAGGAGACTTCCTTAATCCACTTCACTGTAGAGTCAGTTGGCACAGCGAATAGTTCATGTACTTTACTCTGTTCACCAAAATGCAGGCATGGCACTCTCCAACTTATGGGCAGCAACGAAAAAGTGGAAGCAGTGTTACTTTCAACTGGTCCAGATAGAGCTGCGAGAGATACTATGTCCCTAATCTTACATTTAGATTCAAGTTAGTGCAACCTACTGCCTATCTATTTGAATTTAATTAAAAAATGAATGAAATTCCACAAGATTTTAAAAAAAGCTTCAATCCTATTCTCAAGCATTTTTAGAGGTTTAAAAGATTGGAGTTTTTAATTATGATGCCTCCACAACACAAAAGAAATGAATAACTTACAAAGAATTTGATTTAAGCTTAGTGAAAGGGTGCTACAGCTTAACAATCCATATTTATTACTTCTAATGAGTACACTCATTTTTCACTTCAGTTCCAGTCACTAAACAGGATACAGAGACAGCAGACAACGTGCAGAGTTTCATAATGTGTGTGCAGTCTAGCATCTTGGTTGCTTCATAGCATTTTTGAGGTTGGTTGTACTTGAACTACAGCTGAACAGCCTAGGTTTTAATTATAGGCTATAAAAGCAGCAATAAACAGACGTGTTTACAACTGATGTAGATTCCCCTTAAACTTCTTCATAGTGGAAGAGTGCCACCACTATTGCTCTTCACCTCCTCTCTCTCTGCTCTCTTCTCCCGGCCTCTCATCCTTTTTGTGCTTGTTTCTAAAATGCTGGCAGTTGGTACTGGTTTTTCTAAAACCACCACTGCTTACAATGCAAAAACAAATTAAACCTGTGGTTAATTATGAGTAGTGCAGCATAAGGTGCATCCTGGCATACTTAAGACATTTTCCACAATTTTTCATATAATGCACTTAATGAATTTCTGAAAATGTGAGTAAAGAAGCAATTTCTTCTTAATAGAAGGAGCTAAAAGTCTTTTTTTCTTTTAAATAATAAAATTATTTTTGAAGTATTTTTTTTTAAATAAAATGAAGCATCAGGAAACATAATATTGAAAGCTGATTTCTTAACAGATGGTAGTCATGCCCACTTCATCCAGGCTGACCTACATATTTTATCCTTAACACTCATCTTTTACTAACTACGTTTTCTACAATTTTGTCAGCAAATAACACTTTCAGGATAAAAAGCCTAAGCAACTCATCCAAATAAGTCTTCTTTATATGAAAAAACAGAGAATGCATAAAGGAGGAAAACACTTTCACAAAACCTATGCCAGAAAATTGTACTTCTGAAATAAAGTTGTATTTTCTAAAGCTCTTGTGATTGAAATTATACGCAAAGTTTTCATCAAATCTTGACCACAATACTTGGACTTTGCAGGGCTTAAAGCATCTTCATAACTCATACCTTCTTCTAGAAAACAAACAAACAAAAAAATCTGTGCCATAAAGACAGTCAACACTTAGAATTGAATTTCATTATTTTATTCCATGTATTTCATTGTGAAAAGGTGAAAAAATAAATGTTTGTCAAAAACGAAGAGCTGGAGGAGAAACGTGAAAAAAAATAGCATGAATGGTAACCTAAAGTCAAGAGGATTTAACACTTCCATATGAAATGCATATGTGCATTTTTGGGAGAATACCGTAAATTTTCTCCCCAAAACTGTACTCACAGTATTGTTTGTTTGTTTTTGTTTTTTTACATCAGAAACTGACAAGAAATTTTCAAATCCTTTACTTTTGTTACTTCAAAATGACGACAATTTACATGGAACATAAAGATGAATCTTGGAATGACTGACAACAGTTGAAAAGATTACTCTTGGAGAAGTTACACAATCAGCATTTGCAGTTTTCCAGTCTTCTGTTCTGTATTCCAAATTAAGAAAATAAGTCAACTGCCTGTTCTAGCTGCAAACAAACAAGGTGGCAGTGGGAGCCAGCAGTCCTACTGTTTTTATTCCAGACTGCCATTCTCAGACATGCTAAGTCGCCTGACTGCTCATCAGCGTCTGGAGAAAAGAGCAAGGTATTCTAAACATGTTGTCACTTTGTGTGCAATACGGAGACTGCTCCAAAAACATCCTTTTGGAAAGGCTTGAAGGCTTTCCGGGAGCAGAAGAAGGAAGCATTTTTGGAAATTCTTTACAGCTGAAGTTTATGAGCAGCATTTTGCAGTTAGCAAAATAAAGATGTTGAGAAGAGCACCACACGTATCTGATTGCCTAACAAAGCTCTGAAACCCTGCATGTATGGACAGAGAATCAAAAGGACATATCCTACTCTGACTGAAGGACCAGCCTTCTGATGTCCCTCATTGGAATGATCTTTCAGAGTAGAAAACTTGCACTAATCTAGAGAATCACAAAAGAGTTGTTGAAACTATTCCTTCATTGTTACCAGAACGAGATGACAAAGACTGTTCTCTGTTGTAATTTTAAAATAGGAATTAGGCAGATGAACAGTGAAGGTGATCACTGCTTCAAGTTAGTAACCAAAGTATAAAATAAAACAGTGACAAAGCGAGCAGGATCTCCTGTAATGCTCCAGTATCATTTGCGCCCCCTAGAGAGAAGATTTTAAGAATCGATCACTTGTGAAGCTGAATGGATATCATACTTTCAAAAGGTGAAAAAAGTCAACACAGAGTACGGCACAACACAATATTTCTTGAGCATCTGGTGTTGTATTTCTCTCTTCGTTTTGGTAACTTGAATTAAAATACTGTCAGAATAGCATGACAGTTTACTTAGGAAGCTCACAGGCCAAAATTCAAATAACTTACATTTCCATAAAGTACACAAAAAGTTACTGAATTACTCAGGTGAAAAAGATTCTGATCTCTCTTCCTTATGTTTTTCTCTGTTCAGCACCATCAGGTTTTGGAAGAAAGATTTTGAAAGTGGGACAAATGGTAGACTTACACCAGGCTCTGAACAGCCTCCAGAAAAAGCTGACTCCATCTTCACGCTTCCCAAAGCCTCCACTGTGAAGTAGAGTTCATTTAGACTGACCCAAATCAATATTAAACGTTCACACTTTGCATTTTGCTTTCACCACAGATGATAGGACTTTGTATGGCTGTGAATACTATCACCAGCCTACACAAAAATTTAGTATGATTCACAAATACTGGATGTAAATTTGCCTTTCCTGCCTACGGTGTCCAGCAACTCATTTTAAAAAGCCTGTCATCTGCTCTTGCAGGTTGTTCATACAATTTCCCTATACAGTGCTTTGGAATAATTAGAGCTTCCAGTAAACGTTGGAATGAATTGGGTTTGCTCCCTTGTGCAGAGAGATCTGGAACTAATTTTGCCTGGGGATTCCACAAACTGCTTGAAGCAGAGTTCACGTCTCCTGTTACTAGCTCATACATTCACAGCTCCATCTCTCACCATCTTCCTCCTTGCCCAACTCCCTCCGTGCACATGGAATACTTTTCTAGAGCTAAGCCAGGACACAGCAAAAGTGTGAGGTAGTTAAAAGTTAAAAACAGCAGCTTAACTACCTTACGCAGCACATTTAAGAAGCTTAAACTCACCAACAAGTGCAGGAGTTGTCAAGTTGGATGTTATGCATTAAGCATGGGAAACTAAATACATGTGACAAATGCATTTCTTTCCATGTGAATGTAATGATTCTCAGCTAATGTATCTAAATTAAGTCACGCATCAGTTATGTCTGAACAGAGCAAAATGACAATTAACATTATGTACGTAATCAACCATTGACTTTTTTTTTTAATTAAATATTCAGGACCAATTCCAGGGATGCTGCAGGCTTGATTTTTCTTCAGCTGAGCAAGCAGAGATCTATTACTTGAGCAACACCTGCTCAGTCTTCATGTCCACATGTACAGAAACAAGATAGTTCGCAGGTGGCAATTTAAATAAACCACCTGAAAGCGAACAGCTCAAATTAGGTTGCCAGTTTATCCAACACCACTACACAGCCTTCCATTTGACCTTCCTGTAGCATACAGGATCAGGGCTTGTTCACCACTGTTAATGGGGAAAAACAAAAATTAAAAAAAGTCAGGAATGATAGTTTTTACAATCATTTCAGAGAACTCTGAAACACAAGCAAGTGCAGAAACATCACAAATTCTTTAGTGACAGCAATAAAATATTCTTTGTAAAGGAAGGTAAATCTTCCTCACCCTGCACTTGATGATATGTTGCTCTGTTTTGCTCCTGCTAAATTAGCAAAAATCTTGCTGTGGACACTGTCAGATCCCAATTAAAGCTACTCCAACTAAAAAGAGGAACGAAGGCCTGCTGTTCTCAGACTCCAGCTTCATGACAGGAACGTTACTGGCTAATACTCACGTTGTGACAGTTGCAGCCTGATGCTGCAAGGCTGAAGAACAATTAAAGGTCACTGTCTATTAGATTACACTGGCCACGTAACAGAGCATATCTGGATGTTGAGGCTGAAGCCAGGCCATTTGCAGTCAGCGCAGAGCCTGACCAGAGCTGGATATTTCCCTCAACATGCATATCGCTCACGCTTGCGCAGCTGGCCGTGGCGCTCAGATCTGTCACTGCGCTCCTGCGCCTGAGAGACGTCGGTGGGCCGCATCCTTCCTCTCTGTTGAGTGCACCTTTCACAGCTTTATTCTACTTGTAAGGACTTTTCCAGAAACACTATCTTCCATGCCAAAACCCACATTTCTTTTTGGTCATAAAGCTGCTTTATTACCAATACCTATGCAAAGTATATCCATATTTATATACATGCTTTCTAAACATACGTGTACAGTAACACTATCATCTAGTTAAGGTGCCATTGATACTTTTTTAATTAAGTTTTCTTCACAAGCAGATTTATTTTTTCTATGACAACGCCTTTGTATTTTAAACATACTCATCTCTACCTTGTTGAGGCCCACTTCTGGGCTGTAAGTTAAATCAGAATTGATGCCTAGTTATGCAACAGTAAAACAATAATAATAATAAAAAGATCTCCTCACAAGTAAAGAGTTAAACAGCTCAAGTGGAAGAGAACCTTCACTCCCACTCAGCCTGGTATCCTGAAGACAGACAATGTTCACATTCCTTATCCAGGGACCCACTGCTAAACAGGCCTCTGGCTTGTCGCCAGCAGCTCACAGAGATCTCGCTTCAAAATCTCCACAAGCATTCCTCACATTTTTTTCCTTCTAATCGTGAATTAGCCAAGTGTAAAGGTGCTAGGAAGATAAAGCCTGAAATAATCAAAACTGTCTAAACAGATGCACACTAAGGAACTTTTGCTCATAGTCATACTATGTATAAATTACATATTTACATTCTCCTGCATTAGGACTTGAGTGACAAGTCTGATAGTCTACCACTAGACTATGAGAAGAAACTGATAGACATTTACATTGAATTGCATTTCAGTCTTAATGGGGATTTTGACTTTAAGTTTGCTTTTTAAAAGAAATAGAAAAAAGGCACGACATGACTGACACTTTTAAGTGAAGTACACTTAAAAACAATGTGTTAGCCTGGTTATGTTTTACAGAAGTCTAAAATCTGTTCATAACTTGAAAACCTCTAATTCTGCTTTGAAATATATAAAATACAATATATGATTTTAAGTGCAGAAATACAAATTGGTAAGACATTCTCGTCACTCCTTCCTTTCTTTCCTTGTATCTCCCTCAAGCCTCCATCCACCGTCCTCTACATGTTTCAGCTGGGATGCCCTCCACATTGCTCACCACCACACAGAGAGGACTACCACTGATGGTAGTGCTGCCTTCCTACCTGCACCGCCATTTCTCCTACAGTAAGTCTCATTTCAGTGAGGTTGCTTTGGTGCACTGACAATTTGAGAGACACTCAGGATTTAGCAATGCTATGTGGATTTTATTTTGACAAATGCTTCTGTCATACTGTTCAAAATTCTTCTATCTGAAACACAACTCCAGAGAGAAATCAAAACTTAAAAGAACATAGTCAAAAGCAGTGAGAGTTTGCAGGTGTTTCTGTGGGCAGGAAGAGAATAAACTTTAGGCCAAAAAAAAAAAAAAGAAGAAAAGAGAAGTTTCTCAGTTTCTCATAACAAAAGCCTCAAAACAGACATCTCATCTTTACCAAGTGTAATATAACTGTATATAGCTACATCATTGTGTTGGGTGTTGGTTTTTTTTTGGGGGGTGGGGGACGCTTTCAGTTCCATGCCCAGCTTTGTTACTGAAGTTATTATCATTCATTAATCGATTTCTTTTCTTGGTGTTGGGGGATTTTCTTTTTTGCATTTTCACTTTTTTATTTAAAATAAGCAAGTATTATTTATCAAGCTACTACATTAGTACATGGGAATTGTTGCCAGAAGGACTGATAAACACCACCCTTGAAAACCAATTTATTTATGCCAAATGTACACAGCAAAGTAAATCCCTACAGAATACATTTATTTATCGTCATGTGTGCCACCAACCAAGTTATGCACTTGTGAGACCAGTAAGTGCAGTTTTTATAAAGCTGGAAAAACAAATAATTAAACAGCTTTTTTTTTTTTTTTTTTTTTAAACAGCAGATCATAAGTCATACTTTCTCAGATGAAGATTATGGAAAGGGTCTGACCAAAAGTCAGATGTTTTATAACTCTTCAGGATAAGGACTGATGCACTTTCCTCCATAGCATCCACTACCAGCCAATGCCAGAGACGAGCAGAGGAAAACCCCAGAGCCCACCCTGTGCAGCAGTTCCTGCACTCTGGTTGCCAGCACTGCTTTCATCAAGGAGTTTGCAAATACCAGGTAGACAGACATCTCACAAGAATACAAATGTTGGTTGCAGAGGGAGATGCCGAAGCAAGCCCTCAACAGCTGTTACTTAGCTATCACCAGCTCTTGTTAGTGTTTTCTCTTCGATTTAAATTGAGGGCTCTATGGCACTGGAAAAAAAAAGTGTATGAAATTTGTAAAGATGAAGTACAAACTGCAGTTTGGCCAATTGGAAAAAGCATTTGTCTATGGTGAAGCATGACTCATGGCCTTTAGGAAGAATAATTTCACATTTAGGAGAGTTGTAAAACATACGGAATTTCTGGTCATGGGGTAACTGACTTTAAAAACCGGTGAGTGAGTTCTTTCCCTCTTCATCACTCCCCCAGTAGGATTTGAATTTGCAAGGAAAAAGAAAAACTCGTCTCCAAATTTGATACATCCAAATATAAGGAAAATTATCTAACAGCCTACTTGAGGCCACACTGCAGAAAGATAAGGAAAAAAAAAAAACAACAAAACAACTACAGCAGTAAAATCCCCAGGTATTATTACAGACACGCAACCACAGTCATCCGGCACCACCGCTAGCCTCCCTCGCCTTGTCTTCAATATATCTCCCAATCACAATGGGTGAAATAAAAATAAATACACATTTTGGCAAGGACTTATTTAAAAGAAAACCAAACCAAAAATTCATGACTATTTCAGACACAGACGTCCATACTTCTATGGCTATATGGCAAAGATATAATATGTACAATGAAATTCTTCAGGCTTAGCAGTCTGCTGTAGAAAAATCCCTCACTTTTATCTACATTTTCATTTATTTATGTTTACTTAAACAGAATGACAAGTCTAGACAAGCCAGTCTATTCATTAATACCTTTTCTAAACTACAACACTACCAGATGATAAATCCTGAGTTTAACCAGTGTCTATTTAAAAGTCTTCGGTAGTCTTTAAAAGTCTTCTCCTTTGAAAATGCATTATTTGAAGCAAATTACTGTCTCATTGTTATTTAGTCTGTGGCAGCCAGAGCTTTTGCTTATTTTACAGCCTGTTGTCTCTCCCATTAAAAGAGCAGAACGGAAGGAGGCAGGACAGTGTGCATCCTCTGTTTCTCAGAAGACAGGTGGATGCTGTCACCCCTAGATGATGACAAAATATTAGAAATACCAGAATTCTGGTTACTAGAGACAGCCTGGAAGAGTAACAAAAATAATCTTGTCAAAATGTTTTTTAACCTTGAAATTTTATTTCTGAAGTTATGATTACACTGGCTGGTGGCAGTATACTAAGTTGAGAAAGCAAATTAAAGCAGCATATGCTTAATAGAAATGTTTCAAAAGGACTCTAACCATGAGATTAGGAAGAGCTGTTAACAACCCACATGGAATCAAAAGTGCTCCGGAAAGTTAACATGAACTTTTATATGACAGCATCTACTTCAGGTAGCATATGTTGCCTAGACTTAAGTGCTGGATATTGCTCACTGGAAAGGGGGAAGGCAAATGGGAACTGAAGAAACTGCTAATTCTTCACGTAATAAATTAATGAAATATCACCAAACTGTGCAAGGGGATGAGATCCACAACTTTTATACTCCCAAAGGACAACCAGAAACAAAATGGTACAATATCACTGTACATTTCTGGTTCAGTAAAGTAGTTCTAGGCATATTGCACATTTTAAATTTAATTTTTAAAATTACTTTTTCAGTGTTCACCCAATTTCCATGCCAGTGCAACTTACCACAGGACATACACAGAATATTACCTTAGTCACCATTCCAAGAGTAAGAAACATTTAAAATTAAGAACTCTAATTAGACATACATACACACACCCTCTTTATGGGTAGAGAGCAACAATACTGTTACAGTCTGCCCTGTTACATCCCCACTTTGTTAGAACATGCTAAATTTAGTCATAAGTTTACTAGTTGTGCAAATCATTACATGCATAGAAAACGTACAGATTTATACTACTCGCGTAACAAAACAAATCCACTGAACATGGCAAGACACCAAAATATATTACAGGCAAAGCTACAAGCTAATTTGCCTTGGGGTACCTTTTACCTTGTTGAACATGTTTGTTGTTTATATCATTTTGTCCAGTGACAACAACAAGAAAATCAGCAGGTAGGGAACGGCACATCATTACATGTTAAAAACTGCATTATCAATTTCAACCTTTAGAGGCAAAGAGTTGCTGCCAGATAAAACCTGGAGTTAAAACCACATGCAAGAGGACAGTGCACTTTTGAAATCCTTCTTATCCTTACGAGGATAAATTCTTTTATGTCCCTCAATCAAGCATACTAAGCTTTTTCACTGTAAACAGAGTCAGCACTGCTGTCTCTTGACTATTACTGTAGTTGACAGCACCACTTTTTAGCAAACATGACATAAGAGCCCACAAGAACTAAAATTACTTCACTTTGTAGCACTTGACAGCTTGCTAGCAGTTCAAAACACTTCTAGACTTACTGCACTACAGAAAGGCAATTTTCTAGTATCAACATTTTCATTAATCGTTCAGTATTACGTTTTTAAAGTAGAATAATAATTTAAATTTCTTTGTCTTTTTCTGAAACAAGTCTGCTATTTGAAATAAACCGCTACTTGTACAACACTCAATCACACTTGCAGACAGTTGTCAAAATGTTCAGATATTAGTTAATACTGAGAGAAAAAAAATAAATCATGGGGATAAACATATGCTTGAATGAAACCTAGGAAAAAAAAGTACTTTTTTAAGGTAAGGTATCATACAAAATCTACACTTAGATCAAGAACTTTTCTTCAAGAGTTCACCATCCTCCGAAAATACAGCAGCAGTGCTGTTGCAGACTTCATGGTCTACGTACACTGGAAAAACAAGGTTTGTGGGCGAGCTCTTACAAGTGACACTAATAGACCTTGGGCAGGGAATGGGAAGAGAACCTTTCAGCTTTAAATCCTCTCCTGGATCTGAAACATAAGACAGACTTCAAAGGAAAGTGAAAAATAACATGCAAATAATCTCTTAGAATTGTTATATGTATTATAATATGCGTGTGTGTACACACACACAGAGTGTATGTCAGTGCATACACCTCTGCCAGCACCAAGCACTTGCCATCCAGTCTCCTTACCTTAGGCAAGAGAGACAGAGAGAGGACCCTTCCCATCAGGTCACTCCCCACCAAAAGAGATTTTCCCCACTCTAACCCCCAAACAAGTTGGCCCTCCTTTAATTCACCTCACTCTCTGTACTTGTGCACCCCATGCAGTTGTTTGCTTGGGAACTGCTTCAAGCATAGCCAGGTTGGGAGCTCACTCTAGGCAGAAGTACCCAGGTCTCTCCTAGGAAATAAGGAGGCACAAAAGTTACCTGGACAAAAAGAAATGCCTGTGAAAGTTACAGTAAAACAGGCAGCCACACTAAAAAGCTTTAAGAGGTTTTCAAAGTCATTTTATATGGTATTACTCCGATGCGCTCTATTGTGCCTGCAAAGTTACCAGCCAGCATGTTTTACTCCCTACCAGATAAGATCTTGTCTGATTTTCTGCCAGAATTGGAATGTTCTTTCAACATAACTTCAGCCGACAGGAGAATATATTTTCCTTCTCAAAGTTCTTGCTACGGTTTTACAACCAAAAAGCAAGCAGACATAGCAGACACTTTCCTTTATAAGCGTGTGGCACATTGAGTCAACATGTTTGATGAACTCATTAAAAAATATTGCAAACGTTATATTTCCATAAATACATTTCTGGGTATTAATCACTGCTAATAATTATTCTTGGTGAGGTTTCAGCTTTTTTCATCCCTCATATATGCGTTCATAAGATGTATGACAAAACAAGTCTACAACAGATTACATGCTTGGACCAATGTGATAAACAAAACAAGATTAAAGCACATTACTGCAGAAGTATGCTGGTTGTCAACTTTTCACCGTGAGCTTTAAATAAATAAATACATATATACTGTTAACATTTTACAGAATCTTTAAAGTAATCTATTTCTCCTTGAAAAGTACCGACTTTAATAACCTATTTTTTCTGTTTAGTGTGGTCTTTCTTCAAACCTAAAGGTCCTTCTTCAAACCTAAAGGAACAATGTGATTTTCATTTCTTCCTCAAATACCTACTGCTACAAGAACATGCCTTCTGAATTAAAGTGAGGGTATGACCTTTTCCCAAAAGCAGATGGGAACATTTAAACTAGCAGTGGGGCAATGAGCAAGGGAGTCACTAGAAGCCAAAACTGTACCTCACCCATTGCAACACATGCCAGGATCAAAGATTCAGTCCCATGTCCCATTACAATATTACTGAAGGAGTCCACCAAGGACAGCAACTCTCCCTCCCATGCAATCAGTTTGTGTACAAAACCTTTGCTGTTGCACAACTGAAATGCAAGGGACCTTGGTCATATATAATGATTGCTCTTCGTAAGTCAAAGAATAAATTTCTTCAAGTTCTTTCCTGAACTGTGACAAATCTTTTGCCTCCTGATGCATTATTTTTATTCTTCAACCAGTAGATGAATAAGCAACTTGTCATGAGTTTACAAAAAGAAAGACAGGAAAAAGTTACCGTCTCTCTAAAAAAAAAAAAAAAGATATAATCCTGATGGAAGCATATGTTCAAACATATCTCTGAGGCAGAGACAGATATCTATCAGAGAGGGCAGTTTTCATGGCTTCTGCAAGCACAGAACTGATTTACATCAAAGGACTGACTTTGCTGATGACCTCCAGATAAAAAGGGAATGTCTCTGCTCAGTGATGGTGTGATGAAAACATTTTCAGAGAAAATTGGTGAGAGTATGGACTGTCCATATCACTTCCTGGGGAAAAAAAAGTTGAACCTCACTTTGTAAAACCATCCCAGAAGTGCCAATAAAAACATAATTTGTTCTTGATCTTAAAACACAAGGGAACCAACCTGATTTCCTTTGGAATGACAAGACACAGCAGTTGCTACTTTTCTCTGCATAAAAACATATGGAATCACTACTTTGAGTAACAGGAGACAAGATTCATGATTTCTCATACGTTACCTTTGGCTGTGCTAATCACCTATTTCAAGCACTTCTGTTCACAGTCTCTCACAAGATAGGATGTAGGAACTATTAGAAGTATCTGAATTTCATGGCTGAGGCATGCTGCATCCCTACTGCAAGAGGAACGTTCTGCATCCATGATGCCACACGATCATGGAGTTCGCAACTGCCTATAGCTTCAGGCCCAATATCAGTCTGACACACGGTTGGCATTTACAAATGGCAACCTGCTCTAAAAGAAGCGTTTAAGCTATTACTACTTTACAATGCTGTATTAATGAAATTGGACTGTACATTTGATCCACCTGTTCATAATTTCAAACATTTAATTTCTACTGAACAAATTCTAAAGCTTACATTATTCTGGAATCATACTAAATCAGCAGTCCAGTTGTTTCAAACTGCTCCCCTGTCTAATAAGGTATTATCTCTGTTTAATATCAAAGTAACTATCATTAAAACAAAAACTACAAGCTATGCTGTTATGAAATAAGGTCATCTTGCTCCTTCATTCTCCCTTGCATAGATGCCATACAGGATGCTCAGATATATAGTCTATTTTAGTCTTAAACAATACAAGGTTAATTTGTTTCAGTAGCAACTACTGAGACAGTAGAGTAACAAATACATCTTTTCTTCCCTTCTCCACTTTTTCTTTGTTCCTTTCTTTTTGTCCAGAAACTTCTATCTATGCTACTATCAATTGAACAAGTTAATGACAGTATTCATAACTAAATCCACAAGTAAGGACTTTGGCATTCATCTGAGACAAATAACTTGAACTTACAGGCGCCAGCTTGTGCACAAAGAAGAGTTAAGGTTGTGCACATTGGTTATTTTTGCATTTAGAAGCACAGGCACACTAAGATTTGACCTCATTTTCTTTCAAAGTAAGCAGCAAATGGCATATTTTAGCACAGAATTCGTAGTCCTGTATGAGTTTCTCATGTAAGACAGTAAAGAGCAGGCTGTTGAACTGCCACTGTTAATAACATTTCTGTCAATATTGAGCTTACAAAATAAATATTGTGAAAAGTATTTAATTTTACTATGTTAGAGCACCAAGTGAGAGAAGAACAAAAATCAATGTACATGATATTTGTACTGAAGAACTAAGCTTGGAATTTTAGTTTGGCAAAAGCAAGGAAACCTAAAAAAAAAGAGCAATGAATACACAGGAGTTGCATGAAGTTTCTCAAATAAAATTTAAAAAGATTGCAAAATGAGGATCGCTTCCTTCACTATATTTTTGTGTGTTTAAGTGAGCAGTAAAGAATCCTTCTAAAGTCTCAATAACTTATGGAAACTGCTTCTGTAACAGCCATAGATTCATTTCAACTTTGTAAAATTAATTTAATTCACTTTAAGGTGAATTCACTTTGAACACCAAGTACTCTTTTTTTTTTTTTTTTGAAAGATGGGGCTTTTCAGTGAAATTACACCGGGTATTAACATGAGACAATGTATATTAAGAAAGGGGATTATGAAGTATTAATGGATTCCAAGAACCTACCCAAACAGGATGGTACTACGTCAATATGAAAACTAAAATATTACTGTTAAGAAAAGTGATAGCTCTCATGGCAGCATTCTGCCACAGCAGACACAACAAAGAATTTCCTTTCTATAATCTTTCAAATTCTGATAGTTTTGTATCCCTGTAAATCTACCACCCTTCCTTTAGGAACTATCAAAATTGCCTTTCAGAGAACATTCTCGCACTAGAAGTTAACGATTAAGATAAGCAAAATGAAGGTTTCCTGCCCTGACTTTGTCACAGGTTTCCTGCACAACTCCATAGAAAGCCATTAACATACTTGTTCCTCAGGAACCCCTTCCAAAAATTAAACAGCCACATGCTGCACACTGTGAGCAGGGCTATATTCATTTCTGCCAAGTACACAAAGCTTACAGGTTGTTAGACAACCACAAAACATTACTTTGCTACTTAAATAAAAGCACACCAACATCATCAGCTAACTATTTCATAATAGTGTTTGATAAACTCTCCTATATGCACAGGCAAAAAGATCCTAGAGCAACCTGGCACCTCCCAGAAAGAGCACATAGTAGCAACGTAGCAGTACCTACCAAAACAAATAAACCAGGTAGGAGTATTTTCCACTCCTCTCGCTCCTTGTTGGCTTCTAGCTTGTAGAAACTGGAAACGCACACGGCTGTTAATGTGATTAACAGCAGCCACATCTAGCAAAGAGTCAGCCCCTGTGCCTGCTACATACTTCAGTTTCCATGACTCATCTCCAACTTTCCACTGCAACACAAGTCCTCCTGAGCAACATACAGTTAACAATACCTTGCACATGCTCACAACAGAAATGGGGAGAGATTGACCCTAAAAGAATTCACCAAGCAATGTCACCACCCTAAAAGACAAGTTGTTAATTGAAAGTACACAGTGCCTCCTGAATACATGCTATCAGAAGAAGGTGAAATGCCACAAGTGCCATGCCCAGCAATATGACTTTGAACAGATTTCTTTCCCAATCCTAAATATCACAATTAGTGAGCACACAGGCAAAAAAACCTCACATCAACTAAGAACATGATTTTTTGTTGTTGTTTTGTTTAAGTAACACTAGTAACATAATCTCCCCTTGCCAAAGTCCCAGCTTTGGCCGTTTCTATGGAGAGCATTTCAGAAAGAGGTACAAACCACAAAGAAAATAACTGCACAACAGGTAGGAGAGTCTCTTTCTGACCTGGTAAGTTTCCAGTGGAAACCTCAAAGCCTAAGATTAAAGAAAACCCCAAAAATCACAGAATGGTTTGGGTTGAAAAGGGTCCTTTTTTTCCACCCCAGTCCTCTCTCAAAAGAGAGGCAGCTTTGAGGTATTTTCAAGCAATTGCCCTCATAACAGCAGAATATAAGGTTACATTATCACAGCCCCTGGTTTACCTCTGATTTCCTTCCTACTTCCTTCAATTCTTCCTCTAGACATAGTTAAACACAATTTATCATCCAAAAAGGAAATGGAAGTGCTGCCTCTATACCAGCAATGCTACAGTCCTCTCCCCTTGTGTAAGGATGGGGTGATTCTTCACAGTAAGAAGCTTCTTTCATCATACCCCCTATAAGCTGAAATAGACTCTATTCTCTATACCCTGAAATTTAACTTCTACTTTCCTATTCAAAGAGGGCTACACATCCATAATACAGGGAAGACTGACTTACAGTGAATGGGCAGTCTCTCAGTGCTGACCATGAAGAATCCAAATCTCCTCTCCCTTTTAGAGCACTGGAAGTCTGAGCAATTCCATCAGGCAAAACCTGGCAAGCTCACGTGAGTCTGCTGCTGGATCTGAAAACAAACAAACAAAAAAATCAGGTGAAAAATAAAAAACTTATCTGTCCGTACCTGGGAAGCATGAGAGAGATACAAAATATGATCTACAAATATCTTGAAATTTTTGTTGCTGTTGTTAACTAAAATCTTTCCCTAAAATACAGCATCTATGACTACATCTTCCTCTCCTGAAGGGTATATGTGTATATATATATATATATATATATATTTGAAGTTCAGGTTAGCAAAATTCTCATATAAAAAAAAGCAACTAAATTTTAGGCTACTAACATACTAACAGACTAATACATTTTGTAACAGAAAACTTTCTTGCCCAAAGGATCCAGGATTCTGCACAACGGATGTGACTCTACTTAGGGGGTACGGAAACCCACTCTCACACATCTTGTCAGCATAAAAAAGAAGGAAGAGTCCTTCATGGGAAGAGTTGCCAGGGGGTACTACTGTCTGACAAACTCTTACCATTATTCATCTGTTGCTTTGTAGCAACCAACGTGCAGTTTTAACATTTATTCAAACACTTTTTTTTTCTAAAGACAATCCAACTTTGCAGTTTTAGCAGCCTGTACAATATCTCTGGACAATCTGAACACCACACCACCAATTTGTGCTAAAAAGGATTGATATTTTCACCTATTTCTATATTTGTAGACTGTATGATTCTATGATTATTAAATTTGAATTTCTGTTGAACCAAGCCAGTTCCCATATCAATGATAACCTTCACAGAATCAGAATCAGCACAAGGCAAACCAGTATCTGGGTACCACATATCATTTTTTGTTTATAAAATCTGGCCCATCATTAAGCTTCTCCCCGTACTCAGAGGCCTTCCTGATCTTCCTTCAAGATCAACATGAAAGAACAGAATTCCTCAAATTATTTGTACCCTTGATTAAAAACTGTTATCTGCTATGTAGATTTGAAAAAATATAAATATACCTGTGTGTGTGTATATATATATATATATATATATATATAGCTTTAGCAGTTATAACTTTTTTCTTAGTCATTATTTCTACATGCTGTGGATAAACCATACAGCTTCTTTTCAGTAACGCAACTAAATTATTTTGCATTTGTTTAGTTATTGGCATTACAGCCCTTATTTATTATTATTCTTAAAATGTTGGCATGTTTTCCAGGGAATAATAAAAAAAAAAAATCCTTCTCCCTGTTTTCAACCTGCTGAGTTTTGAGTAATACTTTTGCCTTCTCTTACCAATTGTCTATATTTAATAACTCCTAATTTCATGTTTATACTTAATTCCTTGTTTCTTCTATTTGTTACATTCCTGAAAATGCCACCGCCCCCAGCTGGTTTGGGATCTAAACATCTGTGATCTAATTTTAGGATTTGATCTTTTAACATATGAGCTTGTTTATTTTTATAATAATCAAGATGTTAAGGCTGGAAATTGTTAAAGGCAGATTAAAAAAAAAACCTGATGTGTTAACTTTAGATTAATATAAAATATCAAAGTTCTTTCATTTGTTCTGCCTTTTAAGTTTAAAGACCTAAAATAGCTACTAATGCAACAGCCCATTGACATTTTTAGCCTGTAGGAGCCTGTAGTGGGCAGAGGCAGCTGAAATAATAACATATTTGAGTGATGAACCAGCTTTACGATTTTATTAGTCAGACTTTTCCAAATCTATGGCTGGCACTTTTCCCAGTATCTCAAAAATTAAGCTGTTCTACATTTAAAACTACCAACTAATCACGCATTAAAAACTTCTCATGGTTAAGGCAACAGAATAACCTTATGATAAGCTTCTAAAAAAAAAAAAACCAACTAACTTTGAAAAATAGTGCCTTTAATTCTTTGTGTTGTTTGTATGAAGGAAGTAAAAGAGAGAGGGAAAAAAGTAATCTGATATTGGTTAGTTTGAGAAAGCTACATTATTTATAAAGAATATATTACGTATCACACTGAAATAGCAAGTACCCTACAAGAGAGTGACACTCAGTTGCCCCATAAAGCCAATGGGTGCCTTTGTTCTTCCAGTCTTTCTATATTTTTTGAATATATAATAAGTCCTCCTACCCCAGGATGAAATCTTTCCTGCAACTCGCTAGTCCAAAAAGAGGAGCTTGCAGGGAGCGTGTACCCATGTTCCCTACTGCTCCCCAGCCTCACTGTGCCACATACAGTGATCTAATTCAGTAACAGGCAGAGGGATGCAGTGGCAAACTCTAGGACACGACCAACATAGGCACAGTTCCAGGGTTTTGGTGGTGGGGTTACTCTCACTTTTATTAAAAGAACAAAAAAACGCAACAAAACAACAACAAAAACACAGAACAAAGCCCTCGTGAGAAATTAAAAGAGCAAGCAATTTGGACTCTTTTTTTTCCCCTTTTATTTATTTATTTATTTAGGGGAAAAGTGGAGCATACCACAAAATAAACATCTCTGCTCTCAGGAAATACAGATCAGATTCTAAATCTGAAAGACAAAAACAGTAGCTCTTTGGTCATACGGATATCTGAATAGCTCAACACAGCTCATGAACGTTAGTGCTCTTCACAACTTACCTATAAAATGGGCCAACAGGTAGAAATTTATTTTTTTTACAAAAAAAAAAAAGTTTCTGAATATTTTGCAAGGCAGGTAAGCACACTTCCTAAAATCATCTGGGAAATCCAGACCAGATTAACTGCAACACTTGACAGCCTGTTGATTGATCTACAGTTTTCTTAATTTTTTTGTACTTCTGGAAGAAAAAATAATCCCCACTTGTGCAGATGCAATAAGTAGAACTTCTCGCTGTCACATCCACAGACACTAGGAAAACTACAGCGTGGTACATTGGAATAGAACAACAAACTTAACTCTCAGTGGGTGACTACGGCTCATGTGAGCATCATAGAGGGATGCTCATTTAAAGCAGAACAGAGGAAATTAATTATCAGGTACCCAAGGAAAAAAAAAAATGCAATACTTGACCTTTTCACAACTCCACAATTCATTAAGCTGTTTTGCACTGTACCATTCCTAAAGAAGCGACATATTTCTAAGTATGTCTGGAAGAGCTGCAACAAGCTAAGAGCTGATCTGGCGACAAGATGTGACTGGGTACAAGTCTGCAGCAGGCAGAACCAGGCCCTTCAGGAGTAACCAGTCAATTCTCTCCCTTCTCCAAGTTTGCCATTTGTTTCTGCTGCAACTCCTAGTAAAACCAGTAGCAACATGACCAGAGAGTGGAATGAGATTGGGAAATAAGTCCAGCTCATAACTCAAGCAGGAAAGAAGCCAGACTTTTAGCCGCACTGTTAGCTGGACCAGTTCGCTGCAGGAATGCTTGTGCCAAAATTTAGGCAATAAAAAGAATAAACCAAGCAGCTGCAGACAGGACCCATAGAGCACAACTACCCCTTTTTTGGAAGTGGTGCAGAATTATGTTGATTTGCACTGAAATTGGAGCTAGGAACAAAGCACCAGTAAGAAAGAAAGCATCTTGCCAGGTTTATTCGGCAATAGACTTGCCTTCTAAAATTCAGTTTGATGTATGTGAGCAAAAGCTGTCAGTAATGCCAAGTCTGACTGAAACCAAACATTAAAATCTTATAGTTTGCATGATGGATAAGCTAGTTACAAATGTCATCATGTAGTGCTAGCTTTAATTGCTCTGAGCTAAATATAACTTTCAGAATCCAATAGCTCCCCGCAGCTTTTCTGTCTTTCAAGAAGAGAAAAAATTTCCAGTTCGAAAAAGCAGATAGGCGCACAGTCGCGTATCACAACTGAGAAACAGGAAGCAAACCTTAACGATGATTAAGTTTTAAGAGTTTCAAACACCCGTAGAGAAGGACTGGTTTCAACAGGCTGCTGTTTGCTTTGCTCTTTCACCGCTCTGCTTCCATTTACGTACCGTACCTGCTCCTTTTTGGACTCTGCCATTTCTTCGCTGTATTAGCAGACTGTGCTGAGTCTCACTTACCCAATATTTCCAGCCAAAATACTGCCTTCACCAGCAAGCTGCCCTGGCACCCCCTCGCTTCTTCATGTACCGCCGACGTGAGCACCCCAGGGGAGGAAGAGGAGGGTGAGTCTCCTGCACACGCACGCAGCCTGACCCTTACCTGTATTGCTGCTGTGTATTGCGTGACACACGAGAGGGAGTCCAAAATCTGCTACAGCTGCAGAGACTGCACCGCCCCAATAAAGGCGTGAAACAAGTTCTCTTCTGCCTTCTTACACCGAAGAAGGATTTTGAAAAACGTAACTGCAAAAGTTTTACATAGCAAGGCTTCACTTTCCCTCTCTGACCTGATAAAGGGTTACAGGCTGAAAATTTGGCTGACGCCTAGAAATATGTTCTACAGATTCTGCATTTTTGTTAACCTCCATTTTACAGGTCATTATGCAACTGAAGTTCCCCCACTATTCTTCAAATTCAAGAAGCGGGGAGCCACTGCTGCAGTGACAGTCTTGCCACTGACTGCACACCCCTCCCATCACCTGCTTGTACCCCCTCCTCTTCACCTTTTCTCTCTAGTTTTATCCAACCTCTGCTCTTTTTACTGAGCTGAACTCAGCTTCTTTATATATATATATATATATATATTTAAGATTTCCGGTCATCTTCATCCCGTCTGTGGTGAGTGGGGACAAAAATAGTATTTTTACTTATAGAAGAAAAAATGTATTCATCAGACCACATGAATTACTGAGTGCAGCATTAGAGCTGAAAAGATGGGCTAGCTAAAACCCCAGCTTTGCCTGCGTTACCGAGCTGTGCACATGCTGTAGGAGCACCAGCTGGAAGGCTGCCAGGAAATACCTACTACACTGAACAAGTCCAAGGCTAGCATCCTACAAGTTTTCCCGCCTACCATTTCTGAGTGGAGGACCAGGCTGGATAAAACAGGCTAAAGGGATTATGCCTATTTGGTGCTGACTGAGAGAAGTTTTAAAGCCAGCCTCCTCCTGAAGAGGAGGCTCTGCACCAGAACATCCATGCTCTGCTGCCACAAAACAGGAGAAGGGAAGAACAACTCCCTGCTGTCACGGCAGGCAAGGACAGACTTCATTTCTCCATTTCTAAATTGTAGTGTAAATTGCAGTGTCACCACTCGCTGCCATTGAGATTTTTCTTTCCGAAGTAACAGACTAAATTGTGGATAAATGATGTCAAAAATAGGAACAAATGCTCTAGAGGCTTTGTGTAACAGACCTTCTGTCACTCTTACAGAAGGCATTTTTGTTTTAAAACCCTGCCAATCACAACAGCTTTTTCAGTACAGCTGAATATTTCAAAAAGACCAAGCAAACATCATGCACCTATGGTGGACAAACACACAATAAATGCTCTGTGCTAACTGGTGCGACCCAGAAGTCCTCAGCACAGTTGGTGCCCCAGCCTCATAATATCCCACCCTCTCCCTGCATTTAAATCCATTGCACAAGGTGCGGCGAGAAGAGATGCACCGCACGCTGCCTTTAAGAAAGGTCGAGAGGCAAAAATGCACAAGGGAAAGAATTGGAAGCACGGTGGACATCAGCCAAAGCAAACGCAGGATTAGTCTGGGAAAGGAAACATGCAACTGTGATAACCTGATGTGACTGTCCAGTAAATCTGGATCTGAAGATTAGCAGAAGAGAAAAGATGCTAGAAAAAGGTGATTTGTTTTCTTGCTATTGGTAATACTGGAGAGATTTTACTCTCCTCTCCAAAATTAGAACACTTATGTAAGTATAACCCCTTCTTCTTTTCCTCTTAGCCTCACCCCCCCCCCCCCCCCCCAAAAAAAAAAAAAAGAGTACCTTCAGCCTCAGGTCAGGACAGCTGAAGCCTAAATATTTACAAAATTTCCATGGAAAAAAGTAATTAATTAAAAACCAATTATGTTAAAACCAATTATGTTAAAACAACAGGATCCATGAGAATAAATTTCTTCCATCCTCCAGAAGCTGTAATCCACTCAAAGAACATTTATTCAAAGACTTTTTTCCTGGGGGAGGAGGCAACCAGAAAAGCATGTGGCCAACTACATCTCTACACATTCCAAAATTTACTTATTTACCAGATTCTTTTCTTTTCTCTGCATTTGGTGACCTGCAAGACTGCCTCATTCAGCTGTAACAATAGCTGCTGAAAAACGCTGGCAACAGCTGCTACTATGTATGTGACATCAAGAGGAAAGAAATAAATATACATACACACACTCGCTTAAATGTGACTGATATATATATGCTTTCTTCCATAGATATATCTACGTATAATCTATCTATAGATAGATAATGCACTTCAATGTGATTTTAGACAGATGGATACGTATCTTATCCCATTTAAGTGAATGCTTCCACCGCCAGATCAAGTAATTCACACATGCAAGCCTTTCTCCCTCCTCCCTGCACTTTAGGTGTTCCCCTGCTGATTTGAAGCTTATTTTTCCTGGGTGTTCAAGGTTTCTTAAATTACACTTAGAGACCAAAACAATGAGGGAAAAATAAAGAAAAATGAGGATTATTTATGTAGCGAGACTTCAAACAATTGATCCAGCTATATCTCAAGGGATTTACTAAAGAGACAGAATAAAAAATGAAGAGAGAGAAAGTTGGGTGAAACACCAGAGTATTCAGAGCTACCTGTGGAAAAAGGAATTTCCTGCTGATGGACTGTTCATGAGACAAAGACACTGACCCTCTGGGACAGGTGACATACCCAAGAAGGGATTTACAGATGAGAGCGAGAAGTGAGAGTTGTTGCGTGGGTGCCCAGCCTTGACATCTAACTTCCCTGCACCAGCAGAGAAAAATGAGGATGTGGCCATGAAGAATTCTTCTCTCCGATCGTTTCACAAAAGACTAAGTCCTAACATGGATGTGAGCAGGGGTCAGAAAAATAAGTAGTCTGTCCAGTTAAACTTACATGACCACATGAAGTGTTTTGAAGTTATCAGTGCATTCATTCAAAATAAGTAAAATAAAAGGAGAAAAATGAAAAGAAAAAAGCTTGTTCTACAAAACTGAGCAACTTGAAGTAGTTATTAAATATAAGGCTAAATATAACAGGGACAACAGAGGCTTGGTGGCTAAAGCACATACGTGCTTTTCGTAAAGCCCGTGCTATTCAGAGAAGTCAGAAGTAGATGTTGGGGTGATGCATACTGACACAATTTAAAACTGTGATAGATTAAAATATATAGACACACACACACTCTCTCTCTTTATATATATATAGTGTATGTATATGCATATATATGAGTATATATATATAAAAAATACTGCAAAGTAAGAACAGAATCTGTTTGGGTCCAAAAAAGCACTTAAAGAAGGACTGCCCTGTTCAGAGTGCTGAGAGTCTGCAATAGATTCACAAAATCCAGCCTCGGTACAGATTTTATTAGAATGAAAAAATATTAGAGAAGTGTGCATTACAAGAGATTAACTTCTCCAACAAGCGAACAATAAGCAAAAGGATTTAGCTGAAGTCAGGTGGGCTGAGGAATTCAGATTCCCCGAATCAGAAATGCTGAGCTGCTGCTTCGTTTAAGGTACAGAAATGTATCTGGAAGTTACTCGTGGGGTGCAGCATACAGAAGATAGCATACAGAAGACAACTCGTGAGATGAAAGAGGCCTAAGTAGATAAATAGCTTCTCCAACCCTCCCGAAAAGGCAGGGAAGGAATTGATTAAAGAAATTGCACTTCATATGTTAAAGTGCGGGAATAAAGTTAAAACATTCCAAAAAATGGACTTTAAAAAAATATTTAAAATTAAGTTCTTCAACAACAGATCAGAACTAAGCAAAGAAGGAACCTGGCGGTGACTATCGCCTAGTAGAGAAACAAAGACAGGATGCCTACTACAAAATAGGCCTGGAAATTATGACACAGAATTAGAACTAAAAGCTTTCTTGAGCACGAATTGAGGAAACCAGGCAACGCTGTTACAGATCTCTGAAAGAAAAGGCAGAGGAAATTGTACACAGTTGCAAATAAAACTTTCATGCATCCTCAGGTTACCTGTCTACCTCACCCCTACCTTATATACACATTTAAAAAGAAACTATACTTTTTAAGCAGACCAGCAAAAACAAACAAACAAAAAACCCCAAACAACAACAACCCCACACACACACACACACAGTAGGAGGTAAATTATGATAGGAGAGCAAACAGGACACTTCTCTTCAGAGTTAGGGAGCAGAGAAAAGAAATCAGGCCGGCTACAATCAGTAACATGCAAGATTTCAGATCAAGTCAAAGAATCATACAGAAATATCAAAGTCAATGGTATATGATGAACTTTTTAAAAAAATTAAAAGTGAGTGAAATATGTAGATATCATCTAGACCTGACAACTGCATACAACATACTAATCAAGCTGGAAATTATTGTATTTAACTGCAGAATTGCAAAGTAACTAAGCAGCTGGTCAGAGAAGGTAATTAGAAAATACCAGGCTGGACAGAGATCACCAGAAGAGGTTACTAAGAATTATCCTGGGGCTCTATTCACTAGTCCTGCTACTAGTGGCAAAGGAATTGAAGCGTCTACTGAAATTCCCTGCTGACGAAAAGCACAGAGGCACCTCTGATGCACCAAGTGACCAAAACACCGGGTGAAGGAACCTCACGAACAGAAGCAGTGAGACAAAGCGCAGCTCTCAAGTCCCAAAGGCAAGGCCAAGGTTGCTAACCCAAGGAGCAGGATGAGCACAAATTCTGCTGGGAGCAGCTGGGAGCAACCAAGGAAGGGAAGGTACCTGCCTGTTTGAGCTGATTGCAGATTCACTAAATCACCAGTTTGATGAAGGCTTGAAAATAAAGAGCTATCTTTTGACATGAAGTAAGGCATTTTCTACAGAGATAATATAGAGATGCATTAAAAAAATAAATAAAAATCTTTGTGCAAGGCAGTGCTAGCACTTGATCTGGTCAGGAAGCCCAAAATAGCACATAAGACATATGAGAGACAAATGTACTCTTCTGCGAGGGAGATGGACAACGGAATAGCCTCCTGAAGTGAATATCGGAGCGTATGTAGTCAGTCACTAGATTCTCTGCATCTCTTCAAGTAGAAATGAAAGATGACAGAGGAAATGGAGAGCGTTCCTATGAGAGCTGAAAGAGAAGTTAACCAGTTTAGCTTAGCAAAACAAAGGTGCAGAGGGAATACAGGTGCCCTTATAAATGGTGAGAGAAAACACTAATTTTAGCTAGATGCACAGACTGGGTGTGAATGCATTTATCCGGAATCCTGGAATAGCATTTTAGTCAAAGCAACGAAGTTCTGAAATACTCTGTTAATGGGACAACTAGGTCAAAGCTCCAACTATTTTTAAGAGGATGCTTTGTCAGATTACAAAAGGGATTATACAAAAGTATTGACTGCAACAGAAATACCAAAGGTGAGTATCCAGGGCCTCTCTTCCAGTCATATGAAGTGCCAGTACAGCCGCTTTCAGTAAGAATACCATTATATACTACTTAAAAATCTACTGGTGATTTAACCTGGTCTGCCAAGTGACCTTGATGTAATATTTTTAGAATTTCCCTTACTAAAAATGAATTACTTCAGCTTTACTCATGCACCTGTATTTTTTTCTGTATGATTTTCTTTTATTATTTATCATGGGGTGTGTGGTGTTTGTTTTGTTCGTTTGTTTCTTATGGAATATTAATTTCAAAAAGTGGCAGATCAAGGAAATAACACTTTTTAGAATCTATGTTTAGACTACCGAGCATATGTAGCTTTTACTATATTAATTTCGACAATGAGATTTGTTGATATTTTTTTCTTAATTTGATGAAATTTTTGAAGATGAAGATATTTTGCATGTTCCTGACTTCCTGAAGATGAGTACTGCAGAGCTCTGGAACCCTGATACACAAAAACAAGCATTTTGGAATCTCAGTGCAGGGATCAGAACAGCTTTCTTCAACTCCCCAAAACAAAGCAATAAGAGTTATTACAATGAAAATTTTAACTTCATTATGTAGTACATAAACCTTTTCATTTAATTGAATTCTTTAAATTTACACTATCTAAATTAAATGAATACATAGTTCTTTCTTCCTTGCTGTACAAGCTACTTGGCTCACATTACAAACAGCGCAAGGCAGAACAGCACATATAAGTTTTACTTTTGGGAAACTGCCAAAATTCTTTCATCCCATTCTTAACAAGTAGTCCAACATACTTCTCACCATACAAACATGACAATTCTTCATCATATTTCCTTACAATTAGTCCATGCTATCGGAACTATGGCAAGAGAGAAATCTGGCAGGCAATTATTATTTTTTTTTTAAAAATAAAAATAATAAAAGGAAGTCTCTCCTATGCTTCAGCTTGTAAACCTTAACAATGCAACCTGTAAACCCAGACTGCTAAATTACATTTTCCACGTTTCCCCTAAGACTATATTAAATTTCTGATTATTTTAAAATACACCTTTATCTGTGCACATCCAACAGAGTAAACCATTAACTCAGTCAGCACTGACATAAGACATGCTAGAGTTTCTTTTCCACCAGCTGTTTTTTTCGTTTTTATTATTATTAATCACGTCTACCCAGATTATGACTTTTGATTATTTTGAAGGCCCAGAAATAAACATAGGGAAGTTAAAAAGAAAAACAAGGCAGTTTGGTCAAGCAGAATAAGCAGCGAGAATTAAAGATATGTATATTCATACATAAAAGTCTGTTTTCCCATCCTTCATCTCTATTTCTCTTACCACACACCTCCCTTCCTCTCTGCTGTAATCGTATCACGCCAGGATAAAACAGAAGATCGATTTGATAGATACAACAGCAAGCAACAACTGACACACAGCCTACACCTCCTTCTCTCTCCTGAAGTAACCCATCATACAAGTAAGTGGCAATGCACTTGATTTCATTGCTCAACAGTCCTTCAGAACGAAATTCCCTTATGAATTCAAGTTCTGCAAGACGTGAGTGCCAGGAGACAGGACACACTGAAAAAGGCACTGCACCTTCCTATTATTCAAGAAACAACATTTTAGTTTCAGAACATAAAATCCATTTAACCATAAGCAACGATGATTCTTAGGTAGGACTCTGCACATTAAAATACTGTTTGACAGTTTTGTTTGAGAACATCAGAAGTACACAATTCTCATTCTACATTGAACGTGGGATGTTTCTATGTTAACCATGCACTCTAGCCATATTAAAGCAAATAACGCAAGCTCGTTGGGCAATGAACATTTGGTACTTCAATATGAACTGTCATTGTGTCAGGATTACCAAGGCTGAAATGGCATCCGCAGTTCGGAAGATGTGGATGTTTCCAGGTACTGAGCCATGCCATGAAATCAAAGTTCTCCCCATGCCTCTTTAGTACGAAGGGGCCACCATCACAGACAAGCTCCACAAGTATTTCCCAAAGTGAGGGCATTCAGTCACTTAACGACACCCAGATACAGCCACTCTTCCACCACTGAATTACAGTGGAATCAAGGAAGCCATTTGCTTTAAAGCAAGAAGGACGAAGAAACAGCTAGGAATAAATGGGGAGATGCATCTTCCCTGTTCACCTTATCACACTCATCAACTAGGACTACAAGCAGATTGTTAAAGCTCACCTGATAAAAACAATGACCTTGTGTGCATTCAAAAATACTCAGTGGTGTCCCATTACTTGAAATTTGATCTTTTAAAATGTAAGAGTATCACCCGTAAGGGATCTTCGGTACACCAGCAATTTTACAAATATGACATGCCAGAAAAAAGTGACCGTGAACACTTAAGTGCCCCTACAATAAAAGAGGGGGAAAAATTACTAGTCAGTCTTGTCAAATACTCCATTTTGTGAAAGCCTAGCAATATATTTTTTTTAAAGTCTCATTTGCCAGAGTGACATCCTGGCAACGGCTCTGCTGTTACTTTGCAAGCAGAAATGTTGATCCTGCTGAACTTCAAAGGATATGATACTGTGTAGTATAATACATGAAAAAATAAGAAGTTTGTGTGTGGAAAGAAGCCTGTGATTCAGCTATTCTGTGGAAAATTCTAATATCTCTGAATCTGACACGAAGTTCCACATTTATTCAGTGAATTAAGTGAAGAAAAAAAAAAGCACACCATTTCAGCAGTGTATGTTTATTCTTATTCTAAGAAATAGGATGTTAAAAGCTTGCTTCAACTATACGGACTGGTCATCAGCAAAAAGGCAAGAACTTTATTTATAACAGTTTCTTACTTCATTAAGTTCCCCTTTCTCAGCAATTTGCAACTCTAAGCACTGGGAGATATTCAGTAAGTGAGCTTCAGTTTTATAAGGTTCATAATGTTACTGTAATACTAAGTGCTTCTGGTTTTATCTCCTTGCAGACAAAGTACATAGATTTGAAGAACTGTAAGAAATCTGAAAATGAATTCAGAGGTATCATGACCACCATGGGAAAAAATGAAAGATGGGTTTTTCACTGGTTTTGGCTTAGCTTACTTTTTGGCTTACTGGTTTTGGTAGTGCTTAGCTGGGGGTGAGTTACAGGGGTTAACTCACAACAGTCAATCAGTATAAGTTATCAGTACTATTCAGTTAAGGAAGACAAGAAGTAATCGTAATACTCTGTCCAATTTTTTCACTCAACGTGAAAATTTTGCATTTCATTTCCCTTTAGATGCCTCCCCCTGGAAGCTTAAGAATAGCACCGCAAAACAACCCCCCACGCAGCTCAAGAATCTAAACCCAGCTGGGTGCCCTCAGACTATTTGTTGATGCTACTAAGGGTACAGCTACTGAATTCACTTCCCTAAAGCCAGTAACTTTCTTGCCAGGACATGACAAAGTCCTGTAGACCTTATACCAAAATTCTCTTCCTTCTACTGTTAGGCCTTAGTCAAAAAAATTCACAGGAAGTATCAATTCTTTTTCCCCAACGTGGCTGTTGCTAGAGTTCAGTGACAAAAGTAGATTTAACCTAGATTCTCCCCTCTTCATATGCAAATTCCTTGTTATCTGGCCATCGTATCAGCAAACCCCATTAGTTCTAGTTCTCTTCTATTTCTAGAAGTCATCTTCTGTCAGGTACACCAGCAATCCTCCAGAAATAACCTATTCCAACTATGGTTGCACCATGCTGTATGAAAGATTACCTGCAGCCCACTCACAAGGATGTGCGGTGATCCGATCCACTCTTGAACCATGCAAGACTGGAAAAGAATGCTAGGACTGCAAGTGACTTTTCAAAAAAAAAAAAATTAAAAAATTCTAAATCTATCAGAGTCTGCAGAGCAGAGTTGCGCTAAGCTAAACCGCAAAATACGCTACTAGTTACCACAGACTGGCTGAGGTGGGAAGGGGCCTCTGGTTGTCCAACTGACCTACTCAAGCAGGGCCACCTACAGCTGGTCACCCAGGACCGTGTCCAGACAGCTCTTAAATATGTCCAAGAATTAAGTGTCCGCAATCTCTCTGGGCAACCTGTGTTCAGTAACCCACACAATGGAAAAAAAAAATATTTCCACATGTTCAGATGGAACCTCCTGTGCTCCTTCGCTTTGTGCCCATTGTCTCTTGTCACTCATTAAGATGTAGGACAGGACAAAACCATTACCAGAACGCTATCTTTTAAGGAAACTAAAGATAACTACTCTGAGGGATTCCACAAACCCTGTTTGACAGTAACAGCAAGTGGGATGCTGTTCTGAGAAGCTTCCAGGACATCACAGCACCAGGGTAGGCTGCACAGACTTATTTATCACTCTTACTCGCCAGCAAAAAGTTAAGGAGAAATCTTATCTTTAGGTATAGTCTCAATAATGCCCCCTGGTTGTTAATTTTTGTTTCTTCATTCCATTATCACTTATTTAGAGAGCAAAGACTTGCAATCTTTTAGCAACAATACGAGGTCCAAATAGCCTGACACATGCTAAGACCAGCAAGTTCTTGGAACATCTGCTACCCAAATGGCTGCAGGATTCCCAAAATCAGACGGGTCAAGCACTACTCAGCTGCAGACACAGATACATCCCATGAGGGGAAGAGAGAAGGAAAAAAAAAAAAAAAAAGACTTGAGGAGTTACTAAACTGTAGAAAGGTATCTGTCAGCAAGTATCAGCCTGCCTGCGCCTGGCAAGCAGCACAGTATCAGGGAGGGAACCTGAGAAAGGCACCACAGTCCTACCGCAGTCATCTCTACGAAATAGCAAAGACTCCCCGCTGCCCACATCCTTTGGAGTTAACATCACCAGCTCCTCAGTATGCAGATGGTAATCACCAGTGTTTTGGGGATCCCCATTGACACTGATAATTTACGCTTACTTAGCTAAAGCGATCAAGCAGTACCACCGAAAACAGACACTTCCTTTCTTACTTTTATTTTTTAAATTAAAGATATGAAAAGGTCAGTGACTGATTCTCATTCATAACGAAACTTCCATCCTGCCCCACCACTACAGGCTGCACTAAATTCACAGTTTGTGCTGTCATGGTTGCACCTAGGGGATCTCAGCACTCGGGTTTGTCACAAGCAAGGGATCTGGAAACAAACGAGGGAGCTGTTCACTCTGTCAGAATACAGTAATTTATAAGACTATTAAACAAGCTCCTTTGCTAGCACCGTGGCTGCAGCCAGCGCAGTTCCAGATGCCAATATGAGCACGACGTGCTCTGCATGATGTTCAGGGGAGACACTGCTATTATGCCTCACAGCCGGAGGCAGCGGCAAAAACCTTTTGACAACAAAACTTACCAAAACTAGTTTCAATGCCATCTCTTGCCTTTACAGACAGGACAGCAAAAGCTCCCCTATAAGAACAACAATTGTATGTTTCACTTAGGGCATTAAAACTATGAAGAAACTCCCTCCGCCCCTTCTCAAGGCTATTTTTCTAGACCGACAAAAAAAATTAACTTGGAGGAGAGGAAGACATTTCAACAGAAATTTTTAATATGAGCGACTGGCTGCAGAGATAGAAGAACGTAGCGCCAGCGACCAGGATTCTGCTCTGCTTGCTTTAAAACTTGAAGGGCAGGATTTAACCTTCAGTAACAAGCAGAATTAAGAATGACACAGATGGGCTTGTGCACTGAGAAGGATAAAGTCTCCCACACACACAGTCCTGTTGGTGACTGACAGGCCATTCAGAATTTGTCTCTTCTGTGGTTTCAGCTACTGTCCAAGCAGAAGGAAAAAGAGTGCTTAAGGCAATAGAGTATGCCCACACAGTTGTTCTTTACTGGAACTGCTAAGACCTGGAGCTTCACTCGGTTTCACCAGCAACTATGTGGAAAATGGAACAGACAAATAACAGAACAATAATGCATACACACTGAGACTAGGAAAAACCTCCAGAATTATGGGGAAATAGGGGAATAAAAGAGAGAACGTCAGAGAAAGGTGACCTCAAAGTGATTTAAGCGATGGCCACAACAGATAAGATGACAGCAAAAGTAGAGTCATGGCATTATTATCATAAGTAGCAATAACAGAAATGGCAGAAATTAAGATGAGGGAAGAGTAAGACTACCTTCAGCCAGGGAAATGCTTCAAACTTCCAGTCTAAAAACATTCACATGAGGATACACCACATAGCCAGAAAGCCCCATGTTTCAAATTTTTCTAACAACAACAAAAAGTCATTACTGAAACCCAACATCGAAGTACAGTGCATATCATTAACGTAAAAGAAAAAGAAGAGAAAATAAACACTGGTGCAAACAAGGATTAGTTTCTCAACTTTAATATTTTGGACTGTTATCATCTTCTTTCTAAGAGCAGCAGTTAAATACAAGCACTGCATGACAATTATGGCACTGTATACCTTAAAAAAAAAAAAAAAACACAGTAAAAATGTTATGTTTTGGTTTAACCAACACACAGGCAGAATCTGAGGCTATCACTAAGAACTTGGCATTATGGGGAGATTAATCAAAAAGAAAAAATTTAATTCCCAACTGATGCCTTATGTTAGGAGGCAGAAGAAAGGTAGATTTGTTTGCACACCCATATTAACATAAGTGCCAAAGAAAACATTCAGAAAAAAATAGTTGTTGACATGGCAGCAGCTGTATTCGCCAACCTAATATGATCCAACCGATAAACCCCCCACTACTGAAAGACCAAAGAGGGAACCTTCAGGCCAGGTACTTGTACCTGAACAACAGGACTTGAAAGCGAGAAACCTAGAAACACGAATACAGACACGCCTCCTGGTCAGACAGGGAATGCAGTTTGGCTAACCTGCCGTATAATGACTACAAAGGAAGAATTTTTCAAAAATCAGTTTAAACTGTTACAATGCTGAAAAGAAAAGCACAGAGGCATGTGGAGAATCATATATGCTGCCCTCCTTCTGTGACTCACCCGATGCTATTATGCAGCCACTGTTATCAGGCTTTCTTACAGCCAGCTGTACAATTCGTAAGTTTGGAGATCCCTCCGAGTGCTAGAAACTCCTAGCAATTCTGAATGCACTGTTTCAGCTCAGAGCTCAAAGGTCAGTGAAAGTCAGTTCTCACTCCTATACAGAGTACTCACTCTTACTCTATCTTGTACTCTCACTGTTCCACCGCACATAACAAGGATTCCTATCAAGTCATGCATAACAGTTATTTATTTTCCTCAGAATAAAGACTCAAGAACCGCATGTTCAGCCTTCAGCCAAAGACGGAGAATTGTTAGCTAACATGCACTGCACACATTGCTCAGCACCTTCCACATCCAAAGTGGCTCAACTTTAGTTCCTTCTACTTTTGTGGTTAGCGGCATGGAACACCCAGGCACTGAAATAGAATTAAGTGCTGTTGTGCTTACTGCTATATATTAACACGTGACTTCTACCCTAAGGAGCTTGCATTGAGTCAGTGGTGTTCTTGCACACCAGACAGGCAGGACGGTAAAGGCTGAGCTGCGCTGGGCTAATCAAATGCTTTTCTCAATCTCAGCTAGCGTTTTCTTAAAGCACGCAGTGTTTTTATTAGCAATGCATTTACCAGAACTGTCATTAAATTTGTGCTAAAATAGAACAAAACAACAACAACAACCCAGCACTTGGATCATGTAACAATCACCTCAGTTTGGACACTTAAATAGAATTTGTGCAAGTTCTCTTCCTTCACTGAGGCTGTCCTCAACTTTCTGTTTGTTTGTTTCAAGCAACATGAAACAATATGCCATGAGTTTCATGTTGACAGAATCCTAAACTAACAATAAAATACTGTGTTAATTCATGTCATAACCTCATATATAATTGAATCTGGTATTTCTGATCATATGATATGTGCTGCATGGAAGTCACAAGCAGCCTCAGGACCTTTGCAGGAGGATCAAGCTAAAACAGACTGAAAGGAGAAATGAGTTATGGATATCCTGCTTCCCAACAGCATACCCACAGCAGTATGTTTCTCAACTATTATGTTTCCTATTTTACTTACATTGTCATATTACCATCAACACCCACATCTCTTAACCTTGATGGCAAGCAGCAAAAATTATTCTAAGGTAATTAAAATACATTTCCTCAGTGTTAATTTCTAAGTTAACAGAATAAAGACAAGCACCCACAAGAGGACATAATGTTACATACACAAAACCTCCTCATCCTTCAGATAAATGAGAAACTAAAGCAATAGAACATTTGTTTCCAGGCATATTATTCATGGATTTACATACCGGTACCACAAGTGACAGCTGCATGCAACTAAAAACGATGCATGTCCCTAAAGTATACTGCTTGAGCATAACCACAAAGGCAGAAGACAGACACCAAAATTGAGAATCTCAAAGACCTCCGCAGCAAGTCAAAATTAAGCCTGAAATGTATCAGCTAGAAAATGAGAAAAGCCTTCCTGTTGAAAATGTAGTTCATATGTGAATTGCTTAGAGCACTGTTTGCAGCAACTGAAAACTCATTCTTACAATTAGAAACCATATAATCCAAGACTGCCACAATGTCACAATTGACTCTAACTTCTACACAGCATGAAATAAAACCTACAGAACGTGACTAATGAAAGAAATACTAGATATATGCCTATTAGACATACATGCATCTGTTTATAATATAAGCTATTTTAACTAGACCCACTTCTGTAAGATGATATACACACAGCATCCAGAAAAAGGTTTTGTATGTAATACAGCATACTTACATTTGCAAAAGTAAATGAGCTAGCCACACACGCAGCGTTGCAATAAGCACACTCTATCAGAGCCTCAGCATCATTTCCTGTCCTTAGTGAACGTGCTGGTAATTTCAGCCCAACCACAACTGCTCAGCACCACCCCCAGAACACACACATGCACGCTCGTACACAGATAGCATCTCCAATCCCTAAAGTTCCCCTCCCACCCTTCCTGCATTCAAACCCAGACGCCGTGCAGAACGATAGAAAGGGACGGGAGCGGGCCTAGCGCCGTGTGCGTGGCAGGGAACGGCACCCAGATGAGGAACTGCGAAGCCAATGCAGTGGAAGCGCGGCGATAACATTCAGCCTAATCCATTGGAGCGCAGACTAGAGAGCTTTACTTAAGATTTAAAAGCAGATGTATTTTCAATGAAAAGGCTGGAAATTAAGATAAATGACGCTGTGCGTACCCAAACAGGACTCACGGGCTGATGAAATGAAGTGGAGCGAAGCGTTCCCAGCTCGGCGGTTGAAGTCAAGGGATGGAGCAACAGCCCGCGTCCCTTCTCCGGAGAGCAGGGAAGGAAAAAAGCACCGTGACAGTCATCGGAGGCCTAGAAAAAAGTGCAAAGCAGGCAAATTACGCTACGAGGAAGAAGTAAATTTACCAAATGCCCTTTTCTCCGGCCACCCCGCACGTCCCCCTGGTAGAACCAAGCCTCAGTGTACGGTACCGAGCGGCTCAGTGTTCAAATTGCTTGTAATTTGTGCCCAGATTGCTCGTAATTTGTCCCCAAATTGCTCGTAATTAGTCGCACCCCGTCGGAAGCCACGCTGGAGGGACTTAACCCATTGCCCTGCGCCGCGGGCAGGGAGAAGCCACCAGAACAACGGGGGCATCCCCCGTACCCGCCGGTACGAGCCCCGTCCCAGAGCTAAACACGCCTGGAGGCAGCCCCCCGGCGCGGGATTTATTCAGTTTTATTTTAATGTAGCACAGCGGCAATACCTGAACCGGGGAGGGCGGGGGCGCGGGGCGACCGCTCGGCTACCTTCGGCTCCGCTCGGCTCCGGCCGGCCGGACACGATCGGCACCGCGGGGAGGGGGGGGGGGAGAGTGGGGGAGAGGGGGGCGGGACCACCGGGCTCGATTGGCAGCCGCGCTGGCCAAAGGGGAGCTCGCGTTCGCTTCCCCGCCGATCGCGGGGGGAGGGGGTGTTTCCGTGACGTCACGGGCGGGGCCTCGCCGGCAGGTGGGGCCGGAGGCGGGGGCCGGCCCTGAGGGGAGGCTCGCGAGGGCTTCGTCCGTCGGGCACGTACAATCCTCGCTGGTATCCCAAAATGTGACATCCCAAAATGTGACATCCCAAAATCACATCCTAAAATCTCACGTAACAAAATCCCACATCCCCAAATCCCACATCCCAAAATCTCAAATCCCAAAATCTCACATCCTAAAATCTCACGTCCCAAAACCTCACGTCCTAAAAACCCCACAACCTAAAATTCGCCTGTTCCTCAGAGTCTTGTTTGAAAAGAAACAGCCTGAGTGACTAGTGAGATCCGAGCCGTTAGAAGCGCTCTGGGCTGTTTCCATGATCCCCGTGGTGTGTGCGCGAAGTCTTTCCGAAATGATTGCTGCTTGTGAGGATGTAGGGAGGATGTGGCCTGGCGCAGAACTTGTGTGGTTTTTGTGTGCGAAGTGTGGTTTAATCCTTGATCAGGAGAGGAAGGGGACGGAAGGACCCCCTGCTTTCCCAGCTCAGCATCATGGGCCCCAAGCTGACCAAACGCTTCTCAATCCCAGCCTGCACTCGGTGCTTCTCATTACTTCAGTGGTCGCAGGAAAGAGAAACATAGATCATAGAACCATTAAGGTTGGAAAAGACCTTTAAAGATCATCTGGTCCAACGATCACCCTATTACCAACGTCACCCACTAAACCATATCCCTAAGCATCACGTCCAACATTTCCTTGAACACCCCCAGGGACAGTGACGCCACCACTGCCATGGGCAACCTTCTGGAAAACCTTCTCTTCGTTAACACTGCCTCAGAACAGGCCAGAAGTGCTTGGGAAAGCCATTCCAAGTGACATCCCAGAAGGCAGGGAGAGCGTTCATGGATGGGAGCTTGCAGTAGCATAGCCCATCTTCAGGGTGGTACCTTGCACTGTGAATGAAACCATGTTTGCTAAAAGGCTATGAGATGCCACCGAGTACCACGTTTATAAGAACAGGGTGTGGCAGAGGATTCCCAAGCCATAGGCACTAAAGCATCCCACACCGTTTTATACCTTTAAATGCTGCTTTTATACATAATGATCTTATTTTTGCCTTAGTTCATATAGATCATAAAATGTACTTGAAAATAATATTGATGGGACCTTTGGAATACTGCTTTTTCAGCATTACTTATGCCCATTTTTATATGAGGAGCAATTTTTAGTGAGTGTCAATGAGCAAAGTCAATGAAAGGCAACAAAAGCAGTTTTACTTTTGGTTATGTTGTTTAATGTAGCTTTGAGTTTCTGCAGTGTGGGAATTCAGGTTTTGCTGGAGGGTGTTTATCAGTTTGCAAACAACTAGAATCTAAAAATAGCATATACCATTTTGTTACATTTCAAGTTTTATAAAAATTGCTTTCATAAATACAAGTTTTAGGGAAAAAAAAACTAGCACTGTACTTTTAAAGAACATGATTATTGAACTAATGGCACTAAGTAGCCTGCAGCAAATCTTTTAAGAAAAATGTAGGCAGCTGGAATATGTTGATGAGGCACCTTTCCGGCAATCACATGATGTACTAACGTACTGTTAGGTAGCACTATGCATGTGTGGTCTGTTTGAGCTCCCACTGAAACCAAACTCAGACCACTTCTTGATTTAGAAAGGAACTGGGTGGCTCTTTGATGATGAATAGCCTCCAGACCTTGCAAAGAGAAGGAAATGAAAAAAGCAAAATTCAAATCCTCTTCCAGTTTAAAATCTCCATCTTGAGTCCTGCCATATAGACAGTGAGATACTTGGGGTTCCTGAGACATTAAGGACATTCACTGTTCCTATGTTCATCACAGCAAAAAACATGGACCAAACGTATGTTTGGGATATATTAACTGCAGCTACATCAGGAAGGAGTTTGATCTTTCTGTGGATTTCTTTCCTTTCCTTTTGTTCTGCCCTCCTGTTGAACAGAAAAAAAAATGAAACAGTATTGGAGTGGTGTTTTTCCTGGGCTAAAAATAAGTTTAAAAATGAATTAATAGGAAGACCTTTGGGAATAAGACCATTCTTCCTATTAGAAAATCAAAGCACAGAGAAATAGTGTCAGCCTTAACTGAGATGGCAAAATAAAAGGTGGTTGCATGCATCAGGGGAAATGTATAGGCAGAAAGCCTCTGTCTGAATATAGATTGGTGTTTTTCTTTTCTTAATAGATCCATCAACACAAAGCCATCCGGTTTGTATTAGTAAAAAGAAGGTGGTTAGGGTGTTCCCCAGCCCTGTGCACTTAACCTTCGATTTATCCTTGCTCTTTGGTTTTTCAGTTCTGCGTGATGGAGCCTCATGACACTGTAATCTTTCCAGAGCTATTAAGAAGAGGAACTCCATTCTCCATGATCCAACAGGTATTTTCTTTTTAATTCAGTTTCCCTTTGATCTAATATAATGCATAATTAAATTGCATGGTCTGAATTAAAACTCCACCATTAGGTGCATCCTTTTAGCTTGTTCTTTCCTGTGGTTTTGTAAAGACAGTACACAATAATATTTCCAGTGAGCGCAATGAAAAGGATTCTGTTGAATTCAATACCATGCAATGATTTTTCATGTTCAAGCAATCTTAGTCTCATGCTGGTGAACGAGCTCCTATAGCATGGATATGGAGCAGACAGAGAAAGGCTTGTTGTGAGATACAAGTTATGTCCTGTGCTTTGAGATAAATAACTAAGACAAACCTTTTGAAGAGCTTCTCCATTTTCAGCAGGAGGATAGGTTTATCAGAATCCTTGTGGCTGAGGTGGTGTGAGCAGCAGTAGAATTGTGTGCATAGTTATTGGGTTAACCCATCTTTCTCTTCTCATGACTTAGCACATACATCTTCAGTCCTGGGCAGGAGTTACCCGTCTTGAAATTCAGCAACGTCATTCCTTGTCCACCAAAAGAAATCTATCCTTGGTAGCTTTTTTTAATACCAGCCCTCCCCATCATGTCATTTCTGTCCTTGTGCCAGTACCTTTTATTTTCTTCTCAGTGACCACTCAGGAGCCTTCTAGCCCACTGACAATTCTTTGGCAAATACCACCAGCATCCTGTTGCATATACAGGCTAGTATTATGCAAGCTACTGGCATTAGCTTTTGTGTGTCTTGCTGGTATTTCTAAACACTTACCTATCATCTCCCTAATCTGCCCAGCCCTCTTTTCTCATGACTGTAGTGTCTGGGCCTTCTTTCCTGGCTCTTCTTGCTTCCCAGCTAGACTCAGTCTCGTTAAACTCCCTTCGGGGCCCTTTCGAATATCTCTGAGGGGCAAAGTTTACCTCTCAAGTGCCTGATGCTGCTATGCCTTTGTGCAAGCATATCACCTGTGTTGCAAAATTCATGAGTTGTTGCAAATACTTTTTGGAGTCTTGATTCTGACTTTCATTTTTCTGGTGGTCAGAGCTCTACAGCAGTGGGGGAAAGCAGACCTGCTGTGCACTAACTCGTCTCCTTACAAGGGGCTTAACTGGCTCATGTTAACTTATTCAGATAAGGGCAGAGAGAGCAGGAAGATTACAGTCTTTCTATATTGGGAAAGCAGACGTGTGGCCAGAAGTTACTCAAAATAGAAAGGAGAAAAAGGAATGAATGTCCACCAGCCTGACACTCAGCAAGGAATTATCCCTGTGGGCTGTACCATAGTGAAGAAAGTAGAATGCAGGCTCTGGACAACCCTGTCTTTGTGTGTATGTGTGGGAGGGGTTGGAGAGGGTATGCAGAAGCTGCCACAATAGGACCCATGAATTTGGAAACAGCTGAATTCCAAATAGTAACATTCATCACTAATACTAAAAATAATTTTCTTGTTGTTGATTTGACTTGTATTTGTCTGTTCTATTTAGCTTCAGGGAAAACGGGAGGACCCAACTGTATTGGGACTAGCTCCCAGGCTTACTGCAGTTGAGGACCAGCTAGTGAATGTCAACTGGTTACGATGTGGTGAATAAGCAAGTCTAACATATAAACCACTGGAGAAACAGCAAGTTAAGATATCTTCAAAGCTTCTACTTTACACACGAGAACATGCTTCAAACAGGAACTTTAATACTGACTTGGAAATGAGAGGAACTCCAAGGTTTTCAAGCCAAAATGATTCTGCAGTTTTTAAAACAGGAGCATTTTCCTTTAAGAATAAAAGCTAAACAAACTTGCAATTTAAAATTCTGGATTTGTCAGTCTTGTACTGGTTTCATACACACCAGACGCTGTTTTATAACATTTATCCTCCTCCCCCTCATTGGCGACTATTACTCATTCTTTCAAGTATTCTTGGATTTTAGTATTTATCTAAAATGCAGTCAGATGGAAAAAAGTAGTCATATTTTTTTCCACATTATTTAAGACAGAAAATACCAGAGTATATTAAAGTTTACCGTATTCAGTAAGTATATTTACAGAGACATGATACAGGTCTCCGCAGAATTTGGCATCCAGATGCAGTTCAATTGGCAAAGAGGATAATACAGCTATTAAGAAAGTGTAATTCAGTGCACTATGGGCTACATTATCTTTCCCTACGAATGCAAGCTTATTTATTTAGGTTGCTAGCGAGGGGTTCTCTCTGGAATTGGAGAGAAAGAAACCTGTGGGGCACAAGGGATTATCAGAGATATTCCACACCCATGGGCCATTTCCCTTTTTAAAGTCTTATATTATTGCAGATGGAAGATGTAATACATTGTCCATTGCAGCCAGAGTTTCTACTTACTTCACTCGGCTCTGGGTGAGGCCCTGGCACACCTCTTGTGTAGCTCTTTCTCCATCACTATTGCATAGAGCGTAGAGCACTTCAGATCCAGATGCTAGGTCCCTGCATGGAACCTGTTCTCCTTTCCCAGAGTGGGAATAGGATCCATGTTTCTCTTGCTAGGGTTAGCTTTGTTATTCTTTTCCTTTGAATACAAGTAACAGGAAAAAAATGTCTAAACATTAAGACACAAAAATTGCTGACATCAAATACTTTCATTCTTTCAGGACCAAGAAAGCAAAAGGTAAGATAAGGCACTGAATTTATATTTGGAAGGCATTTTCTGAAAGGCTATGGGACAGTTGCCTTTGCATTTCACTTGGAAGGGAAAATAAATGATATTGTTCGAATGTTGTAAGTTGTACCCACCGGGTACATTTCCTGCCAGCACGGGTGAAGTTTTCCATTGTGTAAACTCCTTGAAGTTGCAAATGCTTCATTTGAGTGCATGTGATATTAGGCAAGGTTCGATTGTGGCAGTAGCAAGAGCAATCCTGAAAACTGTGTGCAAGTCCAGCTACAGACATTAAGCTTGTTAGCAAACAGTTATTCCTGACTGATGTCAGAATGAAACAGCAGAGGAGCAACTCTCCTCACAGACTTTTGAAAGTCAGACTTCTGGCCTCCAGCCACAGAGCTGTTCCAGAGCCTTCCTGCTCCAGTGATCAGTCCCCCAGTTCTCAGCCTAGGCATGGACACAGCCAGTTCGTGCCTATCGATACTTTGCGTGCCCTGACCTGCGCCTCCGTAAATGGTTGATGTGCCAATCCAAGGTGGTATCTCTCAGATATACGAACATAGGTAAGAATTTCACTAGAGGAGAGTAGGAAGTGTGCCTGTTTGCTGGTGTGAATTGACTATACGTTTTGTATCAGGAGATTTCCAAACTGCTGTTCTGACAGGTTGTGAGGTCTAGGTGGGGAAATGCTAAGCTGGGTGGGTTCAGATCTGCTAATGTACACAGCAGTAGTATCTCCTTTTTCTGTACCACAGCCATTAGTGTCAGGGTCTGAATTTTAAAACAATTCAGAAGTCTTCTAATATGACTAATTTCCCATTTTCCCCACTGGCAGCTGGCCTTGTTTGGCAGAAAATACATCTTCACGGACATTGTAAGCCAGACTCAACAGGAAACAAGTCTGTAAGTCCACACAGGTGGTTTGTTGTTTTTTTTTGTTGGTTTTGGTTTTATTTTGCTTTCTTTTGTTTTGTGCCAGAGCATAGCAACAGTTCCAGGCAGAAGGGATGTCCAGGAAACAAAGTCTTCACCTTTATTTGAGCTTTACAGATCCAGGCAGCTGCACCAGACCAGATCTAGACTTGTTGAAGTCAATGGAAAAATCATTCTTCAAGTTCAACAGAGTCAAATGCTTCACCTAATGGATCAAAATGTTAAGTGGCTGGAATTTTCCCTTGAATCTCAAGACGTTGGTGAGAATCCAGGAAGCTGCTGGGAGGAAAACAACCTGCTTCCATTAATGCCCCGTTGATAACTGAGGCAAGACAGGCTACACAGGCTACATTGCTCAATGCATCCTTTCATGTGCACTGTTTTTTCTAAGCATTTGCTGCTGAGGAATGGGTTTCTGTGGTTAAGAAAGTTTTGAAAACAATAAAGCAATGAAAGCCTTCAATTGATCTCAGAGGCAATTGCTGCAAAGGAGAACAAAAGTATTTATGGTGTTACTGACACAGTCTGACACAACTGACTGACAAAGTAAAATAGAGGAAAAACAAACCTCCCACACAGTCTGTCGTGGGCAAACACAAATACAGAGGTCACTAGGAAAAGGCATGAAAGGAAGCTTACTCACCAGCTGCCCAGGTATAAGCCAGTTCATCACTGTCACCTCAGTCCGCTGCTGATCACACAAGAGGCCACTTTGCACAAATTCAATTAACAATGCCCTCAGCTCTAAAGGAGATATGCAGCCATCTTTCCACCCTCCTGCCTCCAGAAGAGATCTGGAAAAGGAATATTTCTACAAGGTTTGAAAACCATCCACTTTTAAAATCTGCCTTTTGTATACAAATAGACATGGATTTACCAGCTAAGATTTTTATTTTAATAAGCAGGTATTTTCCCATGGAATTAAAAAATATTGAAAAGTTAAGCAAATCCTATAGCAAAAAAAAAAATGAGGCCATTGTTCTGTAGATGTTTGCAGGAAGAAAGAGTGACCAAGTCTATTTTAAAATCTTGAAAACTGGAAACTTCCCCATTCATAACCAAAGAAGAAAAATATTTGGCAGAGACATGGAATGGTTTATGTACATCTATAATCACACTGGTTAGTGTAACGGAATGGGAACTCGGGGTTTTATCTTGTTTTTTTAGAAGTTATGCAAGCAAAAGCCTCCTGGAGATGTGCTTGAAAAGATGAAATTAAATCACGTTGCATAACCCGGAGCAGGTGACACAAGATCATCTAGTGAGAACTAAAATAAGAAGTAGCTGAATTCAGGAAAACCCATCCTAAAAATGAAAAGTGCACAGTGAATTAAACGGGCTGTTTATCTGACCTCAAAGAGCCAAGGTAATGTGTTACGGTAAACATTTGCTTTGCAAGGAGAAAATGAAAAACGTATTCACTCTTTAAAGGGGATCTCATGTTGATTTTAGGAATCATACAGGTTATGGAGTTCATTGTTGAAGTAAAGAATTAAAGGTGCATTTCTTAGGCAGTTGGGGGACTATTATAGGCTGGAAGCAAACATTCATAATGATAGGGGGAGGAAAGCAAGCACACAGGCCCCCTGTGCACTGGCTTTGGTAAGCCAAAATAAAATCACTTGCTAGAGGTGGGAAAAGCATTCATTTTCTAAGACAAACATTATAGCAGTATTATAATAATGGCTGAGGAAGAATGAGGGGACGCAATTAATTTAGAGCCTGAAAACACTGTCAAAAAAGTCTTTTTCAAAGAGGCTGCAAAGGAACCTGAGAATCAGAGGTGAAAGGTAAAGTTCTGTCATGAATTAAAAACTAGCTGAGAGAGAGACTACAAGGAGCTAGCATAAATTACTGCCTCTTAAAATGGAAAAAGGTTAATAGCAAGATGCCTCAAGGACCCAAGCTGGAGCCAGTGTTCAGTGTATTATTCAGAGTCTGGAAGGATGAATGGTCTGGTAGTAAAATTTGCTTGTGATACACATTATTTGGGTTTGGAACAGTTTGGGAGGAATATGATGAATACCAGATGGATCTAATAACGTTACTGTAAATGTTTGGAAGCAATATAATTGTAAAGGAAATACCGACAGAGAAAGATGAAGATATGGCTTGATAGAAGGAACGTTGGCTGTGGCACATGTATGCAGCGAGCTCTGAATGAACGGTAACCTCCAGGGAAAGCCCTAAGAAGAACAGGTAATAAGGCTATCCAAAAACCACCTGTAGAACTGCCAGTGTGACTGCTGTCGTCTCAAGACTGTTTGCAAATACAAACTGACTGTGCCAAACGATTTCATCTGGAAAAAAAAATATGTATTTTTTTTTTTGTATATATATATATATATATATTTGAAGGCTTGTGGTGGTTTTACCGTGCTAGGCAGCTGAACACCATAACCTCTCTCTCACTCCCCCTCCTTAGAAGAGGAGGGGAAGAAGTAAAGGAAAGAACAACTCATGGGCTGAGATAAAGATAATTTAATTAAAGGGAAAAAATAATTATTAAGGAAAGATTAATATTAATTAAACAATTTAACTAAAGGGAAAAAAGGGAAAGGGGAGAAGGGAGGGGGAAAGGGAAAACTAAACAAAACAAGTGAAGGCTATGTGGAAGTGCAGAGGAAAGAAATTACTCTCTACTTCCCACAAATGAGTGATGCTTGACCACGTCCTTGAAGCAGGGCCTCAACGCACGTAGCTGGTGTTCAGGAGGACAGACATCTTTGCAAGAGCCCACCCCTCCCCTCTTCTTCCTTTTTCCACCTTTTATTGCTGAGTGTGACATCATATGGTATGGAGTATCCCTTTGGTTGGTTTAGGTCAGCTGCCCTGGTGATGTTTCTTTCTCACTTTTTTGCCCACCCTCTAGGAGGGTTAGAGAGTCCTGATGCGGTGCCAGCACTGCTCAGCAGCAGACACAACACTGGTGTGATACCACTGCTGTTCTAGCTACAAGTGCAGAGCACAGCACTGTATGGGCTGCTGCAGGGAAAATTAACATCCCAGCCAGACACAGTACAAGGCCAGATTCAGAAAAGTGAAGCTGTAACTGGAACACTTGGGAAAGGTGCAGGGAACCGGCTCACCTTCCTCCTTGCTGCGTATCTCATGGAGCGATGTCAGGGCTTCTCCTGCACAAGCTGTGCCCGAGGGGGTGGGGTAAGGAGTTTCGTTTACTTAGAGCAAAAAGAATGAGAATGAATCCCTGACTCTGGCAATGATTAAAATATTCCCAAGAAGATGCCGCTACCTGATCTTTGTGTTTAATTAGTCGTATGCCAAGGAAAGTTTGATTCAGCTGTCCCAGAAAACATTTTAGACAGGTGGCTGGGGTGCCCGCCTCCTTGGTGTTTTCTCACTGCAGAAGCAGGAACAGTAATGTTGGAGGGTTAGATTACATTTTCCTCTGCCTTTCTCCTAAGCAAAATCTTCCACTGAGGCTGAAGGGAATATTTGTGTCAAATGAACCTACGCTTTTCAGGGTTTTAATTTGGCAAGCAGAAGATAGACTTCAGTCTTGATTGTAACCAATTTTTGTTTAAGTTGTCTGGTTTAGCTGTCAAATCAATTTGTGGCGCCCAACATGCAAGCGCATTTGCTGACAGCTCATCCAAGACATCTGCCAGGTGCTCAGCAGATGTCAAAAAGTGAGTAAGGTGGTAAGATTTGTAACAAGGGAATGAAAGGTACTAAACAAAACAATTTGATACCATGCAGCATTCCTCTGGGCTTTCCTTTGTCTGGTAACAAAAGGATGCTACAGAGAAGGTGTGAAACTTAAAGGTGTTTTGGAAAGACAACCCACATTGCTTTCCTGTGCAGTTGTTTGCATCTCCAGTCCCTTATTTCATCTGCCCCTTTTCTTTTTCGGTCCTTCACCTGACTCATATGTACCATAAGTGCAGTCACAAACATTCCTTTTACTAGTTTTCTTCTAATTTTCCCTTTCTTCCCCTCTCCCCTCCTCAGGTGGCCATCCTGTCACTTCTGTGTGTATCTGAGATTAGATAACTTTAATTTGAAAAGCAGATTTTTTAGCAGGTACATACTAATGCATGCTTTCAATTCTTTATATCTTACAAGAGAAATGATCCAGACATAGCCAGCTGGCACTTTCACAAATCATGACTGTCATCATAAAAGTTCCCCAGTTCCAGCGTGAGATGTATATTCAGTATTTATTACCCCAAAGAAAAAAAGGACAAAAAGCGACACAGACAATGTGTGTGGGGGGAGGATGGAGCGTGCTGCTTGGGATTCTGAGCTCCCAAAGTAGCTGAGGGAGGAGGTGCCCAGAAAGGTGGCTGTCATTTTTATCCAGCAAGTGTAGGCTGAATGGCAATGACATCTTCAAACCGCCAGCTGAAAAGATCTGAGTCATACAGGTGAGATTTCTGAATATAAAAGGCAAAAAAGTTCAGAGTAAGATGCTCCAGAGGGAAAGAGAAGACGGTATTTCGCGGGCAGCAGCACTAATGAAGCCTGATCTCCTACAGATTTGTTTCTCTACGTATTTCCTACAAAGCCTCGCTCAATAACCCTAGCTTCCCCCTCATCAATCCACACATCCCTCGGCTCTCCTACAGTAGTCTCACCTCACTCTGGTGCACTAATTGCCAGGCCAGGCAGGGGCCAGATGTGCTGTAGCTGTATTTGAGCTCTGCACCTGGTCAATTAGTAGCACAGCCTAACGGGCCAGCCTGCTCTCACCCAAAAGAGCAAACAATGGCTGAATTCTTCCTGCTTTCCCTGCATCATGAAGGAAATAATAGGTTCTTTCTATCTAACCACACATTTTTACATGATTCGCAGGAACAGAGCAAATTTGCCAAATCTGGCTGAAATCGGTCTGCAGGTTCATAGTTATTAGGACTAAATTGATAGATGGGGGAACAAACAACTTGGCTGAGTCGACATTGTTTCCTTAAGAAAATGGACTAAAAATAGTTTTCTGCTGTGAATGCCCAGCACTCTGGGGGCTCTTTTCACAATGAATAGATGTAAATAATTTTCAGCCATTTTAAAAGACGTAAAGCCTAGCTATCTGATCCAGCTGAAATAACTTTGCAAATGGAAATTAGCTCCTAGATATACAAAAGAAGAAAAAGGCAAAAGAGTCTCTAATAAAAACTGGGATGAAGCATTACAAGTACAGAGCAGACTTCTGGTAAAATGCTGCCATCCTAGCCATCGGATCAAGACATTCTTGTCTTTTTTAGCTTGCATGAAATACAGGCAAGCTATTAACCCTTATAAAACCAAAGCAATGGCAATATCCTCCTTGTTATCTGGGGCAGAATTAAATGTGGGGCACGGTAGCCATGCTGTCTGTGCAGAGACAGCTACATGGCCTCCATGTGATCCAGCCTGAATCTGGAAGCAATCTATCTGTGATCTCACGGGGATGAATTCTAGGTCTTACTGGGTTAAGGTCACGCTAGTTTGCAGAGCCTTGTACTGCAGAGTCGCCTGCTATTAAATCTGTTTGTATGAGCTGATGCCAAGTTCTACCCATGCTTTGTACTAACGTTGTTATTGTGCTGCTGCTCGCAGTTACCTGTGGCCACAGTGTCTGGTTATCTACCAGCTGGTTACCTATCAGCTAGATAGTAGCCTGATATTTCCTAGACTAGAGACGGTGTCTGTTTTTGTGACATTTTATGTGTCTTTGCTGTTGTGATACAAAAGATTAAAAACGATATTGTCAAAAGTAATGTTTTCCCCAAAGATTTCTCAGCTGACACAAAGCACTCCAATGCATGAGTCCGACATGCTTTTTGTCACATCACAGCTTTTTCTTGGAGAGGAACTTCAACAGTTTTAACCTTGAAAGTAGGCACATGAAGCACAGTAATGCAATATAAAAGGTAAACTCTGGTCAGTTTCCCAAAACTGCTGGTATTCTAAATATTTGGGACCCTGAAGGATGTTTTCCAGACCTAGTAAAAAAAATTAATATGGAAACTCATCAGTACTAAGTTATCTGCAACCTGTTAAAATGTGTGTGATCAGAAACAATTCATCAGGAATACAATTGATTTACAATGCAATAAAATTGATTAGCATGCTGCTGAGTTTTAGCAATACGTCTTTCTCAAACAAATTGCCCACTTCTAACAGTGACATACTTTTGAATGACTGAGCCCAAGTTCTTTCATGGTGTAAATCAAGCACTGGAGATTTGCAATCATAGCTTACATCTTACATCATTAAGCTTAGCTGGGTAACAAGCACTAGTCTTGTATTAGCAATCTGCTTCTCCTTTCTCCTCGGTCTCCACAATAAATACCTGACAACTCTTTCTGATAATCAAATGTGTAGTTCATGTGCATGTTAAGCTGTCTGTGTAGATGTATCCTTTTGTCAGCATTTTCAACAAAGTCCTGCAAACAAAGCTGAGATGAGACATCTCTAATTCCTCACTTACAAAGAGCCACTTTCTTTAGCAGCACAGTACCTTGCAGCATCTCCAGGCATATATTTTCTCCTGACAACATTCCAGTGGTAAAATCATAAAAGCTGCAACCAATTATCTTCTCAGAGAGTTCCTAAAACTTCCTGGCGAGTGGAACAAGACAAAGCAGCAAGGACTCTGGCCCTAGTGTAATTCTTCGAAGGAAAGGAGAGTGTTACTGGTTAGATAGGTAATTTCTATTTCACTTTTTACAGCTAGTTCTTTACAGTCCTAGATTAGGATAATAATAAAGTATGGTCTTCCTCTTTCTGCAGAGTAAACTTGTGCTCCTTTTTGGCTTTGGATCGTTGTCTGCAGACTGTCCATTGCCTGTCTGCAAAGAATAATGTTGCAGCATCTTTCAGCTTGGTGAAATGACTAGTGTGCAAAGCATCGGGTTTGTTCTCTGAAACCAGGGTTTCCAGCTGCCATCTGTTCCCTGACAAAGCACAGTAATCCCTTATTCAGGTCCTTGCAGAGTGCCATTGTACTATACATCAGATCACATACCTGATGAGTAACATGGATTCTGGAAGCCTGGGGTTTATTATCCCAAGTCTTCTCACTTTGTAGCAGCCCACCACTTTCCTTGAGGCTCACAGAAATGTTGTTGCTGTTGCCATTTACTTTACAACTTCAGTAAAGCTCAAGTCTTACAAGCACATAAAGCTGAACTGCCAAAGGGTGACACAGTTACCTTCACAAAGGGAACAGCATTGCAAACGCTATTCCTGGAAGTAGGTAACAGATCTAGACTTAGTCTGTGGTTGGTACTAACTGAACTAGGCACTCTGCCAAGTGGAAACAAAAAAAAAAAAAACCAAAAACAACAACAACAACAAAAAAAAACAACACTCCATTCACTAAGCAAATGGCAAATAACTTCGTGGTGAACTGCTAGTGACTTTTACACAAGCATAGCCTGGTTTCTTGCATAAAAGAAGCTCTTCCAAGGTCACAGCTTGATAAAGCCTATTCACGTTTGCAGAACACCCACACTAAACACATCAAAAGCCAAGAGTAAGAGAAGGTGCTAAACACCACGCTTCTGATAAGTTTTCTGCTAAATTGGGCTGGCTCGTTAGGTACCTCTGCTTCTAATTTGCACAGATCACTGCCCTGAGAGGTCTGCTGCTGGCATGCACACATGTACACACACGCACACACGCTTTGACTCTTCCATTTGCTTCCTGCAGTTGTCAGGGAGCTGTTCATCTACTAGAAAACGCCATTTTTTGCCATGGGAGAATTTCAAGTGGCCCTGGAAGTTTGTGTCTGCCTCTCATGTCACGGCTGATGAGGGAGCCACTGCAAAAACAAAGCAACAATAATTGGGGCTAACAGGAGAAACAACTTATTCCATTAGCAGTAAAGCAAATTAAGCCTGATGCCTCACAAATGTGTTTTCATTGTCCTGAGCACTAATCTGTACATGTAATCCAACTCTCAGCTGCGTTTCTTGTAACACTGCCCCCAGCCTGCCCTAAATCCTCCCCCTCAGGCTCCTCTTACAGTCCCTTGACCTGTTCATCCAACACCCAAAGCACTCCTTATGTTCCCTGCGTACAGCCTTCAGGCTTCCTGCTGAGCAAGAGCAAGCACAGGGTATGGAGAGCTGCAGGCATAGCCAGTGATTATCCAGTTATGGATAAGAGAGACAAGTCTCAGATGAGTTCCCCTGCAACTCCCCTCTTCCTGCCCCAATTCAGTCACCTGTCAGACCTTCATAACTCTGATATCTCTGCCAGCCATCCCTTTTGTCTGGAATTGGCCAAAGGACAAATATTTTTTTTTCCCCTTAAGATATGAAAGTAAAAAAAGCCAAGCCAAAGTAAACCATCCACCCCAACAAAAACAAAACCAACCAACCAAACAAACAAAAAAACAGGAACCCCCCCTACTTTTTCTTTCTCTCTCTAAGAGGAATAGATCACTAAGAAGCATGCAGACTTAGCATCCTTATACACTAGACAGTGAGTACCTATAGAAGGGAGAACCCATGAAAGGATTGGAGATGGAAGGTGCTCCAAATAACAGAAGAATCGCCGAATATCTAGGATGAAAAGTCCTCAGGCTGAGCTCTGTATTTCTTTTTAGCCAAGGCCACAGTGTCTCTCATGGCCAGGGGTCTGTCTGCGAGGCAGTGGGATAGCATTGCCACTGCCACCCTGGGTTCCAGAGGGTGTCAGTGTCTCTGCTGCAGCAGCACCTCAGCAGGAGAGGTGCAGAGTGACATCCAAAGCATTACTCATGTCCTTCTGTCTGCAGATAAGTGGTGATGGCAGTCCCTGATGGCTCTCCCTGGGCGATGAGCCCAGAAAGCCCATCCTGTCTGAGGGGGGAGGCACCATGCAAGTTCTCAGGCTCTTAATTCTGACTTTTCCCATCTCAGCCTCCCCCAAGACACAGATATTCTCTGAAAGGTCACAGACATCTCAACTTTATCACCGTTAACAATTTTGAGCAACATCTGGTCCTTACTAGTGCTCTTGTGGTCTTCCTGTGTGGTCAGTGACAATACTGCTGACTGTTGTATCACTCATTGTAGGGAGCCTGAGCTAGCTACACCAAATAATCTTGCTGATGTACTTCATTAAATAATAAATGAAAAATGAGCCGTTTTAGATAAATCAAATATGAAAAAGATAGAAATGTCTTGCTTCCCAACAATGTCCTAATGATAGTCCTTACACTAACAGTTCAACAGTGCTCTGCATGAATTCTTTGTCCTCCAGATTGCTGGACAGGAGCAATTTAAGTGTGAAACTGAGCTGTCAACTCTGAAAACTAAGTACTGGTCACAGTCCCAGCCATCAGACACGCGTCAGGGAATGGAAGAGCACACAAAACAACATCCTTGCTGGGAGAGATTGCCAGCCCAACCGCTAGCATCAAGAAGGAAGAAAACGCAATGAAGATGATTCATGCTTATAATATTTCCTATGAAAGTATGTGGGAGTACTCTTAGCCTTTTAACTTAACCTAAATTAAAAAAAATAAAATCTTGTTTCCAATTCAATAACGGAAGCATGCACCATTTTAATTAGCCTGAGAAATGAAGAAGGCCATAGTAAGACGTAATTCTCTCCTTTGATTCTCCATATTCTGCAAATTCATGATATTTACATGCTATATTAAGCAGGTTGAAAAGCTGCTGTCAGCCAAAAACAGTAAATAAATGCAAGAGTGGAAGAGCATGTCTGGAGAGTCATATGGAAAAAAGGCCTTAGCAGACTTCTGACTTATAAATATAGCACAGCAGTGATGAGGTTTTTCTAAGGGTATGGTAGCTGTCTTGAAATCTTTTGACTTACAGGGAAATAGAAAAGACAAACAAAATTCTCAAGTAAAGATTGATACATTTTAATGACCGGACTCCCTTAAACAGCACTAAACAAGCAGATAAGCTCTCGCTTCAGGAGACATTTCTAGGCATGGATACTACACTAGGAAGCTGGATCACAAGGATCTGCTTTTCTCCTATTAGTGCTAACATAATGATGGCTAAAACAGATTTTAGGTGCATGGTTGTTTATTGAGTACTGTCCATGATCTGGAAGATGCCAAGGAAGGCCAACCAATTTACACAAACTAGAAAGCTGCCTGTGAGAAACTATAAACAGAAGCTGTGGCGTGGGAGAATTGCGATATCAAGTTAGTGATGACTGTCAGGATGGGAATACAACTTCCAGCAGCACCTTGAATTTGGAACCTGCATTCCAAATTTTCTAAAGAAGTGTTGGCATTTTTGAAAAAAAGCACTCCAGTATCTAAGTCAGGAAAAGAACCAGCTGTGCTAGCAAGAGGAGGAGAAAATCCAAGGAATTTTTCAATGTTGTTCTCTCTCCACTACTCCATGGCATAAATTACAAGTCATAAGCTGTCAGTCTGAGTCATCATATCTCCAGGTCGCTCAGATCACTCCAACAGGGAGAATTCTCTTCATTTACCTCCTGTGCACCTCCAGTCACTCCATCTGTCACAGAGACCCTCCATTTTGTGTGGTTCCCCTGACGTAAGGCCCTGTGGGTTACAGCCAGAAGGGCAACTACAGAAGCCTAAGTTTAGACCATTTGTCTCTAAGCTGTGCTGTTGCCAGCAGAAGTCCTCTGAAACAACAGCTTAGAAGGATACATTTCTCCTTATACTACGCATTTTTAATCATTTCATAGCTTATCACCAAATGTGAGGGTTCACGCGATTGTAGCTCTAGCAAGCTAATGGAGATAAGCCAATTTTTGCCACTCAGAATCCTGGCTTTATTTCCACATTCCTGTCCACCCACTTGCTCTGTATTGTTCCACAAAAACACCTCATGCTTGGGCTATTTATTTTCAGATGTGCTACTTTTCTCTCTAATTACAGTGAGAGAGTAGATGAATGTGCTAGTTCTGTGTGAAATAAGCTAATTGTAACATCATCTATAGCGTTTCTGAAAAAGCGATCAACTCTGAATAAAAAAGGCAGTGAATGAAGGAGTAACGTACCGGCATATGCAGTAATTCTGCGGCATGAAGAAGTCTTGATAACTCAGGAATGTGAGTCAAATGTTTCAGAAAGTTTGAAGATGGGGCAAATTGTTTTCTGACATTGCATAGAAAAAAAAAATACAAACAAATCAAAACAAAAAACCTTCAGGCTGCTTGCTAATACAGTTGAGCACTATTTGTTTCTTTATATAGCTTGCAGCCTACAAAACTTTGCAAAGAGAGTCAAGAGTTGATGAGAGGGATGAGTCAGTGACTTAGGGAAGGAAAGAGGATTTTAGACACGTGGCATAGCAGGTGTGACGCAGCAGTCCTTTGCTGTAGGACACTGCAAAAATGCAAAACAAAGGAGAATTAGGGTTTGTCTGCAAGGGGACACTCAGCAAGTTAAGCCAATTCACCTGACCACGGGAAGCCAATGTGTATTAAAGCCCCAAATGGATGTCCTCATTTAGGATTAAAGTGGTCCTAATGTGACTAAAGTGGTCCTTAATCCTGAGGGACTTAGTCCTTGGCGAAAGAGTGCCCTAAATTGAACCAAAGGCATTTAGCCTGATAAAATCTTCAACACACAGGTTTCTGTCTTGTTAAGATATGCCGACTGACCTCATACTTCTGCTTGACTCACCATAACACTGCTGATTTTCCCCATGAAATGCAGCCTTAATTTAAATAAAGAGCATTTGGAGTGACAGGACGGAAGGAGTCTTGGGCAAATTACAGCCACATGCTGTACTGGGAGCACTGGAGACTGCGTAATATAATTCAGAGAACAGGTAAAACCAGGGCAAAAGCACTAACCAAACACGCCATGAGATAAAAATTTCAAGGCGAAAGCCTGGAGGTAGCCGCCCTAGATCAACAGCACACAAACTAATGTTCTCAGGGCAAACCACTGCTGCCAACATAGGGATCAACCTGTGCTTTAGTTGGGGTAAAAGTTTCCAGCCAGCGCAGATTTGCCTTGGTTCAAGAAACTATGTTACATGCTTTGGGGTAGAAGACAGGGAGTAGGAGGTAGTCAGGATTTTCCAAAGGTATCCTATCTACCTGTCCATAGCTCAGGGTTAGTTATAAACCACTTATGATGGTGCTTTGGGAGAAAAAGTGATGCTATGGTCACTTCCCTGCCTCAAGATACGAAACACACTATGGTACTTACAGATGAGGGGCATTACACTCCTCCTGATTTCCCCCCGTAAATCCATCTCTGAAAGGCCTAAGAAGATAAACCCCGAGGAAGGCAGGACAGACTGATCTCCAGGGCATATCCAGCTTTCAGCCTTCTGCCCTCAGCTTCAGGACGGGATGTCAGTAACAAATGCATCAGCTTGTGCAGAGCAGCACCCATCTGCTGGAGCCTGGACACGGCTGGGGTTAATTTTCCACAGCCCCAGCATATGTTCCAGGCTAATGGCTTCCTTATGAACAGCTAGAAAATGAAAACGAACATAATTAAAAGAGGAAAATGTCAGTCCCGTCCTGGCTTCCAAGGACACTGGCAGCAGGGATGGTATGGGGATTATTCCTGACACCTGCTTCGCTCTTCTTTTAAAATCTTCCACTGATGAAGATACAGAAACATTTATTTTCTAAAGAGGAAAGCCAAAACTGGGGCTCTGACAGAAACCATACAGGTTGCATCAGTCTTTGAATCTTTTGATATGCATCGCTAATCTCGTAACATGCACTTAACTGCAGTTCGGGGTTGCCTTCCGCCTACTTCTGCTACCAGTTACAGCAAATGTTTTCTCCATTCTGACTTCTGCGTGACCCGAAGTGTTTGGAAGAAGTTTCCATCTAGCTTCACTCATGTTGAAGAATTAGGCCCCAGGCCTTGCAGATCAGCTGCGCCGGCCTCCTTGAACAGACACAGGCAGAAGAGTCCTGACGGTGCTCTTACAGGCCTGCATAGCGGCCTCTGAGGGAGGGATATTCCTGTGGTTAGTGCTGGGCTCATTTCAGAGGTGAAAAAGGCCAGGTGAAAAAGAATGACATTCTCAAAACACGGGGCAGCTTGTCAGCCACAAACAGCAGGTTGTGGGGGCTGCTTTGGATCTTGGCTGTCCTTCGTGTTGCCGGATGTCACTGCACAAATCTAAGCGTACAGGAAAGCGAAATTCCTCCATGCTGTGGCCTGCTGGTGTGACAATCAGGCCCAGAGGCATGAGAAAGAACAGGTAGGAAACTTCTGTGTGTGTGTGAGTGCATGCACGAGTGTAAGATACACAGAGGGAGGGGAGACAAACCTAATTTTCTCTGAATGAAGATAAATCTGTCTGGCCTGGCAGCGGTGAGACAGTAACCCTTACTGGAGCACTTACCTGATCACCTCAGTGGCTAAAACAGGGAAGAGTCTGTACAATAGAAGAGCAGACAACATGGTCTTTCACCATCACTGCGGAGAAAATAGCTGTGTTTCTGTAAAAACAAAACAAAGTGCATGTAGCAGAGAGAAAGTGCAGGAGGTACAGATGAGGCTTTTGCTGCTGCAGCACTCCTTGCACCCTTGCAGCTAGGTTAAATCCACAGCCTGCGAAATCAGGTGAGCTGGCATTAGCACTCAGCCTCGTTAAGGCACAGCTTTCTAATCCAGGTGTCACGGAGGTGTGCAGTCTTACCTGCTCAAGGAGAGGGAGAGGAAGGATGAGTAAGAGAAATGAAAATGGGATGCAAGGAAGGGCAATGCAGAAAGGACAGTCTGGAAAACAAAAAGTAAGTTTCAGGTATAAGCTAAATCCAGTGGAAATTATGATGTTTCCTTTCTTTTTCTTAGAAAATGTATGATGAGGAAAGCCCATCACTTGGGAAAAAGGAGATGAGAGCCCTGTTTTGTTACAGAACGTTTCAGGAAAAGGTAAAAGTAGGGTCATGTTTGCAAGGCTGGATTCTGAGTGCCAACTTGGCACTTCCAGCATCAGTACCAAACAGCAAACCCAAAGGGTGCTAACTAGACTGGCTAATTCCCTCATTTATTTGCTTCAACAATAAGGCCCAATTAGAGATTTATTAGCAGGAGTCAATTTGATTTCTTGTTTTGCACTGTTTGCCATACATGATCTTAACATAGGCTTTAGGCAGCATATTCTTTACAGGCTAAATCCTTTTTTTTTTTTTCCCCACCCTTAGCTTTTTCTGAATTTTATACAAAATTTTATAGAGAAAACAGAGTTTGACTTTTGTTACTTAAGAAACCTCAGAGTGCATTCCACAAACACAACACCAGCTCTGCCCTTTCCAAGGGCATCCTGCCCAGAGTGCAGTGCAAAACTGCCCTAAGGAGGGCTGAATCTGGGTCAGGATCCTGCAACAAGCAACTTCAAGAATAAATCACAGCCATTTTCATCTCATTATCTTTTGATCACCCTTTAAGAAACAAACATCCAGAACATTTGCAGTGCATTCTGCAGAGGACATTGTTGAGGGTGAAAGAGAACTATGTACATTAAGGACAATGGGTTTATGAGACACAGGGATGAAGACACTATCTTTTCAAACTCTCCATTATACCTCTGTGCCTAAGCATTAATTGCTGTTGTCTAGAGGAAAGTGATTTACCTAAAGATAAATTATATAGTCTGTGATCAGCAAGCTATCGTTCAATGTTAAATTAGATTTTCAAGTTTATTTCTGCTCTTCAAAACTTGCAGCATCACAGTCATACAATGCCAAAAATGATTTCTTGTCATTTGGCTAGAGAAAAGCAAGTGTTCCCCAGTAAACAGCTTCATTACTGAATTTACAGACAGTACATCCAACAGCCCTTGTGCTGTTTGAATTGTTCCTCATACATAGTTAAATACACAGTATTGCTCATTTAGGCTCCTCTTATTTGCCCCTAGTTCTAATAAGCTTAGCATTAACATTGATTTATGGAACTGCACTCACTTAGTATGGGATTTGGCACAATACCCTTTCTCTCTCAGGACAGGCAGAGCCTGGCATAACAAAAAAGATGGCCAGCAATCGCAGAGAAAGATTATACCCCGGCCTACTGCATTAGGCCTAGCTAATCTTGTGAGCTTTCAGAACAACACATGGAGGTGCAGTGGATCCTAATGCAGCTTTTAAGAGAACTGAGCCTCAATTCAGCTTGGTGACAAGAGTGCAGCAAAATCAATAGCACGGCTTGTGGTGCTGCATGAAGCATCGTCTGCAATGCCTGCAGAGCCTCTCCGGGTGTTTCCATGGCTGCTTGACACACGCTGCTCTGCCTCGGGCCCCTGCACAGCCAGTTCCCTTTGAAAGGAGAAACAGGATCCTGCTCTGCTCAGGCTGGAGGAAGAAATGAATCAATGCCCAGATCGATGCTCCAGGTCAGCCACTGCCACCCGCCTGCCTTGCCTCTCATGGAGGAGTTTGGTCAGGAGCCAAAGATGCAAAGGTCTCTTGACCTCGCCGTGTCACCCATGAATGATCGCGCCCTTTGGAGCTGCTGGAGCCAGCACGCATGAGTTGCTAATAGGCAGACTGGCCTGATGAATCATCTGGGAACAGGCAGGCTGGGGAAGTGGTCAGTGCTCTTTCTCTCAGAAACATTGCTCACGTCTCCATGCCAGAACCCGGTACCTGGCTGTGATGCCTGACCTAGTGCTAAATGACTGCAGGCATCCAAGCTGGCTTCTCGGCAGCAGAACTTGGCTGTCACACAGCGTTCTGCTAATGCAGCTGTTATCACTTTGATAGCAATGCTAACTCGGTAAGAACTGGCTTGGAAATCATTACACCAAGCAGCACAGGTGTACTTGACCCTCAGAGTGAAAAGCCAGGGCAAGCCTTGAGCAGAGGAGAACAGTAGGAGCTCCCATTTCTTCCTAAAGGAATTTTTGCTTGATAGACCAAACTCTTTTAAACATCTTCTAAGCTCAGGTATGAGAAATAGAGAAAGCTGAGCAGAAATGAAAATGCTATCCTCAAAAAAACAAACAAACAAAACGAACAAACAAACAAAAAAACCAGTTATGTGCCTGCCTGTGAGGCATGAGAGCTTCTTTAAAACATCATTTCCAGTTGAAATGAAACCTGTGTCTCAAACACTCCTGGACATTTGCTTATTATCAGGGAATAGTAACTTTCTATGTATTTACATAAAAACAGCATTTTGGTTCTTTCTGAATTATAGGTCAACGTTATTAAAAGGAGTACAAACACAGGTGGGTAGTTACATGGGTGGTAATTTTCCCCACTCCTTATTTCCAAACCAACTTTAATAAGAAGAAGACAAAATAAGACTACCAATTTCAGCAATGAAAGATGTTTCCAAGGATTGCTGTTATTTTACGAGTCTGCAAATAGGACTTAGCTCAATGAGTTATTTGGTGCTATCAGAGATAGCAACTCTTTGCTCTGAAATTCCTCCACAGAAAAAGGGATCTTGGGTGTTCTCTTTCTATTGCATGAGAACAAATTAAACAAATTAAGGGATTTACCTCGTTATGAACAAAGAAGACACAAAGCTCAAAACCATATCAGACAAAATGTAATTTTCTTGGGTATTTTGGTAAGTGGGGTTTCAAATGAATAATTTAAAATCATTGCATTATGTGTATATGTCCTCCTGTTACATATCTTCTAATAACTGCTGAAGTAACTACATAATTCATAATATGAAGCTTCTGTCATTTGTTACCTCTCTGATAATGCAGAGAATAAGACTATAGACATATGAAAATGCTTGGGTAATGCTGATCAGAGTAAAGTGAGACCCTGTTCCTGCAGCTGCTGCCTGTGGAGGCACAGTGCTTTGCCACTGTAATATTGCTGTAAAGTTACTTGTTTGAATTTTTATGGACTTTCAGGTACATGAGTCCAAGATCAGTATGCTTTTCAGAATGAAAAAAAATGAGACTGATACAGACTGTATCCCGAAGAGCAGGGCCTAGGGAAGGAAGCAAGCCATTAATCATTCACTCATGGGACAACATGCTGGATGTGCCAAACAGTCAATAAAGCAGAGCCAATAACATCCTAGTCCTGCTGTGATTCTTCCTTTCTGTTTCTTCAGTATCATCCTTTTATGTCTGGGTGATTTTTCTACAGTCTTTTTCATTCCTCACACTTTTCATGGAAAAGTCCTTTTAAAATGTATTTCCCTTTGCTCCCTCCTTCCTAAAACCTTCTGCTTTGTCTCTCTTCAGTGCTGCCTCCCAAAAAACATGATCAGGTCTGCATCTCCAATTTCCATGTGTTCATGTCACTGTCTTCCTTTCCCCTGACTAGCTCCAGTCCCTTTGTCCTCTTCTTCCTGAGAAATAGGACTCTTAGGGACCTCCTTTCCACAAGAAGTCACTTAATCTTCCCCTCACCCTTTCCACCTTTCCATAATTCCCTTATCCCTTTCCTCACTGAAGTTGTCACCCTTTTATCCCAGTGTCTGAGCACTTCTCCATCAAGGCACTGGATAGGGTGCTTACCTGTAGCATTCCTGGTGCCCCCACAATTTCTACTGACTTTCCTCCCCACAGCATGCCAAATGGGAATTATGTAGTTGAATTTTTAGTGGCTTGAGGAATTTTTCTTTTCTTTTTTCTCCTCTCCTCTCCTCTCCTCTCCTCTCCTCTCCTCTCCTCTCCTCTCCTCTCCTCTCCTCTCCTCTCCTCTCCTCTCCCCTCCCCTCCCCTCCCCTCCCCTCCCCTCCCCTCCCCTCCCCTCCCCTCCCCTCTCCTCTCCTCTCCTCTCCTCTCCTCTCCTCTCCTCTCCTCTCCTCTCCTCTCCTCTCCTCTCCTCTCCTCTCCTCTCCTCTCCTCTCCTCTCCTCTCCTCTCCTCTCCTCTCCTCTCCTCTCCTCTCCTCTCCTCTCTTTTGGTGACTTGCAGCTTGGTTACAGATGCCAAAACCCATGTTCAGTAGCTATGTATATGTATATATGATATATTTATTCTGTGCTGGTGGGCGGCAGAGGGAACACTTCCTTGCATTGCTTGGGTATTTCATTAGTGCTACGGAGTGGTCTGTAATTACTGAAGAATAGAATGCCATTTCCAGAATACAAGCTTTTGTGCATACACGTGGTGGTGTTTAATGGCCATTATTGTTGAAAATGTTGGCAGAAGAATGGATGTGAGCAACAAGGTGAATATCTGAGGTGCAAATGTTGTATATTTCAGTTCCTGCTGCTAACTGATGCAGTACCCTCCTCCTCCCCTCCAGGACTTGCTGATTTCTTTCCTCCTCACTGTAATGAGCTGAAGGGCAGGCTTGCTCTTGGCTTGACTTTTGACGTTATTTATTTTCCTGCTTTCTTCTCACATTTCTTTAAACTTCATTTTTCATCCCTTTTAGTAGGGCAGTGACGGTGCTCAGCTCCATTACTGAGAGCCTCTGTGAGGTTGTGGTCACAGCAAATGAGGCCTGCACGACTTCCCTAACCACCTGGGAGAGAAGTCTGCTTGGTGCCAGCTGCTCCCAGGCCTGGGCATGGCAAAGGCAGCTCCTGGTGGACCTGCAGCGCCTCAGGCATGGCAGCTGCCGAGAGGCTCTCCTGGTTTCCAGAACCCCACCGTTTCTCTGTGCTCTGGTGAGGCATGCTTCGTTTCCGCAGCCACCAAGAGCCAGGACACGGGGGCAGCCAGTCTGCCTTTCCTCTCCTTTCCCAGTCCCTGGAGGTGCAGGGAAGGTTTGTGTTAGGTAGTTATCTTTCCTTTCTGTCTGTCAAGCGCCTCACCTGTACAGTCTTTCTGTCTGAAAAGCTGCATCCAAAAATGTGTACTTGTGGGGAGACCAAATGTGTACTTGTGGGGAGACCAGGGGCACCAAACCAGACACCTCTAACACTTTTCTCCAGAATGTGAGCTCAGATTCCTGAAACTTCACCTTCACGGACCTCCTGTTTTTGCCCCATCTGCTTCAAAGATCATGTACCCTACATGCATCTAAATACTCTCTATTTCACCCATATTAGGCCCAAGTACTTTCCTCTCACTTCTCTGCTTTTACTGCAGTGTACATTTACATTTATGTGCCTTACATTTATGTCTGATTGGTATCACTGTAAGAGAGAAGAGAATCAAGCCTTACAACTGTAAACAAGAAATCCCAAGAGACCCAATAACATTCTTATCCATTTAGATTTTTTTTTCCCTGTAAGTAAAAGTTAATTGGAAAAGCTTAATTGAAACTGATCCTGATTTTCTGAAACACTGAATGATGCTGTCTTAAATCAAAATTTTAGCACCTATTCATGTAACAATCACGAGACTGAAGAGTAAGAAAAAGTCAAAACAGCTAAGAAATATTATCACTATTGCTTTGCTGGCTCAGGAAACAGTAACAGACTTTGAGAGTCGTATATCCCTATTCAGGCCGGTGGCTTGCAGAAATCCATGAGATCTGTCCTGCTGTCCCCAGAAAGGATAATGTCACAAAAATCTCAGCATGGCAGTAGCAATGACAACTACCTAGGAGAGGACTCTGGGCTGGCTAGCTGGTAATAAGAGATCTTCACCAAATCCAGCCAGTGCTATAGAGGTGAGGATGGAGGAGAACCAGAAGGAAGCAATCCAATCCTGCAGTTCTCAGGCTGAGTCAACTCTAAGTAAAACTATAAAAGCCACAAAAGACCAAAATTTAGTATCTGTTTCTTTTTCTACTATGAGGGAAAGAGAAAAGGATAAAAGGCAATCTCTTCAGAAAGATACTGGGCAACATAATTAGCTCAGAGACTTATGCTCTTGCCTGTGGTTTTAATTATATATGAACATTAGTAAATACTAAACATTCTGGAAAATGCCTTTTTAAAATTAAAAAAATAATGAGCGCAATAACTATTCTTCATAATGTTTTGAAGAACACTGATGTGATCTTAAATGCTTTTAGACCCACTGCCCTAAACTAGCTGTTGATGCATGATGCAATATTCAAAAAATTGTTGTCATTCATTGAAATATGTGCCAAAGTAGAGCTTGCCTTCCAGTAAATGCTAACTTTTAATGCTGTTAATGAAGTCATGTTCTGCTAATGTGTTCAATAATTTTCTTGGAGCAAGAACCGCAGCTTTCTGGATTTCAGTCTATAGTTGTGTCATCCTTTTTGATTTTCATAGCTTCTGCTAAGTTGTAGAGTAGCCATTAAGCTTAACAGCAATGATGGCTTTGGAAAGATAGTAATACAGTATGCTGGAGATGATTACCAAAGCCTTTATTACTTGAGTGCTTAGAAATAGAGAAGCACTGCAAGGTCTAAATCCCACAAAAGCTGATTATTTTCCTCTTGAGCTTCATGCACATATCAAGAAAATGCATATGAATAGTATAAATGGAGCCACAGAAACAGGATTGCTGAAAACACTGTCCAGAGCTACATATCTTTATCCAGCATGCTATTTATCAGTTCTGAACTACCAGGGGTCATTACCTGAAAAACAAACAAACAAAAAACACAAAAAACAAAACCCCCAAACATTCAGTGCACTGAGTCTGAAATTATTATTGTAGTAACTTACATTGTGCAGACTTTTAATCTCTAGCTATCTGTACATACACTGTGAAGTAGCAATAGAATATAGCTGTATTTGAGAAAACAATCAGTGAGCAAACAGCAGAGCAGTACCAAGATGAGATTTCATCCAGAGACAGTAAAGAAAGCACTGCTTTTTTAGGAGTAAGAGGGAGAAGTCTATCAGACTGGTGGATTCCACATTTACTGTAGACAAGCTCTTTCTGAGTAGACTGTTTAATGCTGGATAAATGAAGGATGAAGAGCTGATCCCTCTAGGACATAAATCTGGGATTCTGGGTATAGCACATCTTTAACCAAAGTTGTTGCTTCAGTTATTAATTTAGCTTTTCTTGCTATCACAGACTCAAGACAACAGCAGCAAAACATTCACTTCTTTGTAAGTATTGGACTGTCTCTGCTGTGTCTTCCATAAAATGGAATTCAAAAAAGGAATACGAATATTGGTGTCTGAGTGTTTCTGAGGCAAACTTTGAAACAATAAAGCAAATGATTTTTTTGGTCTGAATAGATGATCTTTAAGGTCCATTCCAGCCCAAGCTGTTCTACGATTCTATGATAATCTTGAAAAGGGCATACCAGCAAGGAACTACCAAAGCTGAAAACTAAGCCCTAAACCTTCAGGCCTGACATACATATACCAGCTTTGCAAGCCCATATTGAGATGCTGTAATGCAACAGTCTACACCCAACTTTCCTAGAAAATACAATGCCCAGAAGAGGATTCTCATTTTGGTTATGGCAACAGGGAACTAAGATCAAGGCCAATGGAGTGAAAATCCTCGCCAATGAACTTTGGGTGTAGCACCATAACTTTAGGCAGCCATATTTGAGCTGTGTAGCCACATTAATGTCTAGTTGGCACTTGAATTTTTTTCAGACTGTGGATTTCCTAAGACTGACAAGAAACAAACAGTTATGGTCACATACTTTGTACACAATGCGCAGACTTACTGGCATTTGCATCTTCTGTAATTAAACATATTGGCAGGTTCATGGTCTCATATATCCACTAAAGTATAAGGAAAAAATTGAGCATTTTTGAACTAACCAAAATATATTCAATACTTACAAATTGCTTGTAGCACTATGTAACTGCTACAAAGCCTGGCAAGACATAAAAATTCTACCTGCTTGCAAATATTAAACAAACGCGTAAAATTAAATACTTCTAACTTTCTAACTGGGGACAAATATTATGCGTTTGTTTAATATTGAATATTGAATAATATTGAAATTGAATACCATCCTGAGAGTAATGAAATCTCATCTTCTATTAGTCCAATGAAACCACTTGAAAAGTTTCAGAGACTGGCACAAGACTGTAATCAGACTCATTCCACTAAATGAACACACATTTACTGGAAAAAATGGCATTACACAACAAAATATTATGTCTTCCTTCAAAAGGTGGCTTTACAAAAGAGAAGAATGTTTCCTTCTCTGTGGCTGTGAAGAAACTGTATGAAGAGCAAGTCACAGGAAACAGACCAAGTCCCACCCATACATAGTACAAGCACAGCTATGGAAAAGAGCTACATGGCGGTCAGAGTTCACAAAACTCTCTCTCCTGGTCCCCCCTTGATGTTTGTGAGAGAAAGACAAGGGCTTCAGTTATATAGAAATAAAAGAAAAATGAACAAGCTATTGTATTCATGTAAGAACTCTCTTAAAAGTAGCTTAAAACAAACATCTGCTAGCTGAATATTCCAGCAGTCACTACAGCAATATATTTAATTTTCTGGAGACTTGTATTTATAATATGAAACTACCAAGTTATAGATTCTTATCATGCTAGCATAAAGGTTTCATTTAGACTTATGCATTTGTTTTACTGAAAGTTAAGAAAACTGTCTTTGAAATCTTTTGATGTTGAATGCTGTCATAAAACCTACTTACTACTATTTTCAGTGAACTTGCAAGCTCTAGAATTACTTTAGGTCCATAAATGAAGAGAAAGTGAGTATTTGATATGCACCAACAAACAAAATTTATAGATAAAGTAGTAAGAATTTCTTACCCAATAATTACCCAATAGCTAAAGTCTTTCAGAGTCACCTTTCAGCAGAGAAATGAAAAACAAAACAAAACAAAACAAAACCAAAGCCCTTGCCCAAGAGAGACCTGCAGAAATCAAAGACTAGGCAAGAAGTCACTGTTTCAGAAAGCATCCTGTGCTGCTCTTTAAAGTAAGAACCAAAATCTGTAACTCTAAGATTAGAAAGAAAGGATGTTTGAAAATTTTAAAAAGACAGAAAGCTTGGAGAAAGCTTACAGTGAGCTGCTTGATGACATGCATGTTGTAGCAGTAGATGGGGATCTAATAAATAACTCCACATCCCTGATCTTGTCCCTGCAAGGGAACCCATGGAGGTATTAGATTTCTCCATGGTCTTCCTTGAAGGCCTCTGCCCTCCCCTTCCCTGCACCAGTACTGACAACATGCATTTCCTAGCACAGTGTTGTGTGTTGCCGATCTGGAAACTGGGAGCCGGACAAGTCATGGAGAAGGCTTCTCCCAAGACTGCAGTGAGCTGGGATGGTCCCCTCCATGGGTTTCACACCACAGCCCAGAGAAAGCACCGTTGGAGTTGTGAGCCAACGGCAATATGGTGCCTGACAGCTAGGGTGTTTTCCCCGTGGCTGTGACACATTCCTACCAGGCTAGGGCTCTGTGAAGCCTTTCCCAATCCCCTTTATCTGATCTAAACACATCATATCTATGCCTACTCCTACTGAAGTTTAAAAAAGGGATGGAGGAGAGACAGAAGTTGTTAACAGTTAGTGCACTGTGATGTGGGGGTTATGCCTGGGAGAGTTTCCAGTTTGGGCTGGACATTTCCTGAACCTGATGCTGAGCCTCCAGCAGAAGCTAAGGTGGTTATGACCATTTTTCCCTTCAAGAAATACCAAAATCAGCACTGATTTACACTAAGAAATCATTTTCTAAGAAGAGCATTTTAATTCTCTCCTAGCAAGTGGTTCATCACACAGCCCATCTCTTCTATCTCCCTAAATTGACAGAATCAAAATGCTTTGGAAACTCAAAATGCTCCTCTCTTTTCTCTGTTCAGAGGGAAACTGGATAAGGGAGAAACCAATATGTAACAGGTATTGCGTCCACAGAAGTAAACTTGGAATAAATCTTTTTTTGCTTGTTTTATCCGACTCTGAAAAGCAAGCAACCTCACAAATGCATGTCCATCTGCTCCTTGGTGTCAAGAGACCTGGAGTGGATGGAACACACAATGCACCCATTCCTAGTTATTCACCTGTGAATTATGGATCTTTCCCACATTTTTATTTTCCAGTGTTAACCAAGTCTGAATGACAGACACAACAAAGAGATATTTATGGTTGCTATGAATTTTTATATGAGAAAAATGAAACTAACCAGTTTACCAAAGGAATAATTTTCTCTAAAACTTGAAATAAAGAAGTTGTTGGAATCTGTGAGAGAAAAACAAAAATTTGTCTAACATGATCAATCAAAGCATTAGAGTGCATTGTCTAGAAGCAGAAAAATAACTGCCTCAAGTCAGCAAAACAGCCAGACAGACAGCACTGTAGTCAGTGCAGATTCACTGGGTTCAGTGGCTTTTTATCTTCATTTGTTGATGGCAGGACTTTAAAGTGATTTCTGTATTGGCACAGAGCAGTTCTGAGAATTAGCTTCCTTAAACAATAATAAAAAAAAAAGATAAACTTCAATCTAAATGTAATTTAGGCTATGCTCCTCTCCCCATCAACACTTTTTATATTTTCTGGCTACGAAACAGAAGCTGTTTTTCATGCTAAGTCTACCGTATGACTACTCCCTACTTTGCTTGAGCCCTTCTTTTTTGCCCTTTTGTCTATATTATGTTCACAGCAGCTGGTGTAGATCACTGCCTTGTACTTTTCAGGTAGGATCTAAAGCTTAAAGCTATGCCATCGACTGTAGCGTAACTCAAGCATGTTGCCTAAGTGGGGACATTAGGCTCTGGTGTTGCAGAAGACAGATCAGAGCTTACAGCCCTGCAAAACATCATTTGATACATGCACTGAAAAAATATCACACCATGTCTCAGCTGGCTGATTTGCTAATGTGGAATATATAACACCAAAATATGTGGCAGCAAAACACAGACTGCCGGAGCCAGGTAGCCTCAAATGGGTGATTTCACAGAGCTGAAGCAAAATTAAATGCAACTGAACAGAGAAATATTCACTGAACACACACACAGAGTTGCCAAACCTTCAGTTGAAGGTAGGTTAAGTCTGTTTTTTATTGCTTCTAGGTTTCCACTGCTTTTCCTTTCAGAGTGCAACACCTGGCAATACCCTTACTAAGTAGGCTAAAGCACAGGCACAGTGCTAATCCTTGTAACTGCTGAGCATGTAATGAGAATATATAGCATTTCAGCCTATGCTAACCTCATTTCATTTCCACTTTGTTTCCCCTTTATTTGCCTCACTTGTGTCATCTTGTTTTCTATCCTGTGACCCTGTTCACTCCTTGAAGACTTCTCCATGTTCTTGGTAGATTTCCTGGTGTGGAAGTATCTTCCGACTGCAAAGCCCTCCCTTTGGATTGCTTCATTCTTTGGGGAGTAGTTTCTGATGTGTCATCGGCATGCTGGTGTGGAGAGAGATGTCATCTTTCTGAGAACTCAGAATGACAGCACACACTCGTATGAACTAAATTTGTAATGTCTGATCGCACAGCTTCTGATAGAGTTAGGCACTGAAAAACAAGCTTAACTTGCAACATACACATAGAGCTAATTTGAGATTTGAGCACTCACGGGTGCTCAAAGCCTTGTAGGTTTAAGTCTTTGAGTATTGCAAAAGCTGATGCCATCTTTTATGCAAAAGAATAGAAGGGATTCCTGACTGGGTCTCGTATTCAAAATCTTTAGTTGCAATCAAATACAGCTTGATATGAAGAAAAACATGGTCTTGAAGTAGCAAAGGCATCATATTTGGGCATGTGCTAGAAAAGTGATACCAATAGTTTACTTAACGAAGCTGAGCACCCTAGCTAATTAAAATTTTGACTCAAGGTTGCATGTGTTAGTTTTCCTAGGACCTTAAATTGTAACAACACTAGTATTTACTTGTATACTTGTATTATAAAATATATCATGGTTTTCTGAGCAATTTGAGTCTATCATCAAATACCATTCGTAGAACAGTATGAAAAAGAGAATAAAAAAAAACATTTCTACTAACAAAAGTCGATATGTTTCTACCTAACTACATTTTTACTAACAAAAGTTGACATGTTCCTACCTAACTGCTAGTGGAGGAACTGTATTACAGCCTGTCTATGCATTTCAGGCATAGTACTTCAACTGATGATATCAATGTGAGCTCCACAATAGGAACAAAGCCAGAGTATCCATTAGAGATCCCCACTTTAGATTAAGATTTTCTTAATAGTCAGAAAGAAACATTATCCTTTCTAACTGAATATTTTACCATTTGAGTAAGTTGAAATTTAATATAGGCTACTTCAAACTTGAGCTTGCCTGATGAAATATGAAACATGAATCAGTTTAAGAATTCAGAAGACCCGACGATTATTGTAGGCATACCAATGCTTTCGGCTGTACTAGTCACCTCCAGCTCTTTTTGCTGAGCGCTTCCAGTAAAACTGCCTTTTGTACAAATGAATGTTGTCTTTCCAGCTGTCTAAGGTTTGTTCAAAATTACCGTCAAGTGCACTTATGATTTTCTTCTGCTTTTTATTTAGTACATTGGCTCCCTCTTCTGTTCATTTGGTGTAAACAACAAACTGATCTAGTTAGAAGTGTCAGCACTTCATGTGATTGCTTGTTGGAAGCGTGTTTCTGAGACTCTCAAGAAAAGATTATTTCCCAGGTATTCCTGTGAAGGACACAACCCTTGTTCAATACTTAAGAATAGCTGGGTCAAAAAGAGAGGTGTATACAAAGTAATAAGATAAAATACCACGGTGTGAAGGACTGTTAAAAAGTGAAGCCTTTTTTTTTCCCCTCATTCACCAGAAAAGATTTTAAATAATGAAAAAGGCAATGAAATAAGTGTTTTTGAGTAAAGTGATTATCTGTAAACTTAAAAAAACCCAATCCACTACAGAGTTAAGAGATGTGCAATTTAAAGTGTCCATTTGAATGGTAAAGTACCTGCAGTTCAGCCAATATGAGTATAAAATATAACAGTAGTGAGTAAAATAAAGAAGAGAAAGACTGAATGGGTAAGCTAACCAATGAAAATTTGTACATGAGAATCAGAATTAAAATTAGTTACTACAGCAAAAATCTGTAAAGTTGAAAATGTGGTACCCTCCCTTAAAAATAGAATTGAGAAGAACTTCAGTTTTAATATCAATAGCAGGTAAGCTGACAAAATAATTGGAAATAAAATGTCAAAGTCCCATAAAAAACACGGTATGATATGGAAAAGTCTGATTTCTGTTGTACAAGGACAGGCTGAGAGAGCTGGGCCTGTTTAGCATGGAAAAGAGAAGACTGAGGGGAGACCTCATTAATGTACATAAATGTCTGAGGGGAGGGTGTTGAGAGGATGGAGCCCGTCTCTTTTCAGTTGTGCCCAGCGACAGGACAAGAGGCAACGGGCACAAACTGAAGCACAGGAGTTTCCATCTGAGTATGAGGGGGCACTTCCTTACTGTGAGGGTGACAGAGCACTGGCACAGGTTGCCCAGAGAGGCTGTGGAGTCTCCTTCTCTGAAGATATTCAAAACCCGCTTGGATGTCATCCTGCACAATGTGCTTTAGGTGATCCTGCTCAGCAGGGGGGTTGGACTAGATCACAGAATCACAGAATCATCTAGGTTGGAAGAGACCTCCAAGATCACCCAGTCCAACCTCTGACCTAACACTAACAAGCCCTCCACTAAACCATATCACTAAGGGCTATATCTAAATGTCTCTTAAAGACCTCCAGGGATGGTGACTCAACCACTTCCCTGGGCAGCCCTTTCCAATGCCTAACAACCCTTTCGGTAAAGAAGTTCTTCCTAATATCCAACCTAAACCTCCCCTGGCACAACTTTAGCCCATTCCCCCTCGTCGTGTCACCAGGCACGTGGGAGAACAGACCAACCCCCACCTCGCTACAGCCTCCTTTAAGGTACCTGTAGAGAGCGATAAGGTTGCCCCTGAGCCTCCTCTTCTCCAGGCTGAACAACCCCAGCTCCCTCAGCCGCTCCTCGTAAGACTTGTTCTCCAGTTGATGATCTTCAGAGGTCCCTGCCAACCTCGACCATCCTGTGTTTGTGTGTTTCTGTGAAAGGCTGGTTCCCGTCAACGTAGGCACCGTCCTGCAATGGAATCTGAGTAAGGGCACCAGGCTCTTAATGATACTGGTGACACATAGGTGACACCAATGGTATTTTTTTATTTTTTATTTTTTAATTCATTGTATGTGGGGCATTTCTCCTATTTGTCTGAAAGTACTACATATCAGGGAAAGCTGAGCAAAACTACTGGTCAGCTCCCAGGCTGCAGCTCACAGTAAGAAAAAAAAAAAGTGCAGCCAAAAGTCATGTAAAACTACCAGCTTGAGTTAGCTGCATTAGCTTAGAACTAAAAAAGGCCAATAAAAGACATTACCACAGATTAAGAACCATCAGACATCTTAAAAGAATTTGTCATCAAGTAATCATGACTGACTGGGGGCATGAGTAGTGAATTTCTGCAGGGTACCATAAAGACGAGAACGCTCTTTGATGCTTCCTTTCAATAGCTTTTGGGTGCCTATGACCAACAGACTGGCAGTGTGGTGAGATGAGGACAGCACAGTCTAACATACAAAAATGTGTTTCAGAGACCTGGATGATAAGGAAAGGGAAGATGCATTTGGAAAACGTGTGATTGGGAACAAGGCAGGGGTTCACATTGCCTAAGCAAACACTGTCCTGCAGCAGAAAGCTCCAGTGAACCCTGTTAGTGAGATGTAAAACCACTAGAGTGGTTTGACTTCTGATTGACTTCTGATCTCCACTGCCAGGTTATTTTTATACAAGGCTGTTTAAAATTAAATGCATAAACAACCCGGAAAGAACACTACTTCTTCCCTGCTCCAAGGTATGTGTTTTGAATGCTCTTCTATAGTTAGCTCCTCCTTGCTCATTTTCTTTCTGGCTCTGCTTTTGCATAATGACAGTTCTAGAAGAAGTACAGAATATCTTTGTCCTATTGCATGTTCAGCTTGGTGGTTGAAGCAGTCTTCTAGAAATCTAGGAATGTAAATTGGCATCCTGTCACCAAAACAAATGTAATCCAAGTCCCTCACCTCCTGTGAGACCTCTCACCAGAAATTAATTATTCAAAAGGTGACCGTCATGCTTTTTCTATTTCAGATTAAAAGAGTAATTGTGGAAAAAGACATGCAAGTACTTACATGCAAGCTCTGAATCATGAGCAGATGGATGTAACCATCTGGAGTCCTGACTCAGCCGTTACAGCATTGGAAATGGACAGGATTTCACACCCTTTCCCAGGGTTAGCATTTCTTCTTGCTAGCTCGGGGCTGCTCCCCTCTCGGAATAACCTGGTTTTCAGGACATCAGTTTTAAACCGTTCAACTCATCCTACATGTAGCAACACAGAATTTTGTTGGCTTTGGTCCTGGAAGATTTTTGGATGTTTTTTACATGTGTTTTAGATAAAGGCAAATGGCTAGTTGTAATCCAGAAAATTTTATTGGCCTTTGATATATACGAGAGACTAGAATATCTAATAGTTCCTTTACTATTACAAGTTCAATTTCTGTTCTCCCCTGTAAGAGAAGCCCAATGTATCCATGTATTTGTTTTGGACCACTGATATTGTAACACACACTATAAAAAAGTGTATTTTAAAATTTTACCTTTTGTCTAGTCATTATTGACAATCTTAATGCATCTGCATAACTACACGTGAAAACATTGCCAGATCAGTTTCAAAGGCATGCCCCATCAAATATGTAACCTGCAGCCAAGAACGATATTTATGGGGTTAAGCAATGTTTGGCAATGGTGCTTTGACTCCTTAATTTGGAACTATTAAGAAACTACTGAAATGTCACATTTAGACTGGTAGCATTATCAAAAAGCAAAACACTACACCTGCTGCTTCATAAAACAAAGGCAAGCCTCACTCCTCCTATTCTGTAAAACTTGAAATCAAAGAACTCAAGTATGATTCCACAACCCATTTGGATCTCTCCCCCAAAAAACAAAATCATACTTACATTCATATTAACCTCAATGAGTGACAATCTAACATTCTTCCTTTTGATAATTTTAATTTGCAGAGCCACTTGTAGAAATACTGTGCAGCGTGCCCGTCCAACTGTATTAGATGGAACGGATGCTAGCTATTTACTACAACAAAGCTTGTGAACTCTTGCTAACCAGCGCTGTATGCATAGAGAGCAAGATGAAATTTTAGAAGTGACGAAGGTTTCCTCCAAAATGCAAATAAGGATGCATCACCCGTCTAGAATGAAAAAGTTGTTTTCTCCCCCTCCAGTGGTATGTATGAGCTTGCACTGCCTCCTATAGAAAGGCCTCCAAAATGCAGACAGATAGAACCAAACAAGTTAAACTGTGTACAATTACCTTTGATCAAAGGATCACTGCTTTCTCCTGAAGGTTTTCCAATTACATAACTTTATTCTTGTAAATTGTTGCTTGTGCAGACTTAAATGCCACCTTACTGCAAAATCCTCTCTAGTCTGTTTCTTTTCCAGCCTAACTAGGGAAGAACAGCTTGAAAAAAAAAAAAAAGTCTTTTGTCATTTCATAAAGGTGCTGATGGAACAGAAAGCTTCACAACACTCTTTATGCAAAGCATCTTAATCATTTCAGAATGCTGCAGAGCTGGGTAAGGTTACCTTCTGCACCTAGGGCTGCTCCATGAGGATTTTGGCATGGTGAAAGCTGTTGAGTTCTGCATAGCCATAAAGGTGCCACAATAAACGCTACTTCTGAAAAATCTGATAGTAATTAACTACAGCTTGAGCATCTCTCTGAACAAGGTTTTGTGAGGAAACTGATGTTGGTTAATATTAGGTCTGCCTTCCTATTTGCAGGAAGCACTACTTGTGCATTCAGTTTTAAAAAGTCACAAAACATACAGTAATACTAACAAAATGTCTCAGTGGTTAATCTTAATTCTTGTCGTGTACTGTGACTAACAGCCCTTCAAAACTTGATTGTTAAGCACGCTGTTCTACCTGACGTAACTCAGAAATATCAATTCTGCAGCACACCTACAGCTTTCATGCTATTTTGAGTTTTCCACCCCATCCACTTTGGGAAGTGCAACAAAAGTAGTGTTAAAAAACAGGTAGGATAGCCTAGCTGTGCTGGTTCTAGTTTGAAATACTTTCAAACTTTGCCACACAGAGTACTTTTCACACTAGCTCCATTAGCATTTACTTTTTTCATGCTGAGCTTTTTCTTGTCTTGTAATGACAAAGCCAGACACCCAACTTTCCTCTTTGCCCCCACTGTTTCTCACTTAATTTCAGACACATACAGCAAACAAAACTTTCAATACTTTTAATTTATCAGATTGATCACTCCAAGTTGTGCCTTACTGTTGATACACAGTAAATACATTCAGCTGAACAATTCACTTAATTTGAAAAAAATGCAGTTAGAATGCTAGAATACTGCTTTACACATGAAACAGAACCTTCTGTAGTGATATAGGCTCCAGGCAGGCACAGAGGAAGACTGTTTCCTTTTAGTCTACCACTGCATTTATTCCTGTACCTCTTCATCAGAAGTTGCTTTTAACAGTAGATTTTAGGTTAGCGCTTCTGCTGAAATAAGATTTTGTTAACTCTCAACTTGGTCTTTAGTGATTATCTTTCCAGAACATCATGTTTTTCTTTCATTACACTACAAATTGCTGTTTTCTGAAGACTTACTGAACACATGGTTTCAATAACATTTACAAAAATGAAGAGGTTTCTGGAGTTATACTCTACTGGTGCATGCAATTGTCAAAGTCCAGATAAATCAAGTAACATGCTTCCCCTAGATAAAAGTGCCTGAGCACAGTTACCATTTCACAATTAGTAAGAAAGTGAAATTGTATTCTTATTCCAAGCTTTAGACAGACTAATATATAACATAACACCTTGTACTGATCAAACTTAGAAAAATATTTTTTAATTATTTTTTTTTTTAAGCAAATCTTTAAAGTAATGTCACAGACTTATGGTGGAAGATGCCAAGGCCCATCCTCCTTTTTCATCTGGAAAAGTTAGGCTGCCAAACCTGTTATACTATTAACAATTACTCATTCAATGCTTTTTTTTTTTAAACAATGAAGAGGCCAGAGGTGTTGTTTTGTTGTTTTTTTTTTAATTCCATGATCAAGAATGACTGAACATTATATTCATTTAAATCAATCCAATTACATAGTTTCCATAAGTTAGTGGCTGCCAAACAAGCGTGTAGTCCAGCATCCCACCATGAGCAACGTTATCTGATGGGTAAGACCAATTTTAAGGTTAGACATGGTACATGTAAAAATAGAATGTTTAAAAACCAATCTTGTCACAGATATTTCCATTGCCATCTCCTTTGTGAAATAAATAAGGCAGCAGATAACTTCTACTTCGCAGTGGCATCTTTGAGATATGCTATTAAGTCTGCTCTCTCGGACTTCTTCTTAATACCCGCGAAAATCATCTTTGTTCCTGGGATATACTTCTTTGGATTTTCCAAATACTCCATCAGAGTATCCTCACCCCAGGTGATACCTGGAAAGAAGAAAAAATTTGTTTGGAGCTGTCAAAAGTGACACACATTTCTTTCCTTGTCCTCTATGTTATTTTACTTTCTGACAGATACTTAAAACTTTGATACTTCTAAGACTATCATCAAGAACTGAACGTTTTTGCCCCCAGTAACCCAGAGAAGCACCTTTACGCTTACCTTTATTCTTATTAGCATCTGTGTACGAGAAGCCCTCAGCCTGCCCAGTCTTGCGCCCAAACAGGCCGTGTAGGTTGGGTCCGGTCTTGTGCTTGCCTCCCTTCTCAACCGTATGGCACTGGGAGCATTTCTGCACGAAGATCTTCTTGCCCTTCTCGACGTCCCCCATCTTCAGCGCTAGAGCGGGAACACACGGAGAGGTCAGCGCGCCAACACCAAGGTCAATTCCCCCACGGGGGCTCTGCCGGGACCCGTGCTGGCTCCCAACACCACATCCGCGGCCCGCGCACCCAGGAACTGCCCTGAACGCCTACACTCCAGCGGCACCCGCTGGGTTTGAACGTTACACACAGCCAGACCCCCCCGGCCCGGCCCGGCCCGGCCCTAACGGTCCTTAACGGTCCCGCCGGGACACGGCAGCGCCCAGGCCCAGGCCCAGGCTCCAGCCCCAGCGGCAGGAAGCGGAGCCCAGGCCCGCCAAGCCTAGACCCATGCCCCCCGCAGGCCGCGGCCCCCGCACCTGCCCCGCCGCCACCGCCTTTCCCCGGCCGCCCCGCACCGCCCGGCGTCTGCCCAAGGACACGCCGGACTCCGCCCTATGTAACCCGGTGTCGGTGCAGCCAAACCGCGCCGCAACCTACCGCCCGCCCACTCTGGCGCGCTAGCCAATCAGAGCCCCCTATCGGCTTCTGATTGGTTAGAACGCCTGTCTGTCAATGTTAATGTCGCGGCGCCGCAGGCTAGCGAGATAGGTTGCGGCAGGCGGGCTGCCTCGCGCTTCCTGCGGAAGGCGCCGTGCGGAGCGCTGTGACGTAACGGGCGGGGAAAGGGGGCAGGCGCACGGCGCATGCGCACAGCGGAAAGCGAAGCAAAGGTCGCGCGGCGCCCCGAGCGCGTGGTCAGGGCGGCCCCGGGGGGCAGTGGCCGTGACGTAACGGCCGGCCCCGCCCCTCGGTTGCCAAGGGGAAGGGACCCCAAGAGAGGCATGGGGAGCGCCTCAGTGCGCTGCGGGGCGTGCACGAGCATACAGTAATTGTACAAGCAAATTATCGCGCCTCGTTTGATGGGGGCACGTTTTTATCCGCTACTTGTCATGCCTGGAGCATCACACATGATTTTGTCCACTTTCTAGCGTTTTACCGCTCAGCACATACTAAATACACGTACACCACGTCAGTCTGCTGCAAAGCTTTAGCAATTAACGGTGTCCTCAACTGTAAACTTACCATAATGAAACTCATTTGCTTATGATGTAGTTAAATTCATTGCTCTGTTGGGAGCAGGGTAACGTAACACGTGCAAGGGAATCACCTTAAAACGGCATCTTGACTTCTCCTGTTGCTAAACTCAGATCTCAAACCAGGCTCCCAGGGTTATGAGGTTGACTGAAAATATGCTAACTTAAATTTAAAGACACCGTCTTTTAGACGATAAAGACATTACTTTATTTGCCATTTGGTTTTTAACCTTCATACTGCACTTGACTCACGTTTTTAGACTTTTTATCATTGTTGCAAGCACCATAGACTGTATTTTTTTTTGATAAGGGTTGTGTGTCTCATATGACTTCAGGTGTCAGATGTATGTAACTTAATACCACAAGACTCCTGGCGTGATCCCTGGCCTCTTTTATCTTTAAAAGAGAAAGAGCAGAAAGTGCCTTTTAAGCTGCTTTAAGAAATCACAGTGGTGTAAATTCTTAAGCTTCTTTAAGCACTTGATGTGGTCTGATGCAAGCTTCTTTAAGGACTTGATGTGCGCTAATTACTGACATCAATTCAAAAGATTTCCTTTTGTTCATAGAATGCATACTTCAGGCATCTCTAATTGCCTTCATTTCTTTTAGTTTTTGGTGTCTAAAAATGTGTACTCCATACTAGGCATTGCATGTTGAGCTTCACAGTTACCCCTTGTGATGCATGTGGAAGGACATTGTAGCAATTTTCTTTTCTTTCCTTTTTTTTAATATTTTTTTATTTTTTTTTCCTCAGGTAAGCTGTTTTTGAAAACTGTGGCTTGACTGAAGACAGTTGAATCTGGTTTTGTTAAATATATGAAATAATGAAATGCTCTCGGGGAAGATACTGAACCTGGGAGGCTTTCAGTGCTAAAGGTGGATATACCAAAGATCAGTCTGTAAAATGAACTCTTATTTTCTTATAAAAGTTCATTTCTTATCTTCTAATATCTGCCTTACACCTGACCACACAGATGCTGCTGTGTGAGTGACTGCCCGCTGCTTTGATGCAGTACCATTCTGTGAAGGTGTAAATATTACAAAATGGAATATTCATGGGTTTGCATACTGTATTGTTTGTAGAAGTTATATTGTAGGACAGAATATATTGTGGGATATCTAGAGGCAATGCAGAAGACAAAGTCAGGGCTTTTGCGGCTTTGCATTGCAGGAGTAAACTAAATTGACTCATTTGACTCATTTTGAATGCACAATTACTTTCCCATGTATTAAAATTAATTGAAATGTTTGCTTTGATGTGGTTTGCCTGGAACGTTTGCGTTTTAGTCTGTCAGTTATTCCCTGTGGTTACACCTGAAATGCCTTTGTATTTGTACTACTTCAGATCATTATAAACTAGAACAACGGTTCTTTTGCAGCCAAAATTATTGCTATGAAATTCTGTCCTGAAGGAAAGAAAGATAAACCAAATATGCACTGAAGTCTAGTATTAAAGAAAATGGAGCAAAACAGCCAACCGGTTCTCTTAAGAGGTACACTGCAGATAATAGAAGAAAGAAGGCCTTACAGGACTAGGCTGGAACTTGGGAAAGTATGGTTTATTTTTCAGTTTTGTGATAAACTTCTTGTGTGGTCTTCGATAAATATGTTATAACCAGTTCCTTGTATTGACATCATTCAGTGTTGGTGGGTCAGCGATTTGTGCCGTCATCACAGTAGTGTGCACTGGTTTTAAGACATATCTGTACCCTGAGTCATAAATCTTGCCAGGTCACAAAACAATACTGGCTACTTTGTACTGTTAGGATTTATTATTATTTTAGGCTGTTCAGAGGACCTGGATTGTTTTGTCTTTGCTTTTTAAATCGCTCAGAGTATCTCTCTGCATAATTTTCCAAAGCCTGGTTTAACAACATGAAAAAGCAAATCTGGTCCGGGTTTGAAAAATTCTTCAAAAATATTCTGCAGTGGCCAACGTGTGCTCTGAGGGTTACTTTTCAACACTGTTAGGGTACAAGTCCTGTCATTTGAAATATACTGATGACCTTATATTTATTGTGTCTTTCACAGGAAATTCAGATGGAAGACAGGAACCTGTTCAGCTGTACCCCATACGGGTGAGGGACAAAAACGGAAGACACAAGAGTGAATGAAAACTCCTGATAAAAGCTGTGCCTGTAATGTTTGTTGCTTGCTGCATTGTACACAGTCTGAGATGTAGAGGGCAAATGAACTACTGTTTGGACTAGCTGGAAAGGCAGTGTCATCTCTGAGATACTGCAATTGCTAAAGGTCTACGTATTAGGCTCCTTCTTAAGACAAAGCTAAATATGTGCATAATATATACTATTGTGTAACATTTTTATCAAATGAGTCCTGGTTGTATTTTAAGTTCTGGTTATAGTCATTTCTTGTGGCAGCGTATTTTTGCTTTGTGCGGTTGTCTTAACATTGTTTTCTGTTTTGTTTTTTTTACTTTGTAAATGACGTGCATTATTTAACTGAATATCTGGATTGCATTCGATGCATGTTTTCCATTATTGGAAAGACAAAAAGTATTGTCAAAATAAAAATAACTGCTGCTGTATTGTCACATGCCCATGCTATGAAGATAAAAATGTTTGGGAGCGGTATATAGAAATGTTTTCTGCACCTAAGGATGCAGAGTGCAGTTGATGGATTTGATCTTAGCAGATGAAGGCAGAGCTTACAGTTCTTTTTATATCTGCTGTTCCTCTGGTTTTATAGAGTCAATTTTTTAGATGCAACTATGTGACATTAGGGGAGAGAGAAGGAGTATCCCACTATAAGAGCTTTCAGGTGTACGGAGAGGCTGAAAATTGCCAGGCCAGGGTATTGTTTTCGAATCCAGTTAAGCGCAGGCCACCGTGCACACCACTGTGATAAGTTATCAAAAAACCGAATGGGCCAAGTGTGATTGAATTAACATTTAAACAAATACACCTTTAAAGTGGGACATAGCACACTTCTGACCGCGGGGCAGAAAACAGGTAACGCAGGCAGAGAGAGGCCAGCCAATCCAGGCAACGCGCAAAGCAGAGCGGGCAGCTGGAAAATTGCCAACATATTTCCTAGCTGAATCAATCGCACAACCATTATAATGCAATGACTTAATGACTGTTAAATTTACTGATGAGTTTAACAGGTGTGAAAATATTGAAGTACTTTGTCATCTCTTTCACGCCGCAGATTTATATTACAAGCATGGGTATGCATTTTATAGCCATTTAGTAGAGTCTCCAGGACTGGGGCAGGTAGAAATCTCTGTGTCATTCCCAGCCTGTGGGGAGCTGGGTAGATTAAGAAGATCCGGGATAAAGAGTCACTCTTCATCAACTTAAAATGGTCACAGAGCTCTGACTGTGAATGTTAACTCAAGTAGACTGCTTCACTCAAGCATTTTTTCTAGTACCTGCTTACACACTGATAGAGGTTGAGTTACCTATAGAGTGACTGAAGAGTATAACGAGGTCTTGGACCTCAACATAACATAGGCAGAAGCATGGAATACAACTGCTCTGTTATAAGTTTTTAGTTTGAAGCAAGAAAAACAGCAGTGATGTCTGGTCAGGATGAGCATAGAGGAGTAGTGGGTACAAAACATAAATGCATAAAGTCAGGTAATTTGTAATGGAGCATGGAACAGCAGAAGAGGACTTCCACATGCAAGAGTTGTCACAGGATAGGACTGAATCAATTTCTGTTATAGTATGAGAAAAGTCATCCAAAATCCTTGCAAACCAGTTCACATAGTGAAAGTAGCATAAAAACGTAGATGATTTAAGATAGTGATTAGAAAAAAAAAAAAAGGAAAAAAAAAGAATATTTCTGGACTCAAGTCCAAAATTACTTAATTTAACTCACAGGGACTTTCAAATATCAGAGATTCAGGACCTAGCAATTTGTCAGAAGTTTAGCTTTTCTTAAAAACAGGTGTTTTTTTTTTTTTTTTTTGTTTTTTTTTTTGTTTTTTTTTTTTAGGTTTTGGAAAATAACTTTAAAATTAAGGGCTACTGAATTAAAAGACAAATGAAAGGGTGTCCTTTTTTTGAAGTCTATTATGTTTTAACTTTAAATGTAATCTGATGTTATTGTGTAGTTTGATAGGGTTTACTGGAAAGCTTAGACTAAAAGAGGTATAATAAATGTCCTTGAGCATTGTCTGAGAGAGTCTGATTCCATCTGACAAAAACATACTACAAGAGCACTAATATCCAGTGACCTCAATTGCTGTTTATAGATGGCAAGAAATCAGTCAAATTACCACATTTTTAATTTATTTTTGAATTACTTTTCATTTTAATGAATCAAATGGTTTGAAGAATTTCATCTGTAGCAGGGGCCTGGAGCATCTCCCCTATGAGGAAAGGCTGAGAGACCTGGGTCTGTTCAGCCTTGAGAAAAGAAGACTGAGAGGGGATCTCATCAATGTTTATAAATACCTGAGAGACAAAGGGACATGGCTAACCTCTTTTCAGTGGTTTGTGGGGACAGGACAAGGGGTAATGGCCACAAAATGGATCACAAGAAGTTCTGCACCAACATGCAAAAGCACTTCTTCACGGTGAGGGTGACGGAGCACTGGAACAGGCAGCCCAGGGAGGTTGTGGAGTCTCCTTCTCTGGAGATATTCAAGGCCCGTCTGGACGCCTACCTGGGCAGCCTGCTCTAGGGAACCTGTTTTGGCAGTGGGGTTGGACCCAATGATCTCTCGAGGTCCCTTCCAACCCCTACAATTCTGTGATTCTGTGAAGATGGGCCTGTTATCCTAAAGCATGGTCTCATAGCACTGAGAACACTTACCAAATCTATTAGCATTGCAAATGTTTTTCTTATGCTCCAAGGATTTGCCTCTAAGCCTTTTTATTAAATGATACTAAGCTCTTTGCCTTCCACATATACCAAGCAGAAAATTAAACAAGTAAATTAGAATGTGCTTCCCAAGTTCCTTATTTTGATCTTATGAGTTTGATCAAACAAAAATTTTCATTTTGGGACTTATAGACATATGATACAAATGACCGATAGGACTGATAGGACTTTTCTGTAGCAAGTATATTTTATATACTTGTCACTAAGTTGTAGTTTCTATTTTATTTGTTTCTCTGTTGGTTGGTTGGTTGGTTTTTGTTTGTTTGTTTGTTTTCCAGAAAGAAGAAGCTCAGTTTCTCATGTCTTTCTTGTTACGTAACAAATTCCCTGATTTTAATAATCCTGAACCCTGATTTTAATAACCCTAAACTCTGAAAATTTGCTTGAAGGGAGAGGGGGAATATATCTGATCTCTCAATGGGACAACTTAGAAGACTGCAATGAAGAAAGTCTTGATAAAAGTAGAAAGGTACTGTGCTCCTTCTTCAGGTCCTCTCTGGGAAACAATTGAATAATCCCTCTTTTAAAACAAAGTTAAAACCAGTTAAAACAAACAAACAAACAAACAAAAAGAAATGCACATGTGCTGTTTCTGCTTTCCTAATCACCACCTGGCTTCTAGCTCCTTAAGGTATTCATTGAACCAATATTAGTTATGTTACTGAATTTTTGGTAACAGTGATACTGATCTCCTAGCTCACAGAAAACAGCAATTTAAACTTATAGTTTGCATCCCTTTTGCAAAACCAGCTGGTAATCCATGAGGTGGTTTTCCAATAAACTTTCCACTGCACTGTTCTTATTTTTGAAAGGCTTTGCAAACAGGACTTAAGATGTTTAAAAATAGTGCGTTTGGTGATTTTGTTGTTGTTGTCGTTCATGTGTCCCCTACCAGCTTGTGCACCCCTGGCCTCCTCATTGGCACAGCGGCATGAGAAGCAGAACAATCCTTTACTTCTGTGCAAGCACTGCACAGCAACAACTAAAACATTGATGTGTTATCAACAGTATTTTCATCACAAATGCAAAACATAGCACCACGTGAGCTACTATGAAGACAATAAATTATCTCAGCCATAACCAGTACACAAGAATAGACATATTATATTGAAGTACGTTTTATTTGTTAGTATTTTAAAAAGACCAGGGAACGTGTCAGTTATGGAAATAAAAAGCATTGAATCCATAGAATTTGTGTTTCTTTCCCTCAGTAATGTTATCTCTGAGATCTTTTGTCTCTCCATTTATAGAATCATGAAAACGCTTTAGTGCTGCTGTCTTAGAGAAGGAATCCTGCAGCTCCAGCAGTGCTGTCTGGCGCTCAAGAACCTCATAGCCAGGGATCCATTCAGGCAGTGCTGTCTCTCTTTGCCTCTCTGGTCTCCATGCAGGCTGACTTGCTTCCTGATACCAGAGGTTGTGCAATTCAATTCTTCTTCCCTTGCTGTTTACATCCTGTGGTAAGACTGGTTTATTTAGGCTAACTGGGTTTTCCCATACTGTATGTTGGTCCAAATGTTTGGGCTTGAAATCTTCACAGGAAAGGGAATGTGCAGATTTTGGAAGGGATTCAAGTTAAGACATTCCTGAAAACTGCCTCTTGTACAGTGCTTCTGTTTGCCACGTGTCAGCGATTTTCTGAAATTCGTTTATTGGCAGCCCTGTATCCAGACAATGATCTTTCTGGTAACACAGGCGAGGCAGTTGGGCCTGCTCCTGGCAGGAGCACTGTTCTTGCAGAGTAGATTCGTGGGGACGTCGGCCTTGAAGTAAACGTGCAGTGCGCCCTTCAAGAGGTCTCACTTGTGAGAGACTAGAGAGAAATGTTTCTTTCTAATGGAGGAAGGAACAGAATTAACAGTGTAATTTAAGTCTCTTATTTTAGCAGGGATTGGTGTAACCATTTTCTGGGACTAGTGAAATTTACTCAGTTATGTGTCTATCTTTACTGCCTCACATTGTGGAAAACGAGGGAAGCATCATTCCTAGGAACTTGGAGTACTGTGCCAGGTGTGAGAACTTTGTCACTCTTGGCTACTACTTCACTCTGATAGTATGCAAAACAGGCTGGCAAAGGGAATCAGTCCAGACAGTCATTACTGCCCTGCCATATAGAGAGATTAGAGTTGGTCTTTATGCTTTGGAAAAGAAAAAATAATTCTGCTCCATCCCTATGCACAAGATGCAAATGGATATAATTAGATTGTGCTGTCATCTCTTTTTTTTTTTTTTTTCTGTAAGAATCTGTTTTCCAATTTGTGGTCTTCTAAACAGTATGATAGTATAAACAGTGACTGAAATGGGCCTGGCTAAGAGCAAAGTCAGCACCCTGAACTTCAGAAGATCCAGCTTCCAGCTGTTCAAAGAATTAGTGGACAAGATCCCCTGGGACACAGTTCTTAGGGACAGAGGATCTGATCAGAGCTGGCAACTCTTTAAGGGTAGTTTCCTTAGAGCACAAGAGCTCTCTATTCCCATACGCAATAAATCAAGCAGGGAAGGTAGGAAACTGGCATGGTTGAAAAAGGACCTGCTGGTCAAACTTAGGCAAATGAAGGAAATGCATAGACTTTGGAAACAGGGCCATGTGTCCTGGGAAGAGTACAGAAACACTTGCCAGACGTGTAGGGATGGGATCAGGAAAGCCAAAGCACTGACAGAACCTAACTTGGTGAGGGATGCAAAGAATAACAAGAAGGGGCTCTACTGGTACATTGGCCGCAAAAGAAAGACTAAGGAGAGCATATCGCCTCTGACAAATGAAGACAGAGAACTTCTAACAACAGATATTGAGAAGGCAGAGGTACTTAACAACTTCTTTGCCTCAGTCTTCACTAGTGGTCAGGCTTCCAATGTCTCTTGAGTCCCCAAACCTCTAGGCAGGGGCTGGGGGAGCAGAGTCCTTCCCACTGTAAGTGAAGAGCCAGTTCGGGACCTCCTGACGCAACTTAACAACTAGAAGTCTATGGGACCTGATGACATGCATCCCAGGGTCCTGAGGGAATTGGCTGATGTAGTTGCCAAGCCACTCTCCATTATATTTGAAAAATTATGGCAGTCCCATGATTTCCCTGGTGACTGGAAAAAGGGAAACATCACTCCCATTTTTAAAAAGGGTAGAAAGGAAGACCCGGGGAACTACAGACCGGTGAGCCTTACTTCTGTGCCTGGCAAGATCATGGAATGAATCCTCCTGGAGTCAATTTTAAGACACATGCAGGACAAGGAGGTGATCGGAGACAGCTAGCATGGCTTCACCAAGGGCAAATTAAGCCTGACCAATCTGATGGCCTTCTATGATGGAGTGACTGCATCAGTTGACAAGGGAAGACCAACTGATGCCATCTACTTGGACTTCTGAAAGGCTTTTGGCGTGGTCCCACACAACACCCTTATCTCTAAATTGGAAAGGTATGGATTTGAAGGGTGGATCACCCAGTGGATATGGAGTTGGCTTGATGGCTGCAGCCAGAGAGTAGTGGTCAGTGGTTCTATGTCCAGGTGGAGGCCAGTGACGAGTGGTGTTGTTCAGGGGTCTGTCTTGGGACTGGTGCTTTTCAATGTCTTCATCAATGACATAGGCAATGCACCACTGCTCGAATGTTGTTACCCTGTATCTGTCATTTATCATGTTGAGGCTTCAGATACCAGTGCAGAGTCAAAGCTACATTGTATAGGGACTGTTCATACAAAGTATGTTTGAGTCCTGTACCCAAAGAGTGGACTTCAGCAATTACTGTGCTGAACAGTCCAAATTTTTGATATTTAATGTATGTATCTTTTAAGTGGGATAATGTTGCTCAGATAAATCAGCATGGCCTCTACTGATCACACTTTGGAAGCCAGAGGGCAATAATACTGCTCTGTTTTGAATTAATGTAAGCTGCTTGTTTGGATTTTCATTTCCAGAGACAAGCTGTTGAAGGTGTTCTTTGAAGTTTTCATCATCACAAAGGAAAACATTTGTTTCTTCATCATGCTGGAGAAAAAGCCAGACAACTTTTCCGATTCAGTTATCAAAGACTTGTAAATACCATTTCAGAAGGGGTTTAATTTCTTGGAATTAAAATAAAATAGAAAAAAAGCACAACAATTTGGGGACTTTTTATCCAGGGCAATTTTTTGACTATAAAAAAAGAAAATGACAGCATCTTACGTTGGCTGACCTGCTTCTCATATATTTGTGCAATCACATATGAAGGCATTAGAGACAAAGAAGTTTGAACCTGCAAGTACTGTAAAGCCAGCAGTGCTGTGAAAGGGTGAGCAGGACATTTTTTACATGCAAAATTGCTTAGTTGGTAACAATTATAACTGTGTACGTACTCAGCATGACAATGTGCAGGTGTCACTGAAAGGGCTTAAGCCATTACAGGTAATGATGCATTAGCAAAAAGCAAAACAAGCTGATTTGCTATTCGTATCTACAATGTTATGCTTTGTTTGCATGGGTAGCATTTAATAAAATAGTATTTTTAGACTTTCATACAGGCCACACTGACTATCAAAATTTTTGAAGACAATAAGCATGGAGTTTCCCTATCTATGTTCATGCCTATGTTCTTAAAAGTAAGTATTTGCAATGAAATAGAATTTGGCAATGTTACTGATGCATCCTTAGGGAAAAAAAAAGCAAACCACTCACATAAATGGAGAAGGATGAATCACAGGAACTCTGCCAAACTTAAACTGGTATAGTTAGTAAGGACACAGGAGTCTGCAATGATACTAAGTCACTTATCAAATAAAGCACCGTGCAATAAAGACAATAAGCTGATGTGGAGCTGTGGAGCTGTGCTGATTAACACCAGCTAAACGTCTAGCCAGGATGTTTCAGTCTCTGCAGTACTGCACGGTTCATAAGAGCTGCCAACTCATTTTATGGAGACTATTACTTCTACTTTCCAAGGCAAAAGGTCCTTTGAATTGCTGTCATGAGTTGGTGGCAATTTTAAATGATAAGATAAAAAAAATATGCAGATGTCACCGTAACCTACTCCCAGCACCTCATACCCTGAACAAATCACTAATCCATTACATAAGTTCTGTCAGGAAGCTCTGTCAGGAGTGATTTAGTATACAGAACTTTAGCCTTTCTCTTAGAATGATTCTTGCCTTGCATTTAAGTGTTATTAAAGGGAGGGCTTAATTCTTTTAGTTGAATCTGGTAATACTCTTGTCAATATTACTGTGGTGAAAGCATCAGATTTTTAGTAAAGGCAGTACTTACAAGTTCCACGTCTGTACCTAGTTCTCCAGTTAGTCTGCCAACTGCTTTCATGTAATAGTCATGCAGTATAAGGGGATTCATAGGACCTCTTCCTTAATGGAGACATATTTTATTGTCACATGTTTTTATCAGTTAGGAAAATGAAAATTAGTGCTCAGCCCCCCTGAAAAATCTCAGATAATCTACAGTTTTTATGACCTAAATGACAAAAAAATTATTTTATTTTTTTTAGAGAGAATTAGAGGGTGACATCTTGTGGTCTTTCGTTGCTATTCCAAGTAAATGAAAAAAAAATTGCTTACCTGTGAAGTTCCGACTGTATGTTGTGATCCCCTGAGCCCTTTCAGTGTTTCGTAGCATGTTGGTTGTTCTTGGAGAGAGGTTATGTTCTAGCTCTTTAAAAGTGGAATTAGGGGCCACCATCTTGGATTGGAAGTATATTGAATTTGGATAGTACATTTGTTGGATATATTTGTTTGGATAGTATATTTGACCCTTTTCCTCAGCAAACTTAGGAAGCTGAAGGATAAGAAGAAACAGGTAAGGCATAAACCAAATGCACAGAAAAACAATGTTTTAAAAGTTTAAAATATCCCTCCCATAGTATGCTTAGTATGCTAAATTAGCATATTAGAAAATGCTAATAAAAATCTTCAGTACAGTATTTCTACTCAAATAGGAAGATTTAACAGTCACGTAATTCATTTGAATTCAGTTCAAAGAACTTGGAATCAACTTATGCATGGTAGCCACACCAAGGCAGAACATTACATGCTATATAAAGTTTCTTTTGCAGTCACAATAACAGCCTGAAAATGGACTGCCACTTTGATTTTCCCCTGCCACATTCATGAGACTGTGTGTCTCCAAAGGCTGTATCTTTCTTTGTTTACCACTGTCTTTTCCTACATTCTTCACGGCTTTTGTCTGTCATCAAACTTCAGGCTATATCCCTGTAGGAAGAGAACAGCTGTTTAACAACTGTTTAGGCTGAAGGACAGCAGAAACCATCTTCACCACCAGATGGTTGTCTCAGGCAGAGGGGATGGTGGTGACAAGTTGCTGAGGGCTGGATCTTATACCCCTGATCGAGCTGACTGACACGTGCCCATGACCAACTGGTAGGAGCTTTGGGTTAATTCACACACCAGCAGATTCATACTGCATTTTCTGTGCATGATTTTTACAAACAACAACAGCAAACAATAAAGTTTGATGAATTGTGATGCTGGTTTTGTACTCATATTGTCACCTTCAGCAGAATAACTGAATTATTCTAGATGTCTGATAAAAATGAAACTGCAGTGTATGCTTGCAAGAGCTTTGTTTCCAACCGTGGTTCTGTCATTGACTACATAATAATTACTCTGAGTTTTGTAGAAGCAAGATGTAGAAAGGGCAAAAAAAAATTAAACATAACCTTGCTGTGAAAATTTTAAAACATAACCTTCCAGTGGTAAAAGTCACCCACATGTGATCTGCGTCATCTGTACTTAACCAGAGATTTCTGCTTCAGTCAGTGAGCAGTGGAGCATCCTGATCTTTAAGGAAACCAAACCATACGGAGGGAACAGCAAATGGAGTTAAAGTGTTTTCTGAGTGCCAGCAGTAGCTGCCCCCTTAGCTAGTAATTCCGAACCTGCTAAGCTTTGCTGGAAATAGATCTTGGCCTCCAATGATCTTTCTGTTGTGCAAAAATAGGCTTTGTAGTCACAATAAACCCACCTCCGCATGTGATTAATGTTTCTTACATTGAAAAATGATCATTGAAAAGCGACTGAAAATGACTGCTCCTGGCATTATATGTTCTGTGGAGAGATACTTGGTTTGGGTGGACAAGTACCCCACAAAAAAAATGGCTCATATATCCAATTAGATACTTAATTGTACAGTACTGGCAGTGACTGGGAATGGCAGCTCATTAGTGCAAATTAACCTACTACTTAACGTTATCATCTTTTACAGTACTGAAGAGCTTCTTAGACACGCCAGCGTGTGCTTCTTCTGTTCCACACAGTTACTGCCAAACCCCTTCTGAGGAGCAGTGCCGTGGCGCTGGCTTTCTGCTGTCCCAAATTCCCCTTGAGCCTCTGTGGTCAACAGCTGCTAAAGACTGCTCATCGGTTTATGCCGGTGGTCAGCAGAGTCATCCAGAATGAAGTACCTGTCAGAATCCCAATGCAGTAGACTGTCCCCAAGGAAAAGCAAAATTTTTCATCTGATGCATTATGTAAGCCACTCCCAGGACAAAATTCTGCTGGGGTTAAAAAACTACATGTCACAACGGCTTACATGGTGTTCTGTAAAAATCAGTTACTATGTCATTCTAGACCTCATTCCACCATCTGTATGGTGATAAAATATTTTAAATCATTCAGAACTTCTTTCAGGGGTAACTTTTGTCCTCAGCAAAGGTGTGGCAGACATGGCGTTTGCCCAGAATTTGTTAGTTTTTGATCCCTCTTGATGCATTTTTTTCCTTTCCCCACCACTCCCTCAGACTGTGAAGAATCATTTGCCTGACAGAAGGTATCAGATACACTGAATGATACATATTTATGGGGAATAACACTTAAGAGCTTTAAGAGCTCTGTTGACTTCTGAGTCTACAAGGTCTTCATATGAGAAAGAGGTTAATTCATCAGTCTCAGTGCTGAGGTATCTCCCATGGAGAATGCAACAATCAGCATGCAGAGCTCCAATTTAAGCCAAGATGCTTAGCTTGGTCACTGATATTCTCAGATCCTGGCTGTATGGAGCTTCATTAGAAAGGAGTCACAAGACTTAAGCAGAGTTTCTAAATAAGATTCAAGAATAAATGATAAATCCTCAGAGAGCAGTCTTACCTTTGGTCTTCCTTAGAACAACCACATTATAAGGATTGCTAGGGATATTGGGGTGGAAGGGCTGATGATTGCTTGCATCGATCCCAGTGTCTCGATCCTCAGGTGATCTGAAGTTTGGGAACATGGCATACCTAGAGATGTGTGTCTGGTAGAGATGAGAAGTGGGAAATGGCAGTCACAGCGGTCTTGGATTGGTTTCAGTTGGCAGGAGGATGAATGAAAAGAAAGAAAATTTCCTTATTTCACATTTCCTTATTTCACATTTCACAGAGCTTTAGCATTAAATATGACACTTTGCAAGAACTGGGAGAGAAGTAAGAAGCAGGAAGGTGACATCTTTGTTCTTTAATCCTCTTTTGCTTGTACCCTACCATGAATTCACAATGATCATTCCCTTGCCTGCTCCTATATTGTCTGCTTACATGAAAGAGAATCATTAGATTTATATTTGCAAGTTGCAGAACTGCATACCCGGGCCACTGACACTCCCCAGTCAAAGGCGCAGTGGCTATGCCTCTCGACAGTGAAGTACAACAGTGAAGTGGGTCTGTTGGTTATAGCAATTTCTCCCTGATGCTTAAAGATGGACCCAGTCAAAATGGAGAAAGGATGCCTCTGTCAGACCCCAAATGCAAGTAAAAATGTTTGCTTCTATCCTTATAGTCTTCCTGTTAGCTACAATTATGTATGAATAAGTCTTTCAGAACAACACAATTGTTGTGACTATCACAAACCATATCAGAGATCACCATATTCAGGAATTTACTCTGCCCTCGATAGAATGCAGGGCAGGATTGCTCTGCGGAGAGAGGTGCCCACTCCAGAAATCATAAATGACTGAAGAATTGATGAGAAATCTTTCCAGGGGAAATTTATTCCCTGTAGACTCCAAAAATGGCAGAGGTGAAAGGGGTAAGCAAAGAACGACTGTCATGAGGAACAGCGTGAAAAGAGATGGTGGTGGTGGTGGGAATAATGAGTGAAGAAAACCCATCACAACGGAAGCAGTGTCATCTGCCATTTGGACTAGGACTAGGACTATTGGGCTAGGGCACTGATGTAAAACCAGAATAATTAATACTCTTGTTAGCTCTGCAGATGACTTCAGTGGCTTCGTTAGTTGCCAACCATTTATTGCCATAAAATAATCACAATCAAAAGGTGCATCCTTACAAATATCACTTCTAATGGGGTGTTGCATGAAAGAGCATTCCCATGAGTAGCTTAAAGAAAGAAGGAATCAGGAGTTGCTTCTTTATTGCCTATGCTGTTCCTCAGCAAGAAAAGAACCACAACTTTGTATGTAAACAGTCAGACCAATTCACATTTACTGTTACGTGGCTTAAGGGAAGGGAAATGTGAACTTCCAATTCTTGCGCAGCTTCAATTGAAATTAATAGTAGCTGAGTTTGAGCATGCAAAATCAAAATTTGTGTATAAGGAGGTATTTATTTATGAGAGTAAGAAGGATAAAGCTAAACTGGAAAGCTTTATGGGGTACTGAGAACCAGGACTTCACAGAGAGTTCCAAGGTTGCTGTGGCTGTTGTTTTCAGCTTTCAGTTTTTCATGACAAACTAATAAAAAAAAATAAAATCCTGAAATAACAGGAATCTTCTGAGGAAAATAAAAGGCTTCTGAGGAAAATGAAAGGTTTAAATGAGGTTTATTCCAGTAAGAGAGAATAGCACCCCTTTTGGATTTTTCTAAATTCGACCATAACTGCATGCAGCAGCTTACTGAGAGCAAATGCCTTTCCCCAGGTGCTGCTGAAAGCAAAGTCTTGACCTTAATTAGCAGCCAAATTCATCTGTTCCTGAGTCAGTCCATCATGAGGTAACAAGTCGTTTTACCAAGCTGAGCTCTTTCTAGGCTTCCCTCTCCCAAATCTGCTTTATACATACATTAGATTTGCATACTTTCATTCTCGTTGGGTAAAGAGGCTATGAACAACACAGCCAGGAAAACCTAATTAGCCCATAGGCAAGTCAGCAAGATCAGTATTTGTTAGGAGAGTGGGTGTGCTGGGCAAACACTGATAACCTGCTAAACCTATCACTATATGCTTTGTTTGAGAGAGAGCTTTTTGCCGCTGCTTACTGCCAAGGAACTTACACGGTGCAATTATGGCTATAAGAGAAAGGTCTTGTCGTTTTATTTCATTAAGGACGTGATGAGGTACAATAAAGGTGAAATGTACTTACTTAGCCAAACTGCTTGGTGGCTTACGAAGCTTGTATTAGGGAAGAAAAAGAGTTACTTGAAAAGACCCACTTTCATTTGCACCTCCCATACTTTATCTGAATCAGTGCAATCAATATACATTAGGGACAAATCAATGTGTAAGCAGCGCAGGCAATGTTATTACTGGTATCACTCATTCCACGAGAAATGTTTGGTGTTGCTAGGTGCCAAAGGCTGAAACAGTGCCTGGAACAAGTGGTATGCAGAATGTCTTCTTAAAAGGAGTGAGGGAAAAAATCTAGCCTCTTACACTTCTGTGTAATAAACTCCATATTAATTAACAACTGCATGTGCTATTAGTAAAAATAAATCAGTAATGCAAAACACAAAACGTATCCTATTCACACTTGCAGGGAAAGTACTTATTAATTCCATGCTGATATATTATTTATATTTTACTATGGAGACTTATTTTATGCTTCAAATGAATTTTTAAAAAGCAGCCAAAAGAAAACACTAAATTTAAAGGGCAAGAATTTCATCACTGAGGCTAGCTAAGAGTCTCTTGGTGATTGTACCAAGACAGAAAAATGTCTAAGATTAAAAAAAAATAATTACTTTGCTTAATGGTTCTGTGTGGTATAATGAAAAACAAACAAACAAACAAAAAGACAACTTTATTACTGGACTTATCATCTAGTAAAAAATCTAACTGGCTCACCTAGAGCTGTAAAATCCTCACATTTTTCATGAGGAAGCCTAAATTACCTGATCTTGCTTGAAAGGGTCTTTATATGGGTAGGAGAAATTGTCTGATGATAATCTTTTCTTAAGCTTTATTATTTGCATGGTGTTCATCTGAACTTTCTTGATTCTACGGGCCATATACCAAAATCTTCATATTGCCAAACCCCCTCATATTTCTCAGTGAGGAGAGAGATGTCCAGGATTCATTCCCTAGCAGAAGGTGCCTAAAGAAGTTCAGTACAATCCTGTGCTCATTTCTTTCCACACTGAAATGGTTCTTTTGAAGATAAACTTTCATGTGCCAGATAATTTTGTTCACGTGTTGTTCCGATACAACAAGCAGTATTTGTGCATTTCATTGTGAAGTCTCTGCTGTGGTTCTATGGGACTCAGTGTGATCACCAAGAAGTGCTACATCTCCCAAATAACCATGCCAACATAACTCATGCCTCAACTGAGCTAAGCAAAAGATCTGCTTCCCTTTTAGTGCGTGATGCTACGAAGAACAGCATTTAAACATTACGTGTTGGATTTTGACAACCGTTTGTATACTGTTATAATGATCTGGGACTCTGATTCAAACTTTGTCTTGAAAAATGAAAGCTTTTACAGAAATAGCCACACTTACAGAAAAACAATCTTTAGATGCTTTTTCCATAGATACTTCTAATTGGTTTTCCATTTCTACAATTAGAACAGAAATTGCTCAGTGCTTTAGACATGGAGGAAAATTCTTAGTGTTTATTCTCCCTTCACATTATGTTACAGTGTGAATTGTTACATTCTTCATTGAATTCATTGGACATATTCCTGATACAAATATGCAAGTATAAGGAGAATAAGCCTGCTTTGTGCTCTATCATGGCAGAACTGTTTAAATACCTTTGTAGATCACTTCTCATTATAACACGAGGCACCAATAAAATAAGGATAACTATGCATTTTCGTGACTGCTGTGATTCAGAGAAGCTTTGTGAGCTCAGGTTGTAACAGCCAGCAAAGCTTTACATTTTCAAAGGTGTCCAGTTATTTAGAGTGTCCCTTACATTTTTAAAACTCAAACTGGGTTATCAGTCCTGAAGCCACTCAGAATGGATGGCACTATAGAAAGGTCGAGCTCCAACAGGAAAGGAAGAAAGGAGTAGTAATTTTTCCAGACTTGGGTCTGAGAGGCTTTCAGTGAACTTCTAGTAGGCTGGAGTCTGCTGGTGTCACACAAAATGCAGTTGCTCAGTAATCATTATCTGCCCCTTTATGCTCAGTCCACAAAGAATATGGAGTCTATCACGGTCAAAGAAGTCAGGCTCAAGATGGAGGGACTTATGCTGCCAGTTCAGAAAGCCCTAGAACAAGTCCATGGAGTGGTCCCGTTGGACACTGTCCCATTTCCCTAGCAATGAGTGCAGTTTGGGCACTTTGAGCTGCACGTCAGGGAACCACCAGGGCTCAGGGAGCTGGGGCAAAAGCAGAGGAATGGAACTGCTGTGTGGCATGATATGCAGTGAAAGCAGATTAAAACCCACGTGGAGAAAACACAGTTTTGATTCATTCTGTGGTGCTGCTGAATGCACCCAAAACTTTGTTGGTGTGAATTGTCTTTGGAAGGACAGTTGTAAATGCACTGATGCAGTGTGTGTGTGTTGCTAAGGTTCTAGCAATGGCTCAAGGATGTTTTTCAAGGCCTTTCAGAATTTTTATGGTCTTGTTTGATGTGAACTTGAGGACTCATAACACCTTTAGATGGAAGGAGGCAACTACTTTTCTCCGGTACATTTGACAGGGATGGCACATGTAGCCCACTGCTAATGCACTTGCAAAAATACATCTGTGCAAACCAAGTGATTCATTCTAATGCAGGACTGCACAAGGATATGTAGGGTGCATATTTAAGGCAAAAGCATAGTTGTCTCATGAAGGTGTACAGAGTTACTGCAAATGTCTGATATTTCATTTCCCGCAAAAGACAGTAATGGCTCAAAGGAGCCCTCACAGGCTATAAGGTAAATAAACTGAGTATTAACAGCTCCCAAGTAGACCTGCAGAGCAGCACTCAATGGGCATTTTTCAAGAAATGTTCTATGTGGCTGTCACCGCTTAATAGTCTCTGACAGCAGGAAGAATATTTGCTCTGAAAGACCTTGAACTATGAACATGACAGATTTTTTTGGTGTGTTTCACTTTTCTTTTTAAAGGATACACTCTCTCTTTCAATTTAAAGGTCTTTAAAAGACAGAGAAAATATAATCTTAAATGGAAACAAATGTTTAAACCAGAACAAAACATAAACCATAATATATTTTAGAGACCCAGCATGTTTCAGATGAAGATGTGAGTGCAAAATAATGGAGAAAGTACATCAGTGTGCTAATGATCAAACATTCAGTGTCCAAGGTTGTGTACTTTTGAGTATGTGTGGGGGCAGAGTCTAACCTATGCTTGTATAAAACCTACTTGTTCCTTATATAGCCAGCACAAGGCCATATAGTTACAGCAGTTCCTGGTTAGTTCGTCTTAATGAATCAAATCCCCAGAAATGTGCCTGTCCTGAGTATGTGGATGTTCCGTTCTGGTAAGCAACTGGCATGAGGAAAACCCTTGCTGTGAAGTGAACAGGTCTCAGAGCATCCTTTACTAAGATGCATTTTAGGTTGAGCAGCCTAGGAATTACTGAAAACACTCCTACCCTGTGCAAAGAACAGTTTTAAATTTTACTCCACAATCTGCCTGTGCTTCTGCTGTTTCATGGATACCAATATACATGTCATGTAACAGGACAATTATTTGACTAGCAAGTCACAGTGGGCCAAATTTTTTTCTGGTACTCCATCCCATTCTGGGATGGATTAGGAAATAAACCAGAATCAACCAGTTTTGCTATGCAACGTAAAAGAAACAAATACCCATGGAAGTGGTCAGTGTTAAAGGATGAGTGAGCCTGTTTCTGCATTTGTTGTATATCTCAAACTTGAAGTGTATGCACAATTTCAAAAGGTCACGGGCCAGTTCTTGTCTCTAAGTGCTTGGGAGATATGCAGGAAGAAACTTGCAAGGAAACTTGCTACTTCCTTGTAGCTTGTAATCAAATTATGCAAAAGCAGCACAGCCAATACCTCTAATGTGCATTGCTGGTGAAAGGCCATATGCTTTCCCAGTATGAAGGAGTCTTGGCCTGTGCACTCTTGTAGGTAACCAAATTCAACTCTTCTTGTCCTGCTTACTGTAATGAGGTAGTAAAAAGAAGAGCCTGCAAAGAGCAGTTGACTACAAAGAGCAGGGTGGGAGGTTTCCTTGTGTAGCTTCTGTGGCTTGTTTACAATTAGCTCTCCTGCTTTTCTGGAGTGTGTTGAGTCTGCACAAAATGGGGAGCAGGTACCTCACATGCAAGGGGGCTAAATGGAGACTGGTGAGGGTCAAACAATACCCCTCACAGCCCTATAAAGATAATTGAAAAAAAATAATCACAGAATTGTTCTCAGGTTTCTAATGTGCTGTAGCTATTAATGCTGACATGAGAGGTGTAGCTTCTTTCATTTTCTGCGTTTGAAGAATTTACATTTAAACTTTAAATTACTTTAAGCTGAATTAATCTCAGTGGTTTAAGCAATGTTAAATGTTTTGCTGGTGCCATCAAGTGGCAAAATGTTGGATTGCAGAAGTGCAGCCCCATCCAAATTCACTCAATCTTTCTCTTAAGCAGTAGCAGTGAGGAAAACAATCCTTGCCAACCCTCCTCCTAAAACGCATCTATATATATATATACCAGAAAAATGGACTGAAATACACACGGTGTCATGGTTACTGCAGTTACTTCAATTTAATCTAGATTCTAACTAGCAGAAAGGACAGTATTTTTGAGTATTACAAGGTGATAAAAATGGAAGATCTGTAAAACCAATTCAGAGACCCTTGTTGAAAAGACACCAAACTGAAGGGACACAATGCCATATTCTGAATTTCTTTTCTAGCTGTGTTTGCTGTTGTTTGTTATTTACTAGCTTATCCCTTTTTATGGAACATGTTCCTTCAGATTTCACATATCATATGTGCACTTCATATCACATATGCATAGTATCACCAGAGTGGAATGAATATTCAGTTTGCTGTTAAATTCACAATCTGTGTAACACACAGTTTAAACTTACAGATCGTCATTCATATGCACATCACTTTTTTTCAGCAGGATGACATCATAGTACTGCTCAATGGGAGGGCCTCTGTGCAAAGAGAAAATGTAAATGTAAAATGCTTATGCTTTATATGCTCATATATTTATATGCTCATAAAAATTCAAATCAATGTGTATGTTTGTGTCTTGATTTTTCAGGTAATTCTTAATACCAGAACTCATAGATGCTACCTGTGTGGAAATCTGTTCACAGTTTCAACATCTAAATTATGCAGGGCTGAATTTTGAGAGGTGTCAAGCACCTGTGCCTGAATCTGAAGTTCCTGAGACCGCTGAGTATCTCCATCCATGAAAGCTTGGCCCCTATAGCCCCCAACCATGCACCCCTAACACTCAATAGGAGCTGTGGGAACTGTTTTCACTGTAAGTGGCATCAACCCTATTATATTTTGAACTCCTAGAGGAAGAAGCAAAGATATGCTGTGTGTCCGTCTCACAGAGAAACAGAGTTGCAGCCGCAAGAGTGTAGACTTGTGTATTGTCTTGAGGAACTGTACTCCCTTGTATCTAGAGAGTTTGTTTTACAGGTCTAGAAAGGGTTATTTAGGATATGAGCAGGCTTAAAATTATAAGGGCCAATGAGCCAAACTTATAGTTGTCCTTTTCAAAGAGGTTACCAGGTAAGGCTGAGGGGTTGACTCAAGCAAAGGCCAGCTGGTTATGTTAGATCTCTTGGCAGAGACCATGGATTAGGGTCAGAGCTGAGATTTGGTTTTTAACTGACAACCTGATGAACTGAATTTGAGGCTGGGCCTCTTAGGGTGTCTGTTGACATTTTCCCCTGATAACTGCAATAGTCATTCAGCTTATCTGGGCCAACAGAGACTTCTGGGCTACAGTCAAGGCTGAGGTCAGGAAAAGAGAAAGGAGAAGCTAAACTCAAGTGCAATTTGGGACCAGAGAGGCTCGTGTATGTATTTATAGGCGGAAAGCACTGGGCTAGGGTTTGACCTGGCAGGGAAGGGTGGGGAATATGACTTGGTGTGCAAGGTGCCTTATGTTCTGATTATGTATCAACCCTAAGCTGGTGGGCACTCCACGTGCCCGGTGAAATTGAAGCTTCAGGCCTCCAATGGGCCCATGGGAACTGTTATCATCTTCAGTGAAGCTTCTCTCTGCAGGGATCATGTTTGGTGTTCAGACCTGGAGTCAAGAACAGGGCCTGGACAGAGCAAGGCCGGTGGAGGCAGACAGGCCTGGAACTCATCTCGGCTTGGGTGGTGGCTGTGTAGTGGGTGCAGAGCTAGGAATGGTGAGAGACACACTGCTGAGCTGGGTCTGACTGGATCATGTGTGGCTGAGTGGCGGTTTTCTGAAAAAGTAGCAGCAAAAGAGCATCCAGAAAGCTGACGTGACAGTGGAGCTGTTAAAGAGGAAACCATGTGTGCAAAGAGGCCAAGAGAAGGAGCCCTGGCTCAGAAAGCACACCCTAGATCTCTTCTCCTCATCTGTAGTCTGATGAAGACAGATCTTGGCTTTTACAACAGCTTTCTGAAAAAGCTAGGTGCCTGCTTTTCATTTTTTATGCCTATGGGATTTGTGGATGCTAAGCATTCGGGTAAATTAGGCCAGTAGTGACATTTTAAAGGCCAGGAAGGGTGTTTGGGACAACAGCCAACAGTAAATCATTATCAAATGATGGGCAAAAAATAAATGAAGTATGGAAATTTGGAATTTTAAGTGTTTCAACAAAACACTCTGTGGAGATTTGTGGGTACCAATATGTTCACACATTAATATTTCAGGCGTTGTGAAAAGGGTAGAAGCTTAAATTGCTCCATTTCTAGAATGCAGATATTTGCATGTCTCAGTCTAAATTGCTGTCTAACCCAATATGTGTCTATTGCTATTCTTGTTAAAATCCCTTCACTTAAACATTTTGATTGTATTATTTGTCTAACTTACCTTGGACAAGGGTCAACAGCACTACCAAAATGTTGATGTCCTCTAACAAATGTGCATGGAGACTTGGCCTTTGCCCTCTGGTCTTCTGGCAATACAGGTAATGCAGTTCCCCCATGCACACTTTGTATTCCCCCAGGAAGCTTGAAGCAGGAAAGGGATTCCCTGAATTTTTTATATCTGAAAGAAAGAATCCCCCAAAACACCCTTTAACAGCAGCAAAGGTGATGGTTCCTTGAAGTATTTTAAACAGTGAAAACTTGACTTTATCTTCTTGGCTCTGAGTTACTCACCCTTATTCTGGATAATGTTATTTTGGTGAACTGGCACTAGGAGAAGTAAGTAGAACAGTGACTGTCAATTCTTTAATGAAGGTGAATCAAGTCTATTATGTTTTGATCAGTGGGAGAAGAAAGAAGCTGTTACGTGCAGCATGTGCATCTCACAATATAAGTCTTAGCTGCCTGCACACAAATACCTGCATTGTTCCTTCAGTAAATACTACTGAGTGGCGTATGGACAGTGAACATATACAATGTCACAGGTGGAAGCTTTAGCATCTAATTTCCACTGATTTCAGAATTTGTTATTTGTGCCTTCAAAAACTTTCTCAGTCTCTAGAGAGGGGTGAGAAATGTTACTTTTTAGCCCTGAAGTGGTCAAGCAGTTGGACTCAATGATTTTTGTAGGTCCCTTCCAACTGAACTAAACCTATTCCATTCCATTCTGTTCATTAGTAGCTCTAATTCACACTGAATGCAAGCTGTATCAGATACTTCACATGGATGTGCTAGTGGCTAAGTATATGCAATACATTTTCATACACCTGTGTCATTTGAAATCAAGCAGTTCAATGGGTTTAGGTGCATTATCACCTCACATAGTTTTGGTTAAAAGTGTTCTAAAGATCAGCACCAAACTCACAGAAAATTTGAAGCTTCATTTTCTTTTGGACTGCAGTAGTTTTCCAGTCAGGGATACATACAGGCTCTCTTATTCAAGAGCTAAGAGCAAAAATAAGTGTTATAAATTTGACTTAGTTGTGCAGGATTTTCTGAAAACACTGTGAAGGAGTTAATGAACTGCTGTGATATGTGATAGGCATGGTAACCCTCAGGATCTTTTATTCATGTGCTGTATTCATTCATATGAAACCAGAGAGAGTGATATTTATGTTACCGGGTTGGGAGCTAGCAGCCAGATCTGTGTCTGTTGTCAGCAATTCCATCATGCATGGCTCTGATTCTTGTATGTAGCTAGGCCTCATCTCTGCTACCTCCTCTTGCTGATGCTATGTATTTCTTTACTGATGAGTGAAGCATCTGGACATGGTTGCATACCATGACTGTGGTGCAGCCACTGCTCTGCTATCACAACACAGGACCAGGTGAACCACACAGATATCCCAGCTTGCTCCCAGCTAGCTTGGACTTCTCTGCCGTGAGAAAGATACAGACACAAAGCTGCTGTATGGTGGTTTGTTCTCTGTGGTTTCTTGGCAGCACAGTGCCATCCTGTCATTTAGTTTCTTCTTTGGGCATCAGGACCACTCTACAGCTACCTAATGCTGTTCCTTTATCCATTCTGCCATGATGCAAGGGACAATACATTTATTGTAAGGTGAACTAAAATAAAAATTTGTACATTTGTACTTCTTCATTTGTATTGTAGGATGAACGAAAATAAAAATCTGATGTTCTGAGGATTATCAAAAGGCTTAAGTTTCTGAAGGAACACAAGCATCCATTTCTTAAATTCTTTCTAAATCCTCATTTCCCCTTTATGAATGTAGGTAGGCAGATATTGTGTCATTTGCATGGATGTGGTATTTGTATTCATTAAGTGTACTCATGCTGGAAACATTAATAAATCATTCCTGTTGTTTGCTATCTCCAGGTTACTAAGTAGCATAACAACCACTCTCCCTTAGGCAGTAAGGAAGAACACTGCACACACAGATTTCTGGGGCTGATCACCCATTCAGTCCAAACAGGTCTCTATTAAGCTTAAAATGTCTCAAAGTCTCATTCTCAATAAAAATAAAAATAAAAAAAAAAAGCAGCTGATATTGATCGAGTGATATTAAAGATGACTGCTTCTGTCCAGAGAATATCAAATGAGGCCTCAGGTGGACAGTTTTAAAGAGTATATTGCGAATTTCAGAGTCTTAGCAATATAGTCAATGACTTAATAAAGATTTTCCATTTCTGAATTCCGTGATCTAGATTTATTCTGAATGCTGACAGCTGACTTCTAACTTTCTAGCTCTTTTGTTCTGGAAAAAAAAAAAAAAAAAAAAGGAAAAGGAAAAGAATAACGTGTCTTAGACTGTGAGTTGTGAAGGGCTACAGTAACTGTTTTGATCAGCATGTGAGGCCAACGCATCAGAGTGTGCTGCTGACAGCTTCTAGAAGGTCTGTGGAAAGTGTGTTTGTAGAGAGAGAGGCTTAAGACCTGATTCTATACGAGTTCACATAGGATGCCTTCACACTGGCATTTTAATTTGGATCAGGAATACACTTTTGACATGAATTTTCCAATGGTTTGTATTCAGCAGTGCCTTGGCTTGGAGCACATGAACTGGCTTCCTTCTGGATGAAGTTAACTGGAAGACGTGCTCCAGAAATGCAGTGGGAGTGTACTGAAGCATTTAGTCCCTGGAATCACACTACAGGTAATCTGAAGTAGAAAGCACCTGAAATGCATTTTGTTCTAGACCTCAGGTCTCCAACACCAACTATGTCATGGTCTTCTCCCATACTCCACTGTACTTGCCAACATAGATGTAGTCTATGACGTAGTCACTGAGTAACAGATTGATTTGGAATTCAGTGAATTGGAGGGAGGGGGAGAGTGGAAAGAGATGAACCTTGTTTTATTTTCTCTTGTCCAATTAGCACACAAATAACTACATACATCATTTTAGTATGTCAACCTGAATCTGATTGTCTAATCACAGAAAAAAAATCTTGGATTACCTTTGTTGTGTATATATATAAAAACTTACAGGGTTTTACAAATATACATATCTCTGGTTATTCTGAGGGATGTTTATCAGTGCAAATCTTGGTGACAAATACTGTAATCCAGGATGATAAGGTAATAAAATTCATGGATGCAGTCTTTTTAATAGCTGACAGCAACTGTATTCAATTTATTTATGTTCTTATAACTATGTGACTAGAAAAAAAGCGCACCATTTAAAAAATGTGTATGATATCCTAAGACATGCAAACACCTTTTCAGATATAAACTGGTGAGTTCACTGGAGTGTGGCACTTTAGCAGAAAAGTGTAGCTCACTGTCTGTATTACCATAGAGGCTTTCCTGTTCAGAAAGAAAAGAAATGGCATGTCTGTGCTCGTTTCTTGTTTGTGTTGGGCCTAAAATAGTAGCAATCTGAAAGATGCTTTGCTAATGTGTTAGGATCCTAACAATGCAGACAATTCTGAGCCTATATTTTCCTTTTGATGGGTATCCTATGTAGCCAGTGTGAATCTTTCCCGTACATTCACTGAAACTTAGATTGGGCCTAATATTCAGCAGACTTTCAAGTCTGACACCAGTTAAAACAGTTAAGATGGAAATTCATCCAAACTCCTGTAATAGAAGCCCTAAAACACCAAAAGCTGCCTCAGGGGAGATACGTAAGTGGAAGGCCTCAAGGTAGTTTGACAGGCATGATAATTCAATAATATCAAAATACTCTGCCTGGAATTCAGATGTTGGATATGCGATGTTATAAATAAATAACAGAAATTAGCAGTGGTAGTAAAACAGAAGGCTGTAGGTAAGATGAAAACTCAGAATTGAGTTTTCTAGAAACAGAGATAAAGTCTCATGTCAAAGAACAATGAAGGAATTATGTCTAACTATTGAATGCTGTGTATACAAAAAATAGAAATTTAGATAAAAAAAATAATTTTGGCATGAGTACTGAACAACACAGAAGTTCAGATTTCCAGAACTTTAAAAGTTGCAGGAATTCTGCCATATACTGAGCCCTACCTAACACGCTGACTGGTCCTGTAAAATACAATAATGCATTGATTCCTGAAACTTTCTTATTGCATGTTAGTAACTACCAAAGCAAAAAGCAGGCTTCTTGTCATTAAATTTTAATTTTAAAGTTTTATCTCAGTAATTCTAGGTCAGCTTGCAATCTAGAAAAAAAAAGTTTCAAAACAGGAGTAGATCAAAATGTAATATGATAAATGTTGGTGATCAGTTTGTGAAATATATACATTTTTTTCCAAATTAGTAATGCAATATACATGTTGTCTTTATTCTTTATGAAAATTGTTTCAAGAGATTTTTGAGCCCTAAAGCCACAGCATAACATATTTCATTAGTCCTCTTTTCACTTGTAACCAACATATTTCCCAGGGAACTGACAGGCTATTGCATGAGGTTATAATGAAAAGAAAAAAAAAAGTCATGCCATAAAAACATAACCTAAAGAAAATACTTTCTGGTAACAGCAATTAGATATCAAATATTTTTAATGAAATCATTTTTCTCTATGAACTCTGTTCTTACCTGTCTTGTGAGACAGTTGGACGTGAAGGAATTTGAAGTGGAGTTAGTACCTCGCTGGACTCAAAGGTTCTCGATAGGATTTCAGTTCCCTCAGTTTGTCTGTGGTAGCGGGGCTGGTCATGCAGCATCATCATGTTGCGTATTTGAGGGTCTAGGGGAAGGTAGAGGGATAAAATACCGAATCAGCAAAGGTTTTTTCAGTGCATCTGGATGCCAAATACGAAACAGAGAGAGTTCTGCCTAATTCTGTCAAGTGTGGACTGGAAACAATGATTGCTTTTACTACAGCTACTGGTCATTTGTAACATGTTACAGAATAAAACAAAACCAAGAGACAGATTAAAGAGGTATGATACAATTGCTTTGTGTTACTGATGAGCAGGAGTTAGAAACAAACCTTACAAGTTACAAACCTTACTTGAGAAAGTTTGGACTTGCACTCAGAAAGCCTTGTTTGTGATCATATGGATTTCCAGTCCCACTCTGTAAAAGGTGACACTGATCCCTTAATACTTTCAAAGAGATATTTTTTTTTCCTAGTTTCTTTGATTTTTGTCTTTCTGGCCCCGTGTTGAGAAGGAGTGCTTTAGTCTTCCTTTCACTTATATTTCAACACTGGTGGCAAATGCACGTGCTTTGGTTAGCTCTTTGTGAGGAGAGGTGCAATACTAGGCCAGCACAAATATACTGCCAGGTTCAATGTTCTGCCATCTAGAACCTTATGCAGGTGTTTGTATCTGAACAACTTGCCTCTGTTCTGAGCTGCTCAGGTGTGCAAGAGAAAAGCACTGGGACTTGTCCTTTCCATTTGTTGAAACTCTGGTTCACAGCACTGGGAGTCTTCTCTCAAAAAACACCAGGAACTTCTTAAATTAAGTATATGTGAAGAAGCACTACTCTTTCCTCTTCCTCTAACAGGAACCAGCAGAGCATTCCCTTGCATCTCTTTCCTGCTTTTTACGGGAGAATCCTAGGTTTTCCAGAGGAAGCACTGTCCCCATAAGACATACCCAGTAGGGTTATGTAATAACTTTTAGTATAAGTTTATGGGTACAAAGGGAAGCACTGCCTTCACTCTGCTCTCCACAAGTGGTGACAAGGCTCCTTTTGACTAATGACCAATGGTTCATCATGTGAAGAAGGCTGAGAGACCTTTGTTCTACTTCCATACATTTTGACTTGTACCTTCAATCACCTTGCTCTGCATTTTATGGTCTGCTAGTTTTTGGATATGGAGCTTACAAAGGCAACATGAGTCTGAGGAGAGACTCAGGGAGAAAGTAGCAATATAAATTCATCTCACTGGTACATGTTTGTGATCCTGACTTTTGACAAATGGGATATTTTCATCAAGCTCTCTTCAGGAACACGCCAGCGAAATGCAAAAGATTTCACTTCCACTTACTAAAACAGGAAACAAATTTGAAAATATTTGAAACATTATTCTTCTAGGACGTCTGGGCATTTGGGCCAGATGTGTCGTGAGAAAAAAAGCCAATATAGTATGTTCAAGTGAAAAAATTAAAATTAATTCTGTCACGCTGGCAGTTTCTAGAGCATTGGGTGGTCTGCTATGGAATCTCATACTGATTGCTCAGATTCAAGAACTACTGTCGTGCAAAGAGAAAAACGTTCAGAGTTGTTCATTCACAGTCTGTATGTGTGCAAAAAAATGGAAGCCAAACTTTCCTTCCAGCACAACTGCTGTGGTTCTGTAATGTAACACAGTCCTGAGTCCAGTTTTCAGAGCCTGGGTGAATTTCCTCTCTATCCAGATTTAGTAACCTTTCTGGGAAATGTGGTCCTGGCTTACAGAATTTCAGGTGAGGCATATGACTAGTAGCTCTTTTGTCCCTGCCTGTTGTGTATGTAGGGAGCTGCCACAGTTCTCAGCTTCTTTCTCTGGAGCTCCATGACAGTAGCTGTCTGCTGAGGCAGGGATCTGTGCCCCAGTTTTACTTCATCAGTCTCCTGGCATTTCAACCATCGTCCACAGAACCAGATCCTGATCTCACTGCATTCAGCTCCAAAATGTACTTACACCCACCTGCAGTTTGACCCGTTATACCAACACCAGCCCCACTGAGAAGCAGCAGTCAACAATAAAGCCCTCATCAATAGGGTTCTGTATCTATACACCTCATGTCCTTGCAGCTACACTTGTCGAATGCCACCACCCAAATCCCCAAACCTGCCATCAGCTCCAGAAACACAGTTCACTGTACATACAGTATTTCCATATGGCTGGGTTGGGAATCAGAATTTCACAGCCCTTGACGACTACTGTTAGCAGCAGGATTCAGACGAATGACTGAGGTATCCCTGTGCTGGGAGCACCACTCTCTAGACACAGTCCAATGTGTGTGGAAGCACCCCACTCTATCCAGTGCTGTTCCCTGGGAAACTGGCTCAACTCTTCTGCAGCAGAAACTAAGATTTCTATAGCTCAGTGAGGCCACTCAGGCTAGAGAGATGGCAATAGATAGGGGAGAATAACTCTAGGTGAGAGATGATGGAATAATAAGCCAGGTGGAGCCAGTTAGTGGCAGGACCCAAGTCCCAAGTCCTTCCTGATCCAGGGGAAATTACTCACATAGTTGAGCTCCAAAGGAAATCACTAGTTTCCAGGATGATGTCTTTCCAAAGCAGGAAACACAATCCTTCACATTTCAGCCCCAGAGCTTTCAGAAATCTGTGGTTAAGACAATACATTATCTCATTATGAGCCTTTTGGTTAGGAAAAACTTCCAATGGGGGAAGGCAGGAATATACAGAAAAACTATAATGTCCTGAGGAATCAAACCTATATAAAAATTAATTTCTGAATGTAATGAACTTTCGAATGCAGTGTTTACCAAATGCCAGAGAGATCTTATTCCAAAGCAGGGGAAATATTTGGGGGTTAGCCCCTTTATTCCCAAGCTTTACTGTCTGCCTGTCTTCTGCAGAAAAGTTTAGTCAGAAACAATACAGAGCAAAACAACAAACTGAACCTACCTTCTTGTTTAGTGCAGCATACCCTGAGTATGCATCTGCCTGGGTTCTGGTAGTATTTGACATCACAGTGACAGAGTGCTGGGGATCTTCTAGGGTGATACACAGAACGAGAGAGCTGGTGTTGTTAGCAGATGGCTGCCTAGTGCATGAAGGAGGAGGATGTTACAGCACGCTTGGAAGCATGGGTCTGAGACCCAGGTAGCTGATGATTTGCTTCACCTGTTGTGGTTTAACCCAGTGGGCAGCTAAGCACCACCCAGCTGCTCACTCACTCTCCCCAGGTGGGATGGGGGAGAGACAGAAAGGTAAAAGTGTGAGACCTCACGGCTTGAGATAAAGACTGTTTACTAGGTAAAGCAAAAGCCCAAAAGCCATGTGTGCAAGCAAAGCAAACCAAGGAATCCATTTGCTGCTTCCCATCGGCAGGCAGGTGTTCAGCCACTCCCAGGAAAGCAGGGCCCATCACACGTAATGGTTTCTTGGGAAGACAAACGCCATCACTTTGAACGTCCCCCCCTCTTCCTCCAGCAACTAAAATATTGGTGTTATCACTGCTAGTTTCATCAAAAATCCAAAACACAGCATCATACAAGCCTCTGTGAAGAAAATTAGCTCTATTCCAGCCAAAACCATGACATACCTCTCCTGAATAAAGCAGTCAATATAGTCACAGACCAAACCAAAAATATAGCCAGTTCACTACAGAAATTCTGACCATGTCAAATATAATTGGGAAGAACTGAGTGAAGTCATGGGGTTGTTACTGAATTCTTCACAAACTGGTTGAGACAAGAACATTTCCAATAAGCCAGACAGCACAACATCAGGGCTTCTGTGAACTGCAGCTTCTTTTTCCTGTTCTCAGAGATAGCAATATTCTTTGCTTATGTCTTGTGCGTGCGTGTGTGTGTGTGTGTAGGGGGATTCACACCATCCTTCAAAATAGTTGGACCTGGCACTAGTGGAATTTGGATTCTGGTTAGTTGGTTTGCTGGATGTTTCTGCCTGCATGTTTGACAGACATGGTGATAGATTTCGATCTGTTTTACTTTATTCTGCTGACCTTTTCTTTCCTCTCAACGTGGTTTTTGTTTGAGATGAATTAATGTCAAAATAAATGGATGCGTTTGAAGAGAATGTTTTTGTTATGCTGTATCTTTCACCAAGCAGGGTAAAATTAGCTGGGGATCCTACTTTTCTTGGAAAAGCAGCAGGAAGAAAGCTGGAAGCAAGTCTTTTGGCAAGTGATAATACATAAATAGCTTTTCCGAATACCGATTAAATGGACTGTTGTGTTATCATCCAGGAGAGCTGGTAATTGGTTTATTATGGTTTTGGACCACTGGTTTGTTTTTAACATGGGTGACTTGGCCATCACATTAAAGTGAACTACACTTTAATGTTTGTGCCATATACAAGTGCTATAGCTCTGTCAGTAATTCCCAGAGTTCACAAGTTCAATATATTCCGAAAAATAATATTTTCAGTGTTTCATTTTCAAGCTTCATCTTAGTCTAGAGCCAAATGTATGGAAAGGCTCAGAAGAATCTTTTCCTTCATTTAATTAATTACTCTACTGTTGAAAAATGCTATTATTTCCTTCCAAAAACACCATGGAAGATTTGGAGTTGTGGTTTTAAGATACCATAGGAATGACATTCATTATTTGTTATTATAGAGGGTGTGCTGACTGGGGTGGTGGGGGGGAAATCTTAGGTCATCACTTGTACCCTCCAAATCCTAACACAGAAGAGATCTCCCCACATGTAAATCTATCACTGTCTGCCAAGAATCTGGATTTATCTCTGCTATATGATCATCTCTCACCTGTATCTCCAGGTTAGTGAGTTTCTTTGGTAAACAACTGGCTGGGAGGACTAAGATCCATAATACCTCTTTGTATTTCCCCCTTACCAGGCCACAGTGGTTGTTCTGCACTGATGTGATGAAAGAGTTAGGGAAAGATGGATACCACAAGAACACGGAATCACAGAATGATTAGGTTGGAAGGGACCTCTGTAGGTCATCTTGACTGAACTCTGCTCAAGCAGAGTCCCTCAGAGCAGGCTGTCCAGGACCATGTTCAGACATTTTAAGAATATCTCCAAGGAGAGAAATTCCACAAGCTCTTTGGGCAACCTGTGCCAGTGCTCCATCATTTTAACAGTAAAAAAATGTTTCCTGATGTTCTGATGGAGCCTCCCATGTTTCAGTTTGTGCCCATTGCCTCTTGACCTGTCACTGGACACCACTTGAAAAGAGTCTGGCTCTGCCTTCCTTGCACCCTCCCTTCAGATATTTGTACACATTGATGAGATCCCCCATGAGTCTTCTTTTCTCTCAGCTAAACAGTGCTACCTCTCTCAGCCTTTCCTTAAAGGAGAGATGACCTGCTGTCAACAATCTTTCTCATGCAGTCCAGGATACAGTTGGCATTCTTTGTGGCAATGGCACATCGCTGCCTCATGTTCAACATGGTGTCCACCAGGACCCCTAGCTCTTCATCTGCAAAGCTCCTTTCCAGATGTACCCCCAGCATGTACTGGTGCTTGAGGTTTTTCATCCCCAGGTGCAGGACTCTACACTTCTCCATGTTGAACTGCGTGAGGTTCCTGCCAAGCCATTTCTCCAGCTTGTCAAGGTCCCTCTGGATGGCAGCACAACACTGAAGTATCAGCTACTTCTCCCTATTTTGTGTCTTCAGCAAACTTGCTGAGGGTGTACTCTGCCTCATCGTCTAGATCATTACTAAAGACATTGAACATGACTGGTCCCAGTATTGACCCCTGGGGTACACCACTGGTTACTGGCCTCCAACTAGACTTTGTACCATTGATCTCCAACCTCTGGGCCCAGTCATTCAGCCCATTTTCAGTGTCCCCATCCAGACTATGTAATTCATTAGCAGAACATTATCAAGTTGGTCAAAAGCATGACTTCCCCTTTGTGAATCCATGCTGACTACTCCCAATCACCTTCTTGTCCCTCAACTGCCTGGAAATGTTTTCCAGGATTAGCTGCTCCTATATCTTCCCAGGGATTAAGATGAAGCTGACCAGCCTGGAGTTTTCTTCCTGCCTTTTTTTTGAAGATAGGAATGCCATTTGCTTTCCTCTAGTCCTCAGGCACTTCTCCCTACTACCATGATTGATCATGGTTGAAAGCGGCCTCAAAATGACATCAGCCAACTCCCTTAGCACTCATACCATCATGGCTCATGGACTTGTGTATGTGAAGTGTGTATTTGAAAGGATTTTCAAAGACTGCTGAGTAAAACACTGCTATGTTTTGGGTCTCATCTTGTATCCTGAAGAATGTGGAGAACAAACTTGTTACAACCAGATCTACTTCTAAAATGCCGTGGAAGTCAGAAAGCAAAAGATGAAATGAGGTGACATTAAGAAGCATATGATCATTTAAGAATTCTTCCTGGCTTATGTAGGAGACCTAACAGAAATTGACCTCAACCCAGTCTTGAAAATGTCAGTTATAGGCTGACAACTTTAATAAGGTATCTAGTTAAGCATATGAAGGTGTTGTGTCATGAGTTCCCCATGAGTTCCTTCCGTTTTTACTTGTCTTTGACTCTTGAGATCTTGCCCACAGTTTTCATTTCTTACCTCAGTGGCCTATTAACTACTTGCTCCCACAGTCTTACAATCAAGGACTGTCAAAGGTGTCCCTATGCTGGAGGCAGCTATGTGGAAAGTGGGAAAAAGAAAACTACCCCTTTTGATGGGGGCAAAGAGAAGGAGTCCTGCAACAAGGCACCTCTTGAATTGGAGGCATAGTCTTCCTTCTTAAGCAAAATATTCAGCTCCCAAAGGATAGTCACTTGATGGCTCTGACAGACACATAAAATAGTCATTTGTGTTTGACTCTGGCAGATATATGACCTGATGTCAGAACTCTTTCAAACTTCCCATTGATTAATACAGAAAAGATGAAGATTTGCAGAGGCAGTTATTAAACCAGTACCTCTCCACACTGAAACTGAATATGCTTCTGAATAAACTGAATACGGTGTAATGTAATTTAGCCAGAGGAAACAGAAAATAGAAGGATCATTTCTGAATGGTTAAATCTCTATTTCTGTTACCTAAATGACAGTGGGCTGAGAAAACTTGAGGCCAGCTCAGTGAAGTAGGAAGGAAAGTCATTTCTCTAATTCACATTATCCCCCAGATTGCGGTAGGGAAAACAGAGGGATATGAGCATTTAAGTGAAGAGGACTGCAATGCCATTCTGTGAACTTCTCACTGATTTTGATGGCCCTGATTTTGTGTGAATTACAGATGCATCCAGATCCAAAAAGAGCCTAGGCAAGCTGTTTACTGAAGAGAGAAATGATTTATATTGTTATCCTTATGTCAGTGCTAAAAGGCAAAAGATATAAAGCAGTAATAACATTGATTGTTTAATACACACTTCAGGAAATGTTCTTTTCAGGCTTTACATCAAATACCATTGTGATTTTTTTTTTTAATTTAGTTTTTCTAGAACAATTTATTTAAAAGATTAAAGTTCAGTGTGACTAAACTTTGTTAACGTTGAAAATTCGTGAAACAGCTTTTGTAAAACTAACTTTGTAGTTTACATTTTCTGACTCCTCCGGCAGGTTTTTAGGGTAATCCACAGCACAGGTTATTTAAGGGATTAAATTATTCTAAAACCGTGCCAAAAATAAATGTTCTCTCTGCCCTCTCGTGGCCACACGCCTGTGCTGCAGTTTTGCCACGGTGGGAATTTCAAATGCCTGCATTGCATTTCGATGATCCTAATATTTCGCTTTTACTTTACAGAACAAACATAAAATTTTGTATCCCCAAGCAAGTTTTTCTGTATACACTGTATTTATTAATAACTTTTATTTGAGCACAGAAGTTGACTACGTAGACTCTCAAATTGATTACATACCATTTTCTTAGTTTTACCTTATAACAGAGTCTGAAGATGTGACTTGCATGTTAAAAGAAGTGTGTACGAATTTCTTTTCTAGCCACTAAGCTCATTTTAGTCCAAGGACCTGTGTCTCACTTTTGGCCTGTTCACCTGACAGACATCACATGTTCACATATGCAGTTTCTTCATTTCAGTGATTCTTTATTTATAAAAATCCTGCTCAAAGTTTCCATGTCAAGTCAATCAATCAATACGTAAGCCAATCCCAGTGGAGTTCCTTTAGATTTATCCCAGAGTGAGGACAGGATCAGACCATATTTTACAAAGACCCCCTGCAGTTTAAGGGTTATCATGTACCCCTTGTATGTATAATGATATCAAATACAGGCTTATAGAGGGTTGTACAGTTTCATTTAAGGCCAAAGTGAGCTGCTACTGCTGCTTATCAGTTTTTCTGATGATCAAGTATACACACTAAGAATAGGTACATATACATGCACAGTGGTAGCTCTAATGCTTGTTAGCTGGTAAGGATCTGAATGAGAAATTCTGTCGCAGACATAACAGAAAAAAAAATATAGAGCCTATAACACAGTTATTTAAGAGAACAGTATTATATAAAATGAGAACAGAATAGATTATTCACTGTCAAGATTAAACTAAAGAGGTGAGAGTATTTTGCTGTTTTAATAACACATATATTGGAAAATGGAGAAAAAAAATAGCCATTACTTTGTACATGACCTTCAGACTTTCTCCTACCTGTCACTTTTCACAGTCAGCCCCAGTTCCCACACCCTTATCTCTCAGATTTCTGAGGTTACTAGGAGAATCCCCACTGAGGACTACTGCGCAAGCACAGCCTGTGCTGCTGTTGTGCCAATTCCACCATGCACCAGCTGCACTTAGCATGAGAGGGAAATAAGACCCAGAAAACATTTACCACCGGTTATAAATTTCAAATGGGGGTGGACTCTGCAACCCTCCAGGCTACCCTTGGGGATGCATAAATTCATGTGGAGTATAAATAAGCATAAGCACAGATTTGTTAGGAAATGTCTCCTGGTATGGAGCCTGGGGAAGCATGCAGCAGTGGCTGAGCCAGTGGGGGAAGTATCTTCTGACAGTGGTCTCTTCTTTCCCCCCACCTGCTTTTTTCACACACAACTGACATTTCTAGTTCAAAAACAATTCAGAAACAGCTGCATTCACACTTTCCTATTTCAAGCCATATGTGAGCCCTGTATAAAAGCACAATAGGTACCCAGGTGTACCTTCCCTGGTATTTAATTTTTTTGTAGGCAGCTAAATTAAATTGCTGCGTTTTCATTCCTAGCTGCCGAAAGAAATCAGCTGCTGAATTAGGATGTACCATTTCATTTGAAATGCCTCTTGAGAGACAGAGCAAACTTGCACCTCTCAGAATTGATGATGATCTCTAAGGGCAACTAGGCACTTAGTCAAAAAGGTAACCACATTCAAAGACAAGCACAGCACCCAACATACGTTTTTATTTTTAATTTGATCCTCTGTCTTTAACAGCAGGGTTCAGGGAAAGTTCCTCTCCATTCTTTTATAAATAAAATCCTACATATTGGGCCTATAATGTAATTTTATTACCTCAAGATGCAGATGTACTTTATGTACTCACAGAATTGAACAGCTAAGAGAAGCAGCTGATTTTACAAAGTTCCTCTCTGTTCTCCCTCACAAATTCATGCAAACAGACCAGCTAAGCCCTGCTGGGAATCAACAGCACATGGAGCTCATCAGAAAATACTGGCTCTGTTCAGCATCTCCACAAGTTGTAAATCTACTTGTTTTCAACTGAAATAATCAGAATAAAGCTCTTCAGAGATATAAGTTGACCTGTTGTATACTTTGAATCTCAGTGATGCAAAGTAATTTAATGTGTTCTCTTTGATGTGAGGCAGGGTGGTTTTAGGAACTAAGGGTCAAAACCCAAGCAGAGATTTGAGTTAGGATATGCCTAGTAGTTGCCTCTGGTTTTGAACCACTGCTCATCTATCACTTTTTACCTGTATATGTATAAATGTGGTATTTGCAGTCAGACACAATGACTTAATGTGCCCTACAATATAAATATTGCACTGTGCATATTTATGCATCTGTCCTGTGATATACAGTGTATAAAATTTAACTCCTGTTTTTCACATTTAACCATTTATTCATTCATTATGGCTGAGGTATCAAATATATTTGAGGAAAAAGAGAATACATGTTTTGCAATAGGTAGAATGTGAAGCAGTAATTGAAAGGATTGGTAATGTTTCTTGTTTAGTTATTGACTATCTCTAGCAATATATGCAAGATCAACCCCCCACATCAGCCTGAAGTGCAGGAAATCTGAGAAAAATTAAAGCAGGAAGTGTCTGATATGTGCTTTGCTTTCAACTCTGTTGAACCATAAACTGACTTCTATTTTAATTGAATATGGTTCCAGGTAAGGCAGAAGAATGTGGTCTGTACCAGTCATCACATAAACATCCTCCTGCAGATATCTGATTCTATACCACAATCCGATAACACAAAATACTGGCTTTTTTGCTCTACAGCAGAAAGAAACAAGAATCTAAAGCTGCCATCTTTGTGATTCTGTGCACATATCACCTACTGTATGCTTTCCCTTTGTTATTGGTAATCCTGAAAATGTAAAGGTAAAACAAAACAAGTCATTGAATAATCCTAATAATGAAAGCATGACTGTACTGTATATGAATATTCTACACTTTTCTATCCACCATTTCATAATTTTGCTGCTTTAGGCAACATATATCCCTGAGTAATGCCAAATTCTTATATTACCAAGACCTAAAGTCCCTGTAAAGAACAGCAAGGATGGGATTTGAGTAGCACTAACAGACAGGAGCTATTCTTGGGAAAATCAAGATATTCTCTATAACACTACAGAAGAGAATCAAAATTCTTAGTTTGATAAGCATTTCTGCTAGATTTTTAGAAGGAAAATTGAAGTCCAGCTCACTCTTCAGGTTTTGCTGACATCAAAAGAGTTTGTTCCTTCACTTAAGTCCCATTGAAGTTCATTTATTAGCTGTATTAGACTGTCATCAACTGGTTCCAGGTACTGCAGCTTTTCCCCATGAGAAACGTAATGCATTTTTGAAAGACTCATCTCAATATGGAAAATACTGCTGATTTAGGATTTAAATGTAGTAGTACCATCAGAAATCACAATTTAGCCAATGTTCTCTTTCTTGGACCATTACTTAGTACTAGAAGCAGCATTTACACATCCATTTAATCTGTTACAGAACAAGCAGACTTGAGGATCTCACATGAAGTCCTCCTTCTGTTTTCGGTAGCAGACCTTCCTATATTTCTTGCACAAGTAGGATCCACCTTCCAAAGCAATCAATATCTCCATCTTTCAGTATTTCTCCATCACATGCTGTGTGAGTGAAAAAGGTACATACTGTGGATGGGACAAAAGGTAGGGGTGTATCACCTAAACAAGGCAAAACTTCTTTTGAGATTACCTAAACCCTTGCCTGACAGCAGCTCTAAAAGGACAGGGTTTAAGCTCAGAGCCTGCCAAAAGGTATAGCTGATTGCATCAGACCTGGATATATCAATAGTTTTGTTTGCAACTCAGGCAAAAGCTTATTCAGGAGCTGCTGTCAGACTGCCTCCAAAACCAGAATGGCCTTACTGGCCAAGACAGAAGTTCCTCTGAGCCAAGCACCTTGTCTTTGGCAGAAACCAAAGATACGTGGCAGATACTGGCAGTGCACAGCATACTGTGGCAATGAAGTCCATCATATCTGTGTTCTGTTTGCAAAAGCTCTTCCTTTAGTTTAGACTAAAGCTTCTCATTCATAATTTCTTTTGATTCACTTAGTTCTTGTGTTGTCAGAAATAAAATAGTTTTCTATTCTTCTTCTATGCATGAATCATGATTTTATAGTTCTTTATTTTTTACCCTGTCGATCATTTCTTTCACTGCCCAAGAAGCAGTGGTCTATGTAGCTTTTCCTGTAATTTTGATTATGCTTTCCTATGGTCATACAACTGAACTTCTAGCTAATTACTTCATAGGATTCACATGCACAGATATGAAAAGAAGAAAAAAAAATTACACTGTCCATGATTCTTTGAGTTAAAACACACATAAGGATCCTGTAAGCCTCTATTCCCCTTGCTAATGGTACAGATTTCTTTTTCATAAGTATTCTGAGGCCCCTCTATACTTTACATCCACAAGTGCAAATTGGATATCTATGGATGCCCATGCATCTGTGCTAGATGTAATTCAGTGACTGTCACTAGTGAAAACATTTCCAACTCCTGTTAATGGTTACTTTTCAAGAGGGGGTAATTTTCAAAATGTCTTGTTCAGTGTCTGGAAATTTCTAGTAGCCTGTCATTTTGTAAGCATTTGGACCAAGGCCATCACACTTGTCATCTTTTGAAGAAAATGCAGTGGGCAGCTGCAAAAGCAGTTGAAGCGAAACTAAGATTGAAAAATTGCCTGTGTTAAGCTCAACCTTCCCCTTTCCTTTGGATTGCCACTGGTGATTATGGGGCAATGCAAGCCGAGCTAGCTAAAAACAAAGCACCGGGGATTTTGTAGGGTTAGTTTCCATCCATGCAGTTTCATGATGGCTCATACTGGCACTAGAGATGTGGCAGGATATTACGGTCATAGGGTGGAGAGACACAGGGCTGCTCCTATTGCCAAGAGCCTGCAGTCAGAGCTGATCAAACTGATCATGTACCTGTGTGCCAGATTCTAAGTATAAAGACAGAAATGGTCTCAATTCCACTGACCAGCCTAGCCTGGCACCTTAGGTCTTTGGAAGTGCAAGAGACTGATTTCCTGCCCCTGTGAAGGAAAATTGACAGAGGAATAGGAGTTTGTAATGCCACATGCCCAAGTCTTCAGCTCCTTCTGAGAGTAAAACACTCTTTACATTCCACTACATCTGTCCAAATGATTTATTGCAATCAACCGCATGATGAGCACTCAGACTTTTAAATTAATCAGTAGATTGTCAGCTGTCCTCTCTATAAGCTTAAGTCAGAATCTAAAATAAGCCCGGTGTTGTTTTTGCATGGAGGCTTTAATAACAGACATAAATATTATGTACATGGCAGGGAAGGCTGGGAGCTCCTGAACCCTACTAGAATTCATGCCGGTAAGCCTTGATAGTCTGTCATTTGATTTACTTTAGTCCTTTCCTTGCTTTTTCCCAATTCATGAATAATATCTGTATTTGGATAATAAATAATCTGGTGAGTAATAGCTATAGCAATGTATGTTGCCTGTTGTACCCCTTTGCTTCCCATTGCACTATCCAGTGATTGTTTTCTTGGCTCACATGCTCTCAAACCAAACAGAAATTTTGCACAGCGTAGCATAATTCCTCCTTTATATACTTTTCACCTAGCTCTTCCTCTGCTGAAGGAAAATAAATCAAAAGCCATCTCCTGTGTCCATGCTGTGGAGCTTGCAATAAGAGGGCAACCTAACTGTACTTGCTGCTGGGCCAATGTTTGGGCTCCTCCTTTCGTCCCATAGCAGCCATCATTAATGCCATTTGATGTATAGCCCTTCCCTGTTGCTAGGTGATATGTGCCTTAAAAAAGCAGCTCCTATTGCTGCTCAGGGATTCTCACAAATCTTGTTTGCTCTCGGTTCACATGATACGCAGTGAGGTTTGCAGGACCAGAACACAAAGTTCGGGGAATTTCCTTCTGCTGTTCATTTGTCTGTAAATCACTAAGAAATTCTGCAGTTTTCCTGATTACAGAAAGAATAATGTCCTGTCCTGGTGGCAGGCGATGAAAAAACTTCTGCTTCATAGGCTGGGGCCTGGATTTTCCCCCATACAGACAATGTGTTAACCAGCATCCTTCAGCATGGAACTGGCAGCAGTGCCCAAGTGTCAACGTGTCACGCTGCAAAACCTGGTGTTTCACCAATACTTCTTAGGTAAAGTATTTTCTGAGACTTGGAGAGAAGCCCAAAGATTGTTTTGGGCCTCTACTTTCAAAAGGCACAATTCCTTTCATAATCCTTTTGACTGACCTCTTTGATGTTTCAAATCTGAATGAATATCAAGACTAGATATTCTAAGGACTGTAGTCTCACTACTTTGGATTAAATAAGATTCTTCAGCCACCAGTTGATTAGTATTGTCTTTCAAGTAGCCATATTAACTTTGTAGAGGAATGGCAGAGCTCAGGCCATGTCCCAGCTATGAATTTTTCCATTAAAAAGGATCAATTTCATCTTTTTTTTTTTTTTTTTTTTTGGGGGGGGGTGTCTTCTAAAGATATGTGGAATGTAAGGATATCTGGTTACTGGTTATACAGCATAAAAGGCTAAAACAAGAGACAGGAGAAGTAATAAATTAAACTCTCAGTATCCAAACCCTGAGGAAGAGGAGATAACAAAACAGTAACAAAGAGCAGAACTTTTAGATCAGTGATTGATGGGGCCTTAAAGAACCACTCAACGCCTCATGGAGGTTCAGCCAGAGCTTTGTAGCTGGTTATCATGGATCTCATGGGAAAGAGCAAACTTAAGATGGGGTTTTTGAAAGGGCTTGGGGGATCACATAAAACTTACTATGGGATGTTTTAAAGGGATGTGGGAAAGTGCTGAACTTATTTGGGGACGGTTTAGGGGAGGGCCAAAGACAGTCAAGGGGAGGGGTCAAGATAGATGGCGGAAGAACATGCATGGGAAAATGGAGAAGAGGGAGGATAAAGGAATTTGGCTGCATGCAAGCAATCTACTGTGCTTGTCTGGTCATGTCTTGTGCCTGATCATCATGGTTTGTCCTGTCCTTGTGTTAATATCTGTATGTTTTCCTGTATGACTGTGCTCTCTGGTCTGTGTGCGTTTGTGTATGCATGACTAGCAAGTTTCAAGCTAGGTTATGTAGTGAGTAGATTGTTCTGAGTGCCAGCTTCTTGAGATGGAGACCAGGGCTCAAAGGGACTTGCAGGCCTGAGGGCTACCAATGGGAGAGACTGATTGGGCACCGGCTATTAGACAGTCTGAACATCTAATGGGACTTATTTTTATGTGTGTGTGCAGTCCTAATATGAACTTAAAGCTGGACTAGCTGGTGAGCAGCAGAATAGGTGTGGCAGCTGGCTACCAGAGCATAGGTCAGGACATTGGGGGGGACCAGGGCTTTGTGAACCAGCTGCTGGAGGGACCACAGGTCTGGAACAGCTGCTGGAGGGAGATTCTGCTCACAGATCTGCTAGCAAGCACTGAGTTTGATTAACCTGTGAGTGAAGACAGGATCATGCCATTTGCAAGTTTGTGTGAGTCCTGTTGGTGTGTATGTGGTGTATGCAAAGGCATTGCTGTCTGGTCTGACAGTTAGCTGTGGCTGTATAGATAGTGTATACGTGTTGTGTGTTTTTTTTGGGGATGCCCAGTGCCACCACTGGCTGGACCTGGCATCAGGTTAGCTGAGGCCTCTGGGGACTAGAAGGAAGAATCCCATAGGTCTTGGGTGTACTCCAACAGATTTGGCTTCCTTTTAACGGGGACAAATTCAGTTTCTTTTCAAAACTTACTGAAAACTTACTGAAATTTTGGAGGAAGCCTAAAGAAACAATATTCCACTTAGAAGAGAATGTTTTGATAAGAAATATGAAATGGAAATATGGGCTTATAATGGAGGAGCCCCTTCTGCATGTGTATCTGGTAACTGTAATGTTGTTCACATTAACAGAGGAATCAGGACACCCACAGGGCAGATCTTGTAGGACATTAGGGAGGACATTATCTCACATATAAAAAACAAGGTAATTGCATTACAGTATGACTTTGGTTAGATGTTATTCCTCTGTGGGGGTCCAAGAAGCTTGTTTTTTTCCTGACTAGTCGCCTTTCAGATTTATATCTTGCAGGACTCATAAACAACAGGAAAAGTGCTTTCTCTACATTTTACTTGATTTTCTTCAGCTACATATGACAAAAAGGTACCAGTGGTTTTGGTCCTGCATCTGTTTGTTATTCACACAGTAGGATTCTTTTTATTTGTACCATGCTTCTTTATTTTTACTATGTTTCTTTTAATTTTGTTTAAAATGCTTTCAGTTATACAGCTATTGTTTTGAAATTAGTTTTTACAACCAACAAGATATCAGTTGCACAGAAGTAAATAGAATTTATACTGTACTGCCACTGAAGTAAACTAGTACAACACTCACTACAATCATTGCCTTATACATCAATCATTTGTATAGAATACATACATTAAAACATGAAGACAGGTTTGCATTTCAGTTCTCATATATGTTTCTTCTCATGACTTTTAGTTTTGAATACACATTGCATCTTCTCCAAGTCTTTCACTTTCAGTCTTCTGATTCCGATATTAATGTAGTTGTTTAAATTCATATCCCTAAAAATATCAGAAAAATAAAACAAAATCTATAATAGTCAGGTTAGATGGTGAGTAAAGAATAAAAGAAATCCAGTTAAATAGGAAGGAATATTGGCTTCTGATAGATCAAGTATCTTTCCTGGCCTAAACTTCCACTTTATGCATGTGGCAGACGCAAGTCGGGGTTAGCCAACTGAAACATGGTTCCAAAACAAATAGACAGTTCAGATTTAAAACTGCAGCTATGAAAAGAAGGACTGTTATTGATGAACTGTTTAAAATTATTCTTAGAAAGGGCAGGAAATATTTTTCCTAACTTGAGAAAATTTTTGAGACATCAAAAAAACTTCTCATCTTAACTTGGAATGAAATATCAAAATCTCAAACATTACCTCAGTAAGAGAATCTGAAAAAATAGGTTTGGATCAGGAAAAAAAAAATCAAAAAAATCAAAAACAAGTTTTTCTGACCATTTCAAAATGCTGCAACTGAGTGTTCATTTTTTCCCCTCTAATTTGCATACATTTAGAAAATGAAAGAGTAATTTTTAAGTAATTTTCTTTGGTCATTTTATAGTGCTGAAATGGGATATTTTAATGATTCTGAACCTTTTTCACCAAAGCTTTAAACTTTTCAAAATGAAACCTGATCTAAAAAAGTGTTGCCAAACCTAATCTTCTCATACGAGCTTTTTGGCTTTGACTATTTGGTATTTTCTCATTAGCAAAGATTTCATAGAGATTCTCTACTAGTTCTTGTGATGAAGCTTTTTGATTTCATGAACTGCAAATCCTTCTTTTGGCAAGTTGGTCTCATATTGAAATGTTTAGAGAATATCCCTTGAGGAAGGCTGGTTGTGTTTGATCACTGCTAACTTGTGATTTAATATACATTTTAATAAATGGCTTGAATACTTGTTTATTGTTACCTGGTTCAGATTCCTGGACACCTTGAGACAGACTGACAGGCAGTGACTTCCCAAATCTCTGTGGCAAATTTAGAAGTGATTGAATGGAACTTCTAACAAGTGGAGATCTCCCAAGCCTCTGTGATAAATTTGGAGCATGCCTAGGTAGATACTCTCCAAAAGCTCTTCCAAATCTCAGAGGCAAATTAGCAATTGGTTTAATGCTTCTTTCTTCTGGGTAGTTTCTTCCAAACCTAAGAGGTAAATTAGCAACTGAATTTGGTACTTTATTTACTGTAGGAGTGTTCATTTTAATGATATTTTTTGATCCCCAGTCTTTCATTTCTTCAAAATTCAGACTCCTCTGTTTTTCTTCCAAGATACTGTCTTTAATCTGAAGAAAAAGTAAAAGGATACGAGCATCTGTATAGCGTATTATTTCAGCTACCAATCAGACAAGGTATTCATTTTCATATCTCCCTAGAAATCTGCTGTGTAACATTCTTTTTCTCTTTTTCTGTTATCTAATGCTTCTAACTGTATTTGCTGAACTCCATTCTAGTGTGGATTACTTCATTTGACGACGTTGTCCTGCATACCTTTTCAGTCCTCTGATTGCAAGAGCACTTCACATCAGCTTCTGCAACTGTTCAAATGGAGTAAATTGGAAATATTCTGGGCATAGGTGTTGGTAACTCTGCCATCAGTTTTGTGTGGACAGGTGTTGTCAGGTCCACATTTGCGAATATCACTGGCTGAAGGGGAAGATGATCTTGGGGAGAAGATGCTGGCTATATTTAGTGACTTGATACAGATACAACCTCTTACTCATCTGGTCCAGATGAACAGGAGGATGGGCCAAGCCACCTGGAGGTATGTCTCACTTCTTCCTAAGCACTGTGTGGGTGCTTTTGACCCAAGATTATAATGGGCTAACAGCCAGCAAAATGAACGGAAAGTATTTGGGTCAAGTCCACCTCAAACCTGTTCTGGCCTTGTAGCACAGAGGTTGCCCTGAGCTTTAAATTACTTTAATCCTTCACTAATACGCAAGATACATGAGTTGCTCCTGGGCTGTCAGAGCCAACCAGTACAAAATCTAACTTCTGTGGCTACAGTAAATAATTGAGCTCAGTATGTTACTTCTCATACAATGTAAAGTGCAGCTTTTACCTGCAAAATAACTATATCAACCTGCCCCTTTCCTATATATCAGTGTTCTTTCCCTGGGTGTATTGAAAATAACTCATTCTGATTTTTGTGACAAAAATAAATTTCTCTGCCTTAGCAGCAAACATGTACAAATATGATTTTCTACTTCAGTTAAAGACACAAATGCTACTAATCCTAATTCCAGTTTCTTATCCACATTTGGTGGTTTCCCCACCACCAAGGAACGAACCATTCTAGTTCATACTCCATGATTAAAATGTCAAATAAACTATGCCTCTGATTGCACCTGTGAACCTGAAGAGAGATCTGAACCCAGGGGATTTAACTAAAATAATTAAAGGTGTATTTTGCTTTGAGGGATCTTTATTACACCAATGACAATAAGACAAAAAGAGAAGTTGGCTCTCACTTCCCAGGAAGTATTTGCAGGGCAGACAAGAAAAAAAAATACAGATGAGCTGTGCAAATTTGATTTGGCATCTATTGAGATATAATAAATGTGCAACCCTGCAAAGATATTTTTATAGTCAATTTCCAGAGCAGAATTTAAGAACATTAACTTTATTAGATTTATAATGTTCTCTGTTTATCATTATTCTTTGAGTATTACAAGCATGCCTTTATTAATTCTGGATTAATAATATATTTGTTATATTATGTGCATAAAATGCCTGACAGGAATGTTAATTGAGGCCCCACTGTGTAAGTAAGGAACATTTCAGAAAAAGTCTCAACCTAATCGCAAGGCTGTATTGCAAGAAAATTGAAACACGAATTGATTTACACAGTATGTGTGTCAGAGCAAATGAATTTCCCGAAAATTTTCTCAACAAGCCTCTTTCATACTGCTAGTGCTGTAATGCCAAATACTGTGCAAAGAGGTTAAGAGAGCCATTGTCAAAAAATTCAAAGTACTCAGGATTTGACCTACAGTTCCCCCGAATACTGTCTTAGTAATACGAATCTTACCTTGTAATATTTATCATCATCATCTTCTCTGCTCTGCAGACTGGACTTCATCAGTTCATCTAGGCACATACTATTCGATGTTAGAAAGACCACCATAGCTAAAGCAAGTAGAATAAACTTCTGGGTTGAAATGACTTCCATTTTTCTCAAATTGAGCTCAGTTAGAAAGCTCAGAATCTGTACAGAAAAGCAAATTGCCATCATTTTATATCATCAGAAAACAAAAAGACATTGTTTCCTATGACATCAATCTCAAAAGCTTCAATTCTTAATATTAATTAATGAAGTAATTTGAATATATTTGAAGAATGTTGGGAATTTTTTTGTGCGAACCTTTTTAATCAACATAGCTTCTTGTTAGGGACACGCTGACTTTACAATTATTTTCTTTGCATGAAATATGTCTTAATTAGCTAAATTTGAGAGCCATGACAGTAGAGACAACAGCCACAATGTTCTATCTCTATTTGTAGACAAAAAAACACCTCTTTCTTTTGTATCAGTGTCCTCAGAAAGACTATGAAAGGAACCTTTCTCCATGTATGCATTCTTCTGCTTCAGTGGTCCTTTTGGACCATATAATTCTCGTTTTTAGATATGGGGACATTTAAAACAAGTGCTATATATTGACATTGTTGATCAGGTTATATAATCATCAAATTACAGAACATCCTGAATTGGAAGGGACCAGCAAGGATCATCAGGTCCAAATCCTGGGTCTGCACAGGACCACCCAAAAATCAGACCATATATCTGAGTGTGTTGTCCAAATGCGTCCTGAACTCCAGCAGGCTTGGTACCGTGACAACTGCCTTAGGGAGCCTGTCCCAGTGCCTGACCACCCTCTGGGTGCAGAACCTTTTGCTAACACCCAGCCTGACCCTCCCCTGTCCCAGCTCCATGCCGTTCCCTCGGGTCCTGTCGCTGTCCCCAGAGAGCGGAGCTCAGCGCCTGCCCCTCCGCTCCCCTCGTGAGGGAGCTGCAGGCCGCCATGAGGCCTCCCCTCAGCCTGCTCTGCTCTGGGCTGGACAAACCCAGGGACCTCAGCTGCTCCTCATAGATCTTGCCCTCCAGACCCTTCACCATCTTTGTAGCCCTCCTTTGGACATTCTGTAATAGTTTTATGTCCTTTTTACACCGTGGTGCCCCAAACCACACACAGTGCTCGAGGTGAGGCCGCACCAGCACAGAGCAGAGCAGGACAATCCCTTCCCTCACCCGGATGGCAGTGCTGTGCCTGAAGCACCCCAAAGTGCAGTTGGCCCTCCTGGCTGCCAGGGCACACTGCTGGCTCACATTCAACTTGCCATCGACCAGAACCCCCAGATCCCTTTCCACAGGGCTGCTTTCCAGCCTCTCATGCTCCAGTCTGTACGTATAGCCAGGGTTGCCCCTTCCCAGGTGCAGAATCTGGCACTTGCTCTTGTTAAACTTCACATTGTTGGTGATTGCCCAGCCCTCTAATTTGTCAAGATCTCTCTGCAAGGCCTCTCCACCCTTGACGGAGTCTCCCAAGAGAGACATAAAAGACATTATACATGAATGAGATCTATTGATATACATAGTGTCTCTGCTCTAAATTAAACATGTTAATTTGCATTCAGACTGAATTAGGAACGTGTTTTTAAAACCCTGTCCATCATTTAAGGTTTTAGAAATTTCAAAGGTTGTGTTAGATTTATATTCTTAGGGCAAAATTTCCAACAGTAGTTTTAAAAAAGGATTCTGCCACTTTGCTGCATGCAGTGAAAGCACTGGACCACCTGTGCATGCTCTGTCCTGGAAGGTGATTCAGGCTGCATGTTATATGTGGCCTTAAGGCACACACTGAGTTGATTGCTAGATAGGCTGGTGAGCCAAGCTGCCATAAGAAAGCATATTGTTGCTCTTCCATTTGTTATTCTTAAATTCTTAAAAACTGCCTAAATCTCATATGCTAATATTTAAAATCAGCTGCATAATGAGAAATCTGCTCATGATAAATATTCATGCTGGAAAACTGGACTCTAGACAAGTTGATAGCATTTACTGCACTGTAAAGCTGAAGCATTTGTGAATAACCTCATTTTAGAATTAAGTTGGCTGTTTCCATGGGTTTAAAGCTGTGTGACATGCATGGAGTAATTTCTGTTTTAGCTTCTCTGAGACTAAGATCCTAGAGGCCTTAAACTGCTTTGTATTAGAGCTAAAAAGATACTCAAACCTCCCTTCGGACTGCAGGTCAAGTGTTGGAAACTTCTCTGAGATGATTGTTACTGTAACTTGACTGACATAACAGGGAACACTAACCATACCTCCTAAACTCTGTACTAGAGGCACTTAAAGTGAAAAAAGAAAAAAAAAGAAAAAAAAAAGAAAAAATTCCAATGGCTGATCTCCTCAGGAGAAATGACAACATCTTTTCCTTTCCCACACTTTAATCCTTATCCAATAGCACAAGGAACAGTAAGCTCCTCCTGTTACTGGGGAACATCTAGGGTAGGATGACAATGTGTTGGGTGTGTCTCCTTGAAGATGTTAAGAGTAAGCAGTTTTAGAGGGAATTTGAAGCCTTCTTGGGAAGAGGATATGTCTTCTGGACATGGTCCTGACCAACCTGCTCGAGGTGGCCCTGCTTGAGTAGGAGCGTTAGACCTGATGACCTACAGAGGTTCCTTCCAACCTCAACCGTTCTGTGATTTTGTGATAACATGATGGGGCTTGGGACATGCTACACAATGCCTACTAGCTAACTCTTGTACTTTCTAGTGAAGCATCTGGCATGTTACCATGAGAGAGCAGTAAACAACGGACCAGAAAGGCTGTGTGACTGGTCTTACCTGGTAATTCCTGTGAAATACTTCTCTTTCAGTTTGGCCTCAGTGCTAGTCCACCTGCCATAATTTTCATGTTTGTTCCAGACAAATGGTGTGCCTGGATTGAGTTTTCTCTGTCTTGAGTTCTCTCTGAATTCTGAGGGATGAGTTCAGGGATCGTTTGTAATCCTATCCCTAAAACAAGGACCACTAGACTTCGTCTGGAAGTCTATGTTTTGCTATGCCATGCCAAACTATGGTTTGCTGTGCCACCCATTCCTCCAGTAGGACTGAGACTACAGAATGAACCAGATGAGAGTGCTGACCTGGGAGCCAGATGTAGAGATAACATCTGTAAGCATAGCTGTGTGAGGTGAGCTGTGTATGGGGACCTGTGGCTTGCTACTGGTATCAGAGGTGAACCTGCCTGACACCGTGTGTGGGGAAGTATCCCCTTCCCTAGGGGAAAGGGAAATACCATTGACAGAGCTGCAAGAGAAAAGGAAGCAGATTTTCTCAGGTGGAGAAGGTGTGAAAGATTCTGCCCATTTTTTTATGTGGCAGGAGACCATTACATTGTTAAAACATATGAGAATGTTATTAGTAAGCTAATTAGAAGCTTATGTGAGAGAAGAGTACATTTTAATTAGTCACTGGCTTTTGTGTTCAGCTTTCCCTTGTTGTTAGAGACATTATTTGCATTCATTTCCTCTTTGTTTCTTTGCTGTATGTAATCCTTCTGGCCCTGGCTGACAGCAGAAAAGGTTGGGTTCAAAGATCTGGGACTTCCTTCAGAAAACTGTCGGAAAAAATTGAGTATGATGGGAAACTAAGCACAGTTCTGCACAGGGGCAATACTTCCCCTTGCATTCTCCGAGCCTGTTGTAAAAGATGTTGTTTTGGAGTGTGGTGTGGTAGATGGAGGGAAAAGGATACTGGACCAGTAATGATTCATGAGGTGTAGTTGTATGTGGGTACATAAACAAATTTATGTAGAAAGTAAGAAAGCATCATCTGCCCTCAGAGTTCCATGGTGATAGCCCTCTCAGAGTAAGTGACCTCTTGTGTCTGGAAAATAACAAATATTGTAGGGGTGGGGAAATGGAGTTTTGGGGGTGCCTGAACTATTTGCAAATCCAGGCCAAATTCATCGGAAAACAGAGGGAATAAAAGGAAGATTTTAATGGAGAATACCTTAAAAGGAGCCCACATCCTCTTAGTGCTCCGGCAGGTCAGGTGCAGCAGTTGTCTCTTTTCACCAAGGCCGAGTGTGGTGGGTTCCTGACTCTCTGGAGCCTCATGTCATGGGGCTTCCATCTGTGGGAACAGATGGATTTTCCAAATTCCTTTTTTTAATGGTAACAATAAAAACAATAATGCATGCAATTCCTGTGCTAATATCTATTGAACATGTGGTCATTTACCATTGGTTTTTCCTTTAACTTGCTGCTGGATTATGAACCTCTCTTGATCAACGGCTTTTCAATTAACTGTGTGGAAATATTTGATCTCTAAAATAAATGGAATTGGCACGATCCAAAAACTCGTCTGCATTGTTTGGCACAAATACAAATTCTGTTTTCCCTAGACAGAATAGGAAAATTTATTGCTGTTGTCTAAGCTGTATCGGGCTTTCGTGACATTCAGTTTGTCTTCTATGTATATTGATTTTCTAAGACAATGTAAAGTGAAGTTTTTCAGGCATTTTGCATGCCAGGCAGTCAGAGAGGTGTACATCCCCTGTACTTTCTCATGGGTTAATTTGCCTTTGATGGCACTATGACAGGAACTCTTTGGAAATTTCAAGTTGTGCAGCTATGATGATTGATCATTACCTTTCCTGAGGTAGGAATTATCAGACCCTAGAGCTCAAGTACTGGAAAAGGTAATAGGAGCACTCCTCATCGTTGCGACTACAAATTCTGCTATGTTTAGACCACCTGCAGTAGTGGCATAAACTGACCAAGCTGACTTGGAGCAGAGGCAGCTGAAGCATCCTGGCATGATCTATTAAAATGATTTATTTGGGGAGGGAAGACACATTTGTTGGTGGTAACAAATGATGTTGAGGAAGAGGGCTGTCTATACTTGGATTGCTCCAGCTTGATCCACAAAAACGTCTGGTTAAGGCATATGGGAATCTCTGAGTACTGTTGAAAACAACTTTAGTGTTCCTAGCCTCTTGTCCCAGACTTGTTTTGTCTTGCTATCTTATGTCACTCATCAACCAGGCTGTTCAGAGGACTTGACCATAACTGAACTTCTGAAAATTCCCCAGGCAGTTAAATAGGAATGAGCCCTCCCATCTGCATGTGAAATAAGCCTCACAGGGCTAATTTAAAGAGTTTTCCTACAGGTTTATGTTACAAGCTAGGACAAGGTAGTGCTTGCTTCTTTTCTTTTCTCTGTTTAGTGTAGGTAGGCATGGGAAAGGGCATTTATTTTGGCTTAGTGGTACAACAGTAATTTCAGTTTGGTCTGTGATGAGTTACTACAGTGACTTGATGTATATCTGCTTTAAAAATTTGACATTAAAATGTAATTAGTAGTAATGGTATGAGTAGCTCAGCGTCATAAGCAACTCAATGTACTGTAAGTTATTTGATTCCAGTGAAAGAACAAGTTTTAATATTGCTCCTTCTGTTTCATATAATAATATACTGATAAATCCTTATCTATTATTAAAAACATATTGTGTGAAAATTGCATGTTATATGACTCATGCCACCAATATGCATCTGCACATTTCCATAATGATAAATCATTCATAATATATTCATTTTGCCGTTATGTATTATATGACCTATTCTATGGCTCATTTTGAATTAAGAAGATTTAAAAATATATACATTTTTTAATTGGCAAACAATTCCATTTGTTTTTCACCCATCCTATGGCATGCAATGATGGGTTTGTGCAGGCGTTGCTGTGTTGTGCTTCAGTTCTGGCATGCAATCCGAGGTGTATTTGCCCATAATATTTATGGATCTAAGCAGGTAGTCATACCTCCACTGCAGTCAGTATCCTGACATTGTATATGTATACAGGCCTGGCTTCTCCCTCATACTGAGAATAAACATTTCACTGATCAGTGTAACCAGTGAAGCTTGGTTTCCCTTGACTTTGTGACTAAAGAGCAAATGTTAGCGTGAATTCTCCAAGGTGCAGTAAGGATTAGCCTTACTTCAGGATCCCTGCATGAGCTGCATGTCTGTCCTCTCTTGCCTTGCATGTTATCATGAAGAAGAATTTCAGTGAGACTTCTGCCCTGCCAAACTGAACTTGGCTTCAGATTTGAAAGTTATCAAGGGTCACTGACAGACACACACTTCTGCACAGAGAAACAGATTTGCCTCATTTCATTAGGAAACCAGTACTAAATCAGAAATGACTCTGGTGAAATACCACAGGTGTAAAGACTCAAAATCTGTACAATTACTGTGGGCACAGTGATAATTTCTATCTTTATTAATGAGGCATTAGTTTAGCTTTTGGGATTTTGCAGGAAAATAGGGGAATTTACTCTTCTATGAAAGCCCCCTTTTTTGTGAAGTACGACTTGGTAAGAAAAAAAAATCCTTTGTGAAACTGCCCTCCCTGATTTGCAGAATCAGACCTTTGATTTTAAACTAAATGTTCAACTTCATGTCGCTCTGAGCTTTCCTGTTAGCTGGGTAGTAGTAGCCAAAAGGCAAATGCATGCAAACATCATGGTACAAATAATCTTATTTTAAGGTAAAGCCTTATGAATCTTTCTACAGTGTCAGAAGATATTTCACACCTTGATTAGCTAAATCTGGAATATGAATGTGTAACTTCACATTTTAATGTTTTTATTTTCCTTGAGCTTTTGGAGCAGCAGAACAGCATGGGAGACAGAAAACAATAAAAGGCTTGAGTTATTAAGGTAACAAGCTGAAAACAACTTTATCTTCTTGTTAAAAAAAAGGTGTGAACGATAATTTAAGGTTAGACAGGTTCTTCAATTATACATTGGTGTTAGTAATAAAATAAACATGTATTCAAATAGCATTTGGGATATAAATGCATTCTTCTTTTTTACTAACTACTCTGCAGAGTATAATACTGTACTTACCAATCTACTACAGTGTGTAGCAGCTCTAGCCCATTCTTGTCTATTAAAAATTAAACTCTTTTACCATACATTATTAAAAGTGCTTTGGTTGGCTGCAAATCAAGAAAGACTTCATAAAGTCTTAGAAGAAAGAGAAATCTGATTAAGTCTATGGTCCACAGGCAGCAATGGAAAGTACATGAGAAAAAAAAAAAAGCCAACAACATTAAACTATGTCTTAAAAACTCTTTCAAGACTTTAAAAAATAATTAATAGCTTTTATTCAAGTTAACTATTAACCAAGAGACTTTTAATAGATTTATTATTCTAAGTTCCCCCTTTCCTTTTGCAGTTTGGAACCTGTGTTACAGATATAGATGCCCTTACTCCGTATTCTTCCCTTTTTCAGAATGACTTTTTTTTTCCCCCTAGAAATATGGTGCTCATTTAATGGTTCCCCTATGCCTTGTACATAAGCATTGATGAGCATGAAGATTACACTATTTATTATCTGAATTGTGGTTGCAATGTCTGATTTTCACTTTAGGAAAAAATGTAGGCAATTTAGGAGAGAAAAAAAGTTAAACGCCCAGTTTCCTGGAGTGAGACATAGGCTGCAAGCATTTTGCTAACAAAGCTGGGGAAGCAGAAGATCTAGCTTGTTTGAAATAAAGCTTCTCTTTCTTTCTTTTTCTTATTGTAGCTTTTCAAAGGGAAAGGGGGAGAGAAAAACCTGTTCTTTTCATCCTTGCTGTTTTATGACAGTTATGTCAGACAGTATCCTGAGGTGGGAAGTAGCATCTCACTGGGAAGTACTGAGCTCTGCATGTTGTGGCGAAGGAGATGACTGTGCCATCAGTTAACCTTGAGCTGAGTGTTAGCCATGAGGTCTGTAACATCTCTTTACATTGTGAAAAAATGACAGGGAAGGTGAAGCAGCACAGCCATCACACTGGGGTCATGGTCCGTGACTGGCAGTTATTTTTGTTGTTTACATAGAAATATTTGTTCGCAAACTTAGCTCAAAAGGGCAAGAAGTCTCCATGCCACCATTTTGAACATGGAGAGAGGTGGGATGCACTCATGCTTCATTTCAGGCATGCGTCTCCCTGCCTCAGGGCAGGGCTGGGCTCACCTCTGACAAACCAGGCCACCAAGAGGCCGTCTGATGCTCCAGAGGCCTGCCAGCTCGTTCTGCTGATGATCAAATAAGATGGAGCCAGAAAAAGTCTTCTGGGCAGACTTCTCTTATTTTCTTTCTCACCTGGGAAGGAAATTAAACCTGCCAGGAGCCAGAAAGCCATCAAACAAGCTTCCTGTCAGGGCCACCTCCCAGAAGAGGGTAAAGGGTTTCTCAGCTGACTGAAGTGAGGCCTGGGGAGAGGGGTACCAACTGACTGAAAACAGACAAGATTAACAATGCAGAAAGTTGTTCCATTATTGCAGATTTTGTGCAACTTTCTTTGAAACGTGCTGCTGGATACTGCTTGAGATAGCATGGTAGGTTAGCTGGAGAGTTTGGCTGCTTTAGCACCAACATTTTTATGTTCTTGTGAAAAAAGAGTCACTCTTCTACACTACTTCCTCATTTATTTTATTTATTTATTTTTTAATGGTCTGTGCATCCCTGTTAATCTGAAATACAGAGGAGAGATCTTTGTGAAGGTCTGATCCACTGGTCTCTGTGGTGTGACCACAGGAACAATCGGTTTCTAATGGGAAAACTGCAAGTGGTAAGGTGCAAGTGAGTACTGGAGCTCATGCACTATCTGTTCTGTAGCATTTCAAAATCATTGCACAATGTGTCCCAAATTTATGAGTTAAGAATATCTGTCAGTGCTGCTTGGAGTTACCAGTAATGCCCAACAATTCTGTGATGGGCTGGCAGTGGCCTGAAGAGTCACGTTTTAATTCTTGATGTATTGGCTTGGGCAGCAGATAAGCACGTACTGGAGAAAGGTTTAATACCACATCATCCCTCAAAAACCTCATCAGATGCCAAGCCAGCTTGTTTGCCATTCAGTTCCCTGCACCTTGTGCTGACTTTCTCAGAGACAAAAATCAAGGAGTTTTAGTCCTGGTAGGAAAGGAGCTGTGATGGCAGGTGCTGCATGGTAGGGGAAGCACTAGGAGCAGTGAGAGCTGTGTGGGGCCTGTGAAGGAATTAGAGCAAGAGGCAGATGCAGATAGAGCATAAGGGGAACAGCAAACCTGGAAAGTCTGTGCAGGGTGTCGATCCAAAGCACAGATCCTCTCTCTATAAAGTGTAAGAACTAAGTAAATTTTGAGTTATAGGGCTATAATTCCATCACTGGATTGTGGTGACTGTATAAGGCCACTTGAGCTTTGCTCTTATAGTTTATGATATCACCACAATCCCTGGGTGGATTTACAGCACTGTAATTTTTTACAATAGTGAGCTGTTTATTTTTCTATTTACAACAGTACATCACTGGAGATACTGATAACAGTCACCTAGTTCTGGCATGTAGTTCCATATACTCTTGCATTTGTTTTTGTAGAAAAAATTAAAGCCATTCTTTACGAGCTGGGAGGGTGGAGGGGAGAGGAAGGGAGGAGGGCGCTACGTCATCTACATCATCTGCCTCTCTTTGTCTCTTTAAAGACTGTTTAATTTAGCAACTATTTGTCCAGACACAGAAGGGCATAATGACGACCAATTTCACATCGCGGTATGGCAAACAACTGTATGACTCCCACTTTCACATCTTTTGTTTTCTCTTTCTTGCCTCCTGCTGTACATTAATTTCTCAATTAAGGTCCATCTCACCAGTCTGCTGCACAGGATGGGGCCATAAGAGAAGGCTGAGGGGAGGTCAGCATGGTACATCGCGTGCAGAAACAGGGCTTGGGCTTGACCCCACACTGAAGCAGTCCCATGGATTTTCGTTCAGAACAGATGGATGTACAGTTAATTTGATTAGTTGTGAGTGTGGCAGGGAGGTAATCACAGCAAAAGAGGAAGAGCACGGCAGGTAGCTAATTTAAGTGTCATGCTGTAGCCTGCTGCAGCATCACAGCCATATTCTGCTCCACAGTTAATTTTGCCAATTATTTAGTGCAAATAAATAAATAAGTTGCGTCTAACAATAAGCTCAGTTGGACATCTACCCACTGTACCTCGAGAACTGGGAGAGGAGACAGCACAAATTTGGCAGCAAAGCTGGGGAGCTATTTATGAGAGTTAAAAGAATTTGAATTGAGAGGTAGGGGATGCCCACAAGCCTTCGATTTTGATGGAAGTAACTGACCTTGGCATTTAGAAAAACTCATGGTGCCCCCACTTACATCTTTCAGTAAAACTTGCAGTGATTTTACTGCAGGTCAAAAAGTATGTCTGTGGCCAAAAGGAATGGAACCTCTCTCTCCACATGCAGACTAATGGGTGTATAATGGACATGTCTGCAGGCCTGTGATTCTAGATGAACACAAATTATCAGAATGGACTTCTGTTGTGAATACCGAGTTATCTTCAGTTCTAATCCAGAAAATTACCATTGCAGAGCCATAGGATCTGTCAGATGTAGGAAGTCTTTTGTTTCTTTTCTTTTTTTTTCTTTCTTTTTTTTTTTTTCAGTGTGGGATGTGAAGAAATGTGATAATAGATCCCTCTTGATACACCTCTGCTTTGCCAAGACACTAAAATCCAGACTTTGGTTTAGAAAAACACAACAACACATATCCCCTCCTTGATATTAAATCTATGATTTTGATCATAATTTGGTATATTCAGGCTGTATTTTTAATTAAATTATACCTAAAAGCCTAAGGTGACTAGTCATTAACAGATGGGTTTTAGCTAATGCCTTCCCAATCACTGGTCAATGCAATACATATTGCAGTTTCAAATGAGTAATTTTTTATCAGATTTTTGTGCACTCTCTCCCATGTTAGGTCATGGTAGTGCCTAAAACAGTGCTGCATTTTCTAGATTTTACTTATGTGCAGACCTTTATTGTTGCTAAAATATCTAAATTAGGCTATTATGCAGTTTGGTTATCATTCTTCTTTTGGTATGCAAAAGAAGTGCTGTATGGAAATAAAAAGAAACAGAAAAGCAACTTTAAAGGGTTTATTCAGCATTCTCTCAATTTATCCACACGGGGGCATGAGATATTTATTTAAGAGAGCTTTTCAGTCATTGGGAAATATATGAAGATAGGAAGCCTTACTGATAAAAGGGTCAGAACTGTCACTTGCTTGTTAGCTTTTCTGCTTGCCTTCAGAAATACTTAGCAAATAATTATTGCAAATGACATTAACCTAAAATATAATAATAATAAAAAAAATACAGTGTGGACAGGAGAGAATATGAAAACAGATTTTAAATATCCCCATTACTTAACTTGGCCTTTAAATATATTTTTATGACGCTATTTTGAATTCTGGTGGCTCTGTAAACAAAATCTGAAATCCTCCATATAACCCTACATATCTGACTTAAATAACCTGAACATTTAAATTAAATGAAAAGGAGGCAACTCTGAGATATAATGACCTCAATCTGGAGTAAATCCATTTCATTAATTGCTTAGATGACATTAATTTTTGTCATTCACTTGCAAGATGAGTAATATGCTCTATACATTTAGGCCCAGATCCAGCAAAGCACATAAAATCATAGTTAATGATATTAAGTACTGGAATAGTTCTCCTTGAGCACATGCCTTAAGCTGAGTACATATTGAAGTGCATTCCAGCACAGAGAAAGTGGCACAACCAAACCTTTAATTAGTTTTAAAATTGAATTCAAAATGCAATGCAATTCTTTGCACTTTACATTGAAAACAATGCATACTATGGGACTCTCCTGGGACAGAGATGACTAAACCTATTTATCCACTTTGGTTTCCAAAGGGAATGAATGCTCATTGTTTCCTGCTGTTATTCTCCCCTAAATTTATAAATTTATTTTGCTCAGTCAACTGGTTTGTTTAAAGCTGAATATTTATACGAATATTTCCAAGTCTGTTATTTTACGCACTTTTTTATTTATAAGATAATTCTTGCATTTTATTGGTATTTAAGAGCGTGGAATATTTTTACTTCTGCTTCTGCAATGTTAAATCAAAGTAAAATGAGCAGCAGTAACACCATATAAACCAGTGTTCACAGTACGTGAAAGTTTGTTTCTTTTCAAAATAAGCTGAAAATCAGGATTTTGTTCCTCACATTTCTGATCCAAATATTTAATGCTCACCCAGCTCAAAGGAGCCATAAATTTAGGTCTTTTATTTTGAGCTATTGTATGCTTTCCACTCTGCAGTTTTTAGCATGTGTCTCTGACATACTGACCCCTATCCAAGCAAGATTACTGCACACAGGTGAATTCTAACAGGGAGCACTGTCCTCCTGTTCCTCTCAGAGAGAGTAAGTTGAGAAAGGCATTTCTGAATTCAACCCGTACATCACCGAAACCCAGAGTACTTTGTTCTTTGGCTTTGGTATAAACCCATCTTTGTTGTAAATACATTTTTGCAGGCAGTCAAAATAATGCCCAGATTCATAGCAGGCAGAGGCAAAATTATTTCTGAGCATAATGTAGCTGGTATAGCACAGTGAAACTAATTCCTGAACTACCAGAAAACAACTGTTGGATATTTTTTCCAAAGCTACAAAACCTTCTTATTTCAATACCTGTAGATCCAATTTGATTGCTCCAACGATTTCTTCTTGACATCTTGCCTTTTATAAGTGCTCTGTGAAAGCTTGCGGGAAAATCCCTCCTAACAAACGTTAAAATAACCTAAGACTGTTGCTCCTCTTGCATAACAAAGAAATTCGCGTGTCTCCTTACCATGTTCTTCCTCAGAATTAAAACAGAAATGTATGCGGGGAATTACGACCAGTAACCAGAGGATGAGTCCATATTGCAGCCTTGCTCTGGCGAAATGCCCACTGATACCAAGCGTGCAATTTCTGTCCCCAAAGTAAAGTCATGTAGTATGTTTGTTTGTGTTTCCTTTATTTTCCCTAGTATGCCTGTTCCCTGCTAGCAATGAAGCCCTGGCATGTTTTAATCTCTGAAGCTATCAGTTCATCTATACGCTCCCTGGAATGGATGAGGCAATGAACATGGTGTCAGATACTGTTTTCCCGTAAGTTTTTCTGATCCACTAATGCATCAAATATATTTGAATTTACTATTCACATAACTTTTTATGGAACGCTATTAAGCCAATTTGCTTGATAACCACTGTAACCTTTTTAGTAAGTTACAGCACAGTGAGGTCATTATTCCTGGATGTGGCTTGCTGTATCTTATACTACACGCTTTTACCATGATATCCCTGACATCCCTGTATGAAGGAGGAGAATGCAGTTTGGTGATTTGGGGTGGTTCTTTTTTTTTTTTTTTTTTTTTTTGACGATTTCTTGTTCATAAATAGAGAACTGATTAGGGAGAATGATTTAATATTGCTTTGCCTCAAAAGCAATGGAATCTTGGGAAAGGATCAAACAGTCCCCCTAAATTGGCTACCACCTTCCTGACTTCATATTGTTTTTAAATGAAACATCTGACACATTCTCCAGCTGGGATGTTATTTTCTTCCTCTTGACAAAGTGATTCAAAATTCACTGAAAAACAAGCTGAATGGAAGAGAGATTTTTTTTTTTTTCCATAGACATCTGGAGCTTTCTTTCAAAGCTGATGTGATCTTTCATCTGGACAAGAAAGGCTTTGATCCAAACTCTAAGATCCCCCTATCTCCCAGTTAATTGGTGTTAGTGAGGTAGGTTTGACAGTCCCTAACGCAGTCTCTGGAATGCCTTACTCTGTTAAGACCTGTCTTTTGTGGCTCAGTCAGCTCAAAGACATCAGCTTTCTCTTCGTTTGACTTCTGCCCCACTGGGGATGGTTACAGGTTTTATTTGCTTTCATTATTTTCTCTTGTAAAACCATTCAATGCCAACAAAGGAAAACACTTTCCAAACAGAGCAAAACCCAGTCACTTACAGGCTTTGATTGTCACAAAAACTCACATATAATAAGTGAGAGAGAAAGGGGGATTGCATTATAAATTCAGTTCATTTTTAAAGATCTTGCCCACTTTTTATTGTGGTCATGTCTGTTTTCCTGTTATACATTTATTAAATAAAACAATAAAAGAAAGTGTCTTTGCTCTCACCATGTGTACATCAGCTATAAACTGTGTATACGAACGTATTGTTCTCAGAAAAAAAAAAAATAAGCTCATTCCTTAATCCAAATTTTAATGTGATTAAACAAAATCTTTGCTCTTCCCTCATGATAGGACACAGGGGAATAAAGGAAATCTTACCTTCTCCACTGTGTAGCAGTTGGCACTGTGGGTGATAATTAGGTAAAGAGAGTTTACTGTGTGGGTCTTTTCCTCCAGCTCCTGTGACAACGGAGACCATACACACTGGATGAACAGAGCCCACATTCAGCTGCACCATTATCAGAATGAGAGATGAGACAGGAAAGAAATACATAAAATTCATTTCCTTTTCTGCTTTGGGAGCACTACAAAAACCGTTGTCACTTCTCAACCAGGGCACACTGCAACTCCACATTCCTATACCTACCTAGACTGCAAGGAATGGTATGCCAAAGGAGCAAAACCATGCAACACTTAAAATTTCCTGTACCAAGTTTCTACAGCTGAAAAACTGGAAGCTTCACGATCCATCCCTTTTCCAGTGGAACTAATTGCTCTTTCACTCAGACAGCCTAACAATTGCAATTATCCAGTTAAAGCTAGTTATTCCCAGTATGCATTTAGCTTAAAAAACAATACAGCTGCTTTTATTCAGACCTAAAGAAAAAATCATGTGCCTAGAAGTGTATAATTTTTTTCCTACAGCAGTGGCTAGTCTTATAAAATATATTACGCTTTTGCTTAAACCCTGCCCACTTCTATACCATGCCAACTACAACAAAGATACAACTTCACCAGACAATGCAATTGTTTTACATATCTGTGAGATGCACGAAGTCAGCATCTCCATACGGAAAAACACAGGAGAACAGCATGCTTAAGTAACTGATTCAATCAGATAGATACAGCTGTCATATTTTTGAGGATCTGTAGGCACTGGCAATTTGCCAGCTATTCTTTAAGGTACAGGAAGCAATATGATACAGAACAACTCTTCCCATTTAGGTATCATGCTGAACTGTTGTGGTATTGCTTTGGTTGCTGGCAGACATTTCCCCAAACCAACAGCTTTTGACCACTTACATTACTGAAAAGAGCCTCTGACACCACATCAACTCAACATTGCAGAACTACATTTTGAAAAGAGTGTAGGATTTTTGTGGTGTGTTTATTGTCTGTGCAGCTAGGGGGTTAGCTTACTCATGGCTTTGACATCCGATCATGAGAGAATATTTGAATTTCAATATTGAAAATATCAAAGATGAAAGTAGAGATTCCTCATCCACTAGACATAAAAAACACACAGCAAAAGCCATTATTAGCTGATATGTTTGAGAAACTATGCGACAGCAATAATCCTGCAGCTGTTATTGATCTTGGCATTTAGAGGCTTAATATTGATTAGAAACTGATATACCACTGACATTCACATATCCATTTCTCTCAGAATATATGTCTCATCTTTTTTCTCTAGGTTCATCTCTGGAGCAAAGATCTCAGAGTTCAATGAGCTCTAATGGTAGGTTCTGTATCCCGCAGCTTTTCTTTAGCACAGCTTCTTCCAAAAAGTTGATGGAAAGGCAGTGCCTTTGAACTGCAGTGGGCATATCTGCAGTGTGTAAGGTTTGGTTACAAGTGGGAAGTTGAGTAGGAAGAAAAATGAAACGAGGCTGTAAAACTTTTTTTTCAAGATTTAAGGGAAAAAAAAAAAAAAAACACCATATTGTAAATAATAAGAGGCCAAGATGTAAATGTAGGTACTGGCTGACTGCTGATTGCTTTTGCTATTCAGGGCCAAGACAAAAATCTGTTAAAATAGTCTGTTCTCTACTCAGCAAAGAAGAGAGATTTAAGGATCAAACTTCTTCTTATAAGTAATGCTGACATATCCAAGTTTAAACTCTCAGTGCCAAATATATCAGTGGACATTGAGACTGAATAATGGTGGGTGATTAGCAGGTTTTGAGGAGATGGGGAGAGACACACAGATCCAGTGGCTAAATGTCTGGGTGGGAAGGTCAGATACCCCATGCTGGGGCCCATGCTCCTGGTGCCTGAAGCAGCTTGGAGGTTTTTGTGCTCTGCTCAGACCTGTTGTGTGCATGCAGGAGCTTCTCCCTCCCATGGGGTGGAGCGTCTCGTCTCTTGGTACGTGAGATTTACAGCTTTCAGTCTGCCATTTACAGGCTGTTCCAAGGGCTTCCTGGCTTTTTGAAAAAGCCTCAAACTCCTGTTTTTGCCAGTTAAGGCTGAAGAAATGAAGGGCTCGAGGATCACTGCTCCAGCTCTGCAGCTGTTAGTCGCCACTCTGGAGTGTGAAGAAGAAAACAGACAACACAAAGAGCACTAAGCAGCCGCTGTGTAATGATTGTCATGGTTTTGGATCAGGGATTTTTGTTTGTTGGATTGTTTTTTTTAGGAGTGCAGTAATTTATTTTTGGCACATTAATTTTCCATTAGCTGACTTCTTTAGGAAGATGTAACAAATGTAGTAATCATATTCTGACATCCTGAAACACATGACAGGCTGTTTCCATATCAATACTGGAATGTGAGACCAGTGGAGATTTGGGGCAGTTGTTGAGTTACATACATAAGCTCAAAATCTCCTACATGAGCTTAGGGTTTTTCTTATTTAAGCACCTAGGATTGATTCAAAGCGACTTTGATGGAATAACCAGGCTTTATACATTAGACATGAAAGGCATTTGAATAAATTCCAGTTCAGTATTTAGGTCTGGCATTTTCAGGATCTACTCTTAGCTCACTTCCTTTCAGCAAAATTGGGACTGTGCTTTACCCAGCTTTTCAAGCATTTCCAGAGAAATACCTTTGGAGAAAAGAAATCTGGCTGAAGAATGTACTTGCTTTCTTTACTTATTTGCAGTTTCAGCAACAAAACCAGGCAGCTCTTGATTTTTAACCTCTTCAGGGCTGAACGAGTAAGAAAATTCAGTCACAATCTGAGACGTTTCAGTTACTCATTGCCACCATTTTTGACTGGCATAGATGTAATCTCATTAGTGTATCAGGGAAGATTGACATGCATGGGGAAATAGTATCTATTGTTTATTTGTGCTATATGTTGGGATAATCTGTGAAGCCCTAGTGGAGCTGTAACTCTGAACATACTGATTGGAAGCATTAAGGAAATTAACATAAAGCTCTATTAATGGCTTAAGGGAATCTGACTAAACAAACAAGGCCACACTGAGCAATAAATGTGAGTCTCAGACTGCATGACTTTCCTCATAACTACTCTAATTAATTGCTACAAAAGATTAATTTTATAATACTGCAAGGATATCAAAGGGAATGGCTTAGTGATTTAAGTGTTATGTGTCTCCCTGGGAGATGTAGGTTCAGTTCTTCATGAGGCTGTTGTCAGCCTTCCAAAATATAATAGCTAAAATGAATTTCTTGTATTTTGCTGCTGGAGTTTCAATGGAACAAAGACCTTGGCTGTTCTGCTGAAGTCAGTGGCAGGTTTGCTATTAATTTCAGTAGAAGTAGGAGTAGAACCACAAATATTGAAACCAAATTCTGCTTTGAAACTATATTTGCACTTCTTCATTAGTTTGAAACCACGTCTTCACACAAAAACCCTGCCAAAACCCTGCTTTCCAGCAATGTTCCAGCTATACATTGTGACCAGCTCCATACAACTCTTTTAAAAACTCACAAGTTGGATGTATAATTAGCTGCAATTGATTGCATTGGCTCCTGAATCAGGATGTGACAGAATTGTGATTTAGTGAGCTTGGAAGTTCAGCAGAGCAAGAGCCTAGCTAGGTTAATAAACATTTTTGTGAAATATATTTGACAGACGAATGCAGGCTCCCTTTGCATGGCCTGTCCTTTGGTCACTAGTTCAATTCTGCCCTGGAGGTACCCCAGAAAAGAAATATGATCTGGGGTTGCCTGAAAGGGTCTGAACCCAGATAGCACTTTCTTTTTGGACTGAACCAAAGTTCAATTTAATTACATCCTTTTGTATTCTGCTGTGCTTGGATGAACTTGGATGTAGGAGTCCAAACTTGAACTTTCAGGTTAGAGGATAAGTGATCATCTGAGAGCTTAAGATGCACAGAATAGGACTCATACCGGGTAAAGTTATTTGCTTTGAGTCCATCTATCCATCTGAGGTGACTGAGTTGGCTCCCTTTATAACCAGGAGAGAAAAACGGCACTTTTCAGGTGCAATTCTGCTTACTTCAAGACTTGTACTTTATGAAAAGGTGGACGGCACCCAAGCTGTCTCAGGAATAGCTCTGCTTTTGGTTATATGCATCCCAACTGCAATCAATCTGTTGCTTTCAGTAGTTGCCAGTATTGTCTGTCTAAGCCCTTTGGTATCTACATGTATGGTTTTAGTGACAGCAAATATAAGGCAACGTGACTTTGATTAGCCCCAATGAAGGCAGTGAAGCCAAGTCACATTATTTTGTATTTGCAAGGCCACGCACACAGGAAGTGTGCTGATACCTCAGCTGATGTGCAATACCCTAACTGTATACCTGAGCCCAAAGGGTCATCATTCAGGCTTGCTAATCACCTCAGTGAAGAACTGTCAAGCAGAACAATGTCCCTCTACTTGTAGATCTTGGCTGAAGCTGTTCTTATTTGATGGCTCGCCTAGTCTTTCCTCTCCAAAAACTTGTGAATGGAATCCAATAATTATGCTTGGTTTATTTTGACAAGTGTTTCCATTGCTTCCCCTTCACTTAATATTTATCTACATGAGCCAAGCTGGAGGCTTATGCTTTAAAGAAAATGAATGGTAAAATAAGACTCTGCATTCAGAATTAGGCACCTAACTAGGTGACCTGATTTTCAAAAATGCCAATTACCCAGAAAAACTTCCAGCTCTAGAGACCATTAAAAGAATCTTAGCTTTATAACTGTTATTACAATGATTATTTATGGTATGTATTGCAGTAGTACCCTGGCAACGGACAAAGACCCATTGTGCAAGGTACTGTACGACTACAGAGAAGAAAGTTGCGTGGATTAAAATTCCAACTGCCTTTTCCTTGGTTGAAACAAACTCAGAATACACACACTTAACACGGCCACCCCCTCTTTGGAAAATGTCTGTCAGCTGTTTGTATGTCCTACTTTCAAAGTGAGTCAACCAGTAGCCTTCACAGGTCAGAAGAAGAGCCAAGAAGCTTTGTCCTGTCCACCCTGTTATTTTTGAGACCCCTTGGGACACCAGTAAGGGATCCTCTCTGTTGCTCTCTACCTCTGGGCATGTCACATAGTCACTCAGTATGAGCCCAGACAGCTTTGACCAGGCAGCACTAATGGCTTTGGCTGCAGTGACAGGTCCTCTTCTTTGTGGCTGTTTCTGTGCCTTTCACACCCGATCAAAAATGTTTACAAAGGTGCAGTCAGGGAATGAAGGCAGGGGGAGCAGAAGAAAAGAAATCCAATTTTGTTTGGAAACAGTTTCAGAGCTTAATTAGTAAGGAGGGGGGGTAGGAAGGGGGGCTGAACAGGTGGTGTATTATTCTGCCAGGGATCTTCAAAAGAGAGGGAGTGTGCATTGTTAGTTTGCTGCAGAATGAAAAATGAGAAGTTCGATAGTACCTGGATACCTAAGAGCAGGTAAGCTGCCGAAGTGAGGTCTGAGTCCTGCACACATACACCCTCAAAAATCTGCATAGGAAAACAATAAATTTTCCTTTTTGCCCACAGGGGGACAGATCCCAGGTCTGCATCTGAGATTTACATGGATTCATATTCATTACATTAGCAGTAGCCACATTTAGCAGCGATTCCCAAAGGAGCACAAAAATGATGGCCTAGAAGAAAGCTGCCACATTTCAAACTCTCCAGCTGTGCCTTGCCACCATTGCTAGATTCCACTGCCAAATGCAGTAATTTATGAATTTGTCTTTTTTATCTCCAAAAAATGTTAATTTACAGAATGAAGAGAAGAATAGGAAAGGGCTAACATGGTTAGAACAGGCATGTCTGCATTTTCTCTTAACTGCTTTATAACTATTTCTCGGATGCTGTAAATGTTATTTGTGCTCACAAGATCATTATTATTTTGCATTAGATGCTTAAAAGAAAGCAGGGGTGCCAGCAGATAGTGCATTCCAGCTTACAAAAGAGTCATTTTAAAGAGATGGTAGCCCAGCAAGACTACAACAGAGTTTGAATAAATAGAGAATGAATTATGAATGGTAATGACTTTTTTTTTTTTTGGTTGTTTATTTAAGTCCTGAGTGCATGCCATAAAAGAATAATAGGTATTGCAGTTGTTTCAGAAAAGCTGTTTTGTGTTGCAATGGCTGGAACTTATACATATGTTCCAGCAGGGCAGAGTAGGACCCCCATATGCTCTCTGGGTGAAATTACTTGAGTAAAGGAAAGTCCTTATAAAAAAAAAAAAAAAAAAAGGACTATTCCTTATTAAATATTTTTCCCTCCCTCAGCATTGTTGCTGAAAGCATCATGCAGAGCTACCTACGGGACCACCGAAAGAGTTGACTTTTGCAGTCTGAAAAACACGTGCGTAATAGTCTTGCTAATGGTTTAATTCTGTTTCATGGTGCTTCTATTTTCAGTCTGAGAGAAACAAGTTGTACTGCATACGTTTGTGGATTTTATGGAATTTCTTAAGACAGGAGATTATAAGCACAGCTTCATGTAAAATCCTCTGTACCTCGCAAGACACCAGCTTGGTAGTGTCGAAGGCTTTATTATATTACTGTTTAATAAGTAACTTCAGCACTATCACTGAGATGCAGAATAAGCCCTTCCAAATACAAAGAGGCTGGCTACAGTGGTATTGAAAGGAATGGAGAGTCTTTCCAGAGACCAGAGAGTAGTTTGCATCCAGCAATATCTGCCAGCAGATCAGCAGGTAGAGCTGTATAAAACCTTTATGTGCTCCTCTGTGAAACCAGGCATTTATAATGTTGACTAATTCTGGTGTCTTCTCCCTGGTGCTCAATGATTCTTAATTTTATGGGCTACTTAACGAAGCAAAATTCCCCATTAGTTTTTAAAATGTCTTTACCTCTTAATGCCAAGGGCTGTCTTTTCAAACTGATGCTTGCCTGGACCAAAGGATCCCATTCTGTTGACAGGTGAAGGCAAGGCACTCACAGAAGGAAACAAACAGCTCAAGCCTCCAGGAAGAAAAGGTACATTTTGTACCTTGATGTGGAAAACAAACTGTATAGCTCTTTGTGGAGACTTTGCCCGTTGTGTTGTGCACAAAGGCAATGCAGGTTAACAGTCTGAGAGGAGATGGCTCATGTGCTCATTCTCAGTCCTGACACCCCTGGCACAATAGAGGAGAGCAGCCAGCATGCCATCCCTGCCGCGTGCCACCTATGGCTCAGCAATCAGGTAGCATCTATGAGCAAGGACCTCGAGCGCCCTGTGTGCAGGTAGAAGAGGGTTGTTGAGGGTCACAGGGGAGGCTGGTGTTATGGCCTGCCTCACGGGGCTTAGTCAACATTGAATTCTCTAAAACCCTCCTAGGTTCCCTGGCTAGTAATGGTGTGAACAAAATAGAAGTATTTGTCTCCTCCCTCAGCAAGTGATTTCAATATCTCCTTGACCCTTCTCAAAGGAGGATCCCTTTATTTCACGTCAAGGTTTCTTCTGTTCACTTTGTGCTATTTCTTTTCCTCGCTCCCATCCTGAATACTGAAAATATTGATCTCCTGGACTTCCAAATTTGTTCACTGCTAGTATTTAGGGACTGTGAACCAAAGTCTCCTTTTCCTTATAAGCCTTTCATAATGCCCCTGATTTCAGTCAAGGTTTGTAGGATTTACACCAGTGTAAATGAAATCAACACATGACCCATGACAGGGGCGCCTTATCAGTCTTTTCTCTAGGCTGTGTAAATTAATTTTTCTTGAGTCTCCTCTCAGGATAGCATAAATTATGAGGCAAAAGCCTGTAATTCACTGCTAAGCGAGCAGCAGTAACTCCCCCTCTACCACTTTCCTGCCAAAATTATGGGAGAATAGCTGGTGATCTCAGCTCATATTTGCATGGCATGAACAAGAGCAAGACAGAAGAATGATGGCTCAGGTGGCACAAAAGACCAGCACCCATTGTTGCCACTGCCTTGCTTCCAACAGGGAAAAAAATGCATGGAAGAGCAAAGAAGCACTGGCTGCGCTCTTTTGCTTCTCGGTCCATTTTAACATGTGAAGCGAGGAATATTAATGTTGTATAGAATTTGTGTGCTGATGAGTGCACAAAGTACTGTTCTGGGTGTTCCTGGTTACTGATTTTACATCACTGGGGTTTCTTTTTTCCTTCCTCTTCTTTGATTCAGGAGCTCTCTGTGTAAATATTAACTATAGCTATCAAGAGGCGGAGGAAAGTTTCAAGAGACCTGGCCATCGGAGACTGTCCCTTTAAATCATGCTAATATTTCTTCTTGCCCTGTGTTCTGAAGGTTATGCCTGTGCTCACCCCACACGGAGTGTTGTCTGATGGAAGCCTAAAAAATGCAAGTCTGGCCATTCCTTTTGGTCTGAGGGCTACATGTGCAGATGCTAAGCCTGCCCGTGACTCCCACTGGCTGCTCACAAGCTTTGGATCAGCCATCCCCTCAGGAGAGCTGGAGTGGTTCAGGTGTCAAAGAGCAGATCTTGAGAGACAAGAAGCCCTGCAAACCCCCTCTCCATCTAGCAGCAGCAATGTCACTGCGTAGGCTGCTGAATCAGATGGTAAAAACAAAGCAGCTGGCAGATGACTATGTTGGCTGACATACTGCCTGTTGTGTTGAAGTCAGACCAACCCAGCTGGCTGAAGATGCTCCTGGCTTCCTGCACAAACCCAGCAATTTCTTGCATTATGTAGGTGGAGATTAGAGCAGCTTGGATTTTCCAGTTGTTTTGGCAACTACATGGCTCCATTTCTATTTGCTAACGTTTTGAAATACATTTAACCTTCTTTATTGGCTTCCCCATGAAAAGTAGTGACCATTATAAGCCCCTTCGTATTTGGCAACAACTGAAGGTTTTCATATTGAGATTCAGCCTTTACTCTCTGCTGAACTGTGAGAGTGAGTTACTACCTTGTAAGTGACTCACAGGTATTTATTATCCTGTGTATAAAGGTCAGGTTTTAATGTTCTGTGTGATATATGCACATGGCTCAAGATCAGGCAGTCCTGAATGATAGATCTTAAATTATGATCCAGTGGAAGAGGAAAGAAATGAGAAATTGCAACTTTTGTTAAACAAGCCTGAAAAAACACTTGCGCATATGTGGGCTGGTGGTGGAAGCCTGCCAACTTCAGAGGCTGTTTCACTGCACCATGGTATTGCGGCTCATGGAGCCCAGCTCGGATGGAGAACTGAAGTGAAGTTTTAAAAATCCAGGTTCACGTCTTTACTTTCTTGCTGCTGAAGTCCCTTGCTATGGAAAGATGCAGCATTAAGAGACAGCAGGCTGATAGCAAAGCCTAAAAGAAGACTTCTCAGGAGGCCCTCCAATGGCAGAAGATCCACTAACACCTTTCTGAGAGTGTGTTGGTATTCCTGCATCTACAGGGTACCCCTAAGGGACAGAGTTTTCAAGAAGAGCTCAGATCCTGGGCCCCAGTGCAGAAGCATGTGTAGGCGGCAAAAGGCCAGCAGTGGCACTTGTCTGCTGTCTGCTCACTGCTTTCCCACAGAGAGGCAGGGCAGAGGTTAAAATAGGTGCGTGAGAAGTGTGGCTTTCAAGGACAGAGGCAGGGCTGGAGCATAAAACATCCCCTGGTGCTCCACCAGGTTGGCAGTCCCTGTGAGGCGCTCCGCCAACAGTGTAATACAAAACAGTCCAAGACGTTGTAGGAAAAAATAGGTGGAAATTGGCACAAAGCTGCCTTCTTTCCTCTTCCCCTGAGCTGCTCTAAGGTTGAATTCCATACAACTGAAGATTTGGCCACAAGTCTTATATTTTCAATATGCTTTACATAGTTCACCCTCAAAAGTCTCTAGAAAGATAACAAAGGATTTTTTTTGTGGCTTTATATCTGATGAGGAGGATAACTGAATTTTGGGGCTTCTTGCTTCTTCCCGATAAACTAGTAATCTGCTATTGATGCTGGAGAAAATTAGCTCAGTAAGCTCTAGTTTTGGGTGTCAGCAATAACGTGCCGTGACTTTTTCCAGAAATGATACACCTAACAGCTACGGGTTACATAGAGCTGTTGTGGGTTTGGCTATGTAAAAGAAACACAGAAGCGGAGGGGAATGTCATCTGTGAACCATTTTAGCCTACAGCTCTCTGTATCCTCATGTCTTCTACTCCCTGAGAACAGGAGTATTTATTCCAGGGCTCTGATAAGCAAAGTACAGAAGTGCATAATGGGTCTAAGACTGAGCAAAATTGTTTTTGAATTTGGGAACCAGGTCTTAAGTAGGAAACTGAGTGACAATAATTTTAGTGACTTTTATCTCTTCGTGTAAATTTCTGCTACTGCACTTTCTCTGTCCCCTTAGTAGTGACGGGGTTAGTCCACATTCATACTGCCATGAGGGAGAATGGAATTTCATGCAATTCTGCCTACTGTTGGGAAAGTATGTTCCTTAAAAAAAAGAATATAATTAAATGTAGGGTCAGAGTTCAACTGGAATAGTCCAAAGCCTTTTATTTTTCTTAATAGTAGAAATCCTACTTACTCTGTCATGTGTATGGAAATGTGTCTTTCTTTTAAACTGGAGAAGGAAATTGCAGTGATGGTGTTGGTTGTTTAGACAGGGAAATGTTAGCTGCTTATAGAAAATGGATGCTTCCTGCCTCTTTCATTTTGGATACATTTTACAGATGTGCTGCTTGTTGATTTTAGTCTCAAATATTATTATTTAGATTTGATTTATAGTTATGATACTTCTGAGATAGTAAAAAAAATCGGAACCAAAAGTTCTTAAAAAGCCATTTCTTACTAGGTCTTAAATAAAAATTGTGAAATTAAGTGGAAATTAAATATGTCATAAAAATGACTGGTTTCCAGTGTTGGCTAAGTTCCTTTTTATAACTATGATTTGTGCATAGATAAGCTCCAAATCAGTGTCTTCATCTAAATACACATTTCTTATATCTGGTAGTTACCTAGCTGACCTAGATTGTATTCCTTAATTCAACTAGTGAATAATGGTGTTTTAGATTGATTGTTGTGCAACCGGTATACAAAAAATTGGACTAATAATTAGAAGTGAGAAAGTGTTGAAAGTAACCTTAGCATGTAAAAGTCAGACTATATTTGTTGAAAACAAAACATGGGCATTCCCGAGCCACAACATTTTGAGTTTTCTTTTAAATCAAATTGAATCTTGAATTTATTTATTTATTTATTTATTTATTTTTCCTGGCTCCACTTGAACAACATCTTCCAAATGCTATTTTAGCATTTCATTAGGGCTGTAGTATGGATGGCCATGGGTGGGGCCATACCTGACTTTATATACTGGGGGCATCTGACTCCCCTAATGCCAATCATTCAGTGGGGAAGTTTTGCAGGAGAAGTAATCTAGCAAAGGAGTCAAGACTGCGGAAAAAAGCAGGAATATGGAAAACCAAATCGAACTGACTCCAATCAAGCATTGTAGCAATCAGTTGAGCCCCTGTTAATAATCTATTTTCTGCTGATTTGGAGAAAAAACAAAAAAAAAACAAAAAAACGCACCAACTTTCCATGCAAACTGCCCTTGCTAATGCTACGTACTTGCTTGCATTTTCCTATCAAAATGTTGATGAAAGCTTAAAAATTCTTCTTGGATCAATTGCTTGCTTTCTTCTCCCAGATTCCAAGTGAACAGATAAATCTCATTCACTTCTAGTAGCAACTTTATTGCCCTGATCTGATGGTCCTGGTTAAAAAACAATTAGAGCTACACTAACAGCTGTATTTAATCCCCAAATGTTAGTGCACACATATACTCTGCCTAGATTTGTGAAAGGTCAGAAAGCCCCACGTAGCTAAGATTTCTGTGGTTTTGAGTGGTGTAATACAGCATGGCTGGTTTCTATCTGATCTTGGGCCAGCACTGGCCAGTATGGGCACTGCCAGAACAGGTCCAGGAGAAGAAGAGCCAGCAGATGAAGAGTAAGAGGGATAGAGGACAGTTTTAAAGGCCAGTCCCAGTACTGACTCACACCACCTCTGAGCAACCTTGACTCTAACTTTCAACATGGTTCCGTAGTGAACCTTATTTAGGCCATTCAAAGATAGATGTTGCTGATGAGACTATAGCAAAGGCAGGGTGAGAAAAGCACCAAATCACAGAATCATGCTGAACTTCTCATCAGTCAACACCCCCAGTCCTTCTCCTCAGGGCTGCTCGCAATCCATTTTCTGCCCAGCCTGTATTTGTGCTTGGGCTTGCCCCAACCCAGATGCAGGACCTTGCACTTGGCTTTGTTGAACCTCAGGAGGTTTGCACATACAAACATGGGATGGAAGCACCTGGGGCGGTAGGACAGACTGATGCCTCCTAAGAGAGACTACAGTGGCAGGAGAGGGAAGGGAACGAGGATGATGATGGCAGGTCATTTATGTTTGCAAACTCTGGACCATACCACATTTTCAAGCCTGGTGTGTCTTTCTCTGCCTCCTACCTCAGGGAAGGCGTAAACAGCACTGCAGCACTTGCAGAGTTATGCATACAGAAGAAAGATCTCACACCAGAGAAGGACTTTGCCTGGCCTAAGGCACTGGGGCCTGGAAAATGCCCCACTGCCTCTGCTGCCAACCATAGCCCAGTTCCAGAACCTTCATTATTTATTCATTAGCATCTAAAGTGTTTCTCTGCAGTGTGAAACACTTAATGGAGATAGCATTAAAAGCAAATAGCTTTCCTCAATTGCTTCTATACCTAGCCAACATCATTAGATCATATTTATAGATTTTTTTTTTAATTGCAATCTATTATGTAAAAAAGAGGAATGTTTGAGTTAGTTAGGTATAAAAGGGTTTGGAATTGTCAGAAATATTTTGTCTCCTCATTATTACTCATGGAAACAGAAAACAGTTTTCAAAAAACAAACAACAACAACAGCAAAAACAAAAAGCAACCCCCAAATCAAAATCTTTCAAAAAGAATTGCAACTCTTTAATATAAACCAAGCTTCCAGGAACCCTTTTTTGTTCTCCTTGTCTCAGGTTTGGAGGACTGTTGCATTAACTGAGAAATTACATCTCAAGCTTTAGCTGTACTCCCATTTTATTTGTGTGATATAGTGATAAACTCACAAGGACCCTAATGAGTACATGAGTAGAAAAAGCATCAGCTAAATGGGGGAACTGAAAATGTTCGAGCCCAGTGCTATTACGCAGTTCTTATGCTTTTTTTCTGCCTCTTCCGTAATAGGATGTTTTGCAAATTCTTCTCTCAGCAGGTTTTGAACATGAACTTGCATTACTATTCTTACAAAATAATAAACAGCTTTGGGCTATAAAATCTCTCAAATTGTTTTCCCCAAAAGGGATTTGCATGCTGACTCATTCCTACTATATTTATTACCAATTGCCAAACCACTGCAACTGCAAGATTTCTAATAAAGCTATGGAAATTATATGCATTGCAATGGGAGTTGAATACATTTACATTTGTAGTATTTTACCATTTCAAAATTTATGGCAGATTACCTTGTTTCTGCATGTCTGGTCTTTAATGGTTATTTTTTATAGCAGAAAATAATAGTTTATGATGGTATTCTCAGTAGAAGATTTTTATGAATCCACCATATGGAGTATTACATAAAACTAAACTTGTATCAATGGTGATTTTATGTAAAGTAAGGCAGTGAACATTACCAAGAATTAGTGATTACAGAAAATGTCAGAAAACCTGAAATTTTATATGTTTTTTTTTTTTCTTCCAATGATTTTAGCATGTATTAATAGCTGTCCAAATCCCTCCTTTTATCATAAAGGAAAAATCTTCATTGTCTGCAGCAAAGCCTAGGCATTTCAAACAACATTTAGTGTAGGTGACTCCCCCTTCCCCACCACCTCTCTTTAAGGTATGCTTCATGGAGTTGTGATGTTTGGCACAACAGAGATACAGGTAGTCATATATGCAAGAGAAGACTAAGAAAATCTGGAAAGTCTTGTATTTAAAAAAAAACAACACATCTCTGTCAGTCCATATGTTGTAATCAGTTACTTTCTTAAGCACAGTGGTAAAATATTCTTTTACCTGTGCCTTCCTACAAATGGAAGGAACAGATTTCTGCTAACAAAAATTGCAAGCAGGAAAATTTTCACAATTCCATAAGAAAACAAAGATGAACAAGGCTATTTTCATGGAAATATGTGTTTATAAAAGTATTGACACTGGGAGACTGCACACAGCTTTTTCAAAGAGCACCTTGTGGATTTGGGAGTCATTTAGCTAGGAAGAAGAAATGTGCCATGAAAAGTAGGTAACCAGTCACACCGAGAGAGCAGCAGATGGTGCATCCATGAAACAATTGCAACCGCCAAGAGCCTGGAGCGTTCTGCAGGCTGAAATGTGTCTGCCTTGTTAATGCAGCAGGCACTTGGGTAGTGAATGTCTATGGACATCTATATGTGATCGTGGATAAGTTGTAAACAGGCTGTGAAGTTTATATCTGGAATGTAAAGAAGATGGGAAGAGGATGGGAAGAAAGACCAGCTATAGGTATCTAATCCTACTTCTTTTGTTGATCCCAATCATGGCAGAAACTCTTGGGCAGCTCAAAGCTGATTTTGACCCAAAGGCACAGTGTTTTAGGGCTGGTGAATCATGTAAGTACTGCTTCTCTGCACTTTACCAATCCTTGCGCGGAGGCTTGCTTGTTGCGCCAAAGTGGTACAGGAACAAAAGCGTAAGGCCAGCTCTGTCCACTGGGTTGCTCTTGCTGGGTGAAATTCACACCTAAAGGGAACTGTGAGTTTTCTAGAAGTAGGAAAGGGCCAAATCTTAACGAACAGTTCAGCTCTTATAATTGGATAACTGTTTCTGTAGAATGGCTTTGAAAGGTAGCATATGGGTTTGCTGTCTGATGTTAGGGTAATTCAAATGAACAGTCCAGAGTTTCCTCTTCTTGCTCCTTTTCCCACAGAAATCTTGCTTGAGAGAGTCTTGAAATCAGAGAGGAATTCAGATTGGGCTAGCACATGTGTATGTAGACATTTCCTGGGTGGCTGTCAACTGCTGAACTATTCTGAGGTCAAATAGAGCCATTTTATCATCATCTGACTTCTTTTAGTAGCATAGAGCTTTTGTGGCTCATAAAATTTCTGGTTTATGCTGTGGAAAGGATGCTCTGTGAGAGAGCTTACCCAGTGCTTTGCTCTGGGACAATTCCTCTGCTGAGGTACAGCCTTAGAGACCCAGGGGTGCTCTCGTTGCTGTTTCCACCAGCTGAGGAGCTGCTTCTTGGCCTCTCTAGATGACTGAATTGCACTCTCTTTGCTTTTTCATTAGTTGATGTATCATAGTCTTACAGCTGTCTTCTTGTGATCTAAATTGCACACTAATACTGTACATTATTGATTAAATGAGTCTACAAATGTCTTTTTAATACTGCATGGGTTGATCAGTCTTCTCAGTTAATGTACAGCACCTCCAGTGGGCTTTAAAACCTAGTGAAGCAGCTTTTTACCAGATCCTGCTGGGAAAGAAAAAAATGAATGAGAGGCCATGCTCACATGCACTCTGAGGTATGTGTTTTGACAGTGGGGAATTGTTAATGATTTCACTTGCTATGCTAAAAGCTCACTGTGTTCACAGGTTTGGATTTTCATAATTGTGATTCGTGATCTAACCCTTTGCAACTAAAAGAATTCACGGGTGACTGTTGGCATATACTCTGGTGACAAAACTGCACTGTAATAGCTGAGATAGTTTAGCAACTAATTTGGCTTTTCCTGTGATTTTTTTCAGAGAAGAGGTTTTGAAGTTTTTTTTATTTTTGTTGTTTTTTTTTTTAAATTTCTTTTTATATATGCAGAACTGTTATAACTACCTTTCCCAAGTATGACATGTGACGGTAAAAATAATAGTATTCTGGCTGTTTGAAGTGATTCTTTGTGTTACAGAAACAGCATTCAGGAGTGACTAAGTTCTCTCTCAACTATGTAATCATTGTAATTTTCCTTTTGCATTCATTTTTTCAACATATATTCCACTCTATCAACTTTCATAATTTGACTTATATGCCATGATTTGATTTATATATTGGCCTATTTATAACATAGAAGGAAAAATGTGTGTTTTTTGGATAGGTGTCATGTTTATCTGGTTTCATAGAATGATAGAAAATTGGGCTGAAAGGGCCTGGAGGGGTCACTTAAGCTTACCCCATTCTATTTTAAACAAGGAGTCAAAAATGAGGTTTTATTTGAACCTATTTCCTGAAGCATGGACTTTATTTCAGATCTGCATACCGAAGCATTGCACAAATGAAAACAGAGCTCTAGCCCAAAGCAAATGGTGTTGTGAGGGCATTTGTGATTTCTGCGTGCAGCTCTCATGATGGGCTTGGCCAGAGGCACAACCAAAATCAACCCAAAACATTTGCCATCCTTTGTCATTATCCAGACCGACATGTGTGTTACCACTGGGGAAAAAAATAGGGTCTTTATGGGTACATTTAGTCAGTACAAGGCTTTGAAAAACAATTAAGCTGTTTCAATTCTTGAATGGTAACTGCAGTGGGAGATGGCAGCCGCCCAGTGACTGCTGGAAGAGCTTCTTGGTGCTTTCCTTTGGGATACTGGATATGGTTTTGTGGTGTTAAGAAAAACAGTGGAGAAATGAATAGCAAGAAAGAAAAGAAGATTCAAGACAGAGCATGCAGATCTGAATTAAATGAGATGGTAACAGCTAGGCTGGATGGGCTGGGGAATTGCACAGTGGCAGGAATGGTGTTGAGACACTGCCTGGTTGCTGCCCTGACTGGTGGGTGATGGGCAGCTCCAGAATGCACTGCTTTCAGAGATCGAAAATTTTACTTACACTTCAGTAAAGTAGCTTCTCCCAGGTAATCAGACATTTAGCTCCTTGTCAGATTCTTTGAGCCACACATTAGCAATGAAAGAGTGATATTGTCACCATCTTCTCTGATGATTCAGCAAGGAGCAAAACATGATAGCCTTTCTAACAAGGCTGTTACTCAGACATATCACTCAGTGTCCACACTCTAACCACTCACTGGCTCAGAGTGTTAATGCTCTGCATATTGTGCTTAATAGAATTTTAAATTATTTTGATTAAAGTGTCAAGGGATGAGGATTTAAGATTGATCAAAACCACTTGCTTGTGCTGTGCCAGTTGTTAACCAGCCACTTCCAGAATGTTATTGCGCAGAAGGCTCAAGTGATATAACATTCAGACATGAGAAATATGAGGAAATATTTCTTCTAATTTCATACTGAGAGACTGAGAGAGCAAGGAGGAAACTAAGGAGATATGGATTTTATACATAGTGACTAAGTTGGGGTCCCAGTCCTGTTTTAATGGAAGTTGATGGGACCTTTACCATTGCCTTCCATTCAATGGCATTTTAACCATGAATGAACAATGACAGAAAAACAGTCTGGAAAGCCTTCACTTCTTTGAGCAGAGACTGTAAATATTAATTTATGTCTTGTCTGGTTATGGAGATGGGTATGTGGAGAAGAGGAGGCTCAGGGAGGATTTTATCAGTGTGTATAAATACCTGAAGGGAGGGTGCAAAGAGGTTGGAGCCATGCTGTTATCAGTGGTGCCCAGCGCCAGGACACGAGGCAATTGGAACAAACTGAAACACAGGAGGTTCTATCTGAACATCAGGAAAAACTTATTTATTTTGCAGGTAACCGAGCAGGTTGCCCAGAGAGGTTGTGGCGTCCCCCTTCTTGGAGATATTCAAAAGCCACCTTGACACAGTTCTGGGCATCCTGCTCTATCCTTGCTTGAGCATGAGCTTGTACCAGATGACCTCCAGAGGTCCCTGCCAACTTTAGCCATTATGTGATTTGGTGATTCTGTGATTCTGTGAAGCAGAGTCAGTCAGTACTACATTCTTGCTTTGAAATTCAGTCAGCGGGTGCAGAGGTCTTACATGACAGTTGTTTGATCATGGTGGCAAGGAATGAGTAGGTTGTTACTGTCACATTAGCCTCCATCTAACAACATGCTTCAGCACATGCATAATTTTAACTATGCGAATAAATCCACTGAAACTAATCTAGAAGAAAGTGCACAATTTCTAAATGAATACAAGTTCTTCTGGACATCCTCTGAGTGGGACCTGAGAGTGCACATTGCCCAAATCACTGTCACAGCTAAAGTATTTGTTAATATTTTAAGCTGAATCAGAATCAAGTGGCCTGGAGTGTGAATCTCTCTCTTGCAAAGACATTTCTTGCTGCTCAGACTTAAGAGACCTTAGCAATGCAGTAAAAGTCATTCATGTCTTAATGCTCTCTGTGACGAGCCTGTCTCACAGGTAAATAAATAGCTTTGATTTTCAGAGGTTCATTTACTTTAAAAATTGAAAGAAAACAGTCCAGGAAGATAAGGAATTTACTCTGAGAAATCAGATGCATGTATTAGAAATGCTAAGTTTATAATAACCTAGATAGCTTCTCTGGAATGGGTTTGTCAGTTTGGACTCCTCAGTGGTGGGGCACTGTGTGTAAACAGCACAGAGAGCAGTAGGGATTTGCAAGGGATTGGAAATAACATTTTTTTTTCAAATAAATGGGGCCTGCGAAATGATAATCTGTGCCAGTCCTATTCAAGATGATGCAGTCTGTACAGCTCTTGTTATGGCATCTCATTAACAGATAATCACTTAAAGTCTTGGTAGAATTTGCATCCACATCTGTAAACAATCCTATTGCATTTTATGGAAGATTATCTTGTGTCAGAGTGATTGTTAGCAATGCAAAACAGCCATAAACTCACCTTAACTGGTTAGTTAAGTCAAGTCTACATCCACCCCAAGTGACTGCAGTGGTGAAGCTGTCTCTTTCACTGGGTAGTATGCTGTTTAAACAACTACTTAGCTAGGCGACAAACTCGCTCTGATTTAAAGCTGCCTTCTACTTGGTGTAACCTAGAGAACTATAGATATTAAAGTTGCTACTGACTAAATTATTTCAACAGAAGCAAACCATTTGATTGCTGTTCTCTTTTGCAATTAAGCATGAACTATAATAATAGTCAAAGACTATTTACCTAAAATTACATTAATTCAGCTCAATGATTGTCAGGCTATTTATTGTTTGCTGAGTAAATCTCAGAATAAAATCAAAATAATAGGTGATGTTATCAGAATTGTTTAGTGGACTAAATTAAAGAATATGAAGGTAGAAAATGAAAACACACAGTGAAAGTCCATCTTGATGGTTGTCAGTTGGTGTAAGCTGGCACAATCACATCTGTTGTATTTTGCACAACAGGGAGAGAGCAGGGAAAGAACATTTTATGTGCAGCTGTGTTTTCTTGTAGACTTTTTCGTAATAGTTCCTCAAACTACTCTTTCAGAGAAACAGCAAATAGGAGTATTCCATATCAATCTACAAAAAAAAATTTAAATGTATTTCTCTACTTATTTCTGCATGCTACAAAATCACACCCTTCATGCAGTGGAACGGAGTCTGGTATGCTGGAGTCATCTGATGTATGAGGTTCATCCTGTTTCCAGTGTGGATATCCGGGACTGCAGCCATTTAACAGACAAATGAATATACAGAACTATTAAAACATATTAAATACTCATGTATGTGTTTAAGTGCAAGTACATGACAAATCTTTTTGACTCCAGAGGCAGCAGGACATACATCTTAAGCAGGTTCTTAGGAATTATGTTGAATGGAGACCATAGAACATTATTTCTTTCCCTGTAGCGTTAGATGGTGTAATTGTCATGGGGATTATCACTCTGACATGGAGAACAGGAGAGTGGGTCTGTGGTCACAGTGCCCTCCTTGCGCACTGTTGCCGAATTCACTGTGTGGCGGTATGTCCTCCATGACCCGCTGGGACCGTATGTGGGAGAGAACCTGCAGGAAATATATGATGGCTCTTGTGAGTTGTCAAAGTTGGGCTGACACTGCGAATGCAAAAAGCCTGACCAAATGGAAAACACTAAAAACTGAAGGAACTCAGAGCTGAGGGGCCCTGCAGGCAGAAGCAACACTGAAGTTTTTGTGCCGTGTTTCGCAGTAAGAACCAGCTTCCATCACTGCTCAGGAGTCAAGGTGCAATGAGCACCAGGTCAGGGCTGAAGTCCTCAGTGTTGCTACTGCTGGACCAATATGTACCCTAGGGCTGCTGCCATTAAATGTGCTCAAATACCTGCTAAATCAGGGCTGACCTGCAAGCACCAGGCTGAATCAATGAGTGCGGTGTCTGTCATTCATGGGCCTTGGCTCCGGGTAGAACCAGAGAGCAAATGCTGCAAAGGCAAAGAACTTTGCTGGGAAAAAATTACCTCGTAATTTACAGAGTAACCTTTACACTGTGAGGAAAAGGATTTTTCATAAGACAAAAGGCAAAGATATGGATCTCATCATGAAACTTTCCATTCCTTTTACTTCTGTCCCCATTTGAATGAATTAGGGGGACCCATTCACAGCCAACCAAATTAGCTAAAAGCTATTCACATAAAGACAGAGATTTCAACGAAATCGAATCGATATATTATCTCATAGGAACAGTTGTCCAAAGTTAATTTCCGGGTTAATAGGCAGTTATTGCCATTTTCAAGTAAAGCAATTAAAAGTAATATTCTTGATAGAGTGAATCAGCAACATGGTGTGTTAAGGAGGATCATGCTGCATTGGATTGTCGGTTTATTTCATTTGGTGTCTTTAGTCAAACAGTTTCTAGCAAAAGTTATTTTAGGCAAAGGTGGAAGAAGTTTGCCCATAGAAAACTTTTTACTTCTCTGAGGTAAAAGGTGAATTTTAATTAAGTTTTGAAGTAATAAACTCTTCTCATTGATTTGTGGACTGTGTAAAAAGTATTTTCTAACTAAGTATACTTTGTTTTTATCAGTTTATCTGAACTGAAAAGCAGAGGTAAAACAAAATGCTAATTACACAACAGAGGCATTTTGATGTAGATGTCGAAAGCTCTCCAGTGACTATGTGTAATGTCTTAAACCATAATCTCTTCCGCAAAAGCTTTCTGTGGGAACTCCCAGAATATTTCCAATTCTTTACTGCAAGAAGATCTACACCATGTAGACAACAAATCTGATCTAAGGGAAACAATATAATTTCTCAAGGGGAATTGTCATAACATATGAATGAGAAAACATTACTTTCCCTTTGTAAAATAGCATGACTGTAACATATGTCCTGCTCCAATTAGAAACTGTCTTTTTTAGGTTATCGTCATGTCAGTCTACACTTGTGAAAACAATTTTGACAGATCTGGGACACATTTAAAAGCAAAGGAGACAGCTAGCCTTAGCATTTATAAGCAGGCATTAATTTTTCAGAAAAGATACTTCTCGTCTGTTTGAAGAAGACAAAGAGCTAAGCAAATCCCCCTTATTCATTCTACTTGTGTGGATAAATGCAGACGTGTTTCACAACAGCAAAATAACTGCACACAGCTATTTTGAGGCACTTACTGGGCTAGAACAATGCAAAATTTCTGACTTGACATTAGGTTTGTTTGATGAAATCTCCTCCAAGCTTACTCTTTTTCTAAGGTGAGTAATCTAGCAGAAGAGCTTGTGGTTGTTGCTGTGCTGGAAAAGCTTTGCTGAACAGGGTGATTTGATTTTGTCTGCGGTCAGCCATCAGTCACGGGCCATGCAGGGAATCCTGACCTGAGAATGGACCTCTTGGTGATGAGATCCTGATGTTTCTGTGTCTTCATGGATCTACAGCGCAGATCTGGAGTACAGCAAGAGGGAGTCAGTTCCTGACATTCCTGTTTGCAAGCCTCCGAGACAGTCTTTGGATTTATGGGAGACATTGCTTTAACATCCCCCATGCCAGCAAACCTTTTCATCCCTGAGAAAACACCTGTGGCTCATGTTTAATCCTCAAGACCTGTGAAAGTTTTGACACGTGCCTAAATAATGCTTCACTTTGAAAGGTATAAAAAATGACCCCCTAGTGCAGCCTTCCCGGCCATTAACCTGTATTCACCAAGTGGTGCGCCATAAATAAGAAAGTGGCAAAGGTTTCTTGATTTCAGTCACTCCAGGATGTGAAACCCCTGGTAAAATTCATCCCCTGGGATCTGATTCTAAGATACAGGATGCCAAGTATACCAGTCTTACCAGTCTTTAAGGGATCCTGGGTCTTGCCCATGCGAAGCAAAAATAACAGCAAAGCTAGACTGAGTACTGCTGATTTAAAGCATGCTCAGAGGTACTGGGGAGGGAGATAAGGGAGAGGGCTTCCCAATCCCAGTACAGTTGTGTTTGAAGTGCACAGGGTACTTTTGAGTTGTGGTGCACAACTCAGGGGGCATTACCTTGTTCCCAAGCGCCAGTTCCCAAGACCTGTGCTCTTTTCAGCTTCACATCAAACTTGCTTTAGTGGTGTAAATTGTAGGTTTATCTTTGGGTTTGCCTTGCCAGAGGGACTGGATGGTGCTGAGTGGGATGCAGACCTTCTTCTGCTCTGCACGGAACCTCAAAATCAAGAAGAGCACAAAAGAGAACTCGCTGTCAGCAAGTGACACTTTGTCTTTCAGATTACAGTTTTTAATTAAAAAGGGCATTTCTCGCTTGCATATTGGCAGCCACAGGACTGCTGAAATGTGACATCATTTATGACTCCAGCAGTAAGAAGTTCACTGTCCAAGATCGTAAAACAGATTCCAGTCTTGATTTGATATTGATTTAACAGTCAGCATAAGTTTGCCCTTTCATATCACAAAAAGTATGTCAGGATGAAGCATTAATGCTGTTCTTCCTCAGAGTTTCTCCACAGATACCTCCTCCGGCTCTCCCAGGCCACAAAGCCCTGCAGAGAGCGGGGTTGTGCCCCCTCCCCTGGAGTCGCGTCTCCTGCTGTCCCACAGTGCGCTCACACCGCTGTCCCCATCACCACTCTTTTGCCCTTGACACAGACGAAGACCCTTGCTGCCAGAAGTCTCCTGTTACACCAGTTGCCAAAGATTTGCTAATCCATTCTTCATTTCCTTCTGCAGACACACTGCTGTTTTCTAGCCCTGTGCTCAACCCTTCCTCCCCAGCTGTCGAGATTCTAATGGCTTTTGTCTATTCTTGCAAGTCTCATCTATTTCCTTGCTTTTTTTTTGACATGGATGATACGACACGTGACCTCTGACTCGTCTGTCTCCAGTCCCCACGTTTCTGATATTCATTAAGGAGGTATTCACTTTTCCAGCTCTGTTTTTCCCCTGAGTGAGCTACACTCAGAGGACCATATCACTGCCTCTTTTAACAGAAGTCTCTTACTCCCGTGCCAGAATTTTATCTCCATTGTTTTTCTTCCAGATTTTAGCTGCAATTGTCCTACCCTCTTTTGTCCCTGTGTTTAAAAAAGTAACCCAAACCGTACAATAATGGTTGCTCTTTGAGATATCAGGAGAGACCTGATCTTTTCAGGCAAACAGCTCATCCCATGATTACGTTTGGGACAGGTCTCCTTAGGGGTCAGTTTTGACAACTTCTTGCCATTGTGAGCTGAAGTATCCTGATAGTAGTATACAAGATACTGCTCTCAGTGTCACCTCCAATCCTCAATCCTCAATTAGTATCGAAGACAGAGACAACACTGTGCCTTGAGACAGGGCTCGAGTGCCCCCTCTCTGTGCTGTTCTTTGAGAGAGCTGAGGGGGAAGGATCATTTTGTTTAACTGTAAGGATATGGCAGTTTGGAAAATTTGTATTGTGTGGATGGAGCAACTCGTGGAACATTTCATGCACTTCCAATGCTTTTTTTATTTTTGTTTATCATTACATACCAGGGCTGATAAAAATTCAAAATAATATATCTATAATATAAATGGAAGTAAACAGATACATTAGCAAACTGTCTACTCAAACGTATCTTGCCTTTGCATGTGTCCATCCTTGCTACCTTTCCCCTTCGTCTGCCAGAGTGATCTGGGATTAGTTTGATCAGACATTTTAGATCCAGGCCTGGTTTGGAGTGCTGACTTTCTGAACGCAAAAAGTAGTTGGTTTTGGGTCAGCATGCAGAGGCCTGTGGGTGAGGGATGTGTAAACTCCACTTCGGTCCACTGCTTGTTCTCATTCTCTTTCTAAAGTCAGAGGCGGAAGCAGCTGTTTTGTGATATTCTCCTGCCACATGTGTAACAGATCTTTGAAGTGAAGCTGACTTTAAATAAAAGCACTGTGAAAATTTGATCAATTTCCACTGGTCAGGGAGGAAAATACGGAAATAGCAAAAAAAATGTTATGATCAGAGACAGACAGGAACTACAGGACAGTAAGAATATTTCTCCGTTAATTTCCCCTGTTAAGACTACAGAAAAATCCTAGTTACTGATCGCAATACAGGGGCTATGAACCCTGCTCAGCTGAATTGCCAGCAGTCAGTGTGTTTGCTACCTGTGGCTTGAGACCTTTGCCTCCTCACTTGCTCATGACAAGCCCACTGTCAGATTTAATGCACAGATTTAATCCTAGATAAGGTTTACATCCATTTAGATGAACCAAATGCTTCTGTGTTTAGACTTCAGTGCCCTTGTGGTGATACCTTAGCCCTATTCAATCATTCCACATCATCTACATATCTCCCAACTGGTGAATAAGTTTAATTTTGTCCTGTGATTACCCAAAAGTGATTTCGGAAGGCATGGCCCAATACGGATATTTCTGTCCTCTTGGAGTGGTGACAGCCCATGATTTACATGCAGCAATATGGTTCTGAGGGATCTCAAAACTGGTGAAAATAAAGGTTTAATGACTGAATTATATATTCTCTTTCTGTGTTAGAAAATAATATAAGACAACTGACTCGGCTACCAGACAGATTACATAAGCCCAAGTTAAGTGGTAGAATAAAAATGAGTGATATTCCTCCTTGACTTAAACACAGCACTAAGTAGTATGCCCTTGAATTCAGCATAAAGCAATTTCCTCCTCCCTGGTAACAGCTAGGGGGCATTCCGAATGCAAATAGAGTCAGCTTTGCATTTTTAATATTTCTTATATACATAATTCACTGCCTCAGTTTAGAAACATTATTGCTACCTCTTCTGTGCATTTAAATTATTTTGCACCTCTGAACTTTCGTATTAACTTTAATGTCAGCTCTTAAAATGTATTTTGTACAGGCACGCTTGTGCTTATAGGTCTTGCAATTTGCAGATTGCACAAATGTGCATCCAGGCACAAATACGCTGCACAGATTAACTTGTATCATTCCACTGAGACACGGGATTTTTTTACTAACTACTGACATGGTCATACCAAAGCCCTGAAAATCAATAGGTAACAAATGGGAGCAAACCAAGTGCGATCAGTATTAGAATATCACATTTGAGCGAGGTCTCCTCCACATACATAGCCCATGGGCATAATGAAATTTCCAGCTGATCAATAGGAAACAGTGCTTTTTCTAAGTAGATTTCAAGACAATAGAAATTACGTATGGAAGAAGATAGCCACAGTGGGAGGAAGTCCATCCCCATGCTAATGTGGGATTAATTAATGCATTGCACAGAGCCAGGAAGACGCCTTATAAGTGTGAGATGGTTCAGAGCAAGCCTTATTCGCTGCATGTTTCAGAAGAGAGAAGAGGTCCTAGCAGTCTCCTGTGGCCACGAGTGCTCTTGAGAAATTTTTCACAATGGAGGAAAAGGAGATGAAGTTTTATAGTGTCTTGCTTTACTCTCCAAAATTCCTGTCACTGGCTGACATTGTCAGCTGTCTGAAACCACAGATCTCAGGGAGCTGGCAGGGCGATAGCTTTACTCAGCTCTGCTCAAACTGTCCACGAGGGCACAGCCCAGTCTGTCTCTGCCATGCTTCATTCAGGAAATAGTGCCAGGAACATCGGCCCCGTTGCTCTCACCCTTCCTGCAGCCCATCAGAGCAAGCAGGAGGGAACCAGACATGATACTTCTGCAGGGAGAGAGCCTTCCCCTGGAGCCAGCCTGTGACGGGGACTGAATGGGGTCATCTCATCTCCTGCTCTACCCGACGTGGTTTGCCTGGATGCCTCTCCTACAGGTGGCAAAACCAAACCTGGACTGAGTCAGCAGCGGTGTTTCGAGTGCGGACAACTGTGCTGTCAGCATGACTGGTGCTCGGATCATAAACTGCACTTTCTCTACGAGAGACTATAAACAAAAGATATGACCGAGTTCTCTGCTGGTTTGATTCTACTGACTGTTTCTCAAAGCAAATTCAATTTAGAAACTGAAAACCAAGACTGCTGCCTTCTGCATCGCGATCAATAACAGACGTCCTGCCTCTAACTTCTCATCAATTTACACCACCATAAGCCCATTGGAATTGATAGAAAATCCTGCTGGCTTGCACAGCTCATGTGTGCATCACATAGGGTACTGTAGCTCTGCAAAGTCAATGCAAGGGCTCTAACAGGAATGACATTCATAGGGGTGCTGGCAAGAGCCTGAAATTATTTCCTGGCTGCAGATGAGGGCCATGCACGGAGGCTGGTGACTGCTGTTACTGAAAAGGAGGTTGTTTCACACTGATCATGCCGTGGCAGTCAACATCTTAGAGCCCAATCCTGTATCTTTTCCACTAAGTTGGTGGTGGGATCCACCTCCAGTTTGATTTGTCTCCTCTCAGCCAAAGTAATTGCTACTGATGAAGCAGTGGTGGGAAAAAAATGAACTCAGGGTTTACACTAGTGGCACTGGCATTGGTGGGACTGTGAGAGAGAAAAAACATGCTTTGACATGCATATGGACAGCTGTGAGACAGAAGTCACTGAGGTAATGAGGACGGGGCTCTGCGAAGGTGCTGCAGTGTATTGCTGTCCTTGGAGCGAGGTGTTGCACCTGCACCGTGACCGCTCTGACTCCATTTCTAGGTCAAAAAAGCAATGTTCATTTCGATCCCACCCAGAGCTCCTGTCATCCTGCACCTGAGGCTATTCACGGCCTCCGATGCAGGACACACCAGGCAGAGCAGATAACTCTGTGACTGAAGATGTTGTAATTGTGTCTGTTTCACAAATGAATACCTGACTTCGGCCTTAATGTTTTTGGCTTGCTGGACAGACAAAATGAAGAGAAAGAATTCAATTTGGATTGAATCAGTTGTTACTATTATTACTTTAAATGGCAAAATAAATCTCCTCCTTCAACCCCTGCCCTAATTAAATGGGTTCCTTTAACACAACATATTCCACCTGAGATGCAGAAACAAAAACACAACTGACAAACAAAATAGAAGTAGTTCGTTTTGGCCCTTGTAAAAGAAAGCCTTGGGCTAGATCCAGGCTGTAGCCTAGTGGTTAGCACTCTCACCTAAAATGTATAATCTACACCGAGATCTTCCCCTCTCCCTGAAGGCAGTCACAGTCCTCTGTCCTTGAGGAAAGCCTGTGCCACCTGTATGGCTACAGGGCATGGCAATACAGATGAATGCTGCTCTTTGGGGGGGGGCATGATGGGAGTCTCCAGTTGATGCCACTCTACTTTGAATAAATTCTTGAAAACAGGATCCATTTCCTTCACTTTCAGCTGAATATCTCACCTGTCAATCCAGACAGTTTTTTGCTAATACATTCGGAGGAACAGGAACTGCATCTTTCAGCATATGTGCTCTGTAAGACCAAAATTCCCCAGCTGAAGACTCACATCAAACTCTTGCCAAAAAAGCATGGTTTTCTTGTTGGTAAAATGCACTCCACTCTGCCTTGTGAGAGTTTTGAGAATAAGTTACTGGTATGGACAGTACTCCGTGCAAATTTTGGTGTAAGTAATGCTGCATTCTTATTTTTCAGTAATATTTTTGGTAAAACAAAATGCAAAATGGCACAGGTATTTGGTTGTACTAATAGCCATTGTACTGAGCCACGGACTGGTCTGTATTCCTGCCAGATGTCAGGTCCCCCACTGCCCATGTATTCTCATTTCCCTCTGCTCTAGAAAAAGTTAGAATTCTTCAAAGAGTGACCTCCTAAGGTACCGGCTCTCATCTTATTTATTTCTCGATTCTGCTGTCACTCATTACATTAAAGGTTATTTGTTTAATGAAGCACCGTGGGTAGGGAGAAATAACTTTTACCTTCTGTTCTAATTGATGAATGATGTGTGAACTAATCAGAAAGCTTTGCGATAGCCGCCATTAAAGCAACAGATGTATGTGGCTCAGGAGAGATTTGTTGAATAGCTTCAACCTTTAAGTGCCGAGGATAAATGGGTGGTGACATCATTTATACCTTGACAAATAGAAATTATATCATTCTCTTTTTTTTTTTTTCATTACTGATGGATGATTTATTTCTATGGCTTTCATTTTCATAAGATCCATTCATTGTCTCTAAAGTTAAAGACTTTAAAGATTGCAATATGCAACCGAAGAGATCATAACAGTTTGCACATCAACTGCAGTGTGTTGTCTTCTGAGCTGTTCTCCTGAAAGCTACTTCTGACAGAACAGTACCATGAAGTACAGCATGGCAAAACAAAAGGAAAAATTTGCAGTTCATACTTGGGCTTATTTTTCCACCAGCCACAAAAACAGTCTGTAACGAGCTGGAGGACACTCAGTGTGGTTGTATTGCACCTCCATCAGCTGCTGAAGGATTTTATCTTTGCAACAAACTTGAAGCCTTAGGAGACAGAGGGTTTTTCTGCACTGCAGATCTGTGCCATAATAAACAGGCAAATGTTTATTTCATCCATAAATAGGCAAATGTTTATTTTCTCATCCATATCTCCCCAGTATATTTTGGGCTCTTGCCTTGTTTGATTGCACTTCTCATATAGTCACTGAGATGGACCAGAATTTCCCCGAAAACTGCAGTTATTACTGAAGATTGCATTTCTTCCACTTTTACTGCAGCTTACAAATCAGAAACTAAAGATAAAGTGTGCATCTGTTTGGATAAACTATTCCCCCCGCAACAGATTAAAATGACAGAATAAATCTTGGAAGTTCTTGGAAGAGCTTAGAGTGAATTACAACAAGAGATGAAAACAAGGTGAGTTTTGCTTGGGTAGGACCTAAATGAGGGAATTACGCTGATGCTGTGTCAGGGTGAAGTTTGCAAAATAAAATAGGGGTCGCTAGCATGTAGTACAGAAATATAGAGAACAGATTAAAGGTGACATTTCTGCCAGAAAGCCTATCTATACACTGGGGGAAATGAGATCAAGGTTAGTTAGAAAAGAAAGAATGTCAGGAAGACAAAATCCACAAAGAAGATCTCATGGGTGCTGGCAGGGCTTCCCTGCTCATGGCCACAACTGGGAGAGAGTGGGCTGGGTAAGCATTCATGCTCTTACCTCAGAGAGGTGGCAGGCAAGATATGGGTAAGACGTGCTGACAAGTTCTCTGCTTCATCTGGTGACAGGCAGGACCTCTTAGGCCAAAACTTTCCTTAAAAAAAGAAAGTTCCTGAACATCTGATCTGATCTGATCCTCAGAAAATCTGATGAGCCAGACCCAGCACAGAATACATTTTGAAAGGATACATGGTCCAAAAAAAGCTGGTGGCTGTCCCTGCTAACGATGCCATCAGCCACCACTACTGCTCCTTCAAGGAGTTGGTTAATTGGAAAAAAATAGTGCAGCTCCAGGGATGCTCTGCTGAAAATTAATTTAAATAGGTCTGTGAATGTCTATGCATGGTTTTAGGAGTCAAATCTTTGTATTTTTCTTGCTGTCAAACAGCTGACTTAAAAATGGTAAATTATCCTAAGTGCAAGAAACGGAGTGAAGATGCAATTTAATGTAAATCTAAAATGTTTAAGTACTGTCACTAAACAAAAACAACTACAACAAAATCCACTTTAGAAAAAGCTGTGCTTAGCTTCACCAGAAGCAATGTATTTGCTTCAGGAACAACTGTGAAAAAAATCATGGTGATTTTACAAGAGAACTGGGAGCAGACAATCATTCAGGTCCCTTCTGGCCCTAAAATCTATGAATCTAGGAAATGATGCTTCATTTCACAATCTAAGTCATTAAAAACACACTTCAATTATTGAAGTAATCACATTTCTTGGAAATGTGGCTACTGTCTGCTAAGATGATCAGTGTTTTATTGAAATTCATGAAAAGAACAGTGTTTGTTACCAGAATTATTCTTTTTTATTGTTTCCACAAGCTCATTAGAACTCCAAAATACAGAAAATTACTCAGTATTATAATATAAAAATGATATAAATGAATGCACACCAAAGTAGCGCCTTGTGTAACCCCCTTTCCCTGTAAGAGCAAGGAAGGCACAGAGCCCTCACAAAAAGGGAGAGGAACATCAGAAAATTATAGTCACATTTATACACCTGAATAACACATACAAAAAGAATTTGGGTGGAAAGTGCTAAGCATTTAATTTGAACTTTTAAATTATCTCTTGGACATTATTCAAAATATGTCTCTGTGTTTTCTGAATAGTGGGATCACTCCCAACATACACCTTTCTAAATGGAGATCGCGCCCTTATCCTTCACACAAGGAAAGCTTTGGGACACAGTTGAGTTTCAAACAAAGGTGTTTCCTAACCTTAAAGCACTGTGCTGGGCCAGGCTATTCTGTTCTATTGTATCCTCTTACCTTTTGCTGTGGAGGGCAGCGAGTTGCCCTAAAGCTCTCAGGAACTACTTTTAGAGATACTACTCAGCTCTTGCATACTAGAAACATGTCTTTAAAATAGAAAACATAGGCAGGCTTAATTTTGTCTCTTTCAATGCCTAATCCAAGGGAGGGGCGTTGATTCGACCTGAATTTCTTGATGGTGCTGTAAAACATGAGCAATTAAACACATCTGATGAGCCTCCCAGTGAGCTCCACTGCTGAAGCTGCAAACCAGCATTTATCTTCCTACGCATGAGCCTATAGCAGGGTATCAGCACAAAGCTCTTCTCCGCAGAGGCACTTCTGGGTAAATAATAAGCTCAACCAGAGAGGATGAATAAAAGAAGAAAATATTTTTTTTTATACTGAACGACTACAAAGTGGGACTGAAGTAAATGAAACAATTTGCTTGAGAAAGTGTGCTCAATAGAAACTTCTGGTTTTGATGAGCTGTCTCTCCAAAGAACTGGATGTGCTTTTAACAGTATCATTTCTGATTTATCTGGTGTTGCCAGATAAATTTTCTTCTGGGGGGAAGAGTAGAATTCTCTTTATTTAATGTACCATGTCTGGAATGTGGACTAGATTCAGCTACATGTCGCTTATAATTATTTATGTAACTTATTAATCACTGGGCTGTCACTCAGCTGTTTATAAAACACAAAAGAACACTTGGAGCCTGAAAAATTACATTTTTCCTCCCCTGAACCTCCCCAAAGGCCCCTTTGCACTTCTGAGGAGACCTCCATTTAAATGAAAATCTGTTGCCCAGTCTAAGTAACAAGGAACTCTGTAATGATAATTTAAAGAACACGCTTGTTCTTTGTGCCTGGGAATTGAATGATTTGCTTTAAGGTGCTGTTAAAAAACTTGCATTTCAGCTTTTCTGGACAATGTTTTTGGCTCATAGTTTTTTGTTCCCATCCCCCCCCCCCCCCCCCCAAATGTGTTATGGGGAGGGTCCCCCTCTTGCTCTCTCAGCAACTTATTTTCCCAATACTCTATACTTGTAAAACCATAACACCTCCAAGACTGCTACCTGTGGATCACGCCTGCTTGGAACTGGCCAATGCCTTCAAAAATTATTAGGATGCTTATACACAGATGTGCAGACACCTACACACGCCATGGTTTCACATGTCTTGTTTCTCTTGTAACTCCATGATGAGTATATCAGTGTGGTTTTCTGCAGCTTCCTTTTGAGCTTCCTTTTGAGCTTCCTTTTGAGCTCCCGTGCAGGATAACTCACAGCTTGTTTTCAGGAGAAGGTATCAGTTCATGGAGAATGGTATCAGGGCTTGTAAATGGTACACAGAAGAGCAATGACTCCATTCAGCTGAATTACATTTAAGATTTGATTATGAATGGCATCTTTGAGGCAAGCCATTTATCATTTGACATTCTACGTGGGCCTCAGTGTCCTGAAGCTTCATAAAGGCAATTCATTAAACAGCTTCGGTCACATTGGGAGGTGACTCAGTGAGCTGGTGCAATCCTCTGGCTGGTGCCCATCCTTGGCCGTGGCACACCTTGGGCTGAGGTAACAGCAAGGTGCTTATCCTCTCAGTGCCTCAGCTTAACCAGTGGTTTAATGGTTATACTGCTTTTTACCTGCCTTCTCACCCATTTGGTGGGCTGACTAGCAACATGTTTTCAATCTTTGCATGAAAGGCTCCACATTAATCCATGCCACGATCTGCTTTGTTTGCTTCCACCATTAAAATTACTTGTTTCCCCCAAAGATCTGCCATCTGTCACTATTCACCTTTTACATTTTTATGCTCCACAGATGAGCAAACACGAATGCCTGAGTAATCCTATTTCCCATTATCTGCCTGTGGAAGTGCCATGAGGTCGGGGCGATGGTGAAGCCCCGATCCTGGCTGGATGTCTCAGGGCACCAGGGCTCACCCTGCAGCCTGGTACTTGCCCAGTCTTAAAAAAAAAGCACTATCAAGATCTGTTTTTCGCACATTGTCACAATCTGGAGATTTTCTCAGGAAACAGGATAAAATTGGAGGTGGGAGAAGTAAGGAGAAGAGACATTGTGCGAGGGGACGTTGGTGGCTGAGGGGGACAGCTCTGTGCTCTCTGCATGGGTGGCAATATTGGGGTGTCATCGGGAGCCTTGGCACTTGACAAGGGAAAGGGTCGGACCTCGGGTGATGGCTGGGATGCAAGCTGCTCTCTGAGTAGCCAGTCGCAAATGATTTTTGTGTTTTCATAATCCTTGTGAGTAATATCCTGTCAAAGTCTCATCAAAAGTTATTAGTCCCTCCATAAACTGGTACTTCAATATGTAAACTTGCCTTGTAATTAATTTTATGAGCTATGCCCCTGGCACCACAGAGCTCTTATTTCATTTTAGGAGCATAATTGATTAGGCTTCCTGTAGCTATAATGTAGACCAAGGATGTCGCCACCAAACAAGGAGCAATTTGTGACAGCTCATTTGCGAGGAGATATCTACTGTTTGCCAGCACTGAGCATACAGAACATGAAGTAAAATATTTTGTATTGCTACTGCTGTGCCCTGCTTGCAGTTAAAAAAAATAAAAAGAGAAAAAAGAAAAGAAGAAACAAGGAGACTATCTAATTATACAGACAAATTAGTAAGGTTAATTAGTATATATTTGTACAGCAGCTTTTATTCTCCACCATAAAGGTTTTTCTTCTCCACTGAATTCTTTTGAAGATGTTTGCCTTGCTATAGCATCAGATGACATTCCCATTCGGGCAATTAGATTTTGCATTGCTAAAATTTCCCCGCTTCAGTTGTATCAGATATTTTTCTCTACTTTCCCCAACTGTTACGGCACAATAAAATCTCTCTCTCTGATATGCCTTTTAGCAATTATAGAGTCCATCTTTACGCCAGTGCTTTAGTAATAGGATTTCCCTCCTTCTCTCTCTCCCTGTTTAATATTTGAGTGAATGTTACCTGAGAGAAATATGTTGGACACGCAGGCTGTATTAGCTTAATTTATGGCTAGCATGAATGAGGCAATATTTCCTGTGGATAAGGTCAGAAGGGCTTTGTTTTCTATTAATTAAAAATAAGCTCTTACAGGACAATGCATGTAAGTAATAAAGACATAATGTGCATTTGTGTGGCTGTAAAGAAAGGAGTAGGCTTATTCACAGAGCACTGATCATAGCTGGAGCCTCACCCTGACCCCAACAACAGAAGCAAACAAGAGGAAAATATGGATTATTTTATTCTTTTCATGCCCTGCTTATGCCAGCTGGAGAAATGAGGTGAATGTCCAAAGAGGCAAGTCCCGCTTTGCTGCAGCCCCTGGAAGCCTGTAAGCACAGGGATGGGTCTAAAAGTATCTGATGCTTGCTGCCTCTCCAGGGAAAGCTGTGTATGGCTGAACTTGGTAGGAACTCTGTCTGGAATAAAAAGAAAGCAAAACCTCAAAAAGTGGTTTAAAAATGAAACTAAGAATTTCAGAGGGAGAGTCAGAAGAAATGAGAAATGCTTCCCTCCAAAACTGCAACAGAATGATAAATTACTTTTGCCTTTCCGAAGCCAAGCTCGAAAACCTCTGTTCACCTCTATTATCTACTTCTGGTCTCTGAAGATACATTACCATATTAATTCATTGCGTTATACAATTTGAGCAACTAAATGAGTTTACCTTATGCCCTCTTAATAGTATTTTCTTTTAATGCTGGCTTTAAGTGATACATTTTAGGGGATACTTGAAGCAGAATGCATCAAGAAAATTTATTTAAACTCAATTTTGTTTACAAATTATGACTTATACTTTCTTGATGAACCAGGCATAAAAGAGCCACACAGCCTCTCGTGGAGGAAACCTCTCCTCTTGGCACTGAGAGTGCTGCCACTTCATGATAACAAGAGGTTTTACTGGGGCAAGAAAGCATTTGCCCCATCTCATGAGTGAAGGGGGACTCTTTCTGTAAAAGGCACCCGTGGCATCACAGAAAAAGCGTGATGGATTAAGATGGTTACACCTGCAGCCCATCAGAATATAGGGTGTGTGGGGTGATGCTGTGCCACGCATCATACCCAGCCTGTGCTAGGCTGGTCATATGGATGTGGCTCAAGTGGGCAGCAGGGTGTGGAACATGTGGCTTTGCCAAAGGCCAGCCCACAGCTCAAAGCATCATGATGTGCTTTCCATGCCTTGGGGTCGTGGGAAATGTGACTGAAAATGGGTCAGCTCAGCTTTTAGCCAGCATGGTTCCTATCAGGACAGGAATTTTACATCTTGTGGCTATGGTACAGACCATGCACGCACTGCCATAGTTTTTGTCTACATGCACATGCGTGCCTACAAACACGTAAATGCATACATAAAATATGCCTACAAGCAGCTTATAAATAGAAGCAGCAACCTGACATGTGGCCTCGTGACCCTGCTTGTCCGTTCCCATCACCCAAAGGACTGAGGTCTCTTGGGATTGTCCTGGGGTTTATGGACTCATGGGCATACCTACAGCAGATGTGCCACGTCTCCTCCCAATGTCGCATCCACAGGGGTTCGAGGAGTGAGAAACCTGTTGGAAGGCTGCCCCTACAGCTGGACCCCAGCTCTGCTCGTTCCTCTTCCTGGACTTCCTTCTGGTCAGTGGGCAGATGTATTTATATTTAATATAATTTATATATTAAATAACGTATTTATATTTAATAAGTTCCCATTTCAATCATCCACAGAAGAAACAAAGACAATACTGCGCAATTTAGGTATCTACATTGTTACAGAAACATTCTGCAAACAATCTGAAAATTAATCATCTGGTGTAATGATCATCACCAAATTCTGACTATCAGAAATGAAAGAACAGTTTCATGTCTGTGGGCAGAAGAGCAGATGACAACCTAGCATTCAGTGGAAATACTCTCATGCGTGAATTTAAACACCTGTGTAAATCTTGCAGGCCTACTTTATAGGTCTGAAATAAAGCTTTTGTCCATAATTGATTGAATCTGCAATATTATGGACACAATTATCAAATTATTTCAAAAATCAAATAATAAATACTACAGAGGTAATTACTCTGGTTTGTATTCTTAAAATATAATGGTGAGATAAGCCCAGCTCCTTTGCTTGGCTGGCTGGGTTGTGTACTGCTCTTGGGCTTTAGGTTTTTTAAAAACATTCAGCTGTGAGCTATTTACAATGCCTGACAGAAGTAGCATTAACTTACTGCCAAATGGAAATCTGTTACTATTTGACCTTCTGATATATAGTAAACACCTTACAACTTTAGAGGGAATTTCATCTCATCTTTGCAGCACTGATGTAAATTAGTAAATAGAAACAATCTTCATTTGACATGTTCCAGTGCAAGTACATGATCAGCAGAGTCTTACATCCAGTGATTTTAATTTAATAGGTTTATCCCTGTGCTAGCTATGGTATTCATTTAAACTGACCTTGCTTTATTTGAATTATTGCTCAGATTTGCACAAGTATAAATGACCTAATCTTCCAAAATACGTTTTCTGATCGACATAAGCAAACAGTCTGAGGAAGCAATTATGTAAAAGAAATGGTTTTAGGCAACAAATGGGTCTATAAATAAACGAGTACATCCTAATCACAGGCTAAAGAGGTGTGACATTTTTCCTTTTTTAATAAAAAAATAGTTAAACTCAATTAATTTTAATTTTTCTGAAAGTAAGGGTTCAAGTGTACTTTGGGAAAGTGAGTACATTGAAAGCAAAAGCTGCACCTTTTTTTTCCTGTAGTTCAGCCAGCATAGATACATCTGACAAGTGTCACCTATGACTTCACAAATCTGGACAGATCAGCAAGAAATTATATTGGAAAACCGGGATATTTTTTATGTGCAACCTGTAGGAAGTAAGCTTCTTTTTTTTTTAACAAGTCAGAAGTTTTTTTCTAAAGTGAAAGGTAATGCAAAAGTATGCCACACTACTCATCTTTGTGATTTTTTCCATTTTTTCCCATTACTATTGCTCTGGGATTCCATTATTTGGATTTAGGCACTATTTCCTAAATAAAGAAGGGCGTGGGGAAATATATGTTAAAAATGTGTCCAAAGGGGAACATTTATCTACTCATGCTATTTAGGGAAAAAAAGTAATTGGTAACAGTTGGAAAGATATTACTAGGGCATGTGCTATCAGGTGTGTCAATGGGTGTAGGAAGAAAAACAATAGATGAAGCTTGGTGCTAGAGAAATCAGTGTAGACAAATGATTTTCTCACAGTGAATAAATCAAGACCACTTACTGTAGATGATGAATAATTACACCGTTGTACACTGGTGTGAGCAGAGTATCAAGTTGAGGAGGAAGAAGGTGGGTGAAAAGGCAAAGGCTGCTTGAGATGAAAAGTAAAAATGATATTGCTAAAGGAGGAGATGAAGAGCAGTACAACGGAAATCAAAGCTTTCTGGAGATGTTCATGTGTGAGAAGACAAAGGAATGCAGCAATGGAGAGTGTTTGATATAAGAGAGATGAGATGGAAAGAAAGAATTTAACAAAACCCAAAGAAATATAGGAAGGCAAAAGGTGGTTCTCACCAAGATAAATCACTTAACTCATAGAAAATCTCAAGTTTGAAGGTGACGCCATATGCTGCTTATCTGTCGTTCTGTGGAACGGTATAAAAAGCATGCCTTTATGAAGGCAGAAAAAGGACTTTATAGCCCTAAGCTGATGACTTTTACCTCTCGAAAGCTACTAACTCTTTTCCACTGACCATTTCCAGCATTCTGGAATTCAAGTGCATTCCTTCATGGTTCATATTTGCATCAGAGTGTTTTGGGGCACATCCAGTTAGGGTATTGGTTCATGTGCACGGAGAATGCAAGACTCCACTTTTTCTGTAGGGAAACACAAGCACGGGAAAAAGCATTTAAGAGAGAGGCTTCATTAATATGAAAGAAGCTGACAGAAGGTTTGTGTGATATGTGTTTTCTGTCTTCCACCCACACTGACAGAAGAGCTTAGTTTGGAGGTATGCCTCTTCAGGATTTAGTCTTAAATACACCCATTGGCTTTGCTTAAGAATTAAAGTCAGACTTTAAGTCAAGCACAAGACTGGAAACAAAAACCACAAATAAATCAAACATAAAGCATAATTCTAAATGTAATGGATACTTTTCCTATTGCATACCATAGGATGTTTAAAGACCATGCAGCCAGGTTCAACATCACTCTTTTTCCAGCTGTTAACTTCTGCTCTGCCCCTGTCTGAAAAACAGTGACTGTTTTTATGGAGTGACCCCACCGTAACACCCTTCCTCTCTATGTCTTAGATCCCTCTTTGCTCACAGACTTTATTTTCAAGCTGGTTTTCTGCTTTCTGATCATACCCATGCAGCCTCAGCACCTCAGACCTCACGCTTCCATTGGCTTCCAGGGATGGACTCTAGGTTGAAAATTCCAAATTTGCTTCCAAATTAAAGGTGCGAGGCACTGCTTACAGCCAAATTTTTGTGAAGCTCATGATCTGCGGTGTGATGCCAGCTTCCTCTAAGGCAGTACATGGCCACATCCCCGTGTGGATTATCAGGAGGGTACATTTTCACAAATATGTAGCTCTTTGTATACCCATAGACAAGAATGTCTTTTCACCTGCCCCTTGTTATTTGCACAGAATCTGCAGGCTTGCATAACCCATATGACAGAAGACTTAGAGAAGACTGCTTTCTCCTTCATGGTGCTACATCTGCTCCTACATCTCCTACATCTGCTATAGGGGAAATGCAAAAGGAGGTGTCCAGGTCCTAAGCATCTCATATGCTGTGTAAATGAAAGGCTTGTGACTATGACGCTCAGTGGCTGCAGCACAGTGCCACATCGCAGGGCATCTGTCCTGGAGCAGGCAGGGTGGGCAGGTCCTCCTTGGTGGCACTGCAGTCCCCCAGGAAGGAGGGGAAGTGTTCCCCACATCTCCAGGTGACTGTCCACACAGCGTGGGCAAGAGAAGTGATTTGTTGTTGTAAATCAATACATAGCTTATGTTGTTCATGGCAATGCCTTTCTAATTTTGATGCACAAGATGAGAAGAACAAATGCAGTTTCCCTGGAGAAAAAAGTGCCTTTTAGATGTTCAGATAAAACAGTTATTTACAAATCCCTCCCTGGCAGGGGAGAGGGAGGAAGCACTAGGCACTGAAGAGACAGCACATTAAGCAAATGTTTCAGCCTTGTCTCTAAGATGCATGCTGCCCTTTCTAAAATAAATATGTTTGTACCTTAGAGAAAAAAAATAAAAAAATAAAGCACTAATACTTACAGGAGAGACGCAACATCAAATGCTAGGTTAGATACTTGCTCATTTCCTCAGACTTCTGGGTTTCTCAAATACCTCTCCTTTGCATACTTTGGACCATGAAAGATGTTTCCATGGTGACAAATAGATGTTATGTTTATTTACTGGGCAGCAGGGAATGACAATGTCAGCAAATGACATTTCTGTTCCTTTCTCTCTCTCTCTTTTATTTTTTTTCTTTCCAAGGGAGATTTCTTTTAGGTAATGGAACTGTGAAACTGGCAGCAGACGCAGCAGCAGTTTTTCAGATACCCTTCCCAGCCCCACTTTGTGCACGTGTGTGAGACAGAAGTAGAGAGCAGCTAACATGGCTGTGTGACTTTGACGAGCCCTCCAAAGCCTTTTGCTCTGTTCTGCACACATGTAGCTTACAGTGAGCAGGCACAATCTGCAGAGTGTCAAGGAGGCTTCGAGCTTTACTCACAGGAAAGGACCTGAATATTTCTTGCATTAGGTGCACGGCCTTTTCATCAACTCTCCCACATATCTGTCCGTGCTGACAGCTCTACTACGTTGTGCATAAGATGTTGAGAGGTAAAGCTCTTGTAGCCAATACTGCTCTGGTACAAATAAGTAAATAATCAAAACTTCATATTTGCAGTAGGTTGTAGAGAGGAAGAGAGAGAAATTTTCAAAAGGAGGCTTCTGAGAGAAGAGACCAGAATGTGGAAAAGAAACAGGTTCACTGTTTCATCTCCGCTCCCTTGGCAGGCAGTGAAGATGGGACTCTGTTTCTCACCGGGAGTCAGGAGGGGTGTAAAGCTGCTGCTGGGGATGTAAGGTTTTTGTAGTCCATCCTTTCCTTCCTCCTACCTAATGTGCTTGTGCCAGAGCTCGCCAGTATCTGCCTGTGTCTTTCAAAACAGTGGGGCCAACAAGACAAACAGTTACAGGCAATATTAACAAGTGGGAGGTAGAAGCTGATGATAATTGCTGGTGACAGATTGAATGCATGTTTGAATGTTTGACTTCAACTTTCAAAAGTAGGTAAACTCATCGTGCTTCGCTTTTTCTTATACAAAAGTTCTGCAGATCCATGTCAGTCCTGAAAGAGCTGTGAAATCTCAAACTTTTATTACTGGATGCCTACAAAAACATGAGGGTCATGGGGAAAAGTGACTTAAAAAACTAAATGAATGTATGCCTGGAGAAAAAAATAAATCAACAACAACAAAACAAACAAAACACAAAACCACCTCCCCCCAAAACACACAACCCAGGCAAACACACTCTATTAACTCAGGAACCATGGCCAGAAACAGAAATGTTATTGCATTAGGGTCATACGGAGGCATACACAGCCTGGACCTCTGACATTTGTTCAGGCTGACAGGCCATCTCCTGTCTAATAGCTCCCAAGGCCCACAGTTAACCCATGTGCTCACTTTTTGCCACCTAGAAATGGTCACCTGGAGAGACCCCAACATCAAAGGAGCTCTAAGGGCTTGGATTGCAGAGAAGGATTTGACCCTTGCACTTTGATCACACGGAGGGGTGCATGCATTATCCACGTGGATGTGGCTCAAAGCTGATTAAACTAGCAAACACACACTAAAATGGGACCTGCAAGTTTCACAAACTTAACCAACTTGCTCAGCAGAACTAGAATCTGTTCTCCAGTCAAAGGGTACATAAATCTATACCCATTTATATGTAGTCAGCACTTTCCCTCAGCTTTTTAGAGTCTGGCATATGTGTATATATAATATACATATACAAAGAGATTGGCCTCTCTGTAACTGATTACAAAACCAGGACTTTATTGGAGCTTGGAAATGTTTAATTCTTGCAACTGTTTCTTTCTTTCTTTGTTTTATTATTTTTTTTTCTCCAAGTGTTTTGTATTATGGATCTCATTTCTTCAGCCACCCATCTGCATGTTGGACCTTGGACCACGGATCTGTATTTGCTGTCTCCACTCAAACTTGCAGAAAGCTAACCCAGAAAATATTAAATACAACCAGAGGCCATTTGCAGGCCACAGCAAAGACAGACAATATGTTCTCGTCTCTAAGACACTGTAACCCTGATCTTGCACTACTTCCAACTGCCAGAAAATTTAATTACAGAGATATGATCCTAACATCTTGAAAACATGTTTGGAGGGCTTTCCCCCCCTTTAGTCTGTTGGGTCAGGCCCACTGAAATCTGGCATATCTCTACAGTCATGGGAATGGAAAAGAAAACTGCCTTTACTGCACAAAGTCAAAAAAAGTGGAGTCCTATCCATATCAGCTCCTTCAAAACTGTGTTTGTGTGCTTTAACAAGGAAACCTTCAGACTGATGTCAGATGGATCCCTGGGATGGTTGTTGCATTCCCCATATCACAGGATCAGAAGAGTCTGTGTAGTTGCCTTTGTCTCTGAGACAAAAAAACCTTGTGGAATGGTACCAAGAGAAGGAGGAGAGAATAACAAGGAAAATAATGAAATGACTTAGCCACGCCAGAAAATGGGAAGTTGGAGCCAAGCCAAAGCCAGCCCCATGACAAGATGTGAACTGTGAAAAAGTTTATTTGATTGAATTTAAGTGACTGACGAGTACTGGTGTGTCAGGATTTTTGGTGTGTTTGAAGGAAAGGTTGGGTACATGAGTTCAGTTCCAACACGTCAAGTGGTCTCCGGTTTGGAGAAAAGGTCCTTAAAGAGGAGGGTGACAACTCTTGGTGGATAGGCTGGCAAGGAGAAGATCTGGTACAATCTTGCTCTCTGTGAAAGGCAATGCTACCAGACAGGGAAGCTTTAGATAACATCACCAGTCACTGCAGTGCTGTCGAGCTTCTCACTGCCACAAAAACCTGTGCCTTTTGGAGTCTGGGGACTCACTGGGGAATTGTGTATTCCCACTCTGAGTGTTTTTTAAAGGTCTGATCCAAAGCCTCTGGAAGTCTTCTGGTCAACTGCAGTTGTCATTGGCTCCAGCTCACAATACCTTTTATGTGACTTTTACCAAGAACTTCATATGATGTGCATCAAGCATCCCTCTGAGGTTGGGCTCCACAAGGAAACTGCTCCCAGCTTATTTGTTTTGACCACTAGCTCACAGTGCTTTTCGTGCTGAAAGTGGAAGAAACTATTTGCAAATCCAGGTTCAGTGGGTTAATATGAAGCTGGAAAAAATGAGTTTTGAAAAACTGGTCCCCTTGTTCCTCTCACAACTAAACCTAGCAAGACCATTCATCTGCCAGTCTTTGGTCATCCCTGCTGCATCACATGCAGGAGAGGCCAGCGTCAAGAAGGAAATGACGAAGTAGGGAAATGGGGCAGAGGTGGGTGCCACAGCAGGAGGGAGGAGCAGAAGGCAGTCTGAGGATGGGCTGGCACTAGTAAGACCACAGCAGACTATGAAAGGGGCGGTGGCATGATCTTATGGGAGTTAGGATGGTACAAAACCAAATGTTTCATAGACATCTAAAAAAACACGTTCCTGTCTGAGTAGCCACCTCACTGCCCATCACTGTGAAGGCTTTCGTTTTGTGGCATAAGATGTCACTGGCTGGTAGAATTGAGATAGAGGGACCCTCAGGAAAGCCACTCGCCCTTACTAAAGTGCCTAAGGCTTGTGGAGGCTGGGGAATCAGTGTTCCCTTCTCTCTGTGACTGAGCTATTACATTTCTTGATGAATAGAGATTATGGTTACAAATCCTGGCCATTTATTTAGAGCTAAATCCAGACAAGAAAACTCCAAGCTAAATAGGTAGTGGGGTATATAAATCTTCTCACTAGGGCATATGGGAAAAGAAAAAATGTCCTAATAACAAACAAGACTTCTTTCACCTACCTATTCTTTTTTCTCTCCCCAGATTCCTCCAGGCAAAATAGTTTTCTGTGTGTGAGATCTTTCCCTTGCTGTATATTCCCAGATTCAAATTTGTCCACAATGAACCTTAAGACGTCAAAACCGTCAGCACCTGCATGTGATCCAGCTAGTCCAATGGCTGGCAAGAGCTGCAGAGAAAGGATCCTATAGGAGACTGCCATCCACGTTGGATTGTGTGCATGTAGGAAAATGAGAGGAGATCTCGCAGGTAGACCCGCCTGTTGTCATTCAAAAAGAAAAAAAGGTTTCTTCTTAACCTGAGTGATCTAATCAAGTAAAATCCTCAGCCCCAAGATGGTGGCTGAGGTTACTAGGACTGAGCAAAAATGTACTCGTACTCTCTCATAGCCTTTCGTTTGATCTGCCACTTTGGGCAGGAAATTACAAGTCGCTGATTCAGTTTAAAGATGGCTTTTAATCTTTGCAAACACATCTGAAATATGACCGTCTGTCCCTTTTCCCACATCCTCACCGTGTGAAACACAGATTCTTACAGTGTTTGATATTCACTGGGAAAAACAGGAATTTCAAAGTTCAAGATCCAAATGTGACTCCAGTTTCTATGCTGACAGGAGTTTGTCTTTCCAGAGAGAAAGATCATTTAAAAATCATCTGTGTGGACAGAATATAAGTGCTGTTACTTGTTTTCCATTTACGTACCAGAAAAGGTGGTGCTGAAGGACCTGAGGGTTTTCAAGGTTTCTGTCTCTATACAATAGGCTTTCAGTAATGTTCACTTTTGGTAGATCCAGACTGCAGGTCAGTACAATATCAACCATCACTTGTTACTGGAATTGCCCTTTATTATGTTAGTGGTCCTGTTGCCCTTCTGAAAACATTTGCACAGCAACTGCTAGCACAGATAACTGAGAGGGAGGGTTAAAACGAACAACGCTTGCGTTACACACGCTCAGTCAAACATCAAGAGATCTGTCAAATAACTAAATTCACAAGCTTTATCCAAATGCATTTCCAAGAACTGCTCCAGTCTCCAGCATGGAGCACAGTGCTGCGGCAGTCATTTGAAATTTTGCTAAATCACTCTGCGACTCCCTAACCAGTGCTAATAGCTTTTGGGCTGTCTGGCGACCTCACGCCAACAGGAAGCCTTGCAGGGTCTTCCAGGCCATTTACGTGTGCGAGTGATTGAGAGAGAGCACCGCAGATTTAATTTAGTGCCCTCGGTGGCTTTCAGTAGAATATGTATTAGTCCCTTGTGACTTCTGGTGTGGGGGGCGGGTGTTCATCTGGATTGAGGGAAAATCAAATGAAACTCATAAAGTTGAAAGTTGCCTTGATTTCATTTGCCGACTTTAAGCAGCAAATTGTTTCTTACCCGTTCTTGCATGATAATTGGTAAATGTACTGAAATGGGTTATTTGAGTTTCGATGGACTCTCTGGGCAGTTGCACGGTAACCGGAGTTCAGAATGTGCCCTATAGGTACGATTGCTAATTGCATTGCTCCGGTAATTTCTGTCTGGGAGAAACGCGTTCTATTTCAAAGCTGGCATCTTGCAATGAGGAGGCAGAGCCATCTCTAGCTGCATCTGGCACGGCGTCCCAGAGCAGGAGAGAGGCTGTAGCACAGCCCTGAAAGCACACGCCATCGGCCCAGCTGCAGGGAGAAGGAGCGGGAGTAAATTGTCTAAGATAAATGAGGCTCAGTAGGTCTGTGGGCAACATTACTCTGCAGATGAGAGTCACTTCATCTAACATTAAGCTTTGAATGTTACACTTTAATTTGGTTGAGTAGCAGCTCTCTGTTGCCTAGAGAGAGAGAGGCCCTCAGGGGGCAATTTATCCTGCCCAGTGCTAAAGGCTTTCATTTCCAGAGCACAAATTGTCTCTCTGTCTGTGGGTGGGATAACTCACCTTGTGCGGGTGCCTTCGAGAGCAGACTGAGCCTGGCTTAGACTTGCACACTGACCCTCTAGGTGATTACAAGTACAATCAGAGGTGTCCCACTGAGGGCTGCCTTTGATCCAAGCAGGGCACAATGGTCTTGGGAGGGAGTTTGGGTATAAGAATTTAAATCCAGAGTGGGGAGGAGGCTATAGTTTTCTGTGTTCATGCAGCTGAAAGCAGACCATGCCCATAATCCTCAGATCGCAACCATGGGGACAGTTTAATGATGGTTTTTATCTCCGGATTTTTTACTTACAGAAAGCAAGGAAGAATTGTGTTAAACACAAAGTATGACCTGGAGTAAAAATAGTGCAAAGCAGCTCAGGGACTGGTGGGGACCAGGAGTGCCCCATACCTGGAGCAGCACTACTGGTACCTGCAGCCCACTGGTGCTGCGCTGCTGGCAGGGGGGCTTCTGCCCCTTCACACTTCTACTCCAGGAAAACAGCCCAGTGTCTGGAGCAGCTCTGCTGAAAAAAAAATAAAAAAGGAAAAAAAGGGGAAAAAACAATCACCCGACCACAGCTGGTGCTTCTCTCCTCTTCTCTCACATAGCTGCTGTTGCCATGGCAGCAGTCATCCCCAGTGGAGGATGTTCTGGAAGGTCTCTTCCTCCTCCTCCTCCTCCTCCTCCTCCTCTTTTTGCACTTTGCATGTACAAGAACATTTTGCAGGAAGAAGGCATTTATTCTGTGGTTCCCCCCTTTCAGGTGTGGCGAAAAAGTTTTCTATTCTTCTTGTGTGACAATGTTGAAATCTGCCTGCCTTGGCCCATTTTTGTGTCTTCACTGGATGATGGGAATGAGTAAGGGATGTACATTTTGTTCTCCCAGTTCTTCCTCGTGACCACAGAGACTGTTTCCTGTTTGAATTGCTTAGCCATATTACTGAATTCAGAAGCCCCAACAGCTCTCAAACCCTGGCACACACATAATGGAAATGTTTGCTGGGATATTGTTTGCAGAATTCAGAGTACATAGGACGGTGGATCCCGTGGACCAGCCAATCCATCTCCTGTTCAATGTCAAGCAGGGCAGAACAAAGTATTTTCAAGCTATTTCTGAAAAATTCTTATCTACTTATCTTCTCACTTCTTCTCTCTCTCTTTTTTTTTTTTTTTCTAACTAGCTGAAGGCTTGGTCCAGACATAGGTACAAGTTAAAAGCACAATTATGGTAGTGGCTTCCTGGGACCACAAGGGGTTGTTGTGGCAGGTAAATGTAGGTATTGTCATACTCCTGTTTTCTGTGGATGGTTCTCAAATGTAAGGAATGACAAAAGGATGACCTAAAAGTCAGGATGGCAGCTTTACAGCAACAGAATATTTCTCTATAAGACTACTTGTCTTCACTTTCAAGTGCATTTATTCTCTCTGACCCATGGAAATGCTGAGCTTTGATTAAAAGAGAAGAAATAGGGAAGTTGACTCTATAAACTTTGACTTGGTTTAGAATGGAAAAAAATGTATTTTGAAGAATGTTTTGCTGCTTGAACCCAGACTAAAGCTAGACTGTCCATTCTCTGGGAAATTCAGACAAAAATAAAATAAAATAAAATAAAATAAAATAAAATAAAATAAAGTAAAAACAATAACATTTCATAAATTCTCTCCAGAAGGGATTTTTTAAAAGGTAACAGTTATAAAACTATCAAAAATGTCTCTCTTCAAGAGAGAAGATGCTTCCTCTTTCAGAAGGAATCATCACTGGGGACGTTCAGGCTCTGATACCCTCAAGTCACTTCTGCTCCTCTTCCTACTGTGGGACCCCATCCTGCCCTTGTACCCTGGCAGCCTGCAGCCATGAGGGTTTGTTTTTTTTTGCTCACAGTCCCAGTATGGGAAAACTGAAGTTTTTTCAGCCCACAATTTTAATGACTGCTCAGCTTATCAGAGAGAATGGAGAGGGTGACCTGGCAGGGAAGCAGACGGTGTCCTGCTGGATCCCCTGCAAGGTGAGTGAAAATCACCATCCCTTTTGCTGAACAGGCCATTTTCAATGAAAAATTATGTTGGATGTTTTTTTCTTTTTTTCTTTTTTTTTTTTTTTTTCTGCCCAGCTCTTTCCTGTGGGATTTTAGTGCTGTTTCTCCATGTTCCTCCCTTCCCCGCTGGCTGGCATCCTGCACAGCCTGAGAGTCCCATGGACAGCAAGGTTTCCTGCCTGGTGGACCCAGTGGGGACTGGGAGCCTGGGGTTGTGGGGGTGCTCATCCTGCAGTGTTCAGGAGTTACTGCACCAGCATTTCCAGGCAAAATAATTTTGGTAATGGACAGGGAGATTGCTGAAAGGTTCCATGTTTTTGTTGTTGTTGTTTTGAATAGTGAAAATTTTTCGGTTCGGGAGTAATTTTGGGGGGAGTAAAATCCACCTTTTTCTCAAGGAAAGGAAGATATTTTTTATGAATAATTTAATGGAACCGAGAATTGGATGGTCAAAAGAAGTAAAAACAAAAGATTTTGGATTGAAATTGTGTTCAAAAAACCATGTGGAGGAGGAGGACTGGATGTATATTTTACAAAACAGACTATGAATCTTTAAAGCAAACCTTTGTTTTTGGTGCAACCAAGGTTGTATCTCAATAATATTGCCTTGCATTGAGGCTTAATAGGATTTAGATGTTATCTGTACTGGGATTTCTGCTGCCAGTTTTAAGCTGCAGTAAACCATATTTGTGCAAGCCATATTTAGCATTAACACTTTTTTTCTTTCTTTAATTTATACTGGGTCCTCTATTAGTGCTGCTACATCAATATAGTAAAAAAAAAAAACCCTCTGCAAGTAAGAAGTCATTTGAATAGGAATCCCAGAGATACTCTGAGATAGCTTTAGCTGGAAACATTTATTGCTGCTGTTGACAGTGTCATCTTTAAAAAGAACGAGAGACTGCACAATGAAATGCTTGGGATCACTTAGTATTGTGCCACAATTCTCAAAATAGGATTTGAACCCTGCTGCTGTCCAGAAATCCTGCTGGCAGTTCCAGTCTGTGATGTTCTGCATATCGTGCTGTGTGCTGTTAGGGGGAGTTTTACCCCCAAAATGGAAAGCACAGTAGGGGCTCAAATGGCACCAGCATATCCCCTGCTTCTGTCATGCACATGCAATTGGTTGACCCTAAAAGGAATTATTCTGAATGTTTCTGATGTTCTTCATGTTCTGTGAATGGGCAGTGTTGCAAAGTACAACTAAAGCTGAAAAGATTCATGGTGCTAAAACACATTACCTCTCACAGGCACAACACCAACATTATCATGGCACACTTGAGAAAAATCAGCAGTATTATTAAAAATATGCTGATCGTGGGAACTGCTAACTTATGTGATAGGCTAGGTGTAAATTAAATTAATTGATTGTACAAATTAGCCATTTTATGAATAATATTAAAATGAGTATGAGACTAACCAAATTAAAGAATACACCATTTCTAGTGATATTTATAATTCTGAAGCAGAAGGGCTGGTGACATCATTATTGTTGGAACTCTTCCTGCAGTAGTTCTGCTTTGGAGGGGTAGCAGTCTAGCATATTGTAGATAGTTAAGGCATTTCCTGCTCCTTTATCAGCCGTCTTGAAGTGCAAATTTAGATCTGTCTGGGGAAAAAGACTGGAATAGGTCAGATCAGCTGGGAATCGATAAAAAGGGAAAGACTTCTAGTAGCCAAGCAAAAAGGAAAATCGTCACCTCGAGGAAAAGGAACCTAATCATACAGTCTCAGCTAAAGCAGAATTGCTCATGCACAAATGTGGAAACAGAGGAGGTTTCAGAAGAATTACCTAAGGGTGAAGGAAATAAGTATATGAGGTATTAACATTAAATACTCTCTTCTGGATCAGACTTTCAAGCAGTCACATTTTTAAATAATGATAGAAAAAACATGGCATATAAAAATTAGTGAACCTGCTTGTGAACACAGTTTTGAGATCTGATTTATTTTGTTTGCTTAATTTTGTTGTATTAATTGGTTGGTAATAGTCTGCTAAAGCAAATAACAAGACGCTTGCTGAGAATAAAGCATATTTTCAACCTGTAAGCTCTTAGACATGATTTAGTCACTAAGATCAAGTCAATTTAGGCAGCTAGGAGTATTTAACATTTGGGTGTTTGAGACCAAACCCTACACTGAGGATAATAGCATTACTCTGCATAAAAAGTAAGCCTGTTGCAGAAATCTACTCAGATAGCTCAAAAGGAGCAATGGTGAGGGGAATGGGAGATCAGGCAGTGAAGGGAAAAATAGGAGTTGGTACAAATGTTTAATTTCTCACCTGAAATGTCTCACTCTGATGATGCCGAACAACACCGGACATGGCAAAAGTTCTGTTCTGAGCCCCTGAACTGTGATTTAGGTTTTAGACATTACCATTAATTATTGAAACTCAGAAGGCTGCAAAAACATCTTGATTCATTGGCAAACTGACAAACATATGGTGTGTTTTGCAAACCTCTAGGTTTCTGTTCAGAGGAGGAGAACATTAATTGCATACAAATCCTACCGGGAGTTCTGAAACCAGCCATCATTAACATTGTTAGACATCGTCTCTGGGAAGTTCGGTGCATTTTAAAATCTGAGTGAAAAATTAACAGCTTTTTAAAAACTTTTGAGAAGAAAAGTGCTGAAGTGTAATAAATTCAAAAGAAGAGCATCAAAGTATCTGAAGCTCTTCTGTATCTGGTGTTGGTGTATCAAACAGCTTTGCTTGTTGACTGATAGCCTGGTTGGCAGGTTAGTATTTGTCAGCACTGGGAAACTGGAATCAGAGTCTGTTGTTGCATGTTGCCCATGGCCTCCAAACAATTCTACTTTGGCCATTTGATTGCCACATTGACATCTGAAATCCTATGAATGTCAAGACTTCAAATCTAGATTCACCTAGCACAGAGCTTAATTGACATTGGCAGTGTGCCTTAGATAAAGGAGATCGTGCTGTCATTATGGACACAACCCAGAAAGCCCCACCAGCAAATGCTGCAATGCATCATGTGAAAAATAAAGCACCCTCTTTTTCATCTAGGTTGTAGCATGGCTGATCTCTCTAGCTCTTCTGCCTACATTGTTAAAAACCATGCGTCACATTTATGCCACACAAGTGCAGCAGTGCTCTGAGATCTGCAGTTGCTGTTGCTGTGGTCAGCACAGTGTTTGCCAGAACCAGAGATACATGAAGAATTACCTTGTTTAATGACCACTTTTTGACCAAGATGGTGGCTCTTCTACTTGTCCTCTTCAGATTTTCTGCTTGCTGTCTCCCGTGTTGCAAAAGCATCATCTCACTGTCTGCAGACCTGATGAAGAAGCATGCTGTCCAGACACCTCTATGACCATGGATGGGTACACAGATATGGCAGTACAGATAGACAGGAGGGACAAGTTCATATGGGCTGATGCAAGGACTTCTGTTTTGACCAAGGGCAGTAGGATCCTCATGCCCGGTGATTTACCCAGCACTAGTATTAAAGAGACTGGTAGAGCACTCACCACAGACCAAAACTTGCAGGAAGGTTATTCTGCTGTGGTGTGAATTCAAAATCTGGAGTGATAGGACATGTGAGTACCCCATCTCAAAGCCAGGTCCAGCTGAGATGCCCATTAACTTGTCCTGTAGCCCCAGGATGCAGAGCAGAGACTAGATCTGCAAAGTCTCTGGGACACAGCACAGAAAAATCCCAGGCCATCCTGTGGCAGAGGGATGGAGAAGGACTTGTGCCCTTCACCAGGTCATTCCCCACATCAATATTTTGTTATTCCTCTCCCACTTTTAAATGCCCTCACCGACTCCTGTCTTTCAGAAGGGTTAAATTCCACACTGTTTAGCAACTTGCATACAGCCCTAACAATTTCCTTGCTAAGGGCTATCACTGCTCTATTCAAGCCTCATGTTTCAGTGCCAGTGGTCAAACTCCAGAAGCAAAGCAAATCTCATTGTACTTATGTGTGCACCCTCGAGAGCACTATTCTGCAGCAGTCTTTGAAGCCGAGACTGCTGGGTGGATTTTCTTGCTTTCATCTTCCAACTCACATTCTTCATGTGTGTAAAATAGTTTAAAACTGAGCCCCAGTGTGCTTATAAAATGCCAGGTCATTGACAATTGTAGCGTTCATTTGCTGTGGTCAATTTAGTACTAATAAGCTGAAACTGTTCTGCAGGGATTCTTCTACATGGAACATAAACTCCTTTTCCCTCACTTAAGAACACTTTCCTATAAAATGATTGCAACCTAATAGTTTTCCTCCCCATTTTAGTAACCAGTCTCAGTCTCTATTAGTGCTATTTCCCCCAGCAGCTTTCCCTATAAGCTCTATTTCAAGGCACCGAATCAATGATTACATGGTATGCAGTCCATTGAACTGTCCATCCTGGGAACCCAGCATGTAATACAATCCCTAATATCTTAGTGCCATAGTAAAAGTAGAATTTACTGCAAAAGTCTAAATTCAATGTTCAGACTCATTTTTTTTTCCTTTTCTTTCATTTCATCCAGATATTTTAAAGCAGGTGGGACATCTTCTCAGGTGCCTCTTAGAAACACTGAGTCTGCATGTGGGCTTCCTGACCCTGTGTGAATACAACAGCAGCAGCAAAAAAGAGGTTTCACACCCTCTTCAAGCCATTCCTCACTCAGTCCTAGGACTGTGATTTGCATATATTAATCAACACTGGTCACTTCATCTCTTTCTCCTTTTCCTTGTCCTGTCCCCATAACCAGTCAATTTTCTGAATTCATTTTCCTTTGTCTTTGCTGGCTCTTTTCTCCTTTTGCCATCCCAGTGTTTTCTGATTCTTCTTATTTCAGTAAGTTACTCTTCCCTACAATGTACTCTGAATCTCTTTCAAGGATACTCTCTGTGCTTATTCCTATACTGACTTGGGGTTCTACTGAAATCTGTAATAAAATATTTAAACAGTACTGTAAACAAGCCCCAGACGAGCAGAAATAAATGCAATTAATTTCCTATCTCAGGCCAGTACCCTGTTTGCACGAGGCATTACTTTCTTCTCTGAGCAAGTTGCCTGGGTGTACAACTTCATATACTGTACTGTTGGTACTATATGTATTTTCACCAACTGCTGGCCTAATTTCCCTAGTCATATATTGTGCATACATTGTGCATATGTGAAATCACAGCTCGATGGGGCTAGAACCTCTGGTTTAGTGGAATTATTATCAATAATTCAGTGAAAAGCTTTCCCGCAATGAAGTTACCTTGTCTGATCTCTCTTTTACAGCATAAGTGGAGTCTCTTGTCTACTTATACTCCATGAAGAGAACTATATCATTCCCTGATAAAATGACTCTTGTAATTGTATCCCCAATAAATTGCCTGTGTGACATCATTAACTTCCCGCATGTTCTGTGTGGTCATAAATAACCAGCACTTCCACATGAAAAATGGAGGAAGCACCATCTTTCTGACAGGCTATGCATTGTTATGAATTAAAACAGAACAAAACAAAACAGGACTTATTAATTTTATATTAATTAAACTAGTATTTTAACAATAACATTGTTGTCCCTATGTTTTCCTCAGCAGTAATCAGATTCCTTCATTGTGATAAACTGCCCAGCCTTCGGCCTCATAGCTTATCCACTTGGGAATTGAATTATTGCTTCATAAAACAGAGGGCTGATTATATAATCACTTAATTAAATGTTGTACTCAGTCATTGCCGAGCTATTCCTGAAATGCATTTGGCATCTGTACTCACTAGGCAAATTTAAACATTGGAAGAATTATTTTTTTCAGATGTACGTCTTAAAGGTTATTATTTCCAGTGTTCCTTTGTCTGTGTGGTCTGGTTATTTTCCATGTGTCAAGCTCACTCCTAATCACAAAGGAGATGAAATGCTCTTTGTGTTCCTATCTGACTTGCAGATTGCAGTCAGATTCTTGCTGTTATCATTTTGGAAGCATTTTTCTTGCTTCTGTCTGCAACAGCACTCAGAGGGAAAGAGCCCTCAGTCACCTGTTGGGCAACTCTTCTGAGCAGATACCTGGGAGCTTACCAGAGACCACTGAAATTGCCATCAGGAATGCATCAGACCCTGGGAAGGAAAAATACAGAATTTTCCACAGCCCCAGGTGAATTCTCTCCTGCAGACAAGCACCAGAGAGATGCTGGAGGCTGTGCAAGGCACCAGGCTATGTCTGAGACAAACCCTTTGGTTCTGCTGAGCCCAGCAGTGCCCAGACCTGGCTATTTATGTGACTTTTCAGTTCCCTTAGCAGCAACAAATACCAATGTCAGCCTGTGTTTGTAAGGTATGGTCCAGCTAGTGTAGACCTCAGGACCGCAGAGGACATCACATCACAGAAGACCCTGAGAGGTCCCACAGCCTTGCCCAGAGCTTCACTCTGACAGGATACATGGGTTTCACCTGTGGGGACTCACTGTCGGGGAGGGCAAGTAAAGTGCTGGCCATGAGATCATGCTTCTAAATTATCTGAACATGCACAGACCAGACAGGCACATTTGGGAGGACAAAGAAATTAACACACTTGCATACAAAACTTCTCATTTTCCTACTTCATTTGGCAATTTCTTCAGGCAGTAGTTACAGTGAAGCAATACTGCTTCAATATCTTCATCTCGTCCATTCCTGTCTCCACCACACTCAAGAGTTGCCTCTTACCTTTGAGCATGGTTTGGTCACAGGGTAATGTGGCCACATGCCCTGGCCATATGGTACAGATGCATAACTCCACCAGAGCAGGACAGTGGACAAGGAGAGCCATTGACAATCAGTGCTCCTTGCAGGGAAGGCCCATAGTCCTGCCAGGATTGATTCAGTTCATTTTCCTTAAGATCTATTCCTGAACACAGCTGTCAGTTCCTTCTCTCCTACCGGGGGAGAGATGTTTGTCTACATTTGCAAGGATTTCCTTTCTGTCCTTTTCCAGTTTGGGCTTCGCCTTGGGTTGAGCTGCACAAACTAGGAAACCTTACCTCTTTTCATCATCACAGTCCCACTTTAGTGTATGTAACTCCAGGGCCTCAGTCTCCTGCTGGCTTTAATAGGACTTTCTCTGTTAATATCCACGGGAGCAAGATCAGATCAGTGCAAGGAACTAGGGCAGAAAGCAGAGGCTGACTTCAACATCAATTGTTTTGCTGGCATAGAAAGAGAACACAAGAATATTTGCTCTTTCTGTTCCCATTGCTCTTAGGAACAGGGAGATCTAGGACAGAAAGGCATTCAAATCATTTATTCTGAAATGAAACCTTCCTTTCACATGTTCATTTTCCTTAACAATAGGCAGGTACAGCCACTGAAACTGCACGATCTCATTCCTGAATTAGAATCAGTATTCCTCTCTGTTTCTTAATTTAAAGACTTTTTTTTTTTTTTTCTGAATTGCAAGACTTTGTGACTGAGTGGATGAACTTTCTTTTCATTAAGCTGAATCAGTCATGTTTTGGCTCAGCATTGTATATTTTCAAATATCTTTTCCCCTTGATCTTGTTTAATTATTTCCACAGGATTAACTACTTTCTATTGTGTGTCACTTTCCTCTGCAGGAAGCTCTATGCTGGGTAGTATGTCTTCTCTTATTATGCATTTGCTTGGAATATAAATTGCTTTTCAATCAGATCTTTGCATTTCTAACAACATCTTCTGTATTGCAGCAGGTGCTTTCCCTAGCGGTTACTTATATGGACTCTAATGGCATGTCATCTGTCTATGCAGCCACTTCTCTGCCAAATATGTAATAGAGGAATTTTCTACTCGCAGAAGCTTCCGGCAAATTTGGTTCTTTAAAGGCTGAGTTTTTCATGTATTTCTACATCGCTCATTTCACTGGGCTTAAATAAACTAAATTAGGATGGTTTAAAAACTCCTGGAAGCCTGATCTCATCTCAGATCAAATCCCTTCCATCTCAGATCAAATCCCTTCTTCAACTTGGCTTCTTTAGAAGGTCAAGAACTACTATTTTTTTTTCTCTAATTTTTAAAAACGCTGATAGATTAAGATGCAGGAGGTTAAACCAAAATAACCACATTTTCATGGAGCAAATAGTTAAACTGCAGAACTCTTAACTATGGGCTGTGGAAGACGAGAGTGTAGACAGGTTCAAAACAAAAGTAAACACGTCTGAAGAACAGGTCCAGTCGTGGCTTTTAAATACAGTAGGTATTGTCTCTGGTTCAGTGAGTCCCCAGTGTCCTGCTGGCTGATAGCAGGGGACAAGGAACCACTCTGCCCCTGCCCTGGGCCCTGGGCCCTGCAGGCCTTTGCAGCCTGCTCTTCAGATCAGGATCCTGGGCTGCGTGGTCCTTGAGGATACTGACTCAGTACAGACCAGGCTACCGGCCTGAGAAAACTAATGACTGGAAAAAAATATGTGGGGAAATCGCATGAACGAACAGTGGCACATACAGCAGGTGCATCCTGGACACCAGGTTTCTCTTCTGCCAAAGAAAAACAGCAGTCTCTGTGGAGTAAATGTGGCTGTTGAGTGTAAGCAGAGCTCTGCTCTCCTCCAAACAAATTCAGGTGCAGTACTGAGGGCACTGCTGTACAAGACGAGTGAGTGATGTGTCTGTTGTTGGACTACTTCTGTCATTGACATGAGTTTTCTTGATCTGGGGACATAAACTTACTGGTCCTTCAGTTAATCAAGGTGAGACAATCATTATGACAGCACTGAGGTCATGCCCTCTGTGATGGTTTATTTGTATGATCAGATGCAATGGGATAACTGCACGCTATGTGCAGGGTAAAACCCATTTCCTCACCAGCAAACAAGGGTCTACAATTCCTTGAAACTCCAAAGTGATCCTACTAAGAACATTGCCTTTTGTAGATTTTTGCTAAATAAGGAGATTATTTTTCTCAATTGGAATTGCTTCTGATCCTGAAGAGTGCCTGAAAAGACAGCAGCAAAAAAGAAAGCAGAAGTTTCTAGAGAGGGTAGGAGTAAGGCTGAGGGAGGAACAGAAATAATAATATAATGGAACTGCGAGTGCCTGTATGCTTCTTGTAACATCTCCTGTGCAAGAAACAGAGTGAAAGAGGCTGTTTTGTTTGTGGCATACGATGACAGCAACGATTATAGCCTTCTTTTCACTCCAATGCCAAATCTGCTATGTCCAGTAAAATGCTTCTAAAATAGACTTGGGATTTTAGATAGGATTTTAACTGCCGCAGATAAATTAGTGAATGGGAAGAAAAAGCATCAGTTCTCTGTAGCATTAGGTATGGTATTTTTAAGCCACATGTATTATAGGAACAAATAACTGCTGTTTACAGTGGGACTTAGATAAAGCTAGAGTTGCTGGGAAAATAATGTTCTCAGCCCATGTGGGGCACCAGCAACTCTCTCCCTACGTAGACCCCAGAAGTCTGAGCCTGCTCATACCCATAGTAGTCTCTAGGCTCTGACCTTTAGCTTTTGCCCAAGGCAGTCTAAAAAGCGAGGACAACGTTCATCCAGGGGGTGCTCTAACCTTCCCCACCACTTCCTATATGAGCAGAGAGCAACCGGGTGCGACTTGCTGAAGATCATCCACTGCACATACTGACCAAAAGGCAGGCAGGACTGAGATAAGCCACCTGCATGCCTGAGGGAAAGGGCATAATAAATAAAGCCTTCGAGGACATAATATAAGCCCCAACTACTGAAACATGTGAATTACTGGGAAAAAAAAAACACACACTGTGGGCAAGGTTTGGCTTTGATTATGCTTTACTGCTGCCAGGCTGATTTCTGCTGGGTTGAATTTCCTACTGCTTGAAATTTATGCTTACATACTGCATTTTTACTTGGCTCCAAGGTATAAGGAGCTAGGGCTTGAGGCTCTTAACAATAAAAATGAGAGATAGATATAAAGACATGGGCTTTATTTATTCTTTCACCAAACTTAGACTTTTCTGCTCTGGATCTGCTTTTTTTCATGCTCATGTATTTCATGAATAACTCCCCTTTGTCTTAAAGGAATTAAATAAATACAATATGTCTCACAAAAATCATTTAGAATAACTCTTTTCTTCTACTTCACTGTTATCTCTTGGGACAGTGACTTCTAAAGATTTTAATGGGCTGTTACACAACACAGTATGACGGGACACTTGTAAAACAAAGGTTCCCCTTAGTTCAGAGACAGAAGTTCTTGCACCTAAGGACCAGCTGGATGTTACCACTTACCTGCAGCTTTATCTTATAATGCCTGTTATTTCAAATATGTGGTCTTAAAAGAAAAGAAAAAAACGAAAAAAAAAAAAAACAGAAAGAGAAGAAGAGAAGAGAAGAGAAGAGAAGAGAAGAGAAGAGAAGAGAAGAGAAGAGAAGAGAAGAGAAGAGAAGAGAAGAGAAGAGAAGAGAAGAGAAGAGAAGAGAAGAGAAGAGAAGAGAAGAGAAGGGAAGGGAAGAGAAGAGAAGAGAAGAGAAGAGAAGAGAAGAGAAGAGAAGAGAAGAGAAGAGAAGAGAAGAGAAGAGAAGAGAAGAGAAGAGAAGAGAAGAGAAGAGAAGAGAAGAGAAGAGAAAAGGGAAAAAAAAGAAAGGAAAAGAAAAGAAAGGAAGAGGAAAAGAAAGGAAGAGGAAAAGAAAGGAAGAGGAAAAGAAAAGAAAAGAAAAGAAAAGAAAAGAAAAGAAAAGAAAAGAAAAGAAAAGAAAAGAAAAGAAAAGAAAAGAAAAGAAAAGAAAAGAAAAGAAAAGAAAAGAAAAGAAAAGAAAAGAAAAGAAAAGAAAAGAAAAGAAAAGAAAAGAAAAGAAAAGAAAAGAAAAGAAAAGAAAAGAAAAGAAAAAAGAAAAGAAAAGAAAAGAAAAGAAAAGAAAAGAAAAGAAAAGAAAAGAAAAGAAAAGAAAAGAAAAGAAAAGAAAAGAAAAGAAAAGAAAAGAAAAGAAAAGAAAAGAAAAGAAAAGAAAAGAAAAGAAAAGAAAAGAAAAAAGAAAAAGAAATGTATAAATCCAGTGTAAAGGAGGAAGAAAGGCAATTCTAAAAAAGCCCAGGTGATGGAGCTACTTCATTGCCAGTGAGAGCACAGAGCTGTCGACGAGCTTTGCAGAAAAGAATCATCGGCAGCAGAAGTCCCCAGATAGCTCTGCCATCACATCCCATAGCTCCCTTTCCCTGACTAAAGAGCACATATCGGTGTGCACAACTTTCTGCATGTCTTTTCCAGGCAAAAGTTCGACTCTTTGGTGTTATGTTTTCTTTCTCCCTTCCAGAAAAAAAATCTATTTACCTCTGCTTTTACCTATAGCTCCTTAATGAATTATATGCAGTATGCCATCATAAGTGTTTTGTTATACATGCTGTAATGATGACTTCAGAACTGCATCAGAAATTTTCCCAGCAGCCATTTTTAATATTTTTGGTGCAAAGAGGATGCTATAATTTTGCTTTTCTTTTTAATATACAAAAGCACTAAGATCTGTGAAAATGTTTGTTTTGAATTATGCTCTAAAAGACTTTGTATGAGGATGCTTTCTAAGAGAAATCTTTCCTCAAAATAATTTTATTTCTGTAATTCCAGGAAGCAATGATAAGAAAATGTGGTTGGCTACTTTCACTGTAAATTTCCTCAGTTTTAGTCTTTCAAAAAGCCCAGCTACCGGTGTCTGCTTATAAATGTACCACACGCATGCTACCATGAGCTGCAGGCTCTGCTCCCATCATGAGTTAACTGCAGGCGTTCCTGATGAACCAGACAGATTAAGTACTTCAGATAACATGAGTCAAGGCAGGCACTCCATGTGGCCCAAGGGTCCTGCTAAACTGGGTGCAGGCTTTTTTTGCACCATATCATGGCATTTTCCAAAAGACTGGTTGAGATATTGCATCACTGTGTCCCTTCTCTGATGAGAGCAGAGAAGCCTGGGGTACCTGCCTACCTCGTCTTTAGCTATTATTAGGATTTATATTGTCATTTGGGGGATGGGCCCAGCTGGCTGCGTGGATTGGATGTGGGATGTGAGCTTTTCACCTCAGCTTGGCTCACAGCTGCTGGATGGGCCTACAGAGGAGGTGACGTGAATCATAGTCCTAGGAAGAGACATGGCTCCACACTACAGGCTCACGTACATACCCATGAATGCCTGTGCAATTAGCACTAATTGGCACTCCTCTTGGAAACAACTGCTGAGCAGTTAGTGAATTTCTAAATATTTTGTGTTTTCTGTGGACCAGGAGAAACCAGGGCTTGAAATCTCCTACTGAAGCACAACAGATACCCTGCCCTGCTCTCTGCCTGGGCTTTTGCCCCAGTACATTGCAGCAGGTGCATTATTTTGAGCATCATTTTGTTGATCAACCTTACCTGGCGTTCACCTGCAGCCTGAAAAAATGCCCATAAAGCTGCAGCAAGCTACTCCACGAAGGCTCTGGTGAGGCCTGGCCCTGACTCCCCTTTGAGAGACCCAAAATGGGTTTCACACACTGAAGTGTACAAGGCTGGATTCAGTAGTGCATGGGTTCAAACCATCTTATCCTTTGTTCTGTGTTCATGAACATGAAGGGCTGCATGAAATATGGGTAGAGACAGCCTCATTTGTGGAGAGGTTGCCACTCGGGGACTCCAGAGTCCTGTGGTTTATCTGCAGCTCCTCCAGTGCCCGACAGCACGCCTTGGGCAGGTCACTTCATTTTGCAGCACCTTTAATCCCCCTCCTATTTCATACCAAGGTCAGGTAGAGAAGCTGATGGCCTTTTGCTCTGAGGGCTTGTTATCATAACGTGTGCTACTAAAATGTCTGACAGATCTGCACACCACTATCAGGGGAGCTTCCGACTACTACTGTTATGTGCACGTATTTGTATATATTTATTATGTTTGCATTTAATATTAGTTTGGTTTCCATTATATTGCTTTCCAAAGAAAATTGAAGTACATTTGAAATTAATACCATTAGTACCAGAGACTAAAAGCACGGTGTTGCATACGGATGTAGTTATGAAATTTCCTTAGTTCATGTAAGGTGAAGGTTAATTTTAGACAGCAGTAAGAGCATTGGAGCCATTAAAGTAGTATGGAAGAATGCTACCAGATGAGAAATTGTTCAAAATAAATTAAAACCATGATTTCAGTCATGTCTTTCTGGAGTACTTTGATACTAGACAATTTCTCTTGCCTGTAGTCCTGTCAGAGAGTTTCATAGCAATCATGCTCATTTCCACGGGAATCACTCTTTCTTATGTTAACAATAAGGACCGTTTCTCAAGTTACGTGAATATACTGTACATAAGTAAAATAAATCTGATCCTCTAAAAACCCTTTCAATTTTGTTTTTCTCTTGTATTGGTATAACTACTGATAATCCATGATATTATAATGGTGGTACAAACACAACATGCTGTATTATTTTGACACTTCTTGATGTGTTTCTTCATTCCCCTCTGAGGTTTACTATGTCACTGTCAAAATAGCTACTGGTATGAAATTTTATGACTTGTGTGGCAAAGGATGTGGTGCCACAGAGATGAACAAAGAATGGGTCAGCTCAAAGATAATCCATCTTCCCTCCTCTGGACTGCACTCCCCCTTTCTCCTCTCCTTGGCAAACTCTGAGGCTGTGCTGCAGAGCAGAGCATTGCTGCAGGAATTGGAGTTGCATTAATGCTGTGCTAGATGCCTTCATTCACTGTTCATCCTTGTGAGGATACTCCCGATGCAGCTGTGATTCTCTGGATCTAATTTAGCAGGGTCAGTGTATAGGAAATTGTGAAAAATAAAGGTAGCTTTATGTTTTTTCTACCTTTTTTTGTTTGTTTGTTTGTTTGTTTTTGAGAGCGAGAGAGAGCTCCCACTGATATAAAAAGGATTGGTGGATGTTCAGTGCTTTTTGAAACCAAGATTCAGGGTCATCTGCCTGTATTTCCTAGTTACTGAGAGAATAAAAAAGGCTATTTTAATCACCTCTATAGAAATAACCATCATCCCATATTTTCCTGCAATAATTAGTATTTTTATTAAACAGTACCCATGGCACAACCTTGTCTTGGGGCAGAGTCTTTATTCTAGCACAGAGCCCAGGCACTTTGCCCGAACAAGGTAGACTTCCGTCTCCCAAAGTCTTCCCTTGCCTTCCCAGAGCTGCAGCACTGTCATAGCCTCCTAAAAGAGGCTGTGCCTTTCCTTAGGCCTCCTCCTGGGACAGAGGTTAGGGGGACAGCCACCTTTTCTGGCTGCTTTAGCCTCTGACAGAGGTTAGGGCATGTTTTACACGGTAAGAAAAGCAAAAGATGAAGATGTAGCTGAGAGGTAAGACACCAAATGCAGGCCCGTGTCATGAGTTATACAGCAGGATACTGTGCATGCTTTTTTTTTAATATGCTTGTGTTCTTGAGTTAAAAGGATTTAAAACACAGATGTATAGAAAAGTTTTGTTAAGTGTTGGCCAAGGACAATGGTTTAAAGCCTCAGCTGGTAAGAAGTACTTCTAACGAGTCAGCAAAAAGAACCTGTGTCCTGCAAGACTTCCCTGCCTCTCACCCATTTGCATGTATCAACAAATAACCTGTGTGTGAAAGCAAACCGAGTATATCCAGGGGATAATGATAGTCACATTAACCATCACCAGTGAGTGTGTGCACTTGTGAGCAGCTAACCGAAACCTGCCCTTTAACGCTCGTTTACTTGCCAGGACTGCAGCGTTTCACATCCTACACAAGACAGCTCAGCAAAGCAGGAAGGACTCGGCTCTCTTCCACTTTCCAGCCCATGGCAGACTTTGACGATAGAATTAACTAGTTCATTTTCTCTATTTTCTCCTCACTCCGCTCTGCAAAAATGCAATTAGACAAAGACACTACATGCAGAGGCTGTTCCCTGCCAGAGGGCACTTGTGAGGAGACAGCATATATTGAGGTTGCTTCAGGAGTTAAGACTCAAATGGTGACTTAAGGGGGAAATGTTGCATTAAGAAATGTCCCCTGTTGCTTTGCATTTGTCATTTTGCATGTGCTCAGCTATTCCTCAGGTGTCTTGAGCTTCAGCAGTTATTACCTGCGTTAATTTATCCAATTAAATTTGGCTGGGGGGAGAAAAGTGTGGATTTTGGTGTTGCAGTGGCTCTGGGGTTGGTGTCCGTGTTAAGATCAGTGAGAGCAGCGCAGGCAGCAGCAGCTGCAGCAGTGAGCGCTGGTGCAGGTGGTGGGGAGCTGGTTGCTCCTGTCCTCGGGGTAATCTTCCCAGTGACAGATGGAAAACAAAGAGCTATCACTGGGTGGACAGGATGTGGCTAACTCTAAACGGCGTTACAGAATTTCTGTGGTTTTCAGTAACTGTACCTTCAATATGTTACTGAGTCCTGCGTAAAACGTCAGGAAGATTGAAGACTAGGCTGCATCTCAAAAGATGCTGAGAATTTGCTGAGTGCATGAAACTCTCACTGATTTTATTTCTGCAGCGGGCCAAAGAAGTCCTCATAGGCTCAAACTCTAATAATGTCTGGTAAGCTGAAAATCACGGTGGACAAACGGCAAACAAACAAAATCACACATTGGAACTAGTTGTTCAATTCCTCACATATATTACTGATTCCGTATGAAAAAAAAAGGAGGGAAAAATCAAACGTGCAGCCAGATCTCAAGGACAGCAGGCATTGGATCAGCAGTGGCAGTGAAGACCAGCTCCTGTACAAACCCAATCTTGCCCTGGGCTGGGAGGGAGCATGAAGAATGCTCATTGCTATGCTGTAGTATCATTGGATCCTCTTTAAAAATCACATTCATTTTGGCTTGCACTGTGGTGAAAAAGTATGCTAACAGAAATCCAAAACTTCTCAGTAGAACAAAGATGAAGTATGAGTTAAAGGATTAACATGAGAATTATATTGTTTGGGGGACAGTTGAGAAAGAACAAAGCAGATGTGTACAGGGGAGGTTGGTTCAAGGACTGCTGTGTTCTCCTCTTTCTACTGCAGGTTTTTAGTTTAGGATTTCTACGCATTGCTGTAAACACATAATTTATGTATTCCTATAGCAAAGAAACAGAGACGTATTCAATTATATTAGAACATGAAAATTTAAAAATGCAAATCCCATTTGCACTTATACCAGAGAAAATCTGAGCTAATACTCTAGAAGTGCGAAAGGAAATTCAATCCTGATATATTTAATTTATGAGACATTCTAATATCATGTGACCTGGTGCAAAGACAATAAAATGAAAATTAATACTAAAAATTTATGCAAACACTAAAAGAGTATATGCAGTTACTTTGTCCAAGCTATACATTTATGATGAACAGAAAATCTTCAATATCTGTGTTCAGAGCAATAGCTAGCTACCTGCATGCAGGCAGAAAAAATTGCCAATTGTTCTCTTAAAATCTTCTAAGAATTGTGAAGAATTTTAAAATAAGAAAACTGTACTCCAACAAACTCTATCTTATTGGTCTACAGGCATCTGCCTGTAAAAGCTGTGGAACTTAATTGGCAATAACAGTCTCTCTATAGCTTTTCTGGATCTAGAACTGTGTAGTCAGATTGTAATTCACAATCAGATTTCATTCAGTTGTTTAAAAGCCTTTAGGTCAAAGATTTATTAAATTCCAGAGGATTAAGTTTTAAGAGAAAATGAAATTTTATAATATATAGTCTAGTACTCCTACTTATTGGAATCACCTTTCCATTACTGGTGACAGCTTCAGTCCCCTGACTCTTGGACCTATTTAGCACTTAACTTTCACCCATTCCAAGCTGTGTTCCTGACATGTCAATTTTGAGAGTATCTGCACACATGCATTAGATAGACTGAATTTCTTTTCTTTAGCACCCAATCCAAGATCTATTAAAGAAAGCAGAGGGATGCCCATTGATTTTATGGGGAGCTACATGGTAAAGCTTGTGCGAGTGGGAAATAGTTTTGCAACCTCAGATGTATCAAAGCACTTAGAGATACAGGGACTGTGTGAATGTCTGAGTCCTTTTCTGAATAGTCGTTTTAGTCCAGGTCCTCAAAAATAAATAGGCCTCCAAAATGTGTTGGCTTGAAAATCCACATGCCTGGAAAATCAATGGAGTTGTGTGGGATACAGTTTAGTTTCTGCCCTAATATTGTGAGAGTCTAATGGTTGTAGCACAGGACCTTACAGAAATTATTACATCTGAGCTGCTCCGTGGCTTTAAGCAGAATGAGAATTGTGTAAATTAGAAATGAAAGTAGATGAAAAGTGTGACTCAGGTCTCATCCACTCCACTCCCACCACATCTCTGAGTAATCATTTTCCCCTAGCAATGCTTCTGATCTGAAGTGGATCTGTAAAGACAAGGCAAAAGTTTTGATTAATATTTTCTCCATTGTGAGCCGAGGTCTCTAAGCAGACACTTTCCATCAGTAATTGCAAGGGCAGAGTCAAAAGGAAGTCAGAGAGTGGGAGATGTGTCTTCAATTGGATTCTTCTCCATTCTCCTGTGGCCATATTCTGCTCTCAGTCCTTTCAGTAGAGATCTACAGAACTTATTTAGAAACTAAGACAATATCTATGATTTTCATCTCCAAATCAGAACAGGTTAAGGTCCATGCACACTCATGTTACCCATATTCTTTTTTGCACTGCACAAAGAGAGGCATCCCATTCTGTCCCAGATGCTAGTCCTTTACTAGTTTGTCTCCAAAGACCATGATATCAATGAGGCCAAAAGCAGGCTGTGTATTTGGTCACAGCCTTGACATTGCTTCACAGTTGCACGAGGACTGGACCCATTCTGTTCAGTAGCAGAACATTACTACCCAGCTAGCAAGAGGAAAGCCTCACTGTCCTAAAACTGGGAAGTGGCTCCCAGTCCAGCTGCTGTTGGCTCAGGTACCAGAGAAATGTTAGCACAGAAGGCTGGCTTCTGCTTTGGCAGTGTCATTCAACCTAAAAACCCTAGAATCTCATCTCCGCTATGCAAGCCAAGGTTTCTTCTTCAGTGAAGAATTGGGGGACCAGATCTGACACCCCTGTCCCTCAGGCCAAAGCAAAACTCACGTTCCCATGAGAACTGAGCACTAAATCTGTTTTCTCCCAGCCCGTTTTCCCTGGCCAGGCAGTCTCAGCCCAGGATGGCTGGGGCTGTTTCCATCACGTAACAGATCCATACCTTCTTTTTCACTTTGCTCTGTGCCCATCCTGTTTATCTCTTCTGAACTGCATATTGTTTCCAGTTTAACAGCTCCTGCCAGCTGTTTTCTTTTGGTACCTTTTATTGCAGATAGAATTTCAAGGGCTTCCAGGGGAAGCTGCTGAAAGCACTGCAGCTCTCGGACTCACTTCAAAGCAACTTTCATCATTTTTCACGCGCTGTTTTTAGGACTCCTCTTCTGTTCTTTCCCCAAAACAGATTCTCTCAAAGATCACACTGGGAGATAGCACTATTTATGGCACTTCAGCGGGAGACATCATGTTTTTTGTCTGATTTGGACACATCCACTGTCCTGTAAAGGTTAACAACAGAGAAGTTTCCTCCCCCTCTCACTTGTAGTTTGTTGTTGGTAGGATTTTTCCAGAGGAATGGGTGGGAGGGAAGGTTACTGCTGGAATTTAGCCGCCAGAAGCCTGAGGGTCAACTTTAATTTAGTCAAACCTCCCATCATTAAAGAGATCGTAGCTTCTGCACTGGACCAGGCAGACTCATCTGTGGGAGGCCCTGGCTTCACACCAATGCTAATTGTGGCTGAATTATTCTTACAAGCTTCAAGGCTTTGTTGCTGAACTTAGAGGAGAGATAGCCCATCAGTTCTGCAATTATCTCCGGCTGGAGAGCGGGAGCGAAAAGAAAATTCCTGCCTAACCCATGCCCTCAATGCGCAGCCCGCTGTCCTCATCAGGCTGATGGGCCCAGGGCAGGGCTGCTGCCCTGGAGAACTGGAGGCTGTGTCCTGAAATGGGGTGAGAGAAAAAAGGACACTGTCTGGAAAATAAAGGGTTGAATGGCTATGTTGGGTGGGATAGGCCAGATCCAGCCATGACATAAAGAGCTGTGGCCCTGTGAGTTCAGTGCAGATACACTGGTCCAATTGGGATGCTTTCAGGAAGACCAAATACAAATAAGCTTGTGGCACCACATACTGTTATGTGAATCTTCTTGGGCAACGCATCACAGTTTGAGCCACTCAAAACCAAACCAAATAAAAACAAAAACAAAACCTGCAACAAACAGTAAAACACTATATATAGTTTTGTGTATTTAAATCCTTGCTATTCTGGTTGATAAATTTTTAAAAACCACCTGGGCAATGTCCTGAACCATCTGATCTAACTGTGATGGACAGCTTTGGACAGGAGATTGGACTAGGTGACCTTCAGCAGTCCCTTTCAAATCAAACTAATCTGTGATCATACAAGGACATTAATTTCCTAGAAGCCCTACTTAAAGCAATAAGATTTGTGGAGAATACCAGACGTCAAAAAGGATGAAGACTCCTTTCCCTTGTGCTTTCTCTGTGGACAGGTATGTCTTACAGATCTGTCTTCCATCTGATCTTTAAACCACCTACTATGCCACTGAAACTCCAGTAGTATAAAAGAGACTAAGGCTGGCTTAGTACGGCTTGTGAGGGCTATCACCCTGTAGCCACTAGCACAGTAAAGAAGTTGGCAAGAGTAGTGCAGTCAAAATGCTGAGCCCTCTTCTCCTGTTGTGCATCCAAAGTTGAAGAAGGAGTCATTAGCTGAGACCACAATCCCACATCTCTCTCTTCAGTATGTATGTCCCAAAGTATCACAGAAAATATGTCCCACTGCTACCTGTAAAGCCAAGAATAAATGACTGTATTTTGTGTTACAGCGCTCTGCAAAGAACACAGCATCCAGTTAGGATATGGGGCCAGGACCGAAGCAGAACTTCCTGGATGCTGTTATTGCTCCCTTGGTCATGGCTGCTACTTCTTCTTTGCTCTGAATTAACAGTTGCATGGAAGGTGGCATACAGAGGTGCGAAGAGCTCCTGGATGAGCTTTGCCCCTTGCCTCTGCATTTGGAACCACGAGTGCCTGATTGTCCATCTCTCAGTCCTCCTACTTTAATTCTGAAATAAATAAATAAGTGAAAAGCGACCTCCATTTGTCCCTGCTTGTCCACTATTCAAACAAATGAGCTTAACAATTACAGAACATCTTGTTGTTATAGCTACCAAATGTTCCTGAATGATATAGCCCACACACCCAAGTGGAAGACTGCCAAGCATATCATAGGTATTTTTCTCCTTAAGTATATAAAGCTGAAGGTCATATTCAAGTTAGTTGCTGGATTTGTGCATTTGGGGCAATTTCTTTAGGTCATGTGAAAAACAAAGGAAACCTTTTCCTGACTTATAGCTGCAAAGAGTGGAACAGAGGCTTAAGGTGAACTTGTGCGTTTGAGATGCTCTTTGCTGGCATGGGAAGGTGGTGTCGTGATGTGATAAAGGAGATGAATTTTAGAGAAGTCCAACTTTTTACATGGGCTTCGAGCTCTTGGACTGTATTTAAAGCCTGATTACTGTTTCTGTGTGACCAGTTTGTCTGTGGACCAGCTATCTACTGGGAATAACATTTTACAACCTGCTTTGGAAATCTCTTAAAAGTTTTAACCTCCAAATCTAAAACTGCAAAGAGTTTTTTATGATCGTTAATAAAATGCGGAAAACTTCATTATTTTGAGATTTTCCTGTTAATATAAACCCAGAATAGACCCATGTTTTACTGGCCATTTGCCAGTCTGAAACAACCTTTTTCAGAAACACTGATGAACCTTTGGCAGAAAAACAGTTTTCTTGCTGTATAATCCCTGCATACACTATAGGATATAGATTACTGCACCTCTTTTCTTGCATAAATAAACAGCTGTGGGCAAAATATTACACAGAAATTGATGAAATTCACAGAAGCTATAAGCACACATTACGACTAATGGTGGCTTTTCCCGAGGAAAGGCAACAGAAGTATCATACTGGCAAATCTATCACATCATTGGACTATGAAAGTTGTAAGACATATTCGAGGATACACCAATATATTAAAAGAGGAGGCCTATGGCAATTGTAGAGACTACAAGAGCTTGTAGCCTAAGGCTTACTCTGATTGCAAGGAAAAATGATCTTGTCTTCAATTTCTCAAGATACAAACCAAATGTCTTACAAATTGGTCACATTTCATTTAACTCATATTAATCTACATCATGTTGCCTGGGGGGTCAAAAGCATGTTTTTTGTTGTGTTTTTTTTTTCCCTCTAGACTAGATCTCTTCTTTTGGCTGTAAAATATGCTGAAAGTTGTACAAGAGACATTTCGAAACATGCTTTTCATTACCAGTGTACTGTGTACAGTAATGCCTATACAATCATGCTAATGTAGTTTGCTTCAAGTTAATGTAAATCAGGCTTGTGGCTTAGCACATTTCAGCTGCACTAGCACTGTAAGAGCTTTGGTCTAGAGAAGAGATGATATTGAACATGCTGGCATTGCTTTTTCTCACTCAAAAGGTATAAAGATCCCTTAAATATAACAACCAACTCAATAAATGCCATGCTTATCAGGAATTTCCAGGCATCCTAATGCAGATCATGCACAGTACTGTAATTCAGCCTCCAAGGAACAGCTGTTAGGACTGGAAGGTAACCACTTTTACTCTAATTAGTTTCCCTGTGAAGCACTGCAAAGCATTCACTGAAAGCTGAATTAGATGTTGCAGACTGATAAAAAAGGGTTTACACCATTTTAGGATTAAATTGTCCATATTTTGTATGGTTGGGGAAAAAAAACTTGCTCTACTTCACGCCATGAAAAATAGAGAGAACCTCCTAAATTTCTCTTTTGACCTCTAAATATTTGAGAGAAAGAGATCACTTCCTTATGCCTGTACTGAGGAAAAATATATGGATTTAGCACACCTTCGCCCTCTTTTGCAAACGCCAGCTTGACCAAGTCCTCGGCCAGCTCCCTGCTCACTGGAGCAGGGTGGGGGAGAACAGGGCTCGGCCCCCTGATGTGACAAGGCGTATTTGCCTTTAACCCAGGCAAAGGTTTCACCTGCTCCCACTGCTTCTTGATAAAACAGTCAGCGCATGAAACCATCATCACCACAGATACGAACAGATGCGGAGAGGAAAACGGGAACAACAGCAAACATTATGTTCCTCCCAGAGCGGTGCTCCTGTCACTGCCCGTGCCACATCTGTGTTTTTGAAGGGAAATGTCATAACACTGCTAATCAATAAGGAGAGTGACAGGACCATTTGTCACGAGCAAGCCCAGCACTGCAGCTGTTGTTGTAGCCATCCCCTCACCGGGCTGTGCAATGAGGGGCTGAGGGAAGGACCCGATTATTTGCTCCCAGCGCACGCGGGCTGGAGGGCAGCTCCAGCCAGCTTGCCAACGCGCCGCCCGAGCCGTGCAGCAGTTGGGCTGAAGGCACGGGCAAAAAGCCCTGGCAGGAAGTATAGGGTTTTGAACAATGGGATGTAAAAGACACCAGACACCCTGCGAGGGAGAGAGGGTCCTGGGTGTTGGAGGAGCCCGTTGACCTTTAATCCCCAGGGCGCTCTTGCATATGCATCACATTTGAACTGCAGATGTTCCTCGCTGCTCCGCCGGCCAGGGAGACAAGCTGCTGATCTTATGGAGGAGGAGGCAGGGCTTGGGGAGAAATTAATGAAGACTTTAAGCCATGGGTTGCAATTAAAATGGTCCGGCGGTGTGAGCGTGGGGGGAGGAGGGGTTGCTAAGCTGCTGCAGCTGCTCTGCCTGCAGTAATGGCTGAGAGCTAATGTCCTCCACAAAGAGGGCAGTCGTGCATGCCGGGGGGCTCCTGGCAGGGGTGACAAAACTGAGCTGCCCTTTCCCACCCCATCAAAATAATTCTTAAATTAGGAAATTTATCTTAATCTGATGGCCTATCTGGAGGTCGCATTGCCACAGATAATGCCTCATCACTTTCCCCTAGACAGCTGACCAGTAAATCGAAAATGAATAAATATCGATGTGGCCAGGCACAGGGAAACACCCCTTCTTTTGCAGACCACAACCTGCTTTTTCACAGGCAGTTTGGCCTTCAGCGTGGTCCCCACAAGGAAAGAAAGCTGCCTCCAGCAAAACAGAGATCTGCCTCTCCGTACCTTAAAACAGCCAATTAAAATAAAATCCACACATCGCTTACGGCATTTGTATCCAACTGACAGAATGCCTGCAGTCTTAAAATGATATCGGTTCAAGCTTGGATTAGATTTCTGAAATACCTCCACCGAGACACAAATATAATATTGATTCCTTGAGAGGCTCTTGAGTTCAACAGCAAGTGCTCACTTCGTTAACTAACTGCGAGGACCGGGATCCTCGCCTGGTGTCACCTTAGCTGCACTCGATCCCACCTGAACGCCGTGTCCTGAAAGTCAGGTTCAGATCCTATTGCTCAAGCTCAGCAAAGTACAGCCATGCTCTATTTTGCAACCTAGGTTTCTTCTCAGTGAAAAGTGACTTTTTTCTCTTATTAACCATGTTTTGGAAAAAAAAAAAAAAAAAAAAAAGAATTATCAGATCTGGCAGTATTTCGTTTCCAGAACTTCTTGTCCCAAAACAAAGCATTCCCATAAGGTTGAAGTGGCCCACATGAGTATTTCTGGAATGGAATATTTTCAGTTTTCATTTGGAAATGATTTTTCCCACATGCAATTCATTGTAATTATTTTCACACAAAAGCACATCGACAAGTTTTCAAAGGGCAAACTTGGACCAAAATGCTTTGATTTCATAACAGCAGAAAGTTTTGACTGACCCAAAGTAACATTTTATCGAACCTCCATTTTCCACAGAATTTCACTTGCACACAAATGTTTCCATTTTTTTCAGGAACTGGAAAAACATTTTACCACATGGAAAGGTCTGGTTTGCCTTGATCTTATGAGTCCACCCCCAGAGGTGATTCTCCACCTTGCAGACAAGGCTCCAGCACTGCACACCTCTACAGCCTTCACCTGACCGCGAAACCTTCACCCCTGCAAAACCAAGGGTACTGGGTTGCTGGGCCTCACACACTACCACCATTAATAGTGGGAGGTCTAATCAGAATGCATGACGTGCTACACAAATGGCCAGGCTTGAATAATTTGTCAACGTATTTGTCATTTCTCATCTTTTTAAACATGCTGCAGATTCAGGCATTTGAGTTCTAGCCTGGTGGTCCAAGAAGTGGTCATATATAAGAGATGAAATTTTGAAGAAAAGAGGTAGGTCAAGAAGGTTGAATTCATTTTAAGGAATAATATAGTTTCCACAACAATATATCTCCTGTAATTTACTGTCTCGATTCCCACAATGCTCCTGTATCCCTTTTTCTTTCTGCGGTTCCAGTTCACTGAAGAATTCAAACACATGCTTTGATTGACAGCGCAAATGGTAATATTTTTTGCCTTCATTGTAAACCTATTATTTAATTTATCTGTTAGAGTTTTATTCTTTTTTTTAACAGAGTACTAGTGACTATAAAGTTTAATTGACCTTTTCACCAATAAATACATCATTGCTGGTTTCAGTGGGGATTCTACTTTTATCTGCCAATAAAAATCTGAAGGAAACCTTTTAACTACACTCCGTCCTCTTCCCTTTCCTCATCTCTTTAACCTCTCCTCATGAACCAGGATCCTGGAAGAAAAAAAAAACATCCAGAGGTGGAATGAGCTCTTCTATGTGTGTGTAAATCAGGGTTTACATCAGGGAAAAAAACTGGGGTTACATTGTGTTAAATTAGCCACGTGGTAAATTCTGCCTTTCAAAGTAGTGATGTAAGTGGAATTTTGGAATTTTATCCTTGGGCTTGGTTCCCATCTCAATTGCACCAGGCTTTGAAACTTCAGGGACTTTGATGGCATGCTCATGCTTCAAGCAGTTGGAGAAGACAGCAGGATCAGGCTGAATATCTTTGAAAATGGGAAATGTAAATCAAAAAAACATCAATCATGAAAAATCAATGATTTTCATGATCATCAATTGATCTTTTTATTGAAATGATAAAAAGAGAGTATGCTTTGCAGATTTACTTTTTTTTTTTTTTTTTTTTTAAACTAGGGATACATGATTAACACAGACATTAGAGTCCAGCAGAGTATTAGTGAGATTTTCGAAGGGCCAGCCAGCTGCACTTAACTAGAACAGGCTGATGTGGCTCCTGACTGTTTTTGGACAGCTTGTGTCCTCTTTGCTTTCTTGTCTCCCTGATTTAAGACTATCACCTGGCAGATTTTTATTTTCCCTCCAAGCACTTGAGGCCAAAACCATTAGAGAGCAAGGAAACAAAACTTGGTTTGGATATCTCAGCTTTTCTGTTTATCTGGCTCTGGAAGTAACTCCCTCTGACCAGAGAAAAACATAAGTCTCTTTTTCAAGCCCAGGAGTTTGTTAAGGAAACTCACATGCAAGAAAGGTGGTGAAGCTGAACTATATGTAAATTTTGCTGTCTGAGAAAGATTTTCTTATGCAGTCATAAGTATCTACAGCTAAGACACCGGATTTTCATTTGAGTTTCTTTTTTCTTTTTTTAATTTTATTTTTTGTTTTATCTGACTTAACTAACCCACTCAGGTTTTCTAAGGGCTTGTATTCAGGAAAGGAAATTTGTGTGGTAACTGAGTAGGTAGGAGAAGTAACCAACAGCCTCTGAACAGGCATACACAGCATGTGTCATGCCACCATAAAATCGTGTGCCCTTCTGGGTAGAATTCATAAGGGTTTTGCTCTGCCATGTGTCTGGCACAGTTCTGATTGCTTGATAAGTAGCAAACTAACATATATATTACATTATATATTATATATGCAGACCAAATGCATGAGAAAAGCCAAACTGGACAGTGGATTTTCCCTTCTTTTTGGCAATGGTTGCCATCCCAAACAAGCATGGAATAGAACCATCACTTCCCCTTTTCTTCTTCCCCTTTTTCTTTCTTTAATTGCTTCTTGTGAGTAGAAGCAATGAAAATAAAGAGCAACTTGCCTGAAGGTGAACCTGGTGGTGGGCTGACCTCAATGAAGGGCGCCTAGTCTGGTTATTAATAAACTTCTGTGTACAGTAATCAGAACAACACATCTTTTATGCACCGTGGGATTGTTACCCCATGTGAGACGGGCTTCTTCTAAAGTGCTGTTTTGGGGAGCTGGAATAGAGTTCCCAATGCACCAAACCTTGGCTGTAACAGTGACTGCTTGTTCAAAAACCGCTGGCTTTTCACCAGCCAGCCAGAGAATACTCCTTAACAGTACAGTCCCAAAGAGAGACGTGTTAATATGACAAGCCCTTCCAGAGCAGAGGACAGAGGTAATAACTGTTTTGCATTGGAGCTGTGATGCAGTTTCAGAGAGTGCTGTTATCAGCCTCAGGCAAACAGGCAGGCATTGTAGATACACTGGTTTTACTGGAGAAGCCCAGCTGTAATGGGCACTGTGGAGACAGGGAGGATGGACACATAACCCACTTAGACCTGCACAAAGCGACTCTGCTCCTGTGACAGATTTCATGCCATGTTTTACTGTCAAGTTAATGGTGTAGTGGAAATCAAACATGGGCAGTAATGAACTGACTGCCTGGGGATGGGTTAGAGTCTCTTTTCATCTAAGGGAAAACACAGTAGTATATTTTCAAAATGCTTTTCTCTGTTATTGCAATATTTTTTCTCCATCTTTCCTATGGGCTGGGAATAATTAATCCTGAATGTGTCTGTAATCTAATTAAGCAGGCTTGCGTAAGTAGGAGAACCCCTTTCCTGTATGTTATACTGCAGAGTAAGTAACCAATCTTAGCCTATTTGTGGAAAATTTTATATGCCCTTTTCCCTTGTCTACAAACTTAAGTGATACCAGTCAGGTTTCTTTTCTGTTGATCTGGCAGGCCTCTTGCTCTTGCAAACCAAAAATAATAATTTTTTTTCTCTTCCAGAACTGACTCATTGACTAATGTGCCTTAACACAGACATGCTATATTCTTTTACAGCTAGAGTCCGGGTGGAGGTGGCTGTGGCTCTCTTCAGATTAAGCCTGTCTCCTTTCATCATATTAGCTTTAATGCACTGAGGTGTTCCTAGGACAACTCGTCTCTTCTTTAGCATCATATTAGCCATGAAAAGACGCTCTGCTAAGCAGTGATGACAACCTGTGAGAGCTTTTTCTGATGCTAGGGGAGCCAAATTAGAGAAGGAAACTGCTTCAAGATCGTTCAGCAAGGTGTGGGACTCTCTGGCCTTGATCCACAAAGGCACAAGTGCAATTGCTTTAACTTCAAGCACACAAGCATTTGATTTCAGTAGGATTACACAGGCCTGTAACATATATGAGTATGGGAAGATTTTCTGGTTCTCACAACTTGTTAAAAAAAAAGAAATCCTCTGTGATTTCCTTTTCTTTCAGGCTACCTACCAAAATCTCAGTTCATTAAACAACTCCTTGCTGTTCTGGCAAGTGACATGATGTACAGCTTGAGCCCCAGAGTCTTGAATCTGTGTCTGACTTGGAAGTATTTCTATTTTCATGCTCAGCTCCAATTCACCTCCGGAGATTCATTCTTTTAGTTTCCTTTTTTTTTTTTTTTTTTTTTTTCGGTTCTGTGCTTCTCCTTTTTTAGAAGCAGCTCTGAGACTTGCTGCAACAATGCACAAAACAAGTGAAGTTCCTGTAAAATTCAGGTGTTCCACTTTTCCATAGCAGAGCATTTTGTAAAATAGGCTACAAAAATATATATATATTAAAGCTTTTTATTTTATTTTACAGAAATAGGAAGGAGGGAGAAAGACATTCAAAGACCAAGCAGCTTCTAGGAGCAGCCTGTTCTGACAAGTCTGCTGGTTTGGAAGTAATGTGACTGGTGACCTTGTGCCATTAACTTCATTGAGATTGTGCCTGAATCTAACACTTCATCTCATTAATGTTGCACTAAAATGCACGAAACATTTTACCATCCTCATATCTGCCTTTCACAGATGAGTATAACTGTTTTACATGGCTGAGGAGCAGCTCGGTATCTTGCTGCCACAAGATGGCAAATATTGCTCTGGATAAACAGAGATGGCCAGAGGATAATTGCAAAAACTTCCATTTGTCCCACTGATGTGACTGGGCAATCTTTAGGACAACACTGATTTTCTTTCTGTGTTCAGAACCTTATATTGTGAAGCTTTCCTATGTCAACTAGAATGACTTGAAAACAATACAACATCTTTTCCAGTTTTCTCTGAATAATGATGGCAGCCAGTGTCTGTAGGCAAGTTGTGGTTTTGTGCCTGTCTCCCAAATGTTTCTGCACCAGGCAGGCATGTAGTGAGCTACTGGAGTGCTTATGAAATGCTTATGTCAGCGTGGGCTTTCTGTGGGATGGTAATGTTGTGGACAAGTTACTCGAAGAAGAGGACTGAGATAATTGCATTTAAAATTAAACACACGCGAAAACATGAGCCACAGCATTTTCAGTCTTGTTACAGAAGGAATAAAGCCTTAAATCAGAACTATGGGGATTCATGAGCACCAGTGCAGGACACTTCCTGTGGGTGTGAGCTCTGGTTTCTGAGCTCTTTAACGCTCACTGCTTAATCTGTGCCAGCTGAAGCAGGGAAATCTCTAGTGACAGACACAGTGAACACATTAGTACCTGCCACCTGCGGTCCTTCCACTGTTACCCTGCTTGGCAGGGATGCCTTCTCCTGTCTTGCAGCGAGCCCTGCAGCGAGCTCATCTTCTGCCTCTTCAGACAGTCTCAGAGAGATGCTAACTCTGCATCTGCACATGTGCAAGTAGAAGAGTAGAGAAAGATGCAGTAAGTAAAAATATTCACAGCAAATAGAAATATCAAAGTATTTCTTTGATGTTGGTAACTCTTCCCATGACCTCCGATGCACATAACTCTCAACAACTGAAGTGACAAGATGCTTGACAGTCAATGTAGGCAAATTCAAGGCTAAATTTAACAGGTATTATCAATCTATCACAGAGGAAAATGGACAGTGGTACCAGCCCATAATCACAGAGCACATTTCCTGGCATCTATCTACTCTATCTTGCCGTCCTTGGTACTTTTAACAGAAGTAAGTGGTTGAAAGAAGAATAGAAGAATAAAAGAATTTTGCAGCAGTTTGCTAACTTTAGCTACCAGCAGGATTTGCCATATCTGTATCCCTTTCATAATCTAGATATTTCCATCTCTGTCATTTACTAGGCAGCATCTAGGAGTGAAGTCTACTCAAGGACAGGCCCTCTGGGTATTCAAAGCCTGGAGCTGTGGATACCCACAAAAGCCTAAGACATCCAGATGGGTGAGGGGAGCTCCTCGGCCCACCCTACAGGGAAATAGGGTGCTCTCAAGGGCAGCATACTCTCCCATCTCCCTGGAAGAGTAACTGATGTGCCTTGATGTTACTTCATCCTTTGGTAGATGCTGCTGAAGAAAGCTGCAGGGGCCAAACGAGGCTGTGAGGACTGGGAAAAACATCCCTAGGATCAGAGAAGAGCTGCCAGGGGACAGGTTGTATTGCAGGCACACAGGGACCCCTTGCAGTCATGGCAGCGGGCATTGGCATCTCCATAACAATATTCCTCATCATAGTATAATCTAACAACTGAGATCAGGCCCACCATTTTGGCATTTTTTTGACAAGCTGCTTCCGATTAACTTTCTTGCCTTCCCTCTCTAGAAGATCTCTCAGACGAAACAGCCTAATCTTCTCAGTTAAAATGAGAGCAACTTTTTCAGTTTCTCTAAACTCCTAAGAGCACTATAATATTGCTACAAAGCTCAGAAAAATATCCCTCAAGGTTTCTGAAATGGGTTTCAGGATAAATAATTCGCTCAAACTGTCTTCCCCTTTTTCTGGCAGACTCAGCTCAACCATGAGCCCAAACAGAGATATTAGACTAATCACCAGCTCCTGGGAACAGAAACTTTCTCCCTCTTCCAAATACACCAATCCCTATTTGCCTACCAGCCCTTTTCCTTACATAGGAATCTCAGCTGGAAATAATTGGCAGCCTGTACAGCTTCTGCTTGCTGCAGCTTTTAACCCTCAGCTTTCCTGATCAGACTTTGGGAAGTATTCTCACTCTCATTCCAAGCAGTGTTTAAAATCAGCAAATGAATGCTTTAATTCCAGAGAAAGGCAAGGGTTTGGGTTCTAGATTTTTATTTTTCTGCTGTAGATCCTTCTGCATGTTCAGAGTTATGTGAAGCCAGGATGACCTGATCATGAGCTTCTTTAGGAGAGATATTAGAAGCCTGAGGCTCCAGCAGGCTTTGATCAATACACTTTACAAAGGATTAATCCAATCAGGCACCACAGTAGAGAACTTGCAGGAATATATACTGTCAGTGAACAGGACAGAAAGACTGTAACATTCATCCTGGTAGCAGAAATATTGCTAACGCTGCTGATAGGGAAGAAAATCAATATAGGATAATGCATAGGCACTATATTACTCCTGCTTTACGTAGTAGCTGTGTCACTGAGTTATCTCCTCCCCGTGAGGAGTGAATGTTAAAAGGGCAAGGAGGGAAGGAGAGAAATATGTTAGAAGGACTTGAGTGTGCCTGTCTTCTGCTTGCTATGTTTGCAAGTCTACTCTCACCAGACCCAGCCTATGCTGGTATAGACATAGGCACCCTGCTGATAATCCAGCTTTTGGGGCAAGTTTTTCGAGTCTAGAGAAACAGGTTCAGTTATTCCACTCCACCATACTATCTCAAGCTGAGCTTTCAGCTAATGAATTATTTCTTCTTTGAATGTAAAGGTCTCAAGGTTGTGCTCTATTTGGCTTGTAAATGATCACTGAAGGTACAAATTCATAAACTAATAACAGTGTTTTGTCCTCTGTCTTGATATTTCTCTTTATACTTGCACATCAGCATGTATAGCTAATAGTCCACATTGGATTGATGAGGTGAGTATCATATTAAGATATATTTGACTTTTCAGCTTGACTAACTAGGTGCCTCTTTAGAGCTGGATCAAGTGGGAGTGACTGCCAAGAGAAGCCCTAAGCAAATCTCAAGTTGGTATGTCTGCAACTATAGCAAAATATCTCTGTCACCTTATGACCCAAAGATTAAAGTAAATAGGAAATTTGGATTGTACAAAACACCCAGACCAAAACTTCTTGTGACTCACCTACCTCTATGAATTCCCAGATCTGCTGTGTAACCATCTGGTTTCAGAGTTTGCCCTGGCAGTAACTATTTGCACAGAAATGTTCCAGAATCAAGTACTCTACAGATACATAGAAAACCAACAGATAGTAAAAGGGAGACAGGTTTATGAGGTTATCTGTCTATATATAAAGTCCTGTTTTGCAGAGCGCTCCTATGCTAACAGTCACCCAGCAGAAATGGGGCCAGATGCTGCTGCTTTAGAGTAATTAACATTACCATGGGGCCTTGCAGCACTAGTTGCATTTCTTGTTATTTTGGCATTGCAGGCAGCTCATATGCAGGACTTATATGCTATCCTTACACCTTCCTATGGCTTGGACCCAAAGGTGGGGCAGGTACTAGCTCAGAGGTTCAGGGAGGTGAGGTTTACTCTAGAATCAGGCGAGGGGGCTCAGGGTATCTATGCCTTTAGGGAGAGACACCTTGGAGGCAGGTTGCACCAAGAGTCCTGGGGTTTAGCCACAATCACGTCTACCTGTTGGAACAGCTAAGAGCAGTGCCTCCCAGTGTAGCACTGCCTCCGTACAACCTGGGAGACAAGAACCACAGACTTCTTCTGGTGGGCACTTATGGACAGGACCATCCCATCCTGCTGTTCAGGCTTGTTCTCATCCCACTCATGAAATCACAGAGACACCCATGGCAATGCAAGGACCTCATCAGTGAGCCCCTGGTTTTGACTTCAGGGGAATTTGGAGCACTAGCCAGAAGAGAACAATTTCCTATTGCATTCTGGCAATGAAATTTACTCATCATTTTGTGCCCTTCTGCTAATTAAAAGTCAACTGTATGCACTTTCATTTATATTTTCAGAAGTTTTCCTGTTAGAGACCTGATGTATTTAGTTTGCCTCATCATTATCAACACTGCTATTATTCTTATAGCCCTGAGTTGCTAATGGAAACAGCCCTTTTCCCCTTGTATTCTCACACCTGAGTTGTTTAGGGAAACAAAACCTTATGTTTGAAAATAGGCTGTGCACTTCTGAAATGTAGTGGTATAATTAATCCAAAAATTAAAGAAAAAGAAAGTGATAAAACAGTAGTAAGTCAACAAGTCTGCAGAGCAGAGATAGTGCTATCACTTACTTAAATTAGAAAAGAATTCCTTAGGTCCAATAGGAAAAAAATAGTAGACGAAAAAAAGCTTCAAGTTTTTACAGATGTATTCCACAAATTGTGCTTTTGTTCCTAAATTTTCTCACTAAAGTTTGAGAGCACAGCTCTGATGAACTGCTTTATGTTTCCACAAGGCAGAGTTTTTTTCCTTTTAGGACAAAAAATCAACAGAAGACACTATTGAACCATTAGATCAGTGCCCACATCTAGCCAGGCTTTGAAAAAGGAAAATATGCAGCAACACTAGCCTTTAAAAACCCATGCTTAAAAATTTCAGATATAACAGGGTAAGGAGAAAGGTAATCGTCTGAAAGTATTTCAATAGAGAGAAAAGACTTAAAATGTCTGAAAACAAAATGCTGATGAAAATAAAGTTAATCACAGAAAGGTGATTAGGATACTGCAAAAAAAAGTGACACGGCATTTTGAAAAGGAAAAGCAACTCTAATTCTATTAGATCAGGCTTTTACAATATTTCACTGCTAGATTTGCAGAAATATACAGCAGTACACTGCTGGTATGCATTGTCTTCAGTGCTTGATAAAAATTGAAAATACTATATAGACCTACGAATAGGGTTGATTGCATGTTATTTCCTATTTTTTGTTTCACTTTATGTTGGTGAATTGTATAATCAGGATATTTCATCTAATTATCTTGTCCCAGTCTGTACAATAAGTACATTTCAAACCAAGTTTGGTATTCACTTCCTGATTTTTTTGGAGGTCATTCAAAGACAATATCTACATTGTCATCTCATTTCATTCTTTGAGGAGAATCTATTTTGTTTGTGCCAGCAGAGATCTCCCACTAAGGTACAATAGAGAAGAACATTGTCCTACTGTGATTAAAGCTGTATTCGGGGCAGCAGTTCCATTTGGCAAAGGATTTTGAGACTTTGACCTTTGTCTTCCGCTCAGATTGCAATTGCCTCCTCCCCCGCCCCCAAATGCGTGAGTTGTCTTTGAAATAAGAGAAAAGCAAAACAAAACAATGTTTTCAGGCAGGTCAATAATCTTTTTTCCTTTTTTTTTTTTCCTTTTTTTTTTCTTTTTTTCTTTTTTTTTTCTTTTAAACAGCCTTAAAACAGTTAATGCTGGATGAGATATTTGTGGAGCGGACAAATGTTCATAAGGAAAAAACTCAACGTGAAGATGCTCGGTGAAAGCAAGCTATTTCCCAGACAGGTGTCACTGGGAGAGGACCTCTGCTATGGGCTGGTTTCCCACCAGTTTATTGGCTTGGCTGACGGGACACTGAAGCTTCAGAGAACTGCACAGTTTCTGCAATATACAGCTCCTTTCAAAGCAGGACAGGAACCCTGAGGGGGTTCGTGCTCCTTGGAAGCCCTGGGAGTTTTAGAAACCCCTGGGAAGTTTGGTTCAGCTCTGCAGCTGAGTGTCTGGACACTGTTAAGTCCTTGGCTTGTGCTAGAGTTATCAGGGCTCCCAGGGTCTCTGCACGAAAGTTTCCTCTAGACAGAGGTGAGAGGGAACCAGGCGCCTGCAAGCCCTGGGAGTGAGTGAGTGAATCAGCTGCCTCTGGGAATACACTCTCTGGAGTGTATGCACTCTGAATATGTGTGACAAAATGATTAAATTATATCTAAATGAGACCCTGTCTGACTTTCCCTAGTAAATTGAATGACTGTATCCTTCGTGCTGAAAGAGAGTCCCTTCTCACCCTGCAATGGCTGTATTTATCATGGATCAGACATTCTGAATTTTGAATAGTGATACTTACAAAATTCATATTGAAAAGAAAACCTTTTTTTTTTTTTTCAAATTGAGACATCAAAAACTCATGTAAAATGTTTAAAACGTACTATAATAAATATTTCCTGTTTCTCTTCCAAAACCTTATTTTTGCCAACTCATATGAGTTTTGTGAAACATTTCATATTTGATGAAATTGCGTATCTTGAGGGAGTGATAGCCTGCCAAAGTTTTGGGGTCCAGCTCTAACTGCATCTCTGTCAGCCACAGCCATGCTGGGACTTAAGAAGGGCTTAGCTGGGCAAAATGCCATGGGTGGAAAATCCCATAGATTTCTGTTTCTTCCATGGGATTCATCTGGCTGGTGAGAGGAAAACGGAGCTCACTTTGTATCCAAGCCTGGAGGTTTGATTTACCTCCGCAGAAACCTTGCAAATATGTTTGGAGCCGTGTGGGTTTAAGTCAGTCCGGCAAGACACAGCTCGTGCTGGCCCTTGCCCAGGAAAGTATTTAAGCACATGCTTTAAGGAAAGCATGCGATTAGTCCCATTGAGGGCAGCTGGATGGGACATTTCTGCAGCGCCTGGTCCTGGGGCGCACATCTGGGGAACACATTCGGCCGCGTGAGCTGTTACAAGCGGCGCAGGTAGGGCGGCCGAGCAGTCTCAGTTGGGGTTGTCTCTAATGATGTACATGTATATCATCTAGCATAATGGGGCCACGACCTAGCCTAATAGCTACACACGCACATACGGAGCCGGCATAAGAAGAACGTTGTTCGAGCCGCGGTGCAGAAGCGCACAGGGATGACTGGTGGTGCACCCGAGCTGAAGTTACTTAATCCCCTGCCAGAGGGCAGAGGACATGCAGTGTAATGGGGTAATTTATCTTTAGCCAGGGCAAATGAGGCGCTAATACTGGGAGTCAGCCCGCCTTGAGGAAGCTGAGAAAGGGTTTTCTTTGCCCTTTTATCCTAAGTGAGCAAGAACATTAAGCCATTTGTGAATTATGCCACATTTTGTCCAGAAGAATGTCAAATAAGTGAATGTATTACATAATATGCTCTATTTACTGTACCACTTATAGGCTTTTTCAACCTCAGATTACTAGGTAGACACAGACTGCAGCTGGCAATGTCCCTTTCTCTTTGAAATTATGGTCTTTTAATAATAAAACTGCAGCGTTACTTTATCCCCAGCAGCAGAACATGGGCAACACAGATACAACCAAAGATCAAGTCAGTTATATTCAGACCTAAAATTACTAAATACCAACTTCACAACTCTTTCTTCATCCAAAGACTCTTTGGAATGAAAGTTTATTTTAATGTCACAGTGATATCCCTCATGTCCCTGAAGCACCAAGAACTCAGTCATGGTCCCATGGGTCCTCCTTGCTCTGAACTGTTAGACGGGCCAATGCACATGCACGTGCAGAGAGGAAGGGGCTGGTGTCTGCAGTGCTCTTGCAGCAAGTACCCTCTGCACCTCTTTGGATGCAAAAGAGAGCTTGGAGGAATCCAGAGAGGAGGGCTTGGAAAGCTTTTCCTAACCATGCCTGAGGAGGTAGCCTCTAGAGAAAGTGTGCTGTCATTGAAACACGCACTTACCCAGTGCACCTGTGGTAAAAACCAAACGCAGGTAGCTGCTCTCAGCAGTCAATGTGTGGCACAGGCACCTCACAGGCTGCAGGTCTCAGTCCAGGTGAATCTCACTGAGACTTCCTCCCTCCACAAAATCCCCCCTTGGGGAAACTGCTCTTCCAGTTCAGTCCCAGCTAACTACTTGTGCTATGGCAAGATGAATTTTGATGAAATTGCTTGTCTGAAAAATGAATGATTATCCAGTAGGTACTAATGCCAGGAGCTGACTGGAAGCAAGTGATGATTTGTGGATGCCAATCCAAAATATGGCCACAACCTGCTTAGGTAGGAGAGTCACCTGAGTCATAAAACCCAAACAATCAAATAATGCTAGTTATCTTTCAGAGATGCCCTCACTGTTCATAAATATATACAGCCCAACCCTTCAATCCCTCACACTGTGTAGAGTCTTCTGTTTGGTACAAAAAAGCAACCTGAAATGTCAGTAAACCAGAATGACATGTCATGCTTCTTGCAGTGTTATAAGGGCATTGCAATGTATGGGCATGGTCATCCAGCCTGACTTTTTACAGAGAATGGAGACCTCTTAAACAGCTACAGTGACAAAAATTGCACTCTCAGCACATACAGCTGTTAAGCCACAACCTGGAGCCTCCTTAGTAGTAAAGCTGTGATGTTGGAAACAGCATAAAAGTGATAACATGATAACAGGATTAAATATTTGGTACTTCTTCATGGCTTGACTTCAACAGGAGACACGTGTGCCCCCTCACTCTCCCAGGATGCAGCCCATTTTGTTTTAGTATTCAGTATAAGGCTTGTTGAGTTAGGGATGTCATATTGGCTGTTAAAAAGAAATGTCAACAGAGTCTGTGAGAAATGCCATGTTAGCTAACTGTGTCCCAGACCCAGCTGCTTGGAATTGGCTGGAGACATCTCTAGCTTTTGAAATTAATAATTTGAAAATGATGCTCTGCCTGGTGGTAATGACTCCATTCTGTCTTCAGAAGTAAAAGAAACTGTTCAAAACAGCAGTTGCTACATCAAAGTAGGTCTCATTATGTGATATTGTAATGCACAAGCATAGGTACTAGTGTCACGGATGCTATTTTATAACTGCTTAACTGCAGAAGTAATGATACAGCAGAAGGTGGGAGTGAACATTAGCAGTGATCTTTATTCTGCTTGATGTTCTCAGGGTATATCAAATTTTGTCTTTGTTTTACATATGCTGCAACATGCTATATTAAATCTCAAGAGCAAAAATTAAGAGCAGCTATTCTCACATGAATAAAACGTGGAATAGATTTTTTTTTTTTTTGACAAGGACAGGTTTCTGAAAAGAATGTTATGCCATACCTATGAAAATCTTGCAAACTCTCAAACCAGATTCAAACCAATTTCTTCAGTAAAGCCTTTGTTCAGGGAAAGACTAGAGGTGGCTGTGGGGTGTTTTGTTTGTTTGTTTATTTTGTTTTTAATTGCCTTAAATTAGGAGGTAGTGTTGAAAAGTGTTTCACATTTAACTTTTAATTTTGTGCAGATACAGTAAATCCTTACCGATGCACTGTATTAAAGACATCATTTTATAATGAGATGTGTGCAAGAGAAGAAGCAAAGGGAAAGATATTCACAGAGGTTATGGGAAGAAGACCTGAAAGACTCACATGGAATTTCAGATCCACATCAAACACTGCGAGCAACAGAAAGTCCTCTATGCATATTTCCCCAACAGCCAGTAGCTCCAGTTTTCCAGCGCCCTGGGTTACGTTTTAATCCAAAGGCATAACACTCTCACTGTTTAAATAGATGATCAATCAGAAAGGCCATTCTTGGGTTCACTTACACTCCACATAGCCATGGTCAACCATTCAGTACCTTTGACCTGACCTTTGAACAGAAAAATGCAAAGACAGCAGCAGCCGGGTTTAGAAAGAAAAGCACCCAACAAAAAGGCAGTGAAACATTTTCATAACAATAGGAACTGTTTCATAAAATGCTGACTCCAAGCTAGACGTAGAAATCTGCCTGCTATAAGATGAAACTGCTCACAGGGTTAGTCAAATTCAAGGAAAGTTTTAATACGTAGCAGCTGCTGAAAGCAAAAGCTTGCAGGGGTTAACTTACAACCATGAAAAAATTATGAGGTTAATGACTCTGGCATGTAATAGAAACTGTCTTTCTGCTGTGATTATGCTAGGATATTGCCTTTGCCATTTTTAAAGGCAATGCTCCTGATCTGAAATTGAAAATCCTACGTACATACAGCGCAGAAATATGGTGGTAATTCAGTCGGTCACATACAGGCCAGTTTTTCTTAAATCAGTGCTTTGAAATGAATGTGTCCTTCAGATCTGGCATGTGTTTGTTATTTGTGGGGGTTTCTAGAGGTATTGTGATTAAAATACCTATTTGCCAATTGCCTCATTTGTCTTGCTTTATCAGATTACAAGATTAAATTACAGTCTTCCCAGCTTTAAGGGAGTTTAGATGTAATTCACTTTTTTCCTCTCCCTCTCTCTCACTGAGATTACATTAATTTCTAATTCTGTGAATAAACTTTAAATTTATTTCATGGAAAAGTAACCAAAGTGCTGTCCTCACATGAAATATATAGGAAATTTTACAGTGGATCTTTTCAATCATGTGGCTCTGAATTTAGAAATAAGTGTATTTTTATGCATTTATTAATTCTACAAACAACTAAACTAACATTTTTTATTATTTTTTTTAAACTAGGGTCCAAAATTGCATCTATACTGTAAGAAGAAAATTTGGCAAAAAGTTCAATAGAACACATTGCTTGCAATGCTGAAACATTCATTTGTATTTCTTAACCCAATTCCTGTGAAACACATGATGGTACACTTGTGATTATACGTAAGTGATTTGTACAGCCGGAACCTCCCCCCAAAAAGGAAATGGAGTGAAAGACACACAAATGCTGCACGTAGTAATTTAAGATTTAATGCTATGGCACTTAAAGACTGTGGTGAAAAAAGTAGCTTAAGATAAATCTTCCGAAAGTCATCTTCAGTGAGCGCTCAGCTGTGTGTTTTACATATTGTTGCATTTTGGAAGGGATTATTTACTTCTTGCAACATATGGACTCTACTTTTATCTCTAAAAGAATTGTTATACGTATGGATATCTATGCTTTACAAGCTATATTCTGGGAACTAATCTGCACATTCTTCAGTTTACACCCATAATGAGATATCGCAGTCATTTTACCACCAGCCTCCCTGGGGCGAGTCCATTGGTAAATACAAGTTCATGCAAATACGCGTGCCTATGCACATGTGGTGGGGCAATCACCTCTAGAAGCCACTTCTGAATATTCATTCCTTTTCCTTGAATAAGCAGATAAATCAGCAGCAGAGATGCAATATATTTTAACTCCTCTCTGTCTGCTCAGTTTTCCTCCTGCCTGCATCTTGGCTCAGCCTTTGGCCCCTCTCTGGGTGCCATAGGGGCAGCAAGGTGGCAGGGAGCTGCTGCATCACCGGTGCCTCGTGCACAGGGACATTTTCCTGGGTATTCTGATGAGGACAGAGTGGGGATAGAGACGTGCAACCCACGTCCCCGTTCACTTCATTCTCTAGCACACTGTTGAGGATGCGGCTGGCCAGAGGAACTCCCCAGGTGGTGGCCCGCTGCAGTGCCTCTTTATAAGGCTGCATGGCTTGACAGCTCCAATTTTACAGCTGCTTCCCTGCAGCCAACATACAGGGCATGTTTCAAAGTGCTGAGTGGCCCAAGTGCTTCCTCCCAGGGGGGAGGAAGCCAGTTTTCCCCATCAGCTCCCCTTTCCCCAGGATGTCCCTCACCCCTTCCTGTGCCATCAGGAGCTGCCAGTGTGGGGGTGACAAATGGCCCAGGCACCTGAGCCTCCCTGGGAGCACACCGCAAGGCACAGGGTGCCAGCCTGGGCACAGGACCAGGAGCAATACCCTGGCACCCCCAGCGAGCAACATGACAGCATGCCTTTGCTTCGTGGCCTGCGTGCTCGCAAAGTCTGTGACAGTCCTGTCCAAACAATCACGTTGGACAAAAATGCAAACAACTTTACACACAGGAGGTCTTCTTAAAAATGCCTTTCATTTCTAGAAGGGGAGATATTTGGGGTCTGGGCTGCGGTGACTTAACATGCTGACCTTTTATCTTGAGAGGCCACTGATGTTTGAAGACAGCTCAGTTCTTGAATGAAATTGCTTTGGGTGGTCTTGGTCTGCTTAGGAAAGAAATTTTTTGTTGTGCTGAAAATAAGGGCATAAGAGTACACAGACATAAACAGTGAATTCAATCTCTCCGCAAAGCAAGGGAGGGGGCCTTAGGCCAAAACAGAGGTGCATTAACGAGCTTACATCAACCAAAAGAAATGACTAAGTACCTGTGAGTTATATTGGTATTAACTGCGATTGTCATGTATGGCTCTATTGATTTAATGTAATAGAAAATGCACAGTGTGATAAAATAAGGTATTAATATCCTTTTATCAGCCAAAAGTAATTTTCAAGCATGAATATATTGTGAGTGTATGAAATTGAAACTCACTGACGAATTCTGAGAGAATTACTCTCATTATTGGCAATTTCAAGTAAAAACAGGAATAATGATGTGGTTTATGTCTATGTTTGCACAGCTCTCCCACCCCCTAAAAACTTTTTCTTACCACGTGTTTGTACCTGGTAGAAAACAATGAAACTCTATAGAAAATCTATGGCCCTCCTTTTCCCATAGCCAGATCTTCAGAAAAAAAAAAAAAAAAAAAAGGCATGTAGGAAATAGGAACTTTTGGTACATGGTGCAGATCTCTGCATGACCCAGACTCTCTTTCCTTATTGCCAGGTTTTGGGGATCTTTGTGTTTCTGTGCCCCCTCTTGCCATGATGTATATGCAGAGCAGTATCTGCTGATCACATTACTTTCCGTTACCATATGCCACTCGAAAAACAAATTTTAGAAATCCTGAGCAGTACAGCAAGCCTGCTGGCTTCCCAACCTGCCTTGACATATGCAGGAGAAGATTTAAAGCTGTCAGGTTGTTGGATGGTTGCCATGGGATTTCAAAAGGGGAGAGAGAAATCCCCCAGCAAAGCGCAGATGGACGGCTTGCTGCAGTGGCTGGCCTGACCTTTTTCTCCGGGTACCCCTCTGAGAAAGCACCCCTGAAGATCTTGGTTAATATTATTACCTTTAAGCCTGATTCACCTTGACATTTTGGGCAACCTAGATGGGGAACTCAGCATACGATATTAGTCTAAGTCAACGCACAGACAAACACCTGAACTGCTGTCTGAACTCTCCGGCTGACCAGGGCAGGTACAACTTATTACCCTGGGGTAAATACACAATGCAATCCACGTGGGAACTGTACATGCGTGCCCTTGCCATGTCTGCTTTCTATTTGGCTAAGCACACATGAAGCTGTCACCGGTGCTCCCGCTTTGGTTGACCTCTGTGCTATTTGAACTATTTGTCTTGCCGGTTGGAAATTTTCTGAGCAAAATAGCCTAATTGGCCTTGATTAACAAGCATCTGGTGCGAGTACAAATGGTTATTTGAGCAATAATGAGAAAGAACATGGGGAAGCAAGTTGGCGGCCTAATTTCTGGCAATTGATTCATTCCCCATCCCCAGCTGCTGAATTCCTTTTTCTGGCAAGTTGGGGGAGGCGTTTCCCTCCCAGCAGCCAGGAATCCTGCCTTTTCAAACCAAGCCCCTGCCATTCCTTCCCACTGCTTTGCCATGCGAGCAGGGGTCTCCAGCCCAGCCCTTTATGTGATGTGCGGTGTGAGGGCGTGTAAAACTGGACTGCATCGTTTGTAGCCACACTCATAAAAGAAAATGCAAAATATTACAAAAGCAGCAATAGTTTTCCCCTTATCTTTGTACCTGATTTTAAGTCTGTGAAATGCCTGTTCTTAAATAATGCCTAAAACACATATGCCTTGGATGATTCAAGCTTGGGATTTAGAACTATATAAGTAAATAAGCTTTCTGAAACTCCCAGCTAGTTTCTGAAACTCAGCATAGGTTCAAAAATATATTTCTTATTTTCTTTAGCTGGGTGGGCTATTTCACATTCTCTCTGAGGGGAAATAGCTCTCCTTTCTTGTGTATGCCTATATACACAGAAGATACTTTCTGACTTTTCCAGTGGTGCGACTGTACATGAAAGCTGTATAAGTTTTTTGGAACATGTGGGAAGAAAAGCCTCTGCTTGTATCAAATTATAAGCAGGTATGACATGGCAGGAGTGCAACATATTCATATTAAATATGGTATATGTATCCAGCTAGTATATGTGTATGAAACTGGTCACCTTTGCCACAAAGTGTGGTCATGGGATGAGGGTTCCTACTGAGAGATATAGTAGAATAGCAGTATGGCCATATAGGTGTTAGGTAGCTGCTTTATCTCTCCTCTCAATAATGGAGATATGGAAAGATAAACTTGAGAAATGTCTAGTATTTTGTCCAGTGGAGCGCTCAAAAACCTGAGGTCTTTTTCAGAAATGCTGGCCTTAAAAAAAAAAAATAGGACAATGATTTGATTTCTTGATGAAAGCTAAAATTGAAAACTTTAAAACTTGGCACTCATGAGGAAAAATGAAATTTTTCTAAACTGTCAGCATTTCAGAGCTGAAGCACATCTCCCTGAGCAGCATTGATCTCAACATTCTCCCCCTCATAGGCTCATACCTCTCATTATGGGCCAACAGACCCATTATGGGTCTAAATTACATTTTTTGTAGCTGCACAGGTTTGCTTTTTAAGTCTGTTTTTCATCTAGTCCAGGCTTTTGCTATGTGCATTTGCAATACTGTTAATAAACACATTTTGCATTTCTATTTGGTTTACTTAAAAATATAGATGAGAAGTCAGCTATAGGTGCTACATGGAAGATATTGCTTCAAGGGAGAAATGGCAAAGTCCAGCCTTCAGTAAGTACTGTATATCACTCTCGCAGTACTAATAAAATATTGATTTTATCATAATCACTTTGAAAATGAAAAAAAATATATATCTCCAAAACAAGGCATTCTTCAAATATCCAATGAACCTTGTGTTAAAAAGTTCAGGCTTAGCAAATGGGCTATAAGGTTACACTGAGGATCAAGTTTACATACTGTAGTGCCCACTGGCATATATTTCTTTAAGTACACATTTTAAAAAGCATGTGCAGAAATTGCTCTGTATAAAATTCCAGTGACTGGAACTGAGAGCAGATTTTCATCCCATTCCTAATTTTTGCAAAATTAATGTATACTCAGCTACATGGAATAAACATCGATGTATGTTACTCCTACAGATGGTAACACTCAGTGCATGTCTTTGTTGAAGGATTTTTCTAATTGCTGCTTTGCATGAGTGAGGAATGGTGACTAGTTTCTCTTAAAAAGCAGGTAAATGCAGAGGTTACCAATATTTCTGCCAGCACTGAATAACATCTGATGCAGCATGCACTTGCACAAAGCACCCCATCTGCAACATCTGCCGTGGCACAGGGCAGCAGTTGCTCTGTGTTGGTAAGCCAACCTGAGGTGAGCTTTTTAATGAGTGCTAATTTAATATCGAGTTACAGGCTCTTGTTTTCTATACTATAGCATTATAAATCTCTCCGCCCTACTGCCGCTCCTGTGCTCTATGGAAGAAACTGACAAGTAGCAGCTACAGTGCTGCGTGATGATAACCTCAAGTATAAAATTGCCACGATAACATTTAGTCATGGTAGACCTACAAGAGACAGAAATGTGCTTCTGTGTTTGGGAGATTGCCAGCTGGGGAAGGCAGAACTGTCAAGATAAAATATCTAAGGAATGAGGTGTTTAAAAGAGAGTATGGGATATCCATCTTTCACTAAGATACATTAGGAAGCCATTAAGGAAGAGGTAAAGAAGTTTATAGTAGAATTTGCTGGAGACAAAAATGTGTAAGCCCTACCATTTAAGCCTGATAATTGACAGAGCAGCACATCTGCAGCAGCTGAAAGATGCCTTTCTAAACAGCAATTCACTAAAGGGATGGAGTGGCTGGGAACTGAACTAAATGGATCACTTCAGGAGCCGGCATTTTGGGCCCTTTCATTCACTCTGCTTCTTACCAGCGAAAAAGGAACATTAAAGCTCTTCAAAGAGAAAACTGTGTCTCTTGAAATTCTTTCTCAAAAGGCCTGAGGGGAAATCTGGAGGGTATTTTGCAGTGAGTTCAAAAACTAAAGGAGATCATCACTTTGAATTTTTAGCTACCTAAAGGCTGAAATAGGCCCTAAAGTTTTCTCTAATAAAAAGGAATACAATAGTAATGTATGTATTAAAGCCTTACTCTGGTCATCATCTTTGTATTTTGCCACTATATAACTGAAAAATTCAATATCACTTAATCACCTGAGCTATCCATTCTCTCCCATTATTAAAAGTATTGGTTCACAAGACTAAAATGCAGGGAATTATTTGTAATAGAGGTTGTCTGAGACAAAGAAACCAGAATCAGGGCTTACAGAGTTGACCTTGTTTATCCATGCCTGAAATACAATGAAATCTAACTGACAGCAGGCTGAAATTTATTTTTATATTCATGTATTCTTGGATTTAATTTCCAGCATTAACTTCCTATTACATTACTTTTTCTTTTGGCATCAGCTGGAGCTGTGATTAAGAAAATATTCTTATCTATAAATATCCTTTCTAATTACAGGGAAATGACACATTATTTTTATTCTTGACCTTGTGATTTTCATTTCATTCTAGATTTTTAAGACATTCAGCTATTCAACTATGAACAGCAAACTGTTCATCCCTCCAATTCTGTGCTAAAATATCACTATGCTGATGATTTTCTGTCCATTTAATTCTATATTTCACCTTCAAGATGCTCGCTAGGACAATTTGTCTTGCAAAGGCTCTCCAACAGCTGCTCACTGCGGCATGTCCAGGCTTTCCAAACTGGTGTTACTGTCCCCTCCTTCTCCTCCCTGCTGATAATGACCTCTCAGTTAAACCCATTTGCTCCACTCACTGCTTTGGACAAAGGTGAACACAAATACAGTCTCTGAAAGTGTTTCATGGGGGATCTGAGGCAGGGTCCTTGATGTTTGTTGGTTTTGAGGAATGATCTCTTAAAATTTGAACCCCAGCTTACCTCCGCACATCAAAAGGACTGCGATGTGCTACATGGCCTACAAAATAACTGTGTGGTCTTAGGCAGAAGAAGCCTTGGCCAATGCTCTTTAGGAAAACTATATTTACAGTCTGAAGAGCAAGGCCAGGTCTGAGTGCAGCCAGGGTAAGCAGCTGCACGGCTCAGGGAGGAAACGAGCTCACATCCTGCTCCCCCCCAGCCTTTGCCAGAGGGCCGGAGGCTGGGCTGGTGGCCCTGCCAGGAGCGGGTTTGGGATGTGTGAGGGGGCAGCCGCTGCTGGCATGGAGGAGTGGAGGCAGGGAGCCGAGCACCTCCTGGCACACCAACATTGTCCCCCCACGCCTCCTGTCCCAGCTGGAGGCAGCGGCAGGAAGCCTCCTCCTGCAAGGCCCATGCTGGGCACCTGGCCTGGGTGTGTCTGTACCTTTCCCCTTCCTTCTCCACTGGCGGTGGTGGCCCACGCTGAGGCCTGGCATGGCTGAGAACTCTTGAACGTGTTCTGCAGTCAACTTGGCTGACACCTGGCACGTTCTTCTGACCTCCGGAGGTGTCAGGTCTTGCGTGATGAAGAGCAGCCCACGTGGCATGCCGCGCTGCTCAGGTGAACTCTTGTGGAGAGGCTATGCCGACCAACCGTCCTACAGCAACAAATTGAGACAAAATTATTTTGGGGAGCAAAGACTTGCTGTTCCTCCTGCTAAGGCCAGGTGTGCACTTGAGTAACTGCACAGGTTTCGTCTGGAAGACTCTCAATTTGCACCACTCTAAATTACAGCAGAACCAAGTGGAAAAGGTCAGTTCACCAGCCAGTAGCAACCAAAAAAGCTCAGTTGAAATCAGTCTAATCCAAGTGCACAGTGAGCTCTAAGTGAGTGGGATGAGCTACCACTGTGTTTCACACTGAACTGCAAAGCCACATTTCTTGAAAACGTCGCTGACTTTCCACTCCCAGTCTTAACGTATGGGCATGACTCCCACACAGTAAAAACCAGCAACTTGGTGCCTAGTTTGGGACAATCATCAGGAAACAAATACCCAGGTTATTTTATTGGAGAACCTTCATATCCTGTGAGCAAAAAAAAGCCAACAATGAGCGATCCTAAAGTGAACCACTGCACGCGCAAATTGTGCAAAGGAGCCCTTGTCTTCGGGGCTCCACTTCAACAGGAAGGTATCACTATAATTTGGATGGCTTCCACCTCAGCAGCAGCAGCAGCAATCTTCCCAGTGCAGTCTGTTTAACCTGGACAAGGGAGCACTAAATTAAGAACAAAAGGGGAGAACAAAAAGATGGGACAAATGAACATTCATTTAGAACAAAAATTAATATGTCAAGAACAAAATTAATCAAGACACCTAAGGACATTAAGAGAATAAATTCTTTAATTGCTTGTACACTAAAGCCAGGGGTCTAGGTAATAACATAAGAAACTGGAAATGATCTTTTACGAGCATATATTCAACTTCAAGTTGGCCTTAATGAAAGTAGGGAGAAAATTTTACTTGATCAGAATGTTAAAATCATCGGTTACAATCTGTTTAGGAAGGGTCAGGTTGTGAAAAGTAGCATTACACGTTCTGAATCACTGACAACTCAGCAGCGAAAGAATTCCTATATCTCTGGATCAGTCTCTTGAGACACAAAATGAGAAATGAAATATAAATTGCAGTCTATTACTGACCATGATATAACACTAGAAAACAGGGAGACTAACTCCACAGGTTTTCATGGCTAGCATGCTCTGAGGAAAAACACTATTATAACAGGAGACATCACTCTGAAACAGGCTGAAAATTGCTCACTGTAAATGTTATGGTGGTCTTAGAATTTATAAAATTGATATACAAAAATCTCAGGTCAAACAGTCTTTCCTCTTGCATGGGAGAATTCTATTTTACATGTAGGTCTGAGAAAAGAAGTGGAAATGATCACAGAAATGGTGTGGAATTCATTTAAATTTTATATTTAAAAATAGCTTGTAATCTACATGTGTTTTATCTAAAATAGACATCTCAGCTCCTTTTGCAATGAATGGATGGAGCTAGATATCTCCAGGAGATGATTTATCCCATCCTGGGAGAGGTATGTAACCTATAAGGGGTAAATTCCCTCTGGAATGACCAACTGTCTTAAAAAAACTATTAGCAGAGCCCTCCATCTAGCTGGGGACACCCAGCCTTCAGAAATCAAAATCTGGAGGAAGTGAATCCCATTCGAACAGACCCCAGTACCTGGATGTGCCTATTTCTAGTGGGACTTTGTCAAGATTTTGTTTAAATCCTGCTATTCTGATAGCAGGATTTAACTCAAACGGTGGAACAGTCCCACTGCGTAGGAGAGATTGCCTGGCGGCACATATCTCTAAGAGAACCTTCGGATCTTCTCTCTCCTTACTGGTTATATCTCAGAGCAAAGTGAGAAGGACTAAGGCTTTTCTACACCATGACACCATTTAGACACTATTTTGCCCCTTTTTTCCAAGCCAGTTAGCAACAGGATAACAGGCCCTCATGCAGGACAGACGAGCTGCCCTGGGCTGTGGGAAAAGCAGGGGAGCTCTAAGATGATTATGATGCATTTATATACCTTCTCAATGGTCCAGATGAGGGGCTCTGGCCTAAGGGAACAGCTGACATTCAGTCAGAGCAGACTATCAAATGGATGCTTAATTTTCCACTCTCTTTCATCTTCACATGTTTAATTATGTGCCATTCCATGAGTCTGCTTTATTTTTGCTTTCTTTAGGAGAAACAGGAAACAAACATAAAAGTGCATATGTAATTGGTATAAGGGGAAAAAACGATATTCAGCTCCCATAAACTTTTGTTTGTTTTGAACACTGAAATAACAGGGACCTTTTATAGATTGGGCAACAGATCTGCATGTCCTCAGAACCTCACCCCCCAAAAAAGAATGGAGATTTTATTTTTGTGATGGGGGAAAATTCAAACACGCACCTGGTTCCACACTTATCTGATGAGCCAAACCAAGGCACACTTGTCTTTCCATCTGGACTTTCATCTCGACTCTCATCTGGACATTTCAATTTCCCTTTGAAGTTGAGGCTCTGTCTTTTGATTTGTAGTGTTTGAACGGGAATGCCACTGTTGTATCAAATGATTTCAGGGAGGGAACAGCACAGCGCTTGGGCTTACCATCAGTTCAATAATAGCAACATCACTCACATATAACTTTGTTTCGCTGGCTGATATTAAGAAAAATGGTTGCTTGCAGAATGATGCACAGGTCTGTCAAATATACACATACATGCCCTTTGGACTGAAAATGATTTTGTTTTATAGCACCAATTCGATGATACAAAGTTCATAAATTTGTATTAGGAATGTGATTGCATCATTCGGATCCTGTGGTGTGAAATCACAAGAGAAAAGAACCCAATTACTGCAAAAAACACTGGAAGTTTTGCGTAAAAATCAATGGCAGGATATGACCCATAGTTTGAAAACTTTAAGCATGTAAAAAGGACTTAAATCTTTATGACGAAGATTATGGTTCTGGCCTCTAAAATAATAGCGAGTATTAACTGCACCATCTCAACAGTTTTATGAGACAATAATCTGGTTCTGAAGTGGATAAACTATGAGGCTGAAGACTGGGTAGTTTATCTCAATGAGAGATCTGGAATACTGCCCACTAAAACAGAAGGATCGGTAGCATTATCAGCTGACTGAAATAAGTAAAATATATTAAACTAAAATTTAAGTAATTCAACAGCACTGGCCATAGGAAAAGTAGCTATTATTGGAGAAGCCAGAAGGGCAGGTTTCCGGTTTTGGATTCAAGGCTGGAAGAACATTAAATTTGTAAATATCGAGTAGGCAAGAGGCCACACTAGAAAGCTGATTGATTTGTGTCTGTTATAATGCCCCAAGTTTGTCTTAACCTGCAGAAAATATTGGGGGGCATGTGATGGATATACTTAATGTAAATAGAAGATTAGAGGCCATGAAAGGAAGCAAGTAAATGATACCTATGTGACTAATTTTCTTTGTCATGCTGTAGATAACATGCTGCTTTTTTTTTTTTTTTTCCCTCTGGATAACACCCCCCCTTGTGTCCTGGAGCAGGCCAGATTCAATCACTGAAATGAGTTCAACAGAAATTCCCAAGGAAAGGGAAACCTTAAAAATGAGTTTGAGGTAGCAAGTGGTTATGCTCTGTGTGATAACTCTCTTAGAACATTTCTCTTTTGTGGCTTGAAAATATAGCAGGTATTAAAAAAAATAATAAAGAGAAAAAAAAAAGGACTGACTGTCCTGGAAGTGGTGAACAAAAATTCTTGAATGTGAACTTCATGTGACTTTTTACTTCCTACTAGGTTTTGTCTTTGTGTTTATTTGTCTGCAGACATGGTCTTTACATAAGGAATGTAGTAAAAACAAGTTTAATGAAAAGGAATTCCTGAGAAAGCTGTATGTACAGCTATAATCAGATACAATGAAACCACAAAAACTTCTGAAGGTGTGAGGAGAGCTGTGATTTTCTTTCCAGGATATTGAAGTAAACCAGTTCTATTTTATCACAGGAAGAGAATAACATCTCAACTGGATTAATGTTGTTCTTCAATTTAAAGAAAATTATGAGACACTGAAACAAAAGGGGACAAGACCTGAGTCTGCACATGCTGCACCGCTCTTGTGCTGTAGAGTTGGTTCTTGGCTCTGTCTAATGGCAAAAAAGGTTTTCACTGTGTCCTTCGGTGAAGTTAATAACTTTGCATCATGCAATTCAGCGTAATGAATAGCACGGGATCAGGATCCCACCCTCTACCTCCAGCACGCTCTGGAAAAGCTGCTGTGCCATCAGGGGTCATGGGCACAGTCCTGCAGAACTCACATTTCCTTCCTCTGAAAAAAAATGGAATGAAACCTGCTCTTTTATTGCCTGTTATACAAAGCTGGGCACTGAGAAGTGTTCTGAGCAAGCTGCTTTTCCTCTGAGCAGGGAAGTGCAGCAGTATTCTAGTGGCTACAGCTTGTGCTGGGAAGGCAGGTACACAGCAGCAGTGGTGGTGGTGCCCCCGAGCAAAATGGGACACTGGCTTCCAGTATTAATGGCATCATTCATGTGCAAGCAGGAGAAACAAGGCATGGAGCAGCAGTACAGCTCTCTTCAGCCTTGCCTACTAATTAGCTCCAGTGGTGGATTAAATGTTTATCATTAAAAAGAAAAAAAGGACCTTGCTACTTTCTGTGATGGTTCATTTCAGGTAACCTATTACCAGGAGCACCCGCTGGCATAGCCATTCCTTGGCTTGAATATGGATAATTAAGCCTAATACCAGCCTGCCTCGTTATGAGTTTGTTAGGGTATTTATTATTTTCTCCATTAATATGGGTGGGAGTCCCATCTGCACATGGAGAGAAGAACAGACCTCTGCTTGAGTCTACCACTTGGCAAGCCTCCAATTAAGTTAAACTTCAGAATTTGTCTTCAGGTCGATATGCGACAACACGTACGATAATGACCAGTTTCAGCTTCAGAGTGAAGCTGAAGTTGTACAGCTGCATTCCCGGTATCCAAAGAGCAGCTCACATGTGCAAAATATATTAGCTGCAATAATAGGAGCTACTTACATTAAAGCATCCTGAAAGCCTTATAGGAAACCCTTCCTCTAATGTTAGCAAGATGATTTATATATGTATCTGCAACGTGTCCCTAAGTTCTCTTTTCAGGAATCAAAGTGTACTAAAGTTTCACATTCCCAAGCTCCTTTTATTTCAACATGAAAGTGATTAAAGATGTTTATCTGAGCTGGAGAACCTTAAGACTGTACTGCTTTCATTGTAGGAACGATTAAATCGATCCCAGAGGGACTTCAGTCACATAAGAGAAGTATTTGAGAACTCTCCATTAACCCGTTTGCCATTTTCTTAACAAGAGCCCCTAATGCATAAACAAATACCATAAGTGTGACAGGAAAAACAACTGAAAGAACAAGATTTGCTAGAGGGAATGCTTTCCTGATATTAGTGACTGTATGGGACTTTGTAAGGAAGTTTTTTTTCCCCCTTTTTATCATGAAAAGGTATTCAGATTATTTGCTTTGATACAAAACATGATTTGGTAGAATGTAAAGACACTGGTTTGGCACACAGAAGAAATGTATCTGCAGCTAAATTATTTATTGCACATATTATATTTCAAGAACAGAAAACGCTAATTTTGGCCATAATAGTTAAAAGGCCAAATCTTACCCACTGACCAGAGTTTTGGAGAAAAGCCATAGCAACACTTCACAGAAGGAATCAAAGCTTTATGTTCTGGCCTTATGAAGAAAATTTGTATTAACCAAGAAAAGGATAGAATTACAAGTGCTAAGCTTCATTGTAGAAATCTGCATGCTGAAGACCCCTCTTCATGGCGCAATAGCGATCTTAGGACATGCCACTCTGGTCTACTAGAGCCAACAGTGTAATTGCCTGCTGCTGCTTTCTTCTCTTGTTTGCAGGGTTTATGGAGGAATGAAGGAGAGAGGCCAACCACCAAGCTGAAACCCATGTACTGTTCTAAAATGGACAGGAGAAAGAGACTTGCAATGAGCTGGCAAGCAAAGAACCAGCAGAGGATGTATTGCTGAGAGAGAGCAGCAGCCCTGGGACTGCTGCAGCCCAAAGGCTCGATTTGTAATCACTCCACTGCCTGAGTGTCAAAACCATTTGGCCCTCCAGGGTTTATAGAGTGATAAACAACTCTGTTTTGTCATTTCATGCCAAATTCATTGTATTTCTGCAGTGGAGGCTATAACTAATGTGTAGTTAAAGGAGATGGAGACGCTCTCTGGTTTCTTGAGTTGGCAGGAGGAGTGATTTGGAGAGCAGTAGCTCAGCTGGGTGGGAGGGTGCACTGTGACCTCCCAGCTGCAAAGGGAGCAGTGCTAATGGGCTCCCTGGGAAGCCCTCTGGTTATGAGATTTCACCTGGAAACTAGAGCTGCAGAGAGGATGAAACTTAGTTGGATCTAAGAAAAAAATATCAAAGCTCTCTCTTCATCGCATAGCCATTGGCAGAAACCTGCAAAACAAGAAATCAAAGGAGAAGAAATGTTTGGACAATATGGGCTTACCTGGAAGCTCTTTGAAGAGGTGCAATAAAGTGAAAGTCACTGCACCAGGCTGGAAGTCAAGGCCCTGCTTGCAAAGGTTGCCAAAATTAGAGATGAGGCAAGCATCAGGTAGTTGAACCATCCACAGTGGTCACTACAAGACAGCTCAGCTGGCAAAAGGTTTCCATGGCTCAGCTTCTTGAAGGTGTATCAGTATTTACTGGCTGAACAGTCACTGGGGCTGAAGTTTGTGCTATGAGATTTTACAAAATTGCCTGAACAGGATGAGTGCCTAATTTCCACTAACTTTAAACTCAATCTCCTTTCAGAGGGGTTGGAGGCCTGTCTTACACGGGTATTTCTGTAAATTCCACCAGTGACTCATCTGAATAGTGGAAAGGCAATTTGCAAGTCTGCCTTGCTTTGATAAGCTCCAGCATGGTGACTGGTTCTGGGAAGCTGGCCCCATGCAACCATCTCTCTGGGTGGGCACCACTGAGTAACAGTGCCTGGTAAGGGGAAGTGCTTTTGACCTCTGGGTCCCAGCCACTGCTTGCCCACAGATTTTTATCAAGGTCTTGCCAGGCTCATGAGCTTGGAAGTTTCTAATTTTGCACGTAGGAATGTGTTTCATTCATCAGGTTTCTCAAAAGCTCTTACAGCTGAAATTTTTTTGCTAACTCTAATCTTACAGCCGTGTCTGTAATGTTATGTTTGGAAAATGACGACACAGGACTCGTCTATTATTGCATTGTTCTTAATTATTTTGCGTGGAAGATGTTGAGTGCTTTTCATCACAGGATAAGAAATTTTGTTGCTGCAGAGTGTAGCCTGATACTAGTCCTTACTGACTGGGGGAAAGGAGTAATTCCTGTATTCACTGGACATTCATTTAGACTCCTTTTTATAAAGCATTACAACAAATTGGTCAGTGGGCTAAACTCCAAAAGGGCCACAGGCCCTGAACAAGTGTAATTCACTTGCATTTCAGGGATTGTAAGATGTGCCCTAACGTGACTAGCAGCAAATGAAATCAGCTCCCCATCCAACCCATTCACTACATTGGTAATAAAGACAAATACATTTGATCAGATTCTCAGCTGGATCAATAGCAATTTGAGCAGCTGGGAGATCTCACCCACCTTGTTACTGTGAGCCAGATTTCCATGGGAATTACAGTCCAGCTTCCCTCAAGCCTGTACAGGTTTGTGTGCCCAAAGTCTGCTTCTTCACGTGTGCAGGTGGAAAAACTACATGCTCAAAAATGAATCACTGAAAAGTTATCTGGATTATTTAAGCCAGATCTTCACAAGAACTAAGCAGATGCAATTCCCTGCAAATCAGTGTGGGTACAGCCATTCAAACCACTTCAAGTGAAATCGCTACTGACCTGTGAGGAAAGAATATCTCTGTACCAGTATGTTAGCTTGCAATGCAAATTCAGGCTGGGGCCCCAAATCCCTGGTTATCCACACTGCCTGAAGGCTGGTAATTACCCTTCCTCTAGCCACAACTGAATGCATTAGCTTCCTGGCAGGAAAAGACCGGCACTGGGGAAAATGGGTTCACCTTTGAACCTTGCCTTTACAGGCAGAATGACCACAATTGCCTCGATTGCAAATTTGAGCACAACTTCCCAGAGAAATGTGGACATGAACTCTGGGTCTGAAATTAGGCTTACTAACAGCTCTGTGTTCCTGGCCTCCTCTACACACTAGAAACCCTTCCAATTAGCTTTAGTATTAGTGGTGGGTAAAATAAAAGAAAAACAAACACAAGCAACACACAGCCCTGTATCATTGGTTTAGCTGGGGGTGGGGGTGGGGGAAGGAATCTCAGGAAAATGTACAGAACAGACTACTTTCTGATCTAGATCAACAAATTCACCAAATCAAAATATCAGAAAAGTTATTTCAAGAACTTTAAATTTTGTGATTCACAGGGTAAAACATATTAAGGAAAAACAAAAACAAAACAAAACAAAACAAAAAACAGGAATTCAGAATACCAGTCAGATGTGTACTACTCACTCCCCTCCTGTATCAGCTAGGTCTACTTTGATTTAGCTGGCATGATATGAAATGAAGAAATGACTTTAAAATCCTATAAAATATCTGTAATCAGCTTGGCATGAGGAGTGTGATTTAACATGTCTGTGTCTATCAGATAACAGAAAGGAACACAATCCTGACTGGAGCCTATTAAGATGCAAATAAGTATTAACAATCGATAGTAATTTCAGCATCCTCCTGCCAGACAGCCTTGCACCCGGAAAATATCTCTGAGCCACTTCTCATGGCTTGGACTAGATCTTTTTCTAGCTTTAAGTCTGACTTTCAAGCATGAGGCTTTATGTTTTCTAAACTTTTCTGGATGCGCAAGTGTCCCTGCTGTGGGGCTGTGTATCCAGCTTAGGCTGAGGTTTCATGACAGCCCATTGGCAACAGAAACACTGGATGAAAGTCTGTTTCTCGTTTTGATCCAGGAGTTCAGACATAACCATAGCAGTGCTGTCTTTTTAACATGGGAACAATGAGCCCCAAACATTACCATGACTGCTGTTCTCTTCCCAAATGCTCTCTGCCTTTGCCAAAATAAAATTCACCAGAGTTCTTGTGAATTGAGGATTTGCTTTCCTGTCCTGGCAGATGCCAGGTCTAAGCAGGCAGAGTCACGCCCTTAAAAAGAAAACCTATCTTGCACTTCAGACACTGATGGCTCAACATCCAGAAATGCTGTATGATTATACAAGTGATCTGTGAAGGGACCCTGAAGAGACCCTGACAATGTGTAAGACATTGTTCATTTCTATTTACCTCTGCCTTGGCGCTTGCATGGTTTTCAGCTTTGATACCAGCAAGTATGCGGTAGCTTTTGCCCTCATATACGATAAGTATAAAAAGTTATTTGGCTGATGAGCCGAAGAAGTAGAGATGTGTGGATTTTCATAAAGGAGACTTCAAAAAGAAGAAATGGAGGCCATCAAGAGTCACTGGAAAGCAAGTTCCCAGTGAGGGCATTGCCTGAGTGCTACAGCTCTTTACCCATAAAACAACTTCACTGACCTTTGAAGTCTTCAAGGTGTCTTTGAGAGCATCAGCATCTGTACTCCCAGATGACATTAGCTATCAAAGAGGGAAAACAGACTGATTCTGTGTCTAAGAAGTTGTGCTGGCTCATTCCTGATGTTAGTATTGTGTGAGTTGTCTTGCCTTTGGCTCCTCACGATGTAGCACGGAAGCTTCATTTTGGCTTCTGCTTTTCTCTTTCTGCATGTGTACTGCTAGTGCACAGAGCTATTTGAAACCTAGGGACAATGTCTTATGAAAACTTGGCACTTCAAAGATGTTCCCAAATATCTACCAAAGTGCTAATTCTCCGGGGTTTCAACTGACTGCTGTTTTTATTATTATTTTTTTTTCTCTACAGCATCAACAGAATGTCAACATTAAAGTAAGTTCTCAGAAAATATTTTTATTATTTTTTTTAATCAGCTTGCTGGAGAGGGAGACCAAGGGATTTGTGCTGTCATCTACAGGTCACAGTACAAATAGAAAATATTTGTGTTTTCTCCAGATGTTTTTGTTGCCTGCCCTTCTTTGCATTCCCCAAGCAATTGCTTTGCTTTCCAGCTGGATATTTTGAAGACTGTCATCGTCTGTTAATCTAAAAAGCTAGAATAGCCTGCCCCTGTCACCATCACTGTCACTGGCATTTTGATGTGTCAATATTGTGTGCTGCAGAAGACTGTCCTTAAGAGACAGTTGTAGTTTTACTGTATGCTGCACGCAAGCTACTCCAAGGACATCCTTACAAAATGGCGCTTAGCTGAAATTGTTCCCAAGTGATGCCCCGTCTAGAACACAAACACCTTTAAAGACTTTCTTTGAAACTTTTCCAGATTCCAGCTTTTCCCAAGCTTCCTATTAAAATCTTTACCTGAAAGGGATGAATTGCTCAGCCTATGTTCTGGCTGATATAGTATACAGATCAGTGTTTACATCTCTCCTTGCACTGGGTCTAATTTATAATTTAACACTGTTGAGACCAGCCTGACAATGTAAACATGGTATATTGATGACCTGCAAAAAAGAGAAGCTGTCTTCTATGCCAAGTGCCTGTGGCTCTGTTTATGTTGGAAATGCATTATTAAAGAATGTGTGTGGTCAAGCTATAACCTTTCTAGTACTGAAGTATTCATTTTACTCTGGGTCATTTCTTTGTTTCTCCTCACATAGTCTCCTAATCCAACAACCGATCGAGTTTCAGCCTTTCACTTCAAACGTCCCCCACCCCCCAATTAAGATAGCACGATACACAGTGTGACAGCTTTTTCGGTCTCTATGAACCATGTGTGGTGTGTCTTGTACTCAAAAACTGAATTATACTAATTCTGGGAGCAAATATGCTATCCAGATAGCCTGAAGCAATTTATTTCCAAAGCAGCCATTTATTGTCATCTCAGCCTCTGCAAAATAAAAGGTCTGGATCATTTATAATTCATTAAGACTGACATGACAACTGGCTGAGGGCATAATGTCTGTCACACTTGGACTTCTAGGTAGAGGTTGGAGATGGGGACAACAAAAACAGTACCACAGTCTTGGCCAGTTTATCCACTTCTCTGTACTTGGTCCTGGGCTGCCTGATTTTCTGAGAAGCTGTGTCAGTCAGTGGGCTCCCTAAGCTACGAAGTTCTGTAGAAGTACTCCCTCCCACAGCCTGGGTGAAAGCTGTAGCAGCCTTTGTCCATTAAATATACACAGGGGACTTCCTAAATAAGCCTTTATTTTACTGTCTTCAGAAGATATGCGTATGGTGTGATGACCCACAAGAACTGTTCAGGAAAAAAGAGATGCTGTGGTACTAGCACTAAAAAAATGGACTCTGAATGTGAGGAACAGCAACCTAAAAGCCTTTGGCAGCATTGTGCTGTAACTAGACTGGTGCAGAAGTGTCATTAATCCTGCCTTGGGAAACCCATGCAATGAACTTCCCTGCAAAACGAGTATAACACCCTCTGCTTCTGAAAATGCTTGAAATGTCCCATTTGACCTTTCTCTTTTGTCCTGTATCTGTGGCACCCAGAAGGTCTTCCTCTCTTTAAGGGGTTGACAGCTCTACAGTACTGATGGATCATGATGGTTGCTCCTGTCCTATACCCAGCATTATGTAATTCAATATTTTGATGCACATATTTTATTGTATAAAGGTCTTTTTTTTTTTTTTTCCCCAAAGGAAGCTCAAGGTATGCTAAGAGATGTGGTGTGATGAGTGCCCTGAGACACATAAGCAGAGCCGTGTTTCATTTGTCCAGCTCCAGCGTTGCACATGCTCCATCTTGATCAGTTATACAACAAACAGACTTTAGTTAATAACTCTGACCCAGAGAAATTTAACATATTTTTATGCTTCTCTGTATTTTAAGAAATATCTGCACATTAACAAATTTGCCCTGTGATATGAATAAGATTACAAGGAGAGGAATGATCATTGCAAGTTTTGCAATGGTGTTTGTAAGAAATTATAGAAATGTAGGCAATTAATGCAAAAGCCCTTTTTCTTGTGTGCATGAACACAAATATATTTAACAAATATATTAAATATATTTAGCAAATATATTTAACTCTTCTGAAAAAAAGATAGCAGAGCAACAGTGAACTAACCTTAGTAGTATATATTTGGGTTTCCAGGTATCTAAATTAGTAGCAACCCCTTCAGCAGTAAACGTATCTTTTTGGCGAGGTTGCAATGTTAACTGTGTCCTAGTTTTGTTGTTGTTTACTCTGTGTGACATCTATTGACTCAAATGAGCCATTTTTTATTCCTTTGTAGACACAAGAGTGAATTTAGCACAGTATGTTATCACAGAGCTCCTCACAGACAGTGCTGACAAATAGCTGTGTGGACAACCCATTCAGGCTGTAGTACTATCTATCAGCAATGACAGTAGCTGGCAAACCAGTGCTGTTTATATCAATTTGTTATTTTCTAGGAAGTTACCCAGCTTCATTATTATTGGGGGAGATAAAACTAAGATGAGAGGCCAAGACCCTCATTTGGTTCTTAATGCACTCCCATTGCTTTGATGTATTGCAGAGAACAAAATTGACCGATGTGGTAGCTCATTACACAGGGAAAAAACATACACTAAAATAACATATTTTCTCTAGCATCAGTTTAGTGACAGCTCACAGTGCTCTAGGAAGGATCTTGGGCCAGATATTTAAAATATACCCTCCCTACTTGGTCCTGCAGAATTAACTGGGATTCACGATGCACAGCAGTCTGTAGGTGCAGAAAACTCCGTAAGATTCAATGTCTTAAAGAACAAGTGTATCACTTTATGAGCCCTGTCTACCAAAACATTTCACTGGTTTTTGCACAGCATTACACAATACCAGTACCATGGCACTTCTTTAGGACATTATTCCAGGCTCTCTGTGATACCCTGAGCAACAAATCCTTCCCATCTCTTGCACAGTAGGTAAAAACCATAATTGTTATACCACAGATGGGGAACATGAGTCCCAGAGAGGCTCAGTAACTTTTCTGGGGACCCATGAGACCAACATAAGTATCTAGAAAACTCAGATTACACTCTGGCTTTAGGGGGGGTTGCAACTCAGGGCAAAATTTACTTGGTTTTAGTATTTATTATCACTCACACAGTAATGTCTAGGCCAAAAAGGCTGCAACAAGAAATAGAACCCAAGAAGATGGGGATGCAGCTGGGTAGGAGAAGGAGAGGCAACTGGGGAGTACAGAGGATGTTCAGAGCACTGAATCATTGACTGTGGCCATGGCAGTAGTGCCCAGGGATGCATCTATGGCCCTTTTACACTGTACATGAAATGTACATTTATCTTATATTACATGTATATTATATTACATTATATGTACATTATCTTGCCTAAAAAAGGAATTGAGAAACTCAGTGTGACATCTTGTTTGCCCCAGGCAATTAAAACTAAAGGTAAAAGCAGTCTAAATACATTAGCGCATTTCACAGCCCTTTGAGATTTAGCCCTCAACAGCCATGTTGTGTCCATTATGTACACCTGTTGTAAGACTGCTGGTATTACTCTCTTCCAGCCATGATGGGTAATAGGATAAAAAAACAAACATGGTATCTGGTCCTCTGTGAGTTTCCTGGTATATGTGTGGACTTGTCCAAAGCCTACATCACCTCAGAAGTGAAAGGCACTCCTCACTCATTCAATCTCAGCTTTGCAGGTTTGCTAGCATTGTCATCCTTCCTGAAATGTGAGGGGGAAGCTCATATGTATACAGGAAGGCTACTTCCTTGTGCAAACAGTCGTGCTGGAATAAGAAATGTTCCTCTCCAAATGAAATACTGGTCCATAGAAAATGATACTTTTGCATTGAGCGCCCATAAAAAAAAAAGGGGAAAAAAAAAAAAAAGATTATTTCTCCAGAATTTATTTAGGAGGGGCAAATGGCAACTGGTTAAAGTTGATGCTCAGCATTTTATAGACAGGACACAGCAACAGTAAAACACCGATGACCATAACAGTAGGGCTATCAGTGCATGAGACTTGCTAGCCAGATGTTGATTTTCCTGTGCTGGAGTACTGGACTTGGAGTCCTTGCAGACAGGATTCATCTTAGCTAACTTTAGACATGGAAAGAACTGGGGCAATATTCAGAAACATAGGGTATGTTTTCTCTGTTCTGTTTTAAATGTCCACTGTAGGATGCATTTAGTCTGATGAATACCAGCCCATCTCATTTTACCTGTAGTCAAGCCTGGAATGTTACCTATCTTATTTTATCTGTATTCAAGCCAGGAAAGTTACCTATCTTGCCATTTGGGAGTCAGACCCAGGATTCAGCTTCACTGGTATTGTAAATAATGTCACATTGTCACTAATGACGAAAAATACACGGAGCCTTGAGTTTGTCTCTGATCCCAAAGTGACCCTCCCTGGCAGAGGAAAGTCCTAAAATTCTTGATTCACTACTGACTCCGAGCAGGGAGAGCTGCCTATTAAATCACAAACAACACTCCCTCATGGCTTGGATGTTTCTCGAACCCTTATGTTTGTGCTGGGACTTGCTGTACCTGCTTATTTGTATGAGACAAGAAGCTTAGAGTACAAGGTTAGATAGCAGCAAACATGCACAGGTGCTGCTGCTTCTCTCAGATGTAATTAGGCAGCTCTCCTAATGCAGGGACGGAGCCATCCTTTGAGCTGTAAAATATTTGTCTTTCATTATCTGTCACCCTCTGACTTTTAGTTAAAGCAATGCTCCTTTTCCTGGAACATGCACATAGTTAGGATCAATATCATAATCCTGTCTGACAGCTACTCGAAGGCTCCTTTGTGTTGATTAGGTTTTGGCAGCTGAACTGAGCTGCCACTGCACTTTCTTTTAATACTGACTAAGTGATAGGCTCGACAAGAAGTAAAAAAAAGGAAGTAAAATTCTCTTAAAACAAAAAACAATTAGCCCTTTTGTTACTCCAGTGAAGTGGAACAGATACTTCAGCTGCTGGTGGTGGTACAAGCAGAAACCTGCTCCCCATCCCCTGCTACACTCCAAGGACAGATGGATGAATGGTAGCGGTTGGCTTAAAGATGTCTTCATCTGTTCTGTTAGGAAGGAAAACAGGGCTTTGGCACCAGCGTTTAAAGAAAATAGAAGGTGCTAAATTCACTAAACTTTATTGGTTCGAGTGTATAATAATGATAGTTTAATGGCAGGGAAGAGGCAGATAATTAGAAGTGAGCAGCTCTGATTGCCCTTGTACCGCTGCTCCAGATAGCTTCTCAACACTTCTGAATCCTTGTTTGCTTTGTCTGAAGCTGAAATCCCACAAGGTCTGGATGTTACCAGCTGTCTAGCTAACTAACTGCCAGCACTTTCCCTGAATGCAAGCTATCAGCTTCCACAAAATCAGCCTCCTCCCCTGAGCTCTTCCTCGCTGTCTCTCCCCGTGTGATTGCTTTTATCTATTGCTTGCAGGAGCTTCTTCTAATCATATTGCTTCTTGCCTCCGAGGGTCAAACACAAGACCATTGCTACCTACACAAATGGGGAAAACTGTCACCTCTGCTAGACTGATAAGCATTTGGCAGGCAGGACACTGTGAAGTAGAAGAGCAAACAGCCAGCAATCTGCAAACACCATAAATATGTTACAATCTCAGCAGGAAGATGGGCACTATATGTACCAAGAGGCCTTTGTTTAATGAGCTGTCAGAAAGCAGGCATGAAATTATGTTTGAAAACATGTGCAAGCTGCAGAGACAGAGCTGGGGCATTAAAAAACCTCTCTGCCTTTTCTATGGATGTTTGGAACGTCTTATCAGTTTGAGAACTGTCATGTGATGAGAGCTATCATTAGCAAGGTAATAGCGTTTGAAAGCTACTGATTTTTCTCTCTCAGCTCCATTTTGTGATCTAAATGAGTGAGAGAAAAACTTAACACTTCTTTTTGCAGATTTTTTTTTTTTTTTGTCCTGAAAACATAACTGGAAACACCAAAGTGAGCATAAAGGGAGATATGTCAAAATCATTGTAAATTGTAACCATGGAAGCAAAGAATATTGTTGTTAATCCTGCAGAGATTGCATTCGTATTACCCCAGTTCACCTCCCACCACTCGTTGATTTCAATCATGCACACAAACAGCTTTGTGGTACAGGTGAGCACTGCATGTGACAGCAGTACGAGGGTGACACAGGGTCGGGGCAGCAGCCTGCAATTCAGTGGTCGTCAATAGCTGTAAAATTCTGTGAAAAATATGATTGCTGCAGTATATTAAGAGTGCTGGGTCACTTTAGGTAGGTGTAATAGGGTGTGCAGCAAAAGCAAGCTTCCATTGCTGTTAAATCATGCAGAACAAGTTGCTAAAGGTTTAAAACAAATCCTCAAGTATCCTTCGGGGTCACAAAGCTCTTTCTTTCTAAGACAAATGGAAATTTTCTCCATGCCCGAGCGTCTGTGTGTTTTCTTTGTTTTTAAGAAAACTTTTTGCTATTCTTTTGCTGCTTGAGCATTTATGGTACACCCCCATGCTGAAAGGGGACTGGGAACATTGGACTGGATTACCATAAATCAGGGAGGTACTCATTCACAAAGGTGGCTTCTTTTTCTTTCCTTTGTTGTTTTATGAAGGGCGTGGATTTAAATCCAAAGCTTTTTGGTTGGATCAAGTGGACTCCAGATCAAATATGTTCCTGTTCTTCTGAAACCCAGGAAGAACTAAGTTTTGGGAAAGCAAACAAATAAACCAAGAAACAAAGGATCAACTTTACATGGATCCTATCAGTTTTTGCTGCAGCATGAAGTGATCAGATCACAAGCAGTGTAGTTTTACCAATGTTAAAAAAATAAATGTTAAAAAACACATGATGTGGGGAGAAAAGCAGGGCTTGTAAAACTACACGTTTAGGAATTTTGCAATGGAAAATGTGATGTACAAGTAGACAGAATATTTCACAGAAGGGACTGTCTCTCTTTGAATTTTGCCTATTTATTAAAATAAAACAAACAAAAAAATCAAGCAAGGAAAGAAATGTTTCTGCCATGAAATACTTCTCAGCATTGTCACACCATTTGTGGTTTGGTGAGATCCTTGTATGGGGGCAGCATTTAACTACTTATCTGTTTGTCCCATGGTCTTCCCACCCCACCTCACTCAGCATCCCCATTGCACCACAGAGGACATGGTCTATCAGGGAAGCGTGTTCTTAGAGGGTAATACAGATGTAACCCCCCTGTATTTCACATATCATCACCCTGAGTATTTCCAGATAGGAAGATTCAAGCCATAAATCTCTGGCTTGGGATTTTTCCCTTAACAGTCAAATATTTCTGTGGGGAAATGTTTAATATTTTTCAAACTGCTTTTTCAATGTTAATGTTTTGCCGGTGTAAAGCAGATGAGGACAATAGAAGCAACAGATAAACCTTGTTTCCTCTGCTTTCCATTTGCTGATCTGAAATAGGTCAATTTCTGCAAACGTGTTTCATTTTATCCTCACTAATATGCTTCAGTGCGTAAACCTACTAAAGCAGTGTTTGATTATATTAAGATCATAAAGCATGGATACTATAGAAACCAAAAATATCCTGTTAATTCATACAAGAAACTGTTTTGTCTGACCTTGAATAGATTATATGCTACATGCAGGAAATACTTTGATACTGTGGTCTTCTCAGTGATGCTAGCTTTCATAAAAGACAGCATTTCTTTCCTTTTCCTGAGAGAGTGTCTAGTTTCCAAAGAGGTTATGCACTATTTGAAACAGAGGTAGATGCTGAACTGCAGGGAGATGGGCAAACAACTCTCAAGAGAAGGGAAAACTGAAAACCTTTCCATTCCATAATTTCTGAAATTAAACCATTTTACACAGGCTCATGAGGTGCTTTTTTTCTACTGCATTTTCTCTCCTCTCTGTGCTGGCTTTGCTACTGTGTTCAATATAATATACACATAGAATTTTACTTAGTTTTGACATTTTTTTTCTACCTTTCAAAACTCATTTTGCAGGGTGTTAAAAGGAAAAATGAAACTGTAGTCTGCCATAGGTATGGATAAAGATATCGAAATATCCTTTATTTTTGAAAATGCCTAATACCAAAAAAAAAAAAAAAAAAAAAAGCTTAGCAAAATAAGGAAATAAGAATCCTCAGGCAAACCAACCATCACCTCCACAAAGAACAGAAGGGGAAATGCTAGAGACTGATGGAGAAGAAAGAAGGAAAATAACAAATAGAAAAAGGAAAAAGAATTGTCATTCACAAAGCAGTGTTTGCTCTCCCACCTCCCCTCCCAGATGCTGTGGCAGATAGGAACAGTATTTAAAGCAGGAACAGGAAGAAGATAGTGAACTTAAATGTTCAGTCTCTGAAAGAGATAAAAAGTGATTGTATTTAGTTAGGCTGGTGTAACCAGAATTGGATTAATACTTCAAAGATGGATTTAGAGAAAAGATGTTGCAAGACTGGAACATTAAGGAGAAATAGCCTAAAAGAGCTTATGCAAAGAATGAAGAAAATATTTTGGTGAAAGGCTTGAGAAGCTCAGTCTGCAGTGTCTCTCTGAAACAAAACTGAAAAATGATTTGATTATATCCAATGGAGAGTAACTGACTAATAAAAAAAAAAGAGAGAGAGAAAGAGAGAAAGAAAAAAGAAAAAAGGCCTTATGATACAAGGAAAGAAAGTACAATGGCAAACTGTAGCTGGAAACAGAAGGCAAAGAGATTCAGAGGAGAAGCACTGGGACTTGCTCTGTCTCAGTGCTGCAGAAGCAGTTCTGACAGACATCCATATTCCTCGTGTATCTCCTCAATGATAGTCATAGTCTCTGAATAATGGAGAATAACTAACTAACTCACCAGAAATCTGCCCACTTGGGATCAGTCATATACAGAAAGTGTTTCAACAAGCTGAACCTTAGCTGATGGGTCATACATCCTGACTACTTGGAGATAACCCATAGTGGGTGAGTAAAAAAGGAGCTGTTACTAGCATTTTTAAAACCACGTGCACAAGGAGGTAATCCATGTTTTCGTCATGCAGCAGCCCTTTGCAGGCCAATGACACAACACCTCTTTCTTCATGCTCTCTATCTAGCTCTCACAATTCAGAGGATAGCAAGAGGGGAGAAACAGGGACTTCTGTGCTTTCTTTGAGTGCAATACGTGGGCAAAGACAAGCAAATTCCCACAGACTAATCTGAGCTTCTTCATTTGTAAAGAATACAACTGCCCAGAGTGATCACATCTATCCCATGGGTTGGCCAAAGGGTTGTCACCAGCTGGAGACAATTAAGGCTTGCTGAAGTTGTAGCACTGCTGAGGCTGATGCAATTCCCTTCTGCCCCTCACAGGGGGATGGCTCCAAGTTGTGCATTTTCCACGCTATCTTACTGTTCACTTCTTTGCATATCCAAGTCCCTGCAAGGCTGGGAGTGAGAAGCTTGGCCATGAACAAAACAGAGAAAGAAAGAGGGAAAAGGTCAAGATTTTAAGGGATCATAGAATGTAGTATGGCAGAGATTAGCAATTGCGTTTTAGCCTGCTTTAGGTGCTGCAGGATGGATCTCACTGAAGATTGAAGATTGTCTTTTGTCTTTTCTTTTGTCTTTTTTTGGCCCATAACCTCACCTGACTGATACAAAAATGGTCAGGAGGGACCTGTTCAATCTCTAACTTCTCCCACCAGAGAAGGAAAGCCACAATGAAGGGGCTTCAGTCAATGGAAAAACATGCATCCCCATGGAAGCACAGAGCCGTACTCTTAACACTTGAAATTTCACTTAAGCCTATTTGCTTAGTCAGTGGAAAGGTAGGGTGCCTTTGAAGGCTTCTGAAGAGCAATTCAAGAACCTGAAAAAAGTGATGAGTGGGGAGCCAGGAGCGCAGGGACTTCAGCTGGAGCCTTCCAGCCTGGCTCAGTGTGAGGCTTTAACCACCTCTGCCCGGAGCAGGGCCAGGCTGCGGCTCCTGCCCGTGTCAGCAAGGCAGGGCATGGCTCTGCAGAACAGACGGTGCAATAGAAAAGACCGCTGTGAGTCTCAGTCAGGAGGGACTGAGCATTTTTCCCATCCTGCTTTGGCAGGATTGGCCAGGGTTTGAGGCATCTTTCATTTCCCAGCTCTGTTTTTGCTGCAGAAGACACAGCTTCTTTCTATTTTCCTAGACTGGCTGATCCCAGCATGCTCCAAATCCATGAAGGGAAATAGGAAATGATTTTCTTAGTCCCTGAATTGACCCGTGGGTCTGACGATCCTGCTAGACTCGGCAGTTTCTCTTCTGGCTTGAGGAGCACATGTTTATGCACCTGGGATCATGCAGCTTGAATTATTCTTTTAAACATTTTCATAGAGAGTGGCAGTGTAACAGAAATCACTAAACAAAATGTACATTGTGTGTGACAGTTAGCAACGGGCCGGTTCACAGATTGTTAAGGGCTATTGAAAGTCACGCTTATGTTTTTCTTCTTTAACATTTTTCAAGGACAATTTGATTGCATTTCCCAGAAAGGTTAATATAAACAATCTGCTCCCCTCATTTTTATGAGAAGCATTTAAAAGTAAAACGTCCTGCTGTTATTTCACTATTGCCTATGTTATTGATGGCTGAGGGTTCCCAAATAGGTTCTGAATTTTTGCAGCTTAGCACATTTCTGGGAGAATTGCTCGAAAGTCCACCATCTCTTTCTCCATTCGGGCAGCCCTGAGAAAGACACAAATTTCTTCAATATCTCTTTTAGCCCAGAGGGCAGGATTCATCCCTTGAACTTTAAAGCCACAGGAAGGGTAGGCATCTACTCAGAACCAGTCATTCAATGCCCTCTGCAACCACCAGAGAGGAAGAGAAGCAACTCTAGGCAACAGCTTTGCTCATCTCTCTTAGGTGCCAATCTTTGACATAATTGACTTGTATTTTGGACATGACTTTCTTTTTCCACCAAAAATAAAGTCATTCAAAACAGCTTGCTCGGGCTGTGCCATCCCTGACCTGCCCTGGTGTGCTTCCTGGCTCTGCCTCACAGATCGTGTTGGTAGGACCCCCTCTCTATCACTGTCTTCCAGGGTCACTACCTGGCTCCAGTGCTTACTCATATACTCTGCAGTTAATTAAAAATGTGGAAATATCCCCTTCAGAGAATAACTTCTGAATGCTTGTTATGACTGTTTTGGGGACAAATCTGAAATTCTGTTGTAAGTCTAGAACCACAGGTAGGTTTTCCACATTATCTCCGGTTGACCTTTCAGGTTAATATTTATTTGCAGTTTATTTGGATGTTTTGAGCAGGGAGGGGTTGGACTAGGTTATCTCTAGAGGTCCTTTCCACCCTAAACTTCCCTGTGGTCATAGCTATGATTTTCACATAACCAACATATTACCCACCAGTCATTCAACATGTTCATCCTATGCCCAAGGAGGTGGATGTTATATTGATTTTTTAATATTTATTTGCATGCTTCCTCCCCCTCTTGGGGCAGGCTGGGTCCCAGTTGTGCTCCCAGACCTGCACGTGCATTTCCCATTTCCTCCCCTTCGACTGCTGCATGGCTGCTCTTTGTAGGGCTGACAACGCAAAAACAGGGCTTTTTGAGCAACTTGCTCTTATGTGAACAAATCTCTGCCTCCTGCCAGCCAGGTCTGCCCAGAAGGCTGCTTTCTCCTTGTGCATTTTCCGTATTATACTACTGTTTGTTTCTCTGAGTACCAAGCCTCTGCAGATGTATTACTGCTGCAAAACCTGTCCTTTAAACTCACACAGATGTGTAGAGCACTTTCATTCAGATTTGCTGGAGCGTGTGTGATCTCAGTGCTGTGGTCACTGGTGCATAAAAAATATTTTGCCATTTTTCATTAGACACTCGCTGGCTGCAGACACTCAAATGTGATTGATTACTTTATATTAAAAATTAAAGTGTGAGCAAGAATTCAGGTGTGCACATAAGTGGAAGGAGGCATGTATTTAAAAGCGATCTTATTTTAAGAAAGAATAATGATTGAAAATAAAATAAATAAATAAATAAGTGGAATCAAAACCCACCTACTTGCTACCACGGAGTTAAAGCAGAGTTTACTACGTGTCTCCAAAAACACATAAAGAAAATGTGATTTAAATTCAACCCCCCAAAATCCAGGGTGCTAAACTATATAGGCTGGTGGCAGCCAGCAGGCCTCCCTGAGGAGGGTGGGTGGTGCCACGCCACACAACCCTCATCCCATGGGGCCCGTGGCGATGCTGCGGTCCAACACCAGCACGGCAACAGGGGTGTGTGTTTGTGCCAAACCCAGCTCAGTGAAAGTTCCCATTAAAGCCTTTCTGTAAAGGACATGCCGGTCATTCAAGCCCTAAAATTTTTGAAGTGACTAATGGTTTCTGATGCCTCCAGTGTTTTGGCATGTGGGTTGGGATGCACTGTAAGAAACTAATTTTCTGAAGAGAAGAGTGGGTGCTCTCTAATAAATGAGCTTCTAGAAGAGTCAAACCCAAAATTAACAGTCATTTTCCAACATTTCCAGCATTTATGTAGCCTTTGAGCAGAGAAATGTGAGATCTTACTTTAGGGTGAAAAGATTATAAGCCCCCATACTGGTGAGAAAATCAAATATATCTTGGTAAACATTCCCTATATAAGCAACATTTTCCAGAATCTTTCACTCACTGTATAAAAGCCCACTACAAGACAGTTAACATATCTAAAATATACTCCCAGCTCTCCAAGACTTACTCACAAATCATCTGGTTTAAAAGAGCACTCTCCAAGTGTACTTCACAAACTTTTCCATTTTGCCCTCCCAGGCAGCCTAGCAACATCACTGGCAATAAATAATGCTGCAAAGGAAATTCTGTGTCAACTAGGAGGGTTAAAAAAAAAAAAACTGAAGAAAACGTACAAAAAGTATAATTTATTGCCCCCTAGCATCTGCTTTTATCTGCCTCCTTTTGAGAACAAATTAACAAGTCTTGCATATCTCCATACGTTGCTTTCTGTGGAGCATCATGGCTGTGAAGGTACGTTTGCTTTGTCCATAAAAACAAACATGTATGTTTGCTATACATTAGAGAATGTGAGGATTAAATGTTGATGATACATTTATAAGATGATAAATCACTGCAAGAAAGAAAAATCAAAGCCATAAGGATTTTTTTTATTTTTTTTGTCTACAGAAAGCAGCCCAAATCTCAGCTTTTTATGTATACTCTTCAGTTCATAAAAACAGATGCTTTCAAAATGCAGATGAACCCCATATGCTTAATAAAATCACCCTTCAAAGGTCAGTAATGAATTTACATTATTTTTTAACAATTGTAAAGTTATTTTTTAGTGCCACAAACAGAATGAAATTGGCTTTTGTTTTTAGTTTTATTTTTTTGGTTTTGCTTAGCTATAGCCTGTGTATGTATGTGTATAAAAGATTTAGGCAGTTCAGCTGTAAATCCACTCAAATCTTTGAACTGAGTTCTCAATAAATATAGGTAATATTACAATCTGATCTGTGTTATGTGTGCATAAAACAGTATTGAAAAATATATATTTCCCCCTAAACTAATGGTGAATAAATTTAAGCCAAAGAAAATTCCCAGTGCAGTTATTTTTAATCCAAAAATATATTTACCCTAACTTTAAAATCTAATACTGATATAATTTCTAGACTAACAATATTAATATGCTTAACCAGCATTTTACATTCAATTCAATTGCCCTAATGTCATGATTGAAGTATCATTGAAACATAGCTATAAATTACAATTATGGCAGAAAGGAAACATGGATCTGTATTTAAAAATGAGGGCTAGATGTGCTCAGAGCTCAGAGTAGCTGGGGAAGTCACGGGGGTTGTTTCAGATCACGCCAGGTAGGGAGCTACATCTGAACCCAGAGTGTCAGGGGATGGTTTACTCAAGGCACACACCAGTGACAATTGCAGAGATAACATTAGTCCATTTGCAAGAGGGCTTGTAATCAGCTGAGCCCTGCTTACGATGCTTTGTTAATAACCATTCCTTGTGTTTGGTGTATTTACGCACATAAGTATTTTTCTATATAACATTAACATATGAAAATAATATACAGTGGTAATGCCAATCCAAATCAACCAGAAATCAATATTAAGACTTCCAAATGTATGGGACAGCTTTAAAAATGAGATTGGATCCACACACAGTTCTTAAATTCTTTTAATTTTCTTCTAGTTTCTGAGATTTAACATGATATTCAACTTTTCTATCTTTCTTTCTGTAACAATAGGGCTTGGAAATGATGATGTGTGGGGGTTCATTGGTTTTTTTTCCATAATGACATCTGCCATTCTCAAATGGTCATGTGCTTCCAAGAGCATTATAATTAAGAGGAAAAGTAGCAAGTGTTGACAATAATTGCTTGTAGATATCCAGAGTCAGTTTGATCAACTTCTACAACAAGGTTGTTGAATATGAAATAATAGCCAGCAAATTATATTTCTTATGGAGAAGGAAATCAGCCACACTCACAGACAGAATCCTAAGTGTTAAGTGAAGTTTCATCCTTTGCTTGTTGGAAACCACAGCAAAGTCCCCTGTCTTTAATGACTCAAAATCAAGAATTACTTTAGCAGCTCTAGGAATTATGTACCTCAAGCCTTAAGCCACATGTGAGACTTTCATTAAAACAGATGAGTTAGGAATGCTATTAGAAAATTAGCCTGCTACTTGCTACTTTAACTTCCTAAAACACGAGGCTTTGAACTAAATTGTATCAGTTTGGAGCAGCTGAAATTTTCTACTCTGGATTTACATCTCAGTGTTTTGTGGTGGTTTTTTTTTTTTTTTTTTTTTTTTCGGAAGTCTCATCTAAATGGTCCAGATGTCTACAAGAGAGAGGCTAATAGAAAATATAACTTTTGCCTACATTAAAAAAGCAAACCTTTCAGCCAGTCGGCCAAGGAGTTTCAGCAGGATGACAGCCTGGCACATGTGGCTGAAATCTGTCCCCACCTCACAGACAGACATTTTGTACTAACCTTCCCCAAATCTGCCCCATTTATCAAGCCTTTGAAAAACCTTGCTGGGCACATATTGGGTGCAGACTTGTGAGGTTTGGCTCCATCTGCGCCCAGCCCAGGCCAGCAGCCAGGATGCTGCACATTGCCGCCTACTCCAGCTGGATCCCTGCTTGCTGCGGTTGCCACAGGCTTCCTCCTCCCCAGGAACATGCTAGGAGTTGGGGTCCTTGAATTTGAGTCACCTGATAGGGACTGGAGGGGTCTTGGGGCTCTCAACCTGCCACAGGCTTGCTCAGCAGCTGTGCTCCGCAGGCCCCCTGGCTTGCTGCCCCCAAGGTTTCTCCTTGCGCCCTAAGGCTGCCAGTCTCCCCCCTCTATTCTCTTCCCTGCTGCAAGGAGAGATAAATGAATCCTTGTGGTGTTCTAAAGGGAAATAAAGTAAATCCAGGGGTTTCCTATGTAATCTCCACATAAACATCTGGAGGTGGATGTTTAAGATCCCTTAAAAATGGACGTGCATGGCAGAAGGAAGAGGGTATCTGGGATCCTGCATGTGTGTGTCCAGAGACAGACAGAGGCTTGTGTCCGTGTCTCCCTGTCCATGCTGGTGGCTGAGCTGGGATGGCCAGGGAGGAGACAGCTTAGAGAGGTGGAAGCAGCTCCTTCCAGGGTGTCCTCAGCATCAGGCAGCCTGGAAAAAAACACACCACACGGTAGCCCAGAACAGAGGCAAGATTTCTTAGAAGGGGGAATATCTATGTTAGAACCAAAAAAAAAACAAACAAAAAACTACCAAATGAAAACAAACCAAGAAAACCATCAGGCTTACAAGTGTTTTTGCATGTCTGACAGAAAGGCAACAGACTTTCAGTACAGATTGGAAGGAGTTTTGACTCTTGATTATTTTAATAATCAAACTATTGATAAGATAGTATGAGAGAAAAGAGCCTGACTCTCTTTTTTACAGAACCATGACTACAACACGACATATAACAAACTATGCACTTAAAATACATTTATATGAGGTTCCCCCGGGATACAGAAGCATCAAGCAGCAGGGAATGGGAAGTTTTTACACACATTTGTGTGGCATCAGAAGGCTTGGGGGCACTGACAACACCTGAGCATATGTGTAGGTATGTGGTTTTCACACAGGCATTGTCCTGCAAAAGGAGACATCCCACACAGAATCATACAAGGGAGTTTCCAGCCATGGCGTCCCTTTTCCCCCACTCTTTTTTCTCCTTGTGATATTGAGACACCCAGGGCAGCAACAGACTCTTTACACCCAGCCGACTTCAAAACAGTTTCTATCTCAGATTACCAGAGTCTGCAGAATTCAGCTGTTTTGAGAGCAGTCAGAGGTCACTGCAAATCAGCACTCTTTGAAAAGTAACCTGTCAAGGCACCCACTTCTCATGGCTTACCACATCTATCTAAACATATCTATACACAAAATGGATGACGTCTCCTGCTGCCCTTTCGAATGGTTTAGTGTAAGACCTCTCTGTTTTCTCAGCCTTTGTACTTCTCTGATACACAGGGCCAGCCAGCAGCTCCAATTAAAAGAGCAGGGAAAAAAGAGTGGGTAGATCTTCTTCCAGATGGCTTTGAAGAGGCATCAATCTGCTACAGAGATTTGCAAGACCCCAGACAAATAGTTAGATAAGCCAAGACTTATACATTAAGGCTAAAATCACAGCACTGCATCAACCCACATGTTTTTTCAATATATGAATTACCACAGCAGTTTGGTTAAGTGGAAAAGGTGAAAGTGTAAACTTAAACGAAAGAAAAACAAGGACAATACTAGTAAGTTTTCCTACTTTCCCATTATTCCTGTTCTACACTAATGCATCTAATCTTCATTACTCCCTACCACTATCCAGCAAGACTGTACCAGTACACCCATCAACTTGAACCGAGCCAATTGACTGATGCTATCCCACACCATCTTTTCATATGGGTGTTCTCATTACGGCCACAGATAGCCTCGACAGAAGGTCTTTAAATTCCCCAGTACAAGGGGAAGTGATTTCTTATGCTGCTGAGAGGCCACTTTGCCTGTTGGGATGAGGTGGTGCCGGGGCTGCCTCACCTTATGACACCTCGGTGGCTTCGGGACAGCACCGCACGGGTAAACCCACCCAAGCATCACATTTCCCACGTGCAGTTACACCATCAGGAGGAATCCTTCAGGTCACCAACAGCACAGACATTTTGTGACCGCCAGCACCAGCCAGTGCAAACATGAGCAGAAACCATCAGGGTGAAAGGGAGGGATTTGCAGAGCTCGGCACTTCTCGAGCGCTGGCTGCACCTGGCTGGGGCAGAGCATCAGCAGCCACATGAGCAGTGGGAGCCCAAGAGGCCGTGCCTGCCCCCAGGTTGCCCTCGGGGAGCTCAGGGACACAGGAGGCTGATGCCATGCTCCCCCCACAGTGAGATGATTTCCCCCATCTGTGCAGGCTGCTCCAGCCACCGGGGAGTTCCTGCTCCAGCGGTGAGGGCAAGGGGTGAAGGGGGCCGGTTGCTTTTGCAAACACGGTTAACAAAATGTTGATATTATGCTTAACTGTTGTCTCCTTGTCACTCACAGTTATAGGTCCGGATGTTAAAAATGCCATCATGAGAAGGAGCTGCTGAACTCTGGTGTTAGGGTCTTTTTCATTTTCAGTGTGCTTTCTGGGCTCCTGGGGCTGTGGCTGAGTGTCTAGTGAAGGACAGGGACAGCTTTAGGTTTCATACAGAGTGGGTTCAGTTCATTGCATAAATACAGGCAACTTGTTTCATTTGAGACATGTCAGGGCATCCAGACTATCTTGGAGAAGATCACAGGTCTCCTACAGCTTCTATGCTGTATGTGCCAGCTCTGTGTGGGTTGGATATCTTAGTTACCACTGAACATTTCAAATAGCACCCGGCGTCTGTGCTTCAGCAAATTAGCCAAGCTCACCACGTCCTCCTCTTGTCAAACAGCAGTGAAGTTATTGCATGGGCACAGGATAACTCACAGGGAAAAACTTAATGATTTAACTGAAAATTAGAAATGGAAAGGGTGTGATTCCCCTGGGAAGTTTGCCATTTTATCACCTTGGTTTATAGCTTGCAAATGAACTGTGAGAAAGGTTGTCCACTACAGGTGAGAAAAGTTGTCCAGTATCAACACATTGATAGATGGGCATCTCCCTCAGGGTGTTCTGGCTTAGAATCCAGATTATAAGAATGAGAACAGAAGGCCTCATTTCAGACAAGAATAGAGAGTACAAACTGTTTATTGCAGAGTAATTTTAAACCACTGCAAGGGAAATTATTAAAACTCAGAATCCATTAAGGAGAAAATATTTTCTGTATATATATATTTCTGTACCCAAATTAGACCTAAAATAAAATCCTTATTTTTGACCCTTCAAGAAGTGCCCTGTATCTCTCATGAAAGCCAATTTTATTTCTTTAAGAAAAATCAATTGGAGGAAATGTGTAAACTGATAAATACAAATGCCTTAAGGAAAGAAATGGCCATGTTTAAAAATTAAGTAATCTGGATTTTATGACTTTATCTAAGGGGTGAAGGACTCCAGATGAAGTCTTATCAAAGACAATTATTTCTTGGAAAGAACAACAGCATTGAAGTTTCCTGATAAGGATGGAGCTACATCATGAGATGAAAAAGACAATCTTCAATCGGTTCCAACTCCTCTTATTGCACATCAGACTGGATCCACAAGTCCTTCAGTTCCTCTTTGGTCTGGATGGGCTTGAAGTGTCCCTAAAGAGCCAGAATGCTTGCTCCTTGGCACTTGAGTCATTTGTTCATAGTTCCACTCTTCAGACACCCATGGCCACTGAAGAGACTGAGGCACAGTCATCCAAAGGACATCCGTAGCAATCAATGTTTGACTTAAATGACACCAAATATAAGGAACCATACAAATATTACCCTCAAGAAATTGAATTGTTTGATATAAATAGCAACGAAAATCCATCCATGGGATGTATACAGGTCCCGTAAATTATCACCAGCTATATCTCAGATCATGTTCGCAGGCTAGGGAAGAATTCACACCCAGGGGAGGCTGCCTCCAAAACGCCAACACTGACAGCTGTGTTGACATTTCAACATTGTGAGGGTTTTGATACTCCCTGAGCAGGCCATTTTCATCCCAGAACAAGAGTGTCTATACGTGAATTAGAGACCTGCCTGGACTTACCAGGTGTGCTGCTCCACTGGACTTTGGGGCTGATATATAAGGGGACCAGTAAGTGTAAACAAGCTCCTGTGTCAAGGTACGCAAAAGACTGCAGCTATTTTGTATATTTGAAGCCTCGATCCACTTCCCTTTGTTTTTCCATCTTCCTGCTTAATCATCCGGCTGTGAGAAGGGAGATATTATGAAGATACAAGTAACAGGATGAACGTTATGTCCTGTGTTATTCAAGAAGTCAGATTCAGTGATGTAGTGGCCCCTCCTGGCTCTGCAATCTGGAGTCTTTTCTGACTGACACCATCAATTCACTTGCTGGAGAAGCCTCGGGGCCCAGGCAATTGGCTCATCTTTCACACTATCTTGCACTAATCGGCAGTAATGAAGGTATGTGTCAGTCTCTGCTGGATCATGTGTTTTAGGACAACTTTAGAGTAATCCTAGCTGTATGGATGCCACCAGACCACTGTCTCAGTCAAAACTGGAAGGAGAGACTGACTTCACACCACTCTGCCTCATTGTCAGTAGTAGCTACTAATTTTCTGGGTGAAAATTTCCTTCTTCCATAACAAGTTGAAGGTACAAACACTTATATGTGCCTATCCATGGTTCAGCCCAATGAAAGCCATGATGTACTCTTATCATCAATCCAAAATTATGGATATCAAGTTTTGAAGGTATTAGCTGATGCTAAATGGAAAATACAGGCTAAGAAACAGAATATCAGCTTGTCCTTGCTCACCCAGAGTTCTCCATTGCCATATTTACTCCACTCCACCATGAGTAACTTTTCTCAGGGAAATATATGCCACATAGGCAATCTGCTTAACAGGTAGAGAGTGCGAGTAATGGCCAACCTTGCCCCCTCATAAGCCTTCATGTAAGGTCCCTTGTCACCCAACATCATCAGGACAGGGCTTTTTGGCTACTTTTTGCTTCACACAGGGGATGTGGAGAGCATGAAGTTAAATCACAGTAACCTACAGGCTGCCCTCCAACTCGTGTGGATGGTTGGTGTTCTAGCCAGAATCAGAATAACAGAAAACACAAGAGTGATATAAACAGAGAAGTAATACTAATCAGCCAATGAATTTCATTACAAAGTGTGTACAACACTTCCTCACCGCCACATATGCTTTCAGTACTCTAAAGGAAAGGCCAAAAGGGGAGTAATAAAAACACCCTCGGGTACTAAGAAATTGGCTCATAAAATAACTACAATAACAGTGTCAATTATTAGGTTTACAGTACAAGATAAATATAAATGGACTATATCCCCAAACTAGCAAAATATGGGGAATCAATCTCAATAAAAAGAACTGTTAGGGTAAGCTATTTGGGAAGCAGATACAAGCCTTTCCTGGCTTAGAAACATTAGGCTGCCCTTCTCGGTCGTGATTAATGTCTTCTGCTGCCAGATGACACTGAACTTCGCAGCGAGTGAGGCTTGGAGGGAGGTATTTGGAGTGCCTGCCTGTAAACTCCAGAAGCGTTATGACTTCTGTGGAGGATAAATGAACAAATCTCTGTATTTCTGCTCGAAGAGACACTCTGCTAACACAGAAATTAAACATATTTACAAGACAGGGAGTTATGATAGAAACCTGACCAGGCATTTCTCAAAGCAGTTGGCATCGTATTCTACCAATAGTGCTATGCTCTGAAAGCTGATCTCAAAGCCCATGCCGTGTTATGGGGGGCAAAGATGTTATCACAGCATGAAAGTGTGAGAATTCTGTGGGTTTTGGTTGTTTTTTGTTTGTTTGTTTGTTTTTCCTAATCTTGTTTTCCTTTGGGAAATTAAAAGGGCTTTGTTGTTGTTGTTCTTTTCCTTTGGGATGTGGCTAATGGGAATATTTTTGAAAGGGAAGGCAATGGTGGAGTTATACTTAACTTAGTTTCACTAAAGGTCTGCAGGTTAATTCATCCTTGATCTGTGCTTGCTTGGGCTCCTCACAAGACTGGTCATACAAATGTGTCATCCCATTAATCACCTCACTGGACAGACTCGCTCTCACATTCTGGCTGTAATCCTCTTTCTGCATAACCTGTTGTGGAGCTGCTTGAAAGACAACTAACCAGAGTGCAGCACAGGACACAAATACCCACTGGGAGACAGGCTGAAGGATGACATGAGTCACCTCATCTCTTGTTTGTTACGACACAGTGAAAAGTCCATAAGCTTCGGCTTGAGTTCACATCCCGGTTATAATTTTCTAATCACTTCAGGGTGATGTCATGGGTAAAAAATGCATGAGTGACTGAAATTAAATTGAAAGCTAGTCTGTTCCTTTTAGCATTACTACATTACTAGAGAGTGAGAGGGGACACAGGGAGTTTTTTCTTATCGCTTGTGGCATCCTTATTTCACAGAATCACAGAATCACAGAATAGTCTAGGTTGGAAGAGACCTCCAAGATCACCCAGTCCAACCTCTGTCCTAACACTAACAAGCCCTCCACTAAACCATATCACTAAGGGCTACATCTAAACGTCTTTTAAAGACCTCCAGGGATGGCGACTCAACCACTTCCCTGGGCAGCCCTTTCCAATGCCTAACAACCCTTTCAGTAAAGAAGTTCTTCCTGATATCCAACCTAAACCTCCCCTGTCACAACTTTAGCCCATTCCCCCTCGTCCTGTCACGAGGCACGTGGGAGAATAGACTAACCCCCACCTCTCTACAGCCTTCTTTAAGGTACCTATAGAGTGTGATAAGGTCTCCCCTGAGCCTCCTCTTCTCCAGGCTGAACAAGCCCAGCTCCCTCAGCCGCTCCTCGTAAGACTTGTTCTCCAGACCCCTCACCAGCTTCGTTGCCCTTCTCTGGACTCTCTCGAGCACCTCCATGTCCTTCTTGTAGCGAGGGGCCCAAAACTGAACACAGTACTCGAGGTGTGGCCTCACCACAGCCGAGTACAGGGGGACAATCACCTCCCTAGACCTGCTGGCCACACTGTTTCTTATACAAGCCAGGATGCTGTTGGCCTTCTTGGCCACCTGAGCACACTGCTGGCTCATATTCAGCTGCCTATCAGCCATTTATTTCTCAAGACAGGGAGGACTTTTCCACAGCACCTTGCTGTGCTGCTTTCTTTCAAGGCATTCAAATGCATCCAGCAGTGCACCCCCTGGGCATGCCTGGTGAGATCTTACCTGGCTCCTGAGGTCCTTGGAACAGAGGTTCATTAGCCAGCATGCCAGCACTCCATAGAAATGGTCACCACAGGCTCAACTCAAATAGTTCATTGCCCAGTGCAGCTATTAAAAACCAATTTGTTAAACTGTGTGACCACAAAAATGCTTAAACATGTCAGTTGTTCTAATTTTTCAGGGGGGAAGTGGGGATACATTTTAAAGAATGTAGCACAGCACATAAGAAGGTCTGATTTTAACCAGATGGCCTTTCAGTCTCAGGTAATTATGATGATCAAGACAGTACGTTTCTGAGGCACCTCAAGGACAATTTCTGTTCAAACCACAATGAAATTATGTAGAAACAGAAGGCACTATTTGTGGCAGGTGAGATTCACAACTCTTGTATCATTACCGAGATCACTAAATGTAATATTATGCTGACTTAAGAAAACTGTAACAATTACAATTATGATTTAAGAACATAACCCTAATTACATTAAAATAAAATAATAATAATATCATTAACAAAGAGCCACTTCTGAAGAGCAATTTTCATTCAGAACCAATTTTAATGTTCTGGGCAAAAGTCCATCCTAATCACATTGAGAGTCAATACATTACTGTTTGACTTGAGGCAAAGGCACATCAATTCTTGACAGCTTCTGCAGATGCTCTGTCCTTTTGCAAAAATGCCCTTTGGTGTTTGGACAGGGTGGTTTGCAAAATGGTTTCATATCACAGCTATTAGGTAAAGTATAAATTCCCCCAGTGGGAAACACAGTCGTCCTCTACAGCAATGTAGCCCCCCTTTTTATGGATGAAATGTATTGCTAAATTGATCCGAAACATTCAATGGCTTGAGGGAGTGCTCTGTATGTGGCAGAAGTTTCCCAGCTTCTGTGTTGCATTTTTCAAGCTCTGCAGACAATTTACCACGGGGCTCTGGCACATTGTGTGGGTTTGTGGCTTCGCTGGGTTTGTTATTCTAGCCACTTACAGCAAGGCTGAACAAAGTCACTAGTGTCTCCCCTTAAGAAGAAAATTCTGATCGAGCCCACACTGCCATATGCAATTTTCCTGAACTAACAATCCAGAAGAAGCAGCTACAGTTGAAAAACAAAATTTTAGCTTGTTTACAACTGGCGACCCCAGCAGACTGTGGGGTGCAACTCTCTGGAGGACCATGGTTTGCCTGCCCTGTCTTCACATGTGGTTCTTGGCCACCAGATGAGGTGGACTTTGGTGCATCCTTGCAACCACTCCTATGTCCTGATGGGGATTAAATTTATTCAAAGCACACCAGTAAGGACTGGCACATGCTGGTCACAGTGTGCCTGTACATTTCAGCTCCAGAGGTCACACAAACAAAAAAGGTTGAGAGCTTTCTGGAAGGGTTTCTCCTCTCTCTCTCTCTCTCTCTCTCTCTCTCTCTCTCTCCCTCTCTCCCTCTCTCTCTCTCTCTCTCTCGCTCTCTCTCTCGCTCTCTCTCTCTCTCTCTCTCTAGTTTTGTCCCTTCATTTTCCTTTTTTTTCCCCATGCATTAATGTCTCAGGCTATGCTTCTATGAGTAAAACAATGGGAATAGCATAGGTAGTCTTCTGTTCAGATCTGTGACTGTTTGCTCTACTATTTTGGTAATGAACCTCACGTACCATAATCAGTAAAAACTTCAGCACATATTCATAGCACCCATCCTACAAACCAACTTTTTGTTAAAAAAAAAAGAAAGAAAAAAAGAGTTTTCTTTGAAAAGAACACTTTTGGAAGATATGAGAGTTAATGTCGAGATGAGGCTGTAGCATGGTTTCATTTCTTGTGTTGTATAGTCAATAAATTATTCTTTCTAGTTTTGGAACAAAGATCTATTTGCTAAATATCTTCATATCCATTCAAGTCACACACCACCCCAAGGCTCTTAAACATAACAAATATTTACAATTTAAGTCACATCCCACAAGCTAGATTATATTGTTTTTATGCCTAGGCATGAGCTAAAAGAGACCAATATGCTCTGACCAGAGAAAAGTTTAAAGGATGCAATGAGGATTCTAAATTCATGTGATAATTTTTCAAAAAATAAAATAAAAGAAAATAGAGAGAGAGAAAAATGGCTCAAAGTGGAAAAACATCTTGTCAATATAGTAGCCAAGTTAAACCAGATGCCGCGAGGGTAACTTACCATTAGAAATCCCAGAGGTGGTTCTATTTACCAGGGAAGGGATGGAAGGGGTAAGTGAAATTAATATTAATTGGGTTTATTTAGCTTGGCCATTGGCCACAAAGTTCAGATAAAGTGCATTTCCCAGCCAACTCTTGTACATGTAAAATTTCACCAAGTCAGATGTAACTTAATGTTTTTCATCACTTCAAAAAAAAAAAAAAAAAGTAAAAAGCTGTATGGAGAAACAGTTTCCCTGCTTCTTTTGGCCATATTAGGTGCCTTCATTGTGCAACCATACCTGTAAGAAATATTTTCATAACAACCCTGCCGTTGGTCATCCAAAATTGAAACTGTGAACATGGCACTCTGACTCCCCTTCTCTGTAATTAAAGTAACTGAGCAATTTCTCAGTGAAAATTTCTCAGGACTCTGAGCAAGTCCTCCAGAAGTTTAATATAGCAGAAGCAAATTTCTTTTTACTACAGTATTGTTTTAAACCATCCATGTTTGCTGGGGGATGAAGGTTTAAAAATGAAGTGGCATCCTGTGAGCAGGGCACTTACTGGGGCTTTTTTTGGACTCGTGAGGTGTTGCTGAGCTCGTGCACATTTCTTGAGGTCGATCAGACAAGACAAAGCTGGGCTGGCTCACATGAAACAATCTGGATTACGGCAAAACTGTGGGCTAAAATCTTGACCTGCGATCAGAAGTGAATTTCAGGCATGGCAGAAGGATGGGGTGGTTCCACCGGCCTTGGGCATGCACTGCATGTAGGTCTGTGTAGCTGGCATTATTAGCCTGATGCATTAATAGCCTCTCTAATGAAAGATGGGTATTTTCTCTTCCAGTCTTGTGCAGAGCCCCAAACTACTCACTAAGCTCTGTGCTGTCAAGAAGATACAGCTTTGGAGGAACTGCTTATTTTTACTGAAGTTTTCAGAACATACAGAGCAGTGACTCATGGTGAAACCTTCTTCCCTTCTCTTTAAATTGGTTTCTTGTCATTTTTATGGAACAGAATTTATTTGGCACTTTAAAAAAATGCAGAAATATCTCTATGCTGGTGCCCTCATTGCACAGAACTGTACATTATCTGCTGACTTAATTTTTCCTTGTCTGTTCTTGAAGTGCAGTACCAGTGGGAAGCTCCACTCATGACATAAAAGGCTTTTTAGGGGTGAAAAAGCCCCTGTGTAAGAGAACAAACTGCTGTTTGGTGTCTGAGAACACTCTTGAGAAAACCTTGGCAAGAAACTTGCTCAAAGAGCAAGAGAAGAGCAGGTCAAGCTGGAGGAACATCTGAGCAGCAGTGGAATGCAAGGAGTGAAGCTAAATTTCTGTCAAGCCAGGCTTCAGCGCAGAGCTGCAGTCCATTCCCTTGTGACAGCTTCCTTGCCTGTCACCTACTGCAGGAATCTTTTTTTTTTTTTCCTGTGCCTTTTCCTGAAAAGGAACAACCCAGCTGCCTCATTTACTCAGTGAACACATTTGGCATCTGAAGAGCTTGGATGACAAAGTTTTGCTAGCTGCATTTGCTCAGGCAAGGACATCTGGCTGTCATTCCACACACCCCCTTTGCATGGCCTTCTGCTGGTCTGTTTGTTGATCTGGCCATCCATGCTGTTATGTTTCAGATGGCTGGGACCATGACTCACAATTTCCTTTCAAGAGGGTGAAAAAATGGAAAACAAAACTCAGCAAGCTCTCTGCTCTTGTCCTTGATTTGCAAGTATCAAGCTACCCTTTCCCAGGAAAGAAATATATCTTTCTTTCACAGATCTTGAGCCAGTTTTCAGTCAACAAGTGGCCATATAACATCACAGTAGCTGGCAAAGCCTGGCAGCTTTGCTGATGGCCTCAGGTATCTTCTGGCCTCAAGAGACACCCTTGGCTGAAACCAGCTGATGAGGCTGGTTTGCAAAACATTTTCCACCCAAGACTTACCTAACAGTTTCCCAGCATGAAGCAACTGTTTTCTAAGCAGAGAGAGGGAAAGAAGAGGTCTTTCCAGATCCACCAAGACCTGCTCAGTCCCAAGAAACCCATCTTTTACTCCAGGGATTCTGTAAGAGGAGGAGATGCCTTACTGTCCATCTCCTGGAAGTGAGATGAAGGATGTGTCTAGGGGAAGGTGACTAGTTCAGGTCAAAGCAAGGACATGGAGTATAACTAAGAAAACTCCTGCTGAGGCAGGTGGCAGAGGACATGGTGGAAATCACTTCCTGTCACCGTTTCTGTGGTGACAGGGTCTGCTGTCCCAAGGCCTTCACTGAAAGGCAATAGTTTACAAGCAACATCCCACTGCATTGTCACTGCAACCTCATTCCTCTGCCCCCCCCATCAGCTGAGTGATGCACAGACTGTACAAATACACCCATTTCACTGGTGGCACACAGAAATGCCAAAGAGAAAAGGCTATGCCCCAGTCACACAGAGTGAAGAGGCCAGGTGGGAGGCCAGGCAAACCCAGCTTCCCACCTGAAAACAACAAGGGAGGTGTGGGAAATGGGCACTCCAGTTGCTTAGCCTCCCCTGCACCCAGAGCACTGCGATCTGCTGCAGTATCAGCCTGACCTTTCACCCCTGCTGACTGCTCACATTCAGCGAGACACTTAAACACATGCTTATTACTCAACACAGTAACTGAAACCTATTGGACTGTCCATGTGCTTCCAGTTAGGCATGATTTCCTCAAAGTATCTCGCAAAACACTTGGTACAAACATACTCCACAATAAGGAAGAAAATGTCTGGACCAATATAAACCCAGGAGGCAAACTACTGCACACCAATCCTAGCTTGCACGCTTCCTCTTGCCTACTGAAAAAGTTATTGAAAGCACAGGGTTCAATTAGTTGTCAGTGACCCACACATTGCTCAGTATTTTAACCTGAGATTATACCCACAAAATGAGCATGGAGGGAAAAACAAACAAACAAAAAAAAAAAAACAGAGAAATAAAAAGGAGAGGAACTCTACATCCTCCTGCATTCATCCAAATCGTTGCCATCATCTCCAAAGTGGAGAGTTGGTTAGACAGAGATTTAATCTGCTAGCAAGTAGGCTTGGAGGGAAATAAGGGATCTTCTATCCCCCCTTTCAACAATGTTCTGTAGGCTTCTGTGCTAGCGTGGAGATTTCAGAAGAACTTCCTGAGAAGTTAAAGAGGAGGAAAGCTGCAATCTATTCAGTAAGCCTCCAAGTGAGTCAAAAGAAGGATTTATTACTCCACTGTATAAGCTGCTTTTAAGTAGTTCATCTTTCTCCCTCTGTCTGTTTATTTGTCTCTTTTACTGTCCCTAATGAAGAATCCCAATGCTATCAAGGCAGAATTACAGACACTTTATGTTTCTAACATTAGTTCTGCTGATCTCCCTTCTTTTCTGGTACTTTTGACTGCTGAGATGCATTTGACCTGCTGTTGGGAGGAGATACAGCTGCTAACTGCATTCTTCACTCCATCTGTTTTTACTGATTGGTATAACTCCATTAAAATCAGTGAAATAGCGCTCATATCAAGCTGGCATTACATGCTTTAGAATAGGGACTATAAACTCTGGACATTTCAGAGTTTTGCAATTAATTGAAAATCCACCACCTAAGTTTTTCCATGCATGCTGCTTTTGAAATCAGCCAAAAATGTTACACATTATGTGGGCATAATTTCTCAGGCAGATGGAAAACTGCATGCAGAAGCATTTGGCACAGGTCTGCAGGCAAGCAGTACTCTTCAGTATATGGCCAGGCTTTCTGGCTCTCAAAAAACATCATCTTTGCTCCGAGAGAGAAAAAAGGTGTCAGAAGAAGCATGTTTCTGGAGCTTCTCTGGATGCTCGAACCTGACGGGAGAGTTCCTGTGACGGGATACACTTTGTGGAGCCAGCAGTAAACTATCCACAAGTTTCCTCAAAGTCAGCAGGACCCCACAAGGCAATGTCTGTCACTTCCTGGATCGTGGCTGTCTTGCTTCCCTCAATTTTATGGTTTCTAATCCATTTCCATCACTTATCCTGTTTTATGGTTGTAACTGATAAGATAAATTAAGCTCTTTTTTGGAAGTGTCAGAGTTTAGAGAGCACACGGCTGTCAACTGGAGCACAGCGCTCTGTAGGCTCGTCCACTCCGTGACCTCATGCAGCATAAAACAGAAATTAAAATTATTTTAGGGCTTGAAAACACACATGCATCCCCATCAGACATTCCTTCAGGGACTCTCGTGAGATCAGAGCGATTATTTTCTGCTCACCATCCCGCCCCCTGCTGTGCTCACTCGCTGTGGCCGGTGTGCATATCGCCAGCACATGTGCACGCATGCGGAAATGCGGGAAGGGGCAGGTAATTAGCCTTTCTGGAGGGGACATGCCTTTCTCCTGAGAGCAGAACGAGAGCGGCCGGAGGACTGGAGGAGAGCAGATGTGAGTTATCAAGGAGGGAAGCTCGCAGACGGGACGTGAGGGGCAGCATCTGGCCAGCCAGAGAGGCTGGTAACCATTGTATCTGAGATGCCTCCGGGCACCTGAGGAGCACAACACCAAAACACCAAAGATGGGTCAACTGAGTTTTCATTGGCAGAAAACTTTTCAGATCAGCTAGACTATTTCAAGGTCTCACAGGGACAGGATTTCTGCCATTTTGCCATTCTGCTCTGCTCTTGTAGAGTTAGCCCTCCCCAGGGTGTTTTGGCAGGGTTTGGGGTGCTTGAGTTTGAATGGGATGAAGGTTAACTGGGTATTTCCAGGGCAAGCCAAGAGTCCGGCTCAGAGCCATTCCAAAAATGCTCAGCCCGAGCTGCAGCCTTGTCATGCAGAGATCATCCTGAATGACAGTTGACTTTTTTTTTTTTTTTTTTTTTCCTGAGCCTGCTCACCCATTCCTAATTAAAACGATAAGTTGAGGACAGTAGCTTTCTTTATAACATGGCCATTCCTTTCCCTTTTCCCCCACAGGTTTAGCGCTTGTGCTGACTGTTGAAAAATCAGTCATTAACAGCCAGGAAATGACTTTGCCATCAATCAGAATATTGCTCAGCCATGTTTCAGCTTTTTCCCCTTTCTCTGCGTAATTATTCTCATCCTCTGCTGATTACAGTTTATAATAGCTATAATTCTCTCAAAATCAATCATTACTTGACTTAACCACAGGGTTACCAGTAGAAACATGAATGAACACAGATATCCTGGACTGTTTTTTAATTATTATTCTTATTTAACAACACACAAGCTTTTAGGTAGATTATACTTAACCTTCCTCTTGGCAGTATTAAGCAGCAATTAATTTATTTTAATTTTGTTTTACATCACAAAGTGTTTGATTACATGGCCATTCCATCCATGCCAGGTGTTTTGATGACATGTTACTAGCACGTTATTTGGAGGTGAAATCTCAGTGGTTGTCCTAAATTAAACTGCTTTAAAAGAACAAACAGCTCTTGTTTGCCAACACTGACTCCACAATCAAAGTAAAACCCAAGTACCTGATTTTTATATTTGAATTATAGGTAAACACAGTTAAATCAAAGGCTGGCTTGCTCTCCTAAAAGGTGAATTTTGAGTACACTAAATTAAAAGCAACACTGGGATTTAAAAATCACATTTTCTCCTGAGCAGATTAGAAATTTGTAGCCTACCACGCACCATCATATTCCTACTACAGCTGAACAATGGCTTTCTGTTATTTCGCTTGCACCATGTGTTAGACCACTTTGCCTCTAATCATTTTCTCTTGCCCATATATTCAGTTTCCCATACTGATTATGTAGGTCTCTCATGCAGAAAAAGGAAATATTTAAAAATTGAAGGAAATAATTATATGAAATAACTAAAATTGTAAGCTGTACTGAAAAGCAGGTGTAAAGCCTCAATTGACTTTCAAGTTAAAATAAAGATTTAATTTAAAATAGACCTTTTTGTTATTTGGGTGAGGGAAGGTAATTTATGACATTATAGCATTTGATAGGGAATAGGAACTAAGTGTTTTGAGCCTCCTCTTTGTAGAGGTATGTCAGAAGTACTCAAAGGAAGCCATTTTCCCCACAGAAGAGTAACAAGTTCTATGATCCTATAATTCCATGTCTATTCTTGCACAAAACCTAGATATTTTTGTCAAGTATTTACATGCCAATTTCCACTTGTAATGCCCATGTCACACATCTGGCTCCTCTTTATTTGCCAGCTTGCAGTGAGCAGTAAATTACTATTAATTTTGACCTGATAAACAGTTCATCTACACATTCAACTGACAAGAGCAAATCTGGGAGAAAACTCGCGGTCATTAACATACAAATATGATACACACATAGATGGTGCCCCTTACAGCTATCTGCACTAAATAAATCAACTTCACTAGTGTGTCAAAATATAGTAAATACATTACTGGAGACAGTTTGCCAGTCTCAGATCCTGAAAAACAAATTCTGATATGAAATAGCTTGCTATATTGGTACCAGTGTTCCTCTGTGTTGCCTTAGACTTTTCATAAGGTTGGTAGCATGTTTTGAACGAGTGTTAAATGAAAGAAAGTGTGAGGACTCACAGCTGAGATCCCATTTTATCCACCCTTTCTTTATAATTGTATGCTCCCGCATTTCATTGATAGAGCCCCTGTTTTCTCTCAGCTGCACCAGATATGGGTGCAGCAGGGAAGGGTCTGTTCAAGAACATTTTGTCAAAAAAGACTAAAAGATCACTTTTCTTCAGCAGACAGCATGACTGCGTGACTAACCTTGAGCAAAAAGGCACTTGAACTGCATAGGCCAGCCAGAAAGCCTGGTAAAATGCCTTTTATCACTCTGGTCCAAACTCTGGTCCAGCCTATTAGGTCTCCTACCAAATCTGGTGGCCCTCAGAGTGGGAGAGGATGATGGTGTCCAGTGAGCCCTGCTTCTTGCAAAGGAGCTCTGACACAAGTCCCGGGTCTCTCAGCCACATGAGAAATGGTCTGTAGGCCTAGGACCCCAGAGGCCATTATTTCAAAGTACTGCAGCCATCATGCAGGCACACAGAGCACCTCCTGCTGTGTCTCTGCCTTTCAAGAAACAAAGCTGTGTTGTGAACTATTGGCAATGTTAATAGCTTTCTTCCCTCTAGAGATTTGCTCCTGCTTTGGCCCCAAATATTTCAAAACAGCTGAAGCTGGCAGTAAGAGCCATGGGAAGAAAAAAGTGATGCATGTTAATTTCTGGTTTAGACATGATGAGAATTTCATTCTCTTCATTAAAATTCCCCTGTGCCAATGGGATGTTCCTCTGATTCATGGTCTATACCTTGTAATGCTCCTCTGTGAGATATCATATATGCAGTCTGAAGTCTTTAAGCAATTTTGCTGTCCTCTCCTTCCAAATACACCAGTTATTGCTCTCTTGACACAGAACATGTTCTCCTTCCAGTTAGGTGGTTGCATGTTTATTTAGGAATTTCGGGGCTTCTTTTACATTCCCTATAAAAAGACTGAAGTTATCAAAGATGGCAGCACCATGTTTATTCAAAGTTGGAATGGACAGACACAGTGAAAGGTTTGCAGAGAAACCTGCCAGTGGTAAATAGAAAAATAAAATGCAAAGGCAAAGCTGGATTCATAGTGACTTGGGAGCAGATTTGTGGGGCACAGAGAGTAGAACAAATAATCTGACCTAGTCGTCCTGAAGAAATGCCTGAAGAGGACAGACAGAAGGGCTCTATTGCTGGGTAATCAGATGAGTAGTTAAATTCCTGTTAAAAATATCCCATCTGTGGAAAGCTATGGTGTTTTGCTACTCAAACAACAGCTATAGATGTTTGTGCTATTTTTGCTTAGACAAAGAGTGGAAAATTTGCATTTAAAATGAGTAAAAATAAAGTCCTCATAACATAGCACTGGGTTGTCTCTCCTTAACCTGCTTAATCAGTTTAGGCCATAGCAACTGCTTTCCAAACACAAAAATAAAGCCCTTACTTAACTAGCAATAGAGACAAAGGCATCAAGGATTCAGAAAAAAAAAAAAAGCTACAGAGATTAGTGTTCTCTCCTACCCCGTAAAGAGTATTTTTATTATTTGTCATTTCAAAAAAAAATACGGTAGACAAACATGGAGTACTTTTTTTCCAACGAGGAGCCATTTCGGGAGCACTGCATTTCCTTAGCCATGAAATGCACTTCTCACAATGTGAGCAGAATGACACTGGAACAGTGTGAAACAAGAATCAGAAACAGGTAAAAAGCAGGATCAGAGCCATTCTTCAGTTAAAAGGCAGCATACTGGAAGTACAAGTAAATGACCTACTGACTATTTTTTTGACTTCAACAATCTGAAACCAAGCAGAATTCATCCAAGCAAAATAAGGAGACTGGAAGCCCACTATGGTCAACTCCATGTGGAACCAACCTTTGTTGACACAAAGGTCCTGGATAGCACACCAGTGCAAGAGATGCTCTAAAATCCACCAAGAGAGTTATCGGGTCAACTGAGCAGAGAAGAAGGGTAAATGAGAGTGCCCTAAGAACAGCTCCTAAATGTATGTGAAAGAAGTTTGAGTTTGGGTGCATACTTCCATTGTCTAACCAATTACGAAATATTTTAAAACGGATCACTAGTAGATATAGATGAGTGACCGTTCGTGTGCCCATTTTGAAAGGAGCATGCTCCATAATACCAGCCCTGCTGCTGTGAGGATGGTTTCATGTCCATCCTCACCAGCCTTTCCTAGGGAAAGGAGTTGGCTGAAGAAAGCCCATATATCCTCAGAAGGCACCTAGAGGCTTCCAAAGCAGCATGGAGACATATATATGGACCACAGAGTCACTGGGGAATGACCAGGCAGCTTGTGGAGCAGTGGGATGAGGTGTAATGTGTAATATTGATTAAGTTTGTGTCAGACAGAACTGGTACACATGAACTCTATTTCATTGCTAGGTTTAAAGAAGAGCAATGCCCACCAGACTGGGGGGTCTATGATTGTTCGCATCAGCATATACGATGAGAAACAGTCGCAGCATTCCTTGTAACCTCATTGATTCATGTTGCATAACCATGAACAGGTAACCAGATGCCATAGAAAGCCTTTTTCCCCCGTTTTCTGCCTTGCCAGGAGACTTTGTTCACCCTAGATGAGCATGACCTGGGTGACTTAATACAAAGAATAACCAAATACACCTCTCAGTCCACCATTCTCTTTCACCACTTCCACTGTCACTGTATACTCTGCATTTTTAAAAATATACACACTGTGCTGAAGTTTAAAGTGCCATGTTGAACCTCCCTGTGATGAACTCCATCACTGCTGGGAGAAAGCTGATGACTTTTCAGGCTGAGAAGCTGTGCTGAGAACCTGAGAAGCCAAGCCCAGGAGCCTGGTTATCAGTGTACTGGGCTGTCATCACACAGAGTGGTATCACTGAATGATAGGGCAAGCCTGTGAAAACAGATAGAGTTTCCTTAAAAACTCTACCTAACAAAAATACAAATCAGTGGTAGCAATCACACTGCATTATTCCTCAAGTCACCTATTTAAAATCACTTATTTTTTTCTAACTACCCTAGGGTGCCGCATATGTTTTCAAGTCTAGCCATAGAGTGAGGGGGTTTTTGTGCCAAGTACTACAGACCACACAGAAGAAGCTGCAATTAATGGCATTTCAGTGTTCTGCATTGCTGATCTACTTAACAATCCATTTTCGAGGACATTTTAAAAGTTGTTTAGCTGACTGCCAAAAATGAGGATCATTAAAAATAGATTCGCAGCTGTTCGGGAAAACTGAGATATAATTTTGTCTTCATTATGCCTTATTGCAGATGTTATTGATTTAGTCTCACTGCATTTCGGTGGGCAATATCAATTCACGCTGTCTTTGACTTTGGAAACTGGGAATTCCATTTATTCTTATTTTTAGAGCTCACAGTGTAGAAGGAGGAAAAACAATCATGAAGTAAATTTGGGAGAGAGCCTCTTTGTGTGGCAGCATCATTGTGCAGGTGATTGGAGCTGATAAACTCATCAAATCATCCCAAGACAGTGAGCCTGAGATTGCAGCAGAGTGTGTACAAAACATGCCCTGAACTTAGTACATGAATCTTATATGAGAATAGCGTACAGCCTTAAAACCAATACTACAGATCACAGACAACAAAGAAAAGCGTGAATGTGATCATATGCTATCTTCATGATATTACTGCCTTTTTATTATTATTATTTCATTATATCATTGAAAGTTGGCACTGTTCAGAATAATAATTTACCATGAAATAAATTAAGTAATGTACACCTAAGTGTACATTATCATTGCCAAACACAGAAAGAAGATCATTTTCTTCTGCGAAGAACATGCATTTAGTGAGAGTTTTCACATGCAGCTGCAGAAATTGGGTCTGTGTACATACGGATGAACATATATGTTTGTGTGTATATAAATGTAGGATCAAATGCTGCTCTAGGTGGCATGGGGAAAAGATTCAAGTCACACTTGACCAGCTTCACTAGGAGCAGAAGACTAAGTTCCCTGGTATTTGTTCACTAGTATAGGAAGACTTCAAGTGTTCCTCCAAGAGAAATTGTATAAAAAATTCCTGGAAGTTTAAATAAAATGCATACGTAAAAGTCCAAAGGCCATGAGTAAAAAGAAAAAATAGTAATAATAGCATAACCACTGAATTATGTATTAAATACACCTCTCAGCCACTCATTCTCAACAGGCATTGCAAATATACATGTTTTTGACTGCATAACACTGCATAATGTTACCCGTTTTGATGGAGAACAATCTGCAAACAACCTTCCTTTGTCCAGCAAGTTATTTTAAACAGTTGTGCCTCTTAACACCCTCACTCTGACTTTGGTGAGATCTTCTCACTCAGCCAGGCTTTAATGCTTTGTAGCCATTTTCAATGGTGTGAAAGACAACTATTTCTGCAGCCCTCTTCTTTGTTGTGCTGAAGAGGACCCACACATGACCAGTGTGTGGGTTGGGAAAGCAGCTGTGGCATTGTTAGCCAGCACTCGCTTCCCACATACAGTACAACCCACCACAGACAATTGTCACCCACGGCATTTCTAAGTGGCTCTTTGTCCACTTCCATCACTTAACCCAGCAGACTTCCTAGTCTGCTAGAATTAACACTGTGCACGTTGCTGATTTTCACCTTAGGAGCACTCATCTCAGAACTGGTGTGGGACAGTCTTGCTGCTTTGACTACAGATCGTTCTGCACTGGAGGAAAGGAACAGACATTTTGCAGCAACACCTGGTTTTGGTAATCCCACTACATGTCATTTTTCTCCAGGACTGCTGAGAATGCTTAACATTTTGCAACCTCATAAAGGACTGGGGACTGTAAATCCCCCACTTGTATTGGCAAGCCTTCAGCTATAGTGGGTCTATGTGTGTGAGTAACAGCACACAAATATAAGTAAAGGAATTCACAGATTGTCTCTCAGTGTTTTAAAAGGAACTCAAAGCTCTTTACAGACCACAATATATCTCACACCCACAGAAGACCATCTCTACAAAGGAACTTTTCACATTGAAGCCTCAATGGGAGCATCTCAGAAGAACAGAACTGAATGAACCCTTGCAGCACTGAGTCCTGTGTTACTAAGGAGACTACTACTCCAAACCCCATGCTTTGCTAATTTAATTTCTCATCCAGCAGAGTGAAGTATAAATGCTGAATTTAAAGCATATGAACTTTGAAGAGAAGAAGGACGATTCATGTGCTTAGTTTTATGTGCTTTGCTGCTACGAGATTTGGCCAGCCAGCCTGCATTAGGGATATGTATGACTTCAGGTGATGCAGTGAGCTGCAATAACTCACTTTGGCCAAAACAAAATTGCATTTTTCTTTCCTCACTGTCCCCATTCTTAGCCATGTGCTCCCATCACTTGCCATGCACTGATACCAACACTCAGCAGACCAAAACCTGCATGAGAGACAGGTGGAATGACCCAGTCGGGGAAAGAAGAACAAGCAGGTACAAAATGGACAGAAATGCAGAAAGGCTCCTTCTTGTCCACAGGTGTGAATCTCTCACTGGACTTGGCTGTCCTTTGTGCTGACACCTACATGTGACTGTCACCAATGAGACATGGAGAGAACTGAACATCAGCATCAGGACTTCCACATTTTTTCAACTAAGTATATGAAATCTGAGAAGAAAAAAAAAAAAAAAGAAAAAAAGAAAACATTTTAACAGAAGAAACTCCTGTGTTTCAGCCAAGACATATAAATACACAAGGGAGAAGAGATGTATAGAATTATCCCATGTTTGCAGGGGCATAAATCCTTTTGGGTAGTGCAGCCTGCTTTGCTGTACTTTGGCCAGGAACCTCAGCTGGCTCAAAGAAGTGGACATGTTCCTTGCTTATTGGCTGACACATAAAGGATCAAACTGGAACTTAAAAATATGAGCTCTTACTGTCTTAACTCAAGGCTCTAGGCTGTAACAACATGTCTCTGCTGCAGATCAGTGGTCTACTGAGTTGTGTCCTGTTGGCCCTTGCTATGTGTCACCTTTCTAAGTCTCCACTGACAGTAGTAAAGGGCTGTTCATTGCACTCAGCTCTGGATTTGGTATACAAGTCCATGTGTGTTGGCCATCTAGTCCTATTATTTACTGTTTTCTTGGTTTGAAATCACCATTACTCTAAGCTTGTAAACATCATCAGTGATATTGCAACTTGGGCTGTGGCCATTGTTTTGAGTATTTGTATTTATTTGATGATTGGGTCTTGCCCTATTCACTTATACATGTGAGCCTAAATCCATGTCTCCTGAGAGCACTGTGCAAGCATTTCTTAAGTGCTTCTGTGCACTTTCTGGCATTATTCAGCTGGGCTGCATGGGCTTTCTCTTCAGGGAAATACCTGAGGCTGCTCTGACCCATCTGACTTTGTGTTGAGTTCCTATCTGATCTCTGGAGACTTCACTGCAGTGTTCCCACACTACCAAGCAGAGCTGCCTCCCTGCCTGTTCTGCACTGGTTAACAATCTCTTCCTTCTCCAGACTGCCAGCTTCCTATCGCTTTGTGGATACTCTATCCTCACTTCCCAGTCAAAGCTGAATGCGGTCTGAGTTCTGCTGAGGAGCCCTGTGGTCCACTGTCTGAGCAGAGTCATGACAGCAAGACTTTGCCAAGGGCACTGCAATGTCTTTTTCTCAGTCTTTGCCTGAGTGTCCTTCAGACAACACCATTTCTGCTCAGGAATGGAGTATAAAAATTAGTATGGCTAATAGTACAATGATTAAAAACAACCTTTATTCAGGTTCATGCTCATATCTCATGATGCAGTTGAACTGCTCCTTTTGTGTTCTTCTGCGCACTCTGCACACCCTGCACCACCCTAAATCTGCCTTTCTTTGGGCAATCATACCATACCACTGGATCTTCTTTTGGTCTGCAACCATCAGGTCTTTTTCTGGTGTGGGAAGCATGGACACACCACATAGGAGGTGATCTCTCTGAAGTTTAAACAACTGCAGTGTAGGTGTGTACAGATGAACACAGCCCTTGCAGATGCTTTCACAGCTGGTGGAAAGAAGTCATTTTAAAGCTCATCTAGTTTGTTTGGAGAAGCACTTTAAGATAGAGCAAATAATAACCTGCAGTTCACTGGCTATACTGACTATATCTTAAGGACTGAAAAAGGAGCCCAGAGTCTGGATGTGGAGTTCAGTGAGATGATCCCTACCATGACACCAGCTCTGAAATTGCTTAGCACTTTTAAAAGCAATTTGATTTCTATTCTTCTCCCTCAGCAGATAGGACTCACCTGCTGATGCATTTGCAGGTGATGATAGTTCCACTCTATAAGTACTTCATATTTTACTGCCTCCAGCACCCTGTTGTGTCTAACGTCTAATTTGACTGTCTAGCACCACCTTTGAGACGGGCTTTCAGGCAGGTTGATAGATTGCATCTTTCAATGCCTGAACGATTTGTGAAGTCTCAGTAGAGACAATGGGCAATGTCATTTCCTTTCAGTGCAGTCTAATGTCAGGTGGTGACATGAGTGCAGTCCGCGATGGCTTATTCACCAAGCTGCTTGTTGTCAGAAGGCACACTTCACTGACGGCCAAAGGTGAACTGGCAAAAATGTTCCCATCAAAGAAGCATGGGCAATGGGTCATTCTCAGCCCAGATATTTTGCTTTTCTGTACCCACATCATCTCTGCTTACATATGCTATAGGCTGATGGCTTTTGAGCAGTGATGCTGCTCGATTTCCTTTCCTAGTGTCACCCTTTGCCTCACATTGCTCCACAGAGCAGCAATGTTCTATGATTTATGCCTGGCTTAGGCTATCTTTATGCTTTCAGATGCCCACCTGGGGCCTCTGACTAACCCTGCCGTGTGGCAGCTGCCTTATGGCTTTGCGGTACTCTTCTGCATATGCAGAGCATCTGGACATTTCCAAAGATCGAGGCATTTCCTGAGGGAGCCTCTGTATCTCAGAGGGAGAATGGGGCTCAGCAGAGCTTTACCAGATGCCCTGAGGGGCTGGTCTCGGCTTCCTCTGCTGCGTGTAGCCTGTGCTCAGCCTCACACCCCTCAGCAGCAGACATGGAATGGTATCACGAGCCCATCTTGCCTTTTTCTTAGTTTCCCTTTCTCCTGAGGTGTGAGTTTCATCCATGAAAGCCATCTGATGAGTCCTGCCTGTGCCCAGGACCATCCATGGGTAGAGCAGGACGAGAAAAAAACAGTCGGGGGATTTATTTTGGTGCTGTGCTCTGTAAACTAGGAAGAGCTCCCCCAACAGCTCGCTTGTCACAGCTGCACTGCCCAAGCACCCCTCATGTGCTGGAGGACATAATGGCTTTCCCCTCCGGCTCCCAGCCAGCCCCAGCTCGCCGGAGGTGCTGGCACTGCGCTGCAGCTGCTCGCCACCCAGATGCCACCCGAGTGGCCCCTGAGACCGCGGGGCTCAGCCCTCCCCCGTCTTTGGGCCCATGAAGGTCTCTGTGCTCCTCCTCTCTGGTGGATGTCCGTCCATCTTGCCACTGCCTGAGCGGCTGCGTTTTTGCTTCCAGGAAGGGCTGTGCTGGGGTACGAAATGGTTCTGCGTCTCTCCTCTCACATACACAGCCCTCAGATGAGGCTGGTCTGTCTCCATCGTGCACGTGGTGAGGCTGGCCACCCACCCGGTGTCCCAACAGCAAACCAAGGGCTGGTTTTGCTCCCCAGGCCCCAGCGGCGTCTCCCTTTCTGACTCAACACAGCTCATACTCCTGCCTGCCAGGGGTGGTGCTTCAGGAGCTGTCTCACCACTGGTTTGCTCCTTGCCCTGGGTAGGTCAGCCACCCTCATTGTCAGAAACGAGAATGGACAACTTTACGTCAAAAATACTATGTAGAATGGCAGGTCCCCTTAGCAGAGGTGTCTCTGAGTGGGGCCTTTCTGGTTTCAAAGCTGTGAGGGGGAGTTTTGGCCCAGCACATACCTGTTCCCTCACATTCCCTGCCTGCAGGTGAAGGCAGTCTCTCTCCATGCTTTTGAAACGTTTCTTAAACTGGACATTCAGCATTTCCTCTGTGCAACGGGCCAAAAAACACCTTTGCCCCTTATTCAGAGCATCATTTAGACCTTGGCTGGCATTCTAGGCAGGAGCCCCCACACGCATTGATCTCCCCAAATGTTTCTTCCTCCAGGGCGCGTTTCGGGGTCTGTGGGGGTGTTACTCCCGCATCTCCTGGTATCTGGGCTGCACCCCTGATCTATCGAGGCTGTCCTAGCTTAAGCTACTATGACTGTTCTTCCTCATTTACATACGTATTTACTTTTCTCATTTCCCATAATTAAAGCGACTGCAATCCCGATTAATTCCTGTCATCCACGTCCACGCTGTTTAGTCCGAATGACAGCACTTTCCAAGCTACGCTCAGATCAAACACGAAGCCTCTCGCCGTCTCCTTCTGAAACCCGCAGCCACGACAGCTAAGAAGCTCAAACTGCATCCGGGCTAATTAATAAAAAATTAAAAAGCCGCGGGCGCACTTGGCTGAGCACAACCAGAGCCGGCGGCCCGGGGCTGCCACCTGGTGGCGGTGGCTGCGGAGCGGCGGCGCGGGGACAGCTCCCCCCGGTGGCGGCTCGGCTCGGCACGGATCGGCTCGGCACGGCTCGGCTCGGCTCGGCTCGGCACGGCTCGGCTCGGCACGGCACGGCTCGGCACGGCTCGGCTCGGCTCGGCTCGGCTCGGCTTGGCAGGGCTCGGCACGGATCGGCACGGCACAGCACGGCTTGGCATGGCTTGGGTTGGCATGGCGAGAAGCTTCCCGCACAACAAGCATCCTCCCGCATTCGGCCAAGTGCTTGCAATTATATATACACATATATATACTATATATATATAGTGTATAAATATGTATTTTATACATATATATGTATATGTATTTCCTCTATTTTATGTCTTTCTTTGCGTTTTTCTCCTATAAACCTGCAGCACATTGGCTGGCGAGGAGCACGGGGAGTGCACCTCAACACCTGCAAACCTCAAATCCTTTAGTCCAGGTGACGTGTGCCCAGTGAGGGTCAGGGACAAGGTGATCCTGATATGCCCTGAGAGGTAAGCGCCATCCCCAGGAGCATAAGGGATGCCCGGTGACCAGGCCGACTGCCCCTTTCCCGTGACTCTTCAGTCCGCTAACCTGACCCATCCTGACTTTGCACCAGTGGTGCAACGACCTCACGGAGCCCTGGAGCCGGTCCAGTACTTTTTATTTAGTTACATTCTGATAAAGCATCTGCTTTAAAACACAGGTATTATCTGTAGCCTAAATTCTGTTAGGAAACAGCTTACCTCAAAAGCTGACAAGCAATGACAACCCCTATTACATATGTATTACAACACCGGTGGTAAAATTGACCAGTAAATCAGTGGCAAAAAAGTGACCAGTAAATCATGGGCAAGACCTGACTACTGAGGTACAGAGTAACTGGTTAGGAGTTAGGCTGAAAAAATAAAATTAAAATAAAATAAAATATAAAATAAAATAAAATAAAATAAAATAAAATAAAATAAAATAAAATAAAATAAAATAAAATAAAATAAAATAAAATAAAATAAAGTAAAATAAAATAAAGTAAAATAAAATAAAATAAAATAAAATAAAATAAATAAAATAAAATAAAATAAAATAAAATAAAATAAAATAAAATAAAATAAAATAAAATAAAATAATAAAATAAAATAAAATAAAATAATAAAATAATAAAAAATAGCTAGCTCAAGCCTCGGACCAATTGGTGCTCCAAACCTTTTATTACTTTTGCAAATGTAAACACAGTAATTACATCAGCAAGGGAAGGAAGCTTCATTTAGTTCCCCTCCCCACCAGAGGGCTTCTTGCTTGGGCTGGAATTAATAAATACATCATAAACCTTGCCTTCTTCTTTCCTCCTCTCCCCCCAAATCCCTTGGCCTTTTGAGACAGCATTTTTCAAGTGAGGGCCTCAAAATGCTTTGCAAAGGTGGGCAAGTGAATTATTGCCTCTCTTGCCTGCAGACAAAGCTACAGGTCTAGTGGGGAGCCTCTTTGGAGTTCGGGGGGGGTGTGGAATTTGTTGTCCAGAGTTTCCCATGGGGAAGCAGTGTCTCCATTGTGCCGACAGGGAAACGGAGGCTGGCAAGTGACTTAACTTGGGTCACGACTGCCTCCCGTGGCTGGAAAAGGGGAAAGGCAAGGGAAACGAAACCCAAGAAGCTGTGGGTTTTAGTGGTGGAAAAGCACAGGGACCCTTGGGGCCTTCTTCAAACATAATGGGATTCTGTCTCTTGCCAAATATATCAGTTGAAAATGCTGGCATTTGTGTTTCACTGCAAAGAGACTTGCAGACAGGACTTGATCTCTAAACTATAGCAAAAAACAAGGCAGGGAAAACAAAACCAACCCCAAGTTTACTTGGCAAGAGAAGCATGGACCCAAATCTCAATCACACGGCACAGGGGATGTTGTGAAGACATCCTAAGAGTCTGAGCCCACTCAGCAGGAGTGCAGATGACCGTACCGTAAACACATGGCTGACTCCATGCAGGCAGTTTGACTGGAAGTCCCTGAAGAACATGGGCATAGGGGGAGAAGCAGCCATAGGTCAACAGGGAGCAGCACCAGGTCCAGCCCTTGCCTGTCCAGTACTGAGACCCCACACTAGAACAGTCTTCTGTATGTGCCACTGAAGGCAGAAAAGTCCTCTCTTAGACCACTGTAGCAGACAAGTGGCCCTTCAGATGTCTCACATCACTGTAGTGTCTCACTTGAAGGCCATTGCTGGTGGGACATATGTGGGTCCAGCACAAGGCTCCCTCAGCGAGCCTCAAGGCAGCAGCAGCTCCTGCCAGGGGAGGCAGCCTTGGAAGAACAGAATGAGTTAGGGTATGAAGCTAAACAGGTCGATGTGAAGGGTAAATTGCCTGTTGGCAAAGGGAGAGGCCTGCTGCAAACAGTACTGCAGCACGAGCTGAGCAGCCATCACAGCAGCAGAAGGGTCCCTTTCCCATTTTCTCATCCACCCAGGTTTTTACGTGTCTAAATGGTTTCGGTGCTGTTAGTATGCCTTTCACCAGAGCTGTTTCATCTCAAGAGACGTTGTCGGAGAGACATTTGCAGGCACAGCAGAGCTGGAGAGCTGTCGCCTGTTGGGACAAGCATCAGCCACTCCAGAGGAAGGCAGGACAGCCGCTAGATGAGACAACGCGTCACTGGGGACATCGTAAAAGGCAGCAGAGAGTCTCTTTCGTATAAATTACAGCGTATTTTTTGAAAGTTTGGGCTACTCCAGCTGCTGCAGCTAGGAGGGGCCTTGCCCTCAGTCAGAATCATCTCATGCAATTCGCCGGTCATGGTGGTGGTGCCTCACAAATCCCCATTCTGCTCCCCCTGCCTCCAGCTCACTGATTTGGAAAAGGCTTTAGCAAGCTTGCTTCGTATTATTATTATTATTTTTTTCTTTCTGTGAAATAAAAAGCATCTGCCCACTCATCACAGATTGGATCTTCTTGTAAGTCAGAGACCCGGCAAGTTGCTCACACAAACATTTGCAGGGACACGAAGATGAAAGGAGCTGCATCTGGCCTGCTCCGCAGCCTGTTGTTTAAACAGCAGCACACAATTCATACACTTTAGCTACAAAATAATAATGTGCTTTTAATTTACATGGAATGAACCCAGAAAGCTATAATTAGAAAGAGAGTTTCTGGAAGTGCAACGAGAAAATACTAATACAGTGCAAAAAGTGATCCAAAACCTCCAGTCCCATAGAGCTGTGTTGTCTAAAACGTTGTGCTAGCCAGTTTTTCTCTCTTAATCTAATAGGACCGCATCACTGGAGCAATCCTTTGTGAATGTTTAGCCTCTCTGACCATAAATCTTAGCCATTTGACACCCGAGTTATTAAATTATATTTGCGTTATATCATAACACAATGCTTAGACATATATCATGCCCCCAAGGATAGCATGGATCCAGCAAATGGTCAAACAAAGCTCCTCATTCCAGACCTTCTTTAAAGCTGAGAGAATCGCTCTAACCTGCTGGCAGCACTGGCCTGCATTTGGATCTGTGCTTGATTTCACTTAGAAGCAGACCATATTACACATGCATAATGTCCAGGTTATTAAAATATGGCTACTTTTACAAGGAAAGACAAATCGCCAGCCCTAGCACATAGTCATTTCTTATTACAATCCTTAATTGGGATTTCAGAGAGGTCATACACATTATGTCATAAGTAATAAAATTTTGGGGACTGAACAGAAGTGAGAAAAAATATTCATGGCATTGAATTATTTAAGGTTTGAATTCCACTGCATGGTCTGGAGAGGGTCTTCAGAAGCAATCTCTCCCTCTGTGCGGATGGAGGGATGTCTCGTTCAAACACCATATGGATGCTGTCTAACAGCTCGTATCAGCCAGTGGCATTCTAAGGACCAGCTGTGGTTGCCTAGTAGTTTCTGCCTGCTGATTGACCTTCCCTGGGGTGTAGCACACGCGACAGTCGGAAATCACAAAATTCACCCCAGGTAGGGCAGTGCTCTTTATGATGAGTTACAAAGTCAGCAATTTGCCTCTTGGCATTAGAGAAAAATAAAACCATCACATCTTGCCTCAAAACATGTTATGACTTTTAGGGGTTTGTCCCACTTGGTCTCACACCTTGTGCTTCAATTGTGCTAGGGATGTTTTGGAGCTAAAAGTCTTCATGGTCACGCTGACACTTCCAGATTCGCTTTTGGCTGGGGTGCCAGTATGTGTGTGGCCACAGATGTTTTACAATTGCAGCAGGCACCTCCAGAGAAGCTTCAGCAGAAAGCTCCTGCCAGGTGTCCTGCCCCTATGAGAAACAAATGTAGATGATTCATGACACCCAACAGGGGAGTACCACACCTAGTGGTTCTTGCATTATTTTCTTATTGCTCCAGGTTTTTGCATGCAAATTTCTTGCAAAGTAATTTCTCCAACAACTTCAAAATCTGTACTAATTTTGTAACAGAGCCTTCCCCATTACTATAACGTCTTTCCAGTCATCAATTCTTGGGGCTTATTATGTGAAAATTAGAAATACATTATTACCAGAAAAGCTATTCTCTCAACTGCGCAGTCATTTACAACCTGACATAATCTCTTAAAATCTGAATTGTTTGCAATGAAACAGACCTTTTTTCTTCATGAAGATGTCAGAGAATTTCAATTTCAGCTAATTCTTGCAACCCTAATGAGTTTCCTTCTCTAAGGAACTGGCAATGGTCTTTGTGCTATAATAGTTCCAGGAACAATTGGAAAATACTTAGATAATAACATAAAGTTTTTTAGATCAATATCACTTTTGTAATGTGAAACTTTTGCCAGATCTGAGTGTCTAAGCTGTTTCCTCTTTTTCTCTCTTTCTTTTCCTCTTTTCCTCTTTTCTTTTTTCTTTTTCTTTTTCTTTTTCTTTTTCTTTTTCTTTTTCTTTTTCTTTTTCTTTTTCTTTTTCTTTTTCTTTTTCTTTTTCTTTTTCTTTTTCTTTTTCTTTTTCTTTTTCTTTTTCTCTTTTTCTTTTTCTTTTTCTTTTTCTTTTTCTTTTTCTTTTTCTTTCTTTTTCTTTTTCTTTTTCTTTTTCTTTTTCTTTTTCTTTTTCTTTTTCTTTTTCTTTTTCTTTTTCTTTTTCTTTTTCTTTTTCTTTTTCTTTTTCTTTTTCTTTTTCTTTTTCTTTTTCTTTTTCTTTTTCTTTCTTTTTCTTTTTCTTTTTCTTTTTCTTTTTCTTTTTCTTTTTCTTTTTTTTTCTTTTTTTTTCTTTTCTTTTTCTTTTTCTTTTTCTTTTTCTTTTTCTTTTTCTTTTTCTTTTTCTTTTTCTTTTTCTTTTTCTTTTTCTTTTTCTTTTTCTTTTTCTTTTTCTTTTTCTTTTTCTTTTTCTTTTTCTTTTTCTTTTTCTTTTTCTTTTTCTTTTTCTTTTTCTTTTCCTTTTCCTTTTCCTTTTCCTTTTCCTTTTCCTTTTCCTTTTCCTTTTCCTTTTCCTTTTTCCTTTTTCCTTTTTCCTTTTCCTTTTTCCCTTTCTTTCTCTTTTTCTTTCTTTCTTTCTTTCTTTCTTTCTTTCTTTCTTTCTTTCTTTCTTTCTTTCTTTCTTTCTTTCTTTCTTTCTTTCTTTTTCTTTCCTTTCTTTTTCTTTCTTTTTTCTTTTTCTCTTTCTTTTCTTTTTTTTTTAATTTTTCATTTTTTTATTTTTCTTTTTTTTCTTCTTACTTCTTTCTTCTTTTTTTAAATTTCTTTCTTTTTTCTTTTTCTTCTGTAAATTTATTTATATTTTTATTTTTAATGAGGATTTCCCTGAAAAGTTCTTGTGCACTGAGGAAGCTTTATACAATTGTGCACACCAAGAAATGACATTCAAGAATTTAATGGGCAGAGTCCGTAGTACAACACCTGGAAAATTGTACTGTTGCAGCATTGTAGCAGAAATTTCCAAATAGAAGACCATTCTTTCATGTACTTTGAATATTTTACTTTGTGTGTTATGAAGAGTGCATGCCCAGTAAATCTGATTGCAAGCAACTGTGTCATCAGCCCACTGAAAACAGGTCCATCTGTTCAAATTAATCGGTTAATACACTAAGACCGATTTTATTCATGTAGTTTCAAGCTTGCATTCACAAAACATTCTATTTTGCTGGCAAGTTAGTTGAATGAACTGTATTAACCCCAAAAAGATAAACCTCAACTCAGGCGGCAAGCACATCTGGTCCAAAACTTGTACCTGTCAATGAAAGCAATTCTTGGACTTCAAGGGGCTTCAAAGTTGGTCCAAGGAAGGAGGGCTCACAACTGCTGTCATGAAGCTTACACTGCCTGTCTTGAGACATTTCTAAATTGATTTCTCACTCTCCACATCAGCTCTTAGCCTTTTGTTCTTTACTCTGCAGAAATGTCAAGCTCCTGTTTATTTCAGGATTTCCAGGGATCTGAAGACAGTTCTCTGCAAGATACTGCAGCCTACCTTCTGGAATTTTGACTGTGTGCCATAGATCTCCAGAGCAAAACTGCTCTACCTGCATTTGAAAGTTTAAGGGTTTCCTCTGAATTTCAGAATCACTACAGAACTGCTCTGAAACTAGGACAGATTTCTGACATCTCTACTTTTATGTGAAGCATGGGTAGCTCTCCCAGCCTATACCTCCCATAGCTGCCCTTCTGAACTGAAGAAAAGTAGTTCTGAAGGAAATGTCTGCAGTCTGTCCCAAACTCGTTTGAGATCTATCACTCTTGCACTGGGCAGGATCCTGCCCTTCTTCTACTTGTTGCCCTTTTTTTTTTTTTTTGCTGTTGTTGTTAATGTCTTTGGCAAGATGCCATCTCTCTAACCTGGTTCTAGTAGTCCCCCTTGTATGAACATTTGAGTACTATAAATTAGCCATGGAGCAACCTCAAGCTTGAGTACCATTACTTGCCCCACTGCTAACACATTCGAATTAACAAGTTCCCACTGCTCTTGCAGCCTGAGCTCTGCAATCACCTTGGGCCAGGCAGTGCTGTAATTTTAATGCTGCTTCCTTCTGCAATATTTTACAGCCACTTTATTTTCATTCTTTGTTCACTCTTAAAGCAGGCAAAAGTTTGCTGTTTGCTAACATCACCTTTAAATTGGAGAGCCAAAAAATGCAAATTCCAGTTCAGTGCCTTCTTGAAATTCTAAGTTTCCTGGAATTCCTGAAATTCCACTTTCAACTAAAAAGCAGTAGATGAAAGTAAGAAGCATGTTCTAACTGCATTTAGTTTTCCAGACTGAGGTTTATCCCAGTGCAACGTGTGTCCAAGAGTGCTCACGTCTACATCTATGTGAAGGAGCCTGGGGGCTGTTGGGTTTGTCTCTGTACCAAGAGTCACAAACAGCGAAGGACTGGGGCTCCTGCTCTGCTTCCAGTACAACATGTTCCCTGTCTGCAAGGCTGAGGGGGTGGAGAGGCCTGTCCAGTTTACTGCGCCATCTGCTAGGTTCAGCCAAATCGCTTAATCTTAACCAATTTCAAAGGGAATGAGGTCAAAACTTCAGAGGTGACCTTAACTCTTCATAAAATATTTGCTGTCTCAGATGTTATGAAGAAAAGGTTGTTTCAGAGGAACAAGGATGACTTGCCAGGATTCCTCCTGACACTGAAATGCACTTCCTTCTCCCTCCACAAATACCAGAGAGCTCATCACTCCTCTGTCCCTGCCAGCAACAACGAACCATCCCTTGTGACCTCCCCAGCTTCTTCAGTGCTGCAGCTTCCATGGCACCCCATATGCACACCTCCTGCCCCCTATTTCATCCTGTGAGTTCCCAGGACACGTCTCTGTACCCTCACGCAGCTTCATCTCCTCGGGTCCTTTTCATTGCCAGATGTCCTACAAGCAACTAGGACCCCCTTTACACATCCCACCTAGACCCCTCTGGGATGGGACACACATTCAGGTCCTATTTAGGGCTATGCCTCATCCAGTCTTTCCCTTCTCAGGCCTTTTCCAGAGGGACGTTACAAGTGTCATTAACTATGGCTCCAAGCACTGCCTAGCCAGAGTTGTATCAAGACAGGCCACCTCCTTCTCAATGTCAGATGTGCACTGATACAAAACATTGCTCTGTAATTTACCAGTACAGAAAAGTTGCTTTTTTACACACAATATGCTGAGAAAATCCTCAGCTTTAACAGTTGCCCAGAGCTCTTTGGATTGGACATGCAGTAAAATAGGCAATGCAGAGCATTTTAGAGCTTTTTTTTTTTTTCTCTTTTTTTTATCCCTCCCCTTTGGGCACCAGGAAATTGCACAGAGACATTTAGAGTGTGAGGACAGCAGCTTTTGAGAATGGAGTATGTTCCTAGAAGCATCTTTCTTCCTAGCATCCTCACCTGGATACTGTTTTTCAGCCATGGCTTCTTCCAGGTGTTGATTTCCTCCAGCTGGGAGCCAGGAAAGAGCAGTATATCCATGTGCTGCACATCATGTGAAGAGCAGGACCCAGCCAAACAGGGTTTCATGTAGATGCTGAGACAGAAGAAGACAGCAGCCCATTGAAGACTTTGAAGGGGAAGAAGCATTTGATCACACAGACCTCTGGCCTTCCCTCAGGAAAGGAAGATAGGAAATATTTTTATGTTCATATTCTCTAGGAGGGAGAACAACGCCTAAGAATCAGGTCAGTGAAAGACAATCAGCAGCATAAGTACAGTTGTGCTCCACTTGTGTGGGAACACAACATGTGCTATTTTAGCACCAGATCCTGGCTTGAAACACAGCTGAGGAGGACAAAGGGTATCAGCAGAAAACCTGGGGATGCAGAAAGCTGTTTTTCATTAACCTCTTCACTATTCTACTTAACACAGGCTGGTTCAAACGTGGATGTTGATCTGCCAAGATTCTTTGCCCTTAAAACTTTGCTCCTTCTTTACCAGAAATAGTGGAGGGATATCAGATGCCTGAAATGTCATAGATTTTTTCTATGGTTTACTAATATGAACCTTACTACATTCTGAAGAAATATTGCTCTTTTAGTTAATCCATTTCTATGTCCTAAAATCACTGCTTCATGGTGGTAAGAGGGCTTTAAAAACTCCATCATAAATGATCTTTTCTGATGGAAACCTACATCAGGGTTTTCTTCAGGAGTTGATAGTCCTTTGTGGCCTTTCTCAACTTGCTTAGGGTATTTAAAAGAGAATATGAATGCCATGCAGGCTGCATGAAAGGAACATTGAGGGTGACTCGGCGTTTCAATTTAGAAGAGTGTTTGGGTTCAGATAGTTGGAGACAGATCTGTTGCCATGTTAGGTCTGAGAAGGGTGGTGCCTTATGAGAGGGAACAAAGCTTGTTGCGAGTGAAGAGACATGGTGGAGTCTAACAAAAAGGTCAAAGTTTGCAATGTACTGTGCTTTGGCTGCTTTTTGACCAAAGTCAGCTGCTGAACAGGACTGTTCCAGTTTACATGATTTTTACTTTCTACTGGGACATCTCAGCTCCCACAGGAATGCAGGAGTACAAAAGTGATTTGATTTGCATCAAGCCCTATAAGCCCAAGTCAAAAGACAGTCAAGAGGGCTGCCGCCACCGAGATCCTCTGATGTTCAGTGCAACAGCTGAAAAGACAGAGTACCATTCCCGCAGGGGGACTGGGCTCTTTGCCTGTGGCACACCCCGTCTCTCCCAGACAAGCTCTCATGAATGCCATACAACATCAGCACAAAGCCCATTGACTCCATCCCCTCTGGCACAGAGCCTTGTGCCAGGCCCCCCGCAGTGGCTCTGATTATGCAGAGTGCAGAGGAGTGAGATCACTGTGTTGAATTTTGAGGAATGGCCAGCAGATGGGAACAATCAGATAAAGCCGGTAACCATCACGGAGGAGGGGGAAAAAATGCAATTAAGTTCTCCTGTGAAACGTGGGAGCTAAGAAAGACCTTTCTTTCAGGTGCTGTCCAGCCACTGCTTCAAATCCTCACCTGAAGGAATGAAGTGACTGCTCAGCCCATCTGCGTGAGTGAACTATCACAGCCATCGTGTGAAAGATGGGTTGGGAGAGGCATATCCTTCTACCAACATCAATACAAGAGTGCCTGGGGGCAATCTGGCAAACAGCTACCTCAGATCTGTCCTGGAAAGCCTGTATGTGTGCCTGAAAGGTCAGTGAAGCTCAACAAGACAGAGCAGCACGACTGGGTTTTGTTGAGCAAGCAAAGGAGAAGCAGGAAGAGGTCAGGGATAGCAAAACTTTGTTGTGGAGTTTTGGAGGACAGAAGCAAGGGCAGTGACGTGAAGGGACTCATGAAGAGAAGCAGGAAGCTTCCAGGGCCCTGTCCAGGAAAGCATGGCATAGAAGCATGTTGATGCCAGGGAGAGGGGGAGAGGAAGGGGGCTCTGAAGTCTTGTTCATGGACCCTGGAAAGCCCACGCCCATTGATATTATGAGGTTGTAAAGGGATAAATGAAGTAATGTCATAAATGAGGTAAATGAAGATGTCAGTGCCAGTGCTGTAAACTCTTTGAAACACGGACCATCATTTTGTCTGGTGTTTACATTACCCCTACCCCTGTAAAGGCCTGGCCCATAACTGGGTCCATTCTACAGATGCACTGTTAAATGGCCTGGTTATCATCGATGAGATAATGATAACCACTCATGGCAAAAATTTCAATCCCACTCAAGGTGGAATAAAACAGTGGGACCAGTAACTCCTACTAGCTGCTATGGAATAACGTTAATTTCTAGCCACCATTTCTCTTCTCTTCTCAAATGCAACTTCACTTAAAAGAGGGTGACTTTGATTGCTCCTTGAGGGCTGTTATTCTGTCTGCACCTGATGCCTGAAGAAGTTGGTTCAAGAGCTCATGCATGAGTTCATCCTCAGTAAATGGCAGCATTCCCTACAGCAGAGGTTAGTATCATAATCATCACTTTAGCTGTAACAAAACAAGACAAGTGACTTCAGTGATCAAGCAAAACATGTACCAAGAGTCAAGTTATCCACAAGGGAATATAGCAGTAAGCAATACCTAGTGATCTAAAGAAGCAACTTGCAAAGGAGAAAAAAAGAAAAAGAAAAAAAAAAGAAAAAAAAAGTTGGAATTTGAGATAGTTCCTGCCCAAATAACATATTGGATCTGTGACACTTTGTTCTGGTACTAATTTCCTGGCAGCACTCACCACACACAGTTTCTGTTCCCTGGCAATAACTAACAACACTACCTGTACCTTCGCAGATGGTTTGGTGGTGCATATATCTTTCTAGAAGCACGTAATTTGTTTTCCGGCTGTGATGTATTTGCCAGAGATTTTCAACTGTCAAAACAACCCTGTTCCTCGCTCATGATCTCACTGCCGTGTACCCATTAGGCTCCTGTCCAACCCAGAAAGACTATGGTGACATGCATTGCTGAGCACTGGCCTGTGCTCTCATGATGAAGCGCTAAGTTGAAGTTGGCTTGAGAGAGAAGCAGTCAGCTTGGAAGAAGACCTGGGAGAGGTTAGTGTTAGAAATGTTTATATCAGCGATTTGTGTGAACTGATGCAAAAACGGGCTCGCTGGGTCATGATTCGGCAGCTGGGAGGAGGAGAAGGGTGAAGAACATGGGGGTTTTATTTGTCCCTTTACATACATCCATGAAATAAGTGAGATATTTACTCTGGCTGGGGTCTTTCTCTTGGGAGAGGAAAAGGACAACAGTAAGAAAGCTGTATATTCTTGATCTGGCACATTTGTATTAAAATACATATACTCTTAGGCTTCAGACCTTGTGGAGGGAACAAATCTCAGGGTAGCATTACAGTATGGGAAGATGTGGGACAGCACTCTCACCAGGGCACGTGCGTGCCATTTGGGCATCAAGTCCCATCCTTAGGGCTGTGTGTTCCTGCAGGACAGAGGAGACTGGACGTGTAACCATTTTAGGGAGGTTTTTATTCAAACACCCACCAAAACAGACTGTGCCATTCCATTCACACCATGAGCTTCATCCACACTGTGATTTTTTGCTAAAAGCACTGATCTGGAAAAAAAATCTCTGTTAAACCTGGAACAAATTTCAGAGGAGGCTCCATTTGAATTATTCTCCCAGTTGAAAAGTGTTTTTTGGGAAAGGGGAAGGAAAAGAAAATGTTTTGAAATAGTCGAAGTATCCCATGCCTGTGATTTCTGAAAAATAAATTAATTTTCTGGTTCCGTTTTTTGTTTGGAAAATGTATGCTAGTGAAAAGGAGGTATCTTTTTAAAAATATCAATATTAAAGTTAATGATTTGGAAGTAACTAGACATGGGTTTTGTTAATTCATGTTAACAAAAAAAATACATATCTTTTCTTTCTCTAATCACATTGCAGATATTTTTTCTGGTTTTGATTTTTAGTCCTGATTTAGGAAGGATAGGAAAAAATGTCAAAATGCCTGTGAATATTTTCACAAGGACTGGGGAGAACATTTTCCCACGCCACTCTACAATCAAACCCTACAGATGCCAACAGATTACTGATTAGGCTTTCCTGCCCTTGACTTGGGATCATCGTGTTGCAGAGCACTTGGGGACAGAGCAAAAGGCACCTCTCATCATGCTGTTAATGATGTTTTTCGACGCATACAGAAAACACGTTCCCAAGAAATGCCTTAAGTGAATGACTCCAAAATAAAGAACAAAAGTGTCTTTAGTAACCTCTGTTTTTCAACCCCTGTGACTTATGTCTTCAGATATCATGAAACTGGTTTTAAAACTGCATGAATGGTGATCCTGTTTTTCAAGCTTTTCATTAGACTCATTAATTTTTTTGTGTGCATGAAAGCTGAGCATCTCATGGAGGATAACTACAAGATTTTAAATTGTCAGAACAGGTAGCATCACAAAGGCATGCTTGCAGGGGAGACTAGAGGAGACTGGGTCTCTGCATGAATTTCTGTTTAGCAGTAGACATTGTTTGGTTCATTGTTTGTGAAGTCTAAGCCCCATAAGCAGGCAACCTTTTTAAAGATGGAATGTTAGGATATATTCCAGAAATACCCACAACTAAACAGAAAAATGGCAAAACTTGCAGCAGAGTTGAGACCCCATGTGAGGCAGTGGTTCCAGCTCTTTCCTGCATCCAATCCTGTTTGTTTTGAAAAGTATGATGAACAAGTCTTTGAGATGTCAGTGAAAAATGGGTCACTACAGTGAATCTCAAGCCAATTAGTTGTGCTGGGTTTTATCATGCAAGGGTGGAAGAAAGATTCACTCAGCTCTAATCACACCATAAAAAAAAAAAAAAAAGAAAAAAAGAAAAAAAGGAGAAAAGAGGCAAGCCTGGGACCTTTGCACCTCTGTCTTGTCTCAGCCATTTCATCTTCAGTCGTAAGAGACCAGAGCTGCAAGGACACTAATGGGATCCCTGGTGATTTTAGTGGAGTTCCCTGTATAAACACTAGGTCAGAGCATAGTTCTCTCCTGCATTAAAACTGGCTTATAGCAGTAACAAATAAATCTCACAGGTATTTAACCAGCACCCAAATCTTATTTCTGTTCACAGGACATGACACTAGCCTGTCACTTTCTGCAAGGCAGTCTCAGAGCAAGGTTGTGTAAAGGACGAGATCTTTCTTCCGCTGCCATTACAGACCAGGAGAAGAGATGCTAACAGCCTCCTGTGTACTACGATGGAAGGCAGCTGACACAGAAAGTGTGGAACCAGAGAAAAAAGTGAAGCCACAGATTTTGCAAAGGGAGACACTGTGTGGCAATTTACTGAAGCTTGTTATTATTGGTTTTGAGTTAGAGTCCTTTGTCTCTTCAGTTTTTATGGTGAGAAAAAGAAAGGAACAAAAATGTAGCAATTGCTGTTTAAAAACAGCTACAATTTGCTGTAATGGAGCATGGTCTCTCAACTTCATTTTTAATTAATTTCCAGATCCAGGAAATCCATTCATCACAATTCTGGAATGCTGGAAAACTCACTGAGGAACTACAAAGGGCAGGTAAAGCAAAAGCATTTAAAATAGTTGCAGATGAGCTGATAAGAGGCTCAAAGAAACAGTTAAATTTGTGTGCAGATAACTCAGCCACAGTATCTGGAATGTATAAACATAGCACTTTTTTTTTTTTTTTCTGGTCTTAAAATTTGATCCAAGTCTGGGAGTTAAAAAGTCCCATTTTGTGTAATCAGGTTCTGGTTGAACATGATTGCTGAATTATTTTAAATTGAAGACACATGTCTGGATGTTGAGTTCTGTATATTATTCCAGGATGGTGTCCATTAGGTCTTATCCACAGGGGCTATCTTCATTCCTTATGCATCAGGATTAGCAAATGGTGAATCATGAATATGGAGACAGTGAAAAGAATGTGGTACTAGTTAAAGGGTGATTTTGAAAATTATCTTGCATGCATTATTCAAAACTTTTCAGTCTCTCCTGCATAGAGTCCCTAAGGCTGTTTAAAAGTGTTATTTTAAAACACGGTTGTACAAGGCATTTGCATTCTTTCATTTTGAGTCTTGAGTTTAGCAATGAACCAACATTTGCCTTAACCCCTTGTCAGTCCTAAAGCATTCTCAAGAGTATGAGTTGCTCATCTAATGGTTGTGTTGCCATATGCTGTCCTTCTATAATAGATCTGCCCCTGACCTCTATGTTTTTACATTGCTTCTTTTACTGGCAGATGGACCATTACATAAATTGAAACATATTTTCATGGATACTCCCAGTGGTAAGAGTATTGTCTCATTAGCTCCATGGGGAAAACAGTGTAAACCCAATGCAGAGTAGCTCACCTATCCGTATGGTGGGTGAAAGAGGCATCCTTACAGCATATGTTACAGGCAGCGAGACCTCCTGGATTGCTAGAAGATCAAAGTTCTGAGGCGTGGCAAGGAGACGATGAACAAAGACTTTGTATTTTTCCCATCTGGGCTGTCCAAAGGCTTGTGTAGCTCCCTGTTAGCTCCTAAATAACTGGGCTTGAGGCTCTTTGGGTGCCTTGCAGACATGTACATCGGTCACCTCAAGATGCTCTGCCCAAATATTTTCCCTACACAGAAATCCTGGAGGGAGAACTTCTCAAAGTTTTCTGTCCTCCAGATTTTTTTAAAATAAAATGTCTCAAAAAAAATCAAAACAAAATTGACAAAAAGAAAACTGTCACCGCCATTCACATTTTTCAGTTTTCACATTCGTAACAACCGTAATGGGAATCTTATCCATTCTTTAATCAAAACTATTTGAGAAATCACACCACCCAACTTCTTCACAAGGGAAAACACTTTTGTCAGTATGTGGAAGACTTGATGACAGAGTCAACAGTGATTCTAATATAACATTTCATGAAAATTGAAAGATATCCCAAAAGCCTGCTAAGGGGAAGTGACCACAAAAAAATATGAATACCTATAGTCTTTGCAAAATGTGTTCCTCAGTTTTCAGCCTGGGAAACAACAGAGTTCACTGTGCATGTGGGCTCTCTGATTCCCTCATGATGGCATCTCCATGCGTAGCCTCCCTCCTTCCCTCCCTCCTGCCCTCCTTAGGCAGGGCGAATCTTCTGGGCTTTAAATCTTTCCCAGCCAGGAGGAATTCTGAAAGGACAAAAACAGCTGGGAAACACATCCATGCCTCCTGCAAAGGTATGCGCCTTAAATATTACTGCAAGGCACAACATCATTTTCCAAAAATCTCTCACTCTCTTAAATAACACACAACCTATTGTTCTGAGCTGAGCAAAGGTGGAGTTGGCAGCTGACGTGTCTGAGGTTTTTCGATAAATGGGTGTAATGAAGTAGTCATGGCTAATATGTGTTATAAGCTTAATATGAACCTGAAAATCCCACAGAGGAGACATAATATCTTTAAAAAAATGATACTACAGTAATGATTCTAAATCCTACAGCTTACTATAGTGTTTAACTGTTTTGAGCCATTATCATGATATTATTTTAGGGATTTTCATCGCAGTAGATAGTTACATTAAAATTACATTTAAGTAGATAGTTGCCAGACTTTGCTGATGCCTTACTAAGAAACACACAGCAGACACTTGTGAAAGTACTTCCCCTTGCCACATATAAATGGGTAATTTACAATATGGCTGGAGATGACAGATTTAATTAAATTTCTTTCAAGGAGCTCATTCTGGCAGCTAACCTTGTGCTGGAAAGAGTGTGGCACTCAGCTGTGTATTGCTTAGGACAAGGTTCCAGGAATAGACTTTTTAGTAGTGCATACTTAAAAGCAAGTAAATATCATCTTACCTCTGCAAGCCAAGAAATTGAGGCCCAAAGATGTGATGTGTCTTGGACACCACTAATGACCTTAATCCTCAAAGTCACAGAGCCATGCTGTAAAATATCCCAATCAAATCAAGAAGCAAGTTCTCAAAAGAGTATAAAATATTACTTAAACAAAATAACTTAATTCAATAGGTAAACAGGAAGAAAACAAACTACAGCTTATCACAGTAGGCTCCCACATTAACAATTTTCTTATTGATTGTTGTAGGCAAGTTTTTACATAGGGCTCAAATGTACTGATTGACCGAAAACTGATTAGTTTAGAGGGCCCAGATCTGACAATTTCACTGTCTAGAATTTAAACATGTAACACACAAGTGAAGAGGAACATAAATCAGCAGGTCATGTATCCAAGTTTCATCAACACGACCACGCAGAAAGTCTCTTCATGTCAGCTGGGAATGAGGAGCTGTGTTTTTCAGGGGATGGAGGCTGTCTGGATCCCAACAGGATGGCACCCTTCCTGCCCAAAGACGACTTGTCACCATGCTTCTTGAGCCAAGGTGGACAAGAGAATGAGTATCATATACACAGATGCATTTGTGTGCATGTTTACTTAAGTGTATGTATGCATATATATATATATACATACATGTACAAATATACAGTGTGACTATATATACAAACATACAAATACACAAAACAGCTATGTGATCTAACTGAGCTACACTCTGCAGCTGCTTTATTTGGAAAACCATCCCCACAGATTCATCTGCACTGACATGTTTACAGTGAAATTCTATCTACAGCATAAAAATCTTGAATATTGCCTCTTTGAAGCAAATTTGCCCTTCACCATATTGTGTGGCATGCAATGTTGTAGAATGGAACTAATCCTCTTTCCTTAAAAAAAAAAATAAATAAATAAAAACCCACAAGCCCTAATGATGGGAAGGGGCCTGTTTATTCATCTGATTTTTAACACCATACTTGCATCCATATATCTCAGCAAAGGCAGTAGAAAATCCTCTCAACACCAAGTACATCCCTTTGCCATCTTAGTGTTTTCTAATTTGTATTTATGCTTCCTGTACATTTTCAGTGAGTGTTTTCTCTTTTGTTCCTACAATTTTTAACTTCAGCTAACTCCTGTCTTGCTAAGAAGTGATACAACTTCATACAACTACCAACACATATTTTTTTTTGATCTAGAAGCAAGGTCTCATTAAAAGAATCAGGAGCTGAATGGTGCTGGCTGCATTCAATCTGCCTGGAATCACTGCCTACAATGCAGCTTCTTCTTTCTTGCTTCACTTTCCTTGAAAAATTCCTTAACCAAGATCCTGACCCACTTCTGGTTTCCCAACCATTCCCTCGGTACAAAGAATACCAGAAAAAATGCAGAACTTCAGAAAACTTTTCCCTGCTGCAAACTCCATGCTTTTGTCTATGATGTTTCTTATTCTTGAGCAAGCCAGCCTGTCCTTGATCCTGCTTATCAGATGGGCAGGCAGAAGAAGACTTTTGAAGACAGATAGGCTTTTGTTCTCACTGTAATACCCCTTCATGAGAGGCTGGGGTTGTTCTGATCCCTCAGGACACCTAAGTTCACTGAGAACATGCAGGTGATGTCTGGTAGACAGTGCTGGTTGTGAAACACCACTGCATATACTATTAAATTGTTAGTGCAGTTTCAACTCAGATAGCACTTTCACAACAGACTTCTGGGTGCAGGTGTGGGGCCATTCCTAAATGGAAACTTAAATGCAATCACCCTTTTCTGAAGGGAAAAGATGTCCATTCTTCATCCTTTTTCTCAGCGCAGAGCACTGCTAAGCACATTAAAGCTACCAGGATGCACTACCACTGCAGTGCATTGGTCTTCTTTTCCTCTGGGCCTCAACGTATCCCTCATCACCAGTCAGAAAATGTGGAAAAACAATTACAAGAGACATTGTCAACTTAGTGATCTTATTAAGTACAGTTCCAATAGCATTTGGGACATTTCACTTATCCCTATATAGCTTGAGCTGAAAATGTACAACTGCGCCTTAGATACTGCCTTGTTGTGGTAACTCCCTGAGTGGAAAGTACGAATAAGCTCTGCTTACAGGAAGAAACGTTTTCTAGGATTCCTTTATATACATATATTATATATATATATATATATTTATATGTGCTGTTCAGGAAGACGAGTTTGCTAATTATCTCAGTAAAATCTACTGAATTTTCAAAACCTCATTATCTGTGTAAATTTCTCCTGTTTTATAGATTTATCTGTTTGTGTTCCTGTTCTTTCCATGGGAAATAATGTCAAGTTTCTACACCTTCACAAGTGAGATAGGACGAAAGGAGGATAGGTGAAACAAGCAGAGCAAATTTTTTAAAATGCTTGGCTTGTCCTATTTTTATCTATCATATACAGAACAGGCTTCCTCTGTCAAAAATATTCTTCCCTACCAGCAATGCATCACCAGCTCTTACACACTAGGTAGCAGAGCAGTGTGAGAAGTCACATCCCAAGGTTATTCTGTGCAGCAGAAACCTTTCTTGTCATCTGGCTGTGGTTCTCGGAGTTCTACAGAAGCAGGATAGTGAGAATAAAATGTTTTGAATCCAGTGGCCTGTGCCCTGGCAGGTGACTGCAGGTAGCATTTCTGCCTGTGGTTCTCCTGCCTTAAGTTTAAGAAATATTTCTAGTCCTACATTTTGGGAGTTTTATATGTTGCTTGCACTAATAAAAGCTAGTTCTGGAGAATGAATGTGTGTGTTTTGTCCAAAGGCTAAATTCATTTAATTAGCTTTGGGGAATCCTCCAGAAGTCCAGGCAGAATCTGGCTTTATGCATGCTGAAACCCTTTAAAAGTCTGTAGGAAACCTGAGAATACATTGTTCATTTTTCCTCGCACCTCAGAAGCAGAAGTTCTAATTAGTAAGGTCTGGCTTATAATAAAACTTTTGTCTTTGCAGATACAAGGGGAAAACTCCCTACCTTTAGCTAACTCTAGCTATGCTTGCAAAAAGAAAAAAAAAAAAAGAGAGAAAGAGAGACAGAGAGAGGAAGAAAGAGAGAAAGAGACAGAAAGAGAGACAGAGAGGAAGAGAGAGAGAGAGAAAGAGAGAGAAAAAAGAAAGAAAGAAAGAAAGAAAGAAAGAAGAAAGAAAGAAAGAAAGAAAGAAAGAAAGAAAGAAAGAAAGAAAGAAAGAAAGAAAAGAAAGATGGAAGGAAGGAAGGAAGGAAGGAAGGAAGGAAGGAAGGAAGGAAGGAAGGAAGGAAGGAAGGAAGGAAGGAAGGAAGGAAGGAAAGGAAGAAAAAGAAAGAAAGAGAAAGAAAGAAAGAAAGAAAGAAAGAAAGAAAGAAAGAAAGAAAGAAAGAAAGAAAGAAAGAAAAAAAAAGAAAGAAAGAAAGAAAGAAAGAAAGAAAGAAAGAAAGAAAGAAAGAAAGAAAGAAAGAAAGAAAGAAAGAAAGAAAGAAAGAAAGAAAGAAAGAAGGAAAGAAGGAAAGAAAGAAAGAAAGAAAGAAAGAGAGAGAAATACAAACTACACCAAACAAACATGGGGTAAACAATGAAACCAGCAAAGGGCTGTCTTTTGCCAGTGTAAATTAAGGCGTCCCAAGAGGTGGTCTAAATATGCAAGCAGAAAAACTCCTTTTGCCAGTATAAGCTGTATTTCCACAGGGGGGCTTTGCTGCTTTTGCTGGCAAAGCATTTATAGCGTAAAGCACGGTTGCTGATACTGCCTTGTAAGCACAACTGATAAAAAATAACATGCAATTATCATTCCTTTTGCCTGCCTGCACTGGTCATTTGTGGCCCTCAGTTGGACGCTGGCAAACCACATACACATGGGTCAGGATCTGGAGCAGTGGGACTCGAGGGCACAGCATGGTAAAGAGCAGGAAAATTTGAAAATGAAAATAAAATGGGAAACCAATGGTCATTTTTTCAAAATGCTAACTAGTCAGCCAGGTGCTATTCAACAGGATTTGTGTCATCGAGCCCATTCATAAAAATATTGGTGCTGTAACATGCATCAGTGTAGCTAAAGTAATGCAGACTCATGGGTGATGTGGTTACTCCTCTTTGAAAAAACTGCAAATATTTTCAGATGAGGGGAAAATTTGCTTTGACTAACCTGGGAAAATTGACATAAGAATACTATTTGATTAACCATAAAGCGATTAATTTCACGTTACCAAAATACTGAGTTCGGAAGTCTAATCCTGCTTCTCCCTTGTGTAGCCATATACTTAGCTATCCCATGTGTCTGTATCCTTAGCTATACCTAGCTAAAGATGTCGAGGGCTGTTCTGATTCCAGAGCCACTGCCCCGCAGAGGTCTAACAAACACATCTAAAACAGCACGAGTGAGGTCTAATTCTACGAAGCAGAATGCTCTCATCTCTGTATAGCCTGCACTACTTTAAAAATCTTAAAAAGAAAAAAAAAAATCCTTGATCCTCTAACTTTTTGAGAGAATCTTGCTTAGACTGTGCAAAAAGAACCAATTGAATATAAGGAGGACAAAATGCAGACTTGAGCCCAGGTCCAGACCAACATATATCAGTGATTTCACATGGTGTCATTGCAAAGAGCTCCTGTGAAAGTTGTGGTATTAATAGAGTTGAAATGGCACTTAACACTTGAAGGGATGGTTCCTCTGGACTGAATAGGAGTCAGGATAGCACATTCTTCTTACTGGGGGCAGGTGAGGGGGGGCAGGATGTCACCAAATGGCAATGCGCACGAGCAAATACTTAGCAGCCTGATGGAAAAAATACCAGCTAAAGCTAAAGCAAGTATTTTGTCTTGAACATTCAAAAAAGACAAAACAAACTAAAAGTATTCTCACTCCCACTGAGCTCAGTTAGGTTGGGCTGGTGAGTCAAGCCAGGACAGAATCCAGCCCAGAGCAACACTGAGGAAGAAGAGAACATCACAAAAGCACAGAAACAAAGATGCAGGCACCTCATATACCAGAACAGGAAAAGGAGGCGGCGGCATCATGCACGTTTCTTTGTTGGCATAACAAGCAAAGAGAGGTGAGTGGTGTCTGCATCAGGTGATAATATTCAGTTGCAACCGATATATTTACCATATTTCAGTTTCCATGCAGGAAATGATTAATTGTGATGATGCCTAGCAATTATATACTATGTTGCCTCTTCAGAGCCTTACACATACGATAAGCAGGTGTGAGCAATTTGCCATTGTAATGGGTGTCTGTAGCTAGAGCCATTCTTCTTTACTGTTTGAGCTGAAATCGGTTGCCTGCATACATTAAACAGTGCAGTGTTAATCCCATCTCCCTTTTTAACTCAGGTTTGGTTGATGATCTGTGAGAACCATCTGTATATTTGAGATTCAGAGTGTGAAATCCAGGCATTGTGGATCATGGGTTGGTGGTCAAGGATGTCGTCCGTATTTTGTGTAGCCAGAGGAGTCCCCATAGGTTCCCTGTAAATGCCAGTGCCCCTGCTCTGCATCTGGTGCCTTTGAGCTCTGCCTCTTGCTACCCGAAGTAGCAAGCACCACAGCACACACATGCCAGGCTTCTTGCACCTCCTGTTTGGAGAAACTGCAGAGAGCAAAACTCAACACAACAAAACTAGCAGGCACCACAGTCCCAGATTTTGCTCTGCCCCCTCCTCCCCTTCCCCAATCACCTGTGTGCCCCCACAATGTCCATAAGGGAAGAGCTCTCCTTGCCACATCACCTGATGCCCAGCAGCATTGTGTTGATGGACTGGGGGGTCCCAATGGGGCCTCAGGCGAAGCCAACCACAAAAGGTGCAGAAGGAGACTTGTGCCACTGCCTTGTCAAAGGAGAGTGCTTTGGGAATCATCAACCCACAGCTGAAAAGAGTCTCAAGGAGAAGATGACTATTTTTATAAAAGACACAGAACAATAATACCTTCGTGCAGAAGCTGATGTTCAGAAAAAGTCTGAAATGCAGATGTAGATTTTGCTTTGCATCTGGCTGCCCACACTTCTGCTCACTGGGTTGCAAGATGCAAGAGATGGTTTCTGAGGTATAGCTACAAATTTTGTCTTCACAGTAGCAAAATTTGTCCCCAGAGACTGGAAGACCAAGCCACAGATGCACATAAAATACCCATCCTACCTCCAAAAACTATCATGGCACAAGAGAATTAAACCAAGGAGGGAAAGAAAAATCAAGCAAGTTGCTATTGCTTCTGAATTTAAAATATAGGAAATGTTGTCGTAAGCACAGGGTTTATATGCCAGCACTGAGGGCAGGTGTTTTACATGTCTCCAGCTTACCACCCATTACCTGCAGACTGTGGCCCTGACAAATTATAGGCAACATAAGCAGAGAATAAATACGAAAGGTATTTCAATCCAGTGCGATTAAAAGCCCTGCTACCATGTAACCTCACTTCCAAGGAGATAAGCAGTATCTCCAAAGGCCACATAAGGTGCCAAAACAGTCTAATACATTGAGGCAGCCCAGGGGGTTGAAACACCCCCTGCGTTTCCCCCCTTCACTAAGTGCCATTTCTGTGCAGTTTCGCTTGCACGAATGCATTCTATCAGGAAAAAAGACTCCATGAGAAAACTTCCACTTTCTTATGTATGTTGGTGTATAGAACAACACCATGCCCGTGGTTTACACCTGCATTTACCATTAGTCGCTGCCTTAATAATAAATTATTGAAGACATATTCCCTTTAATGTTTACCTAAAGAGGGAACAGCTAGGAAAAGCTGCATACACTGAATTCAAGAAGGGGATATTTCTTTCCTACTATAAACAGAAATGATTATAAAACCAGAATGCAAACTGAGCTCCTTGCCCTTCAGTTTTGTATGAGGTTACATTTCTTTGCAAGACTCTAATTTCTTCAGTTTTTTACTGCATTCCAACCCAGGGAGATATAAACCAAAGCAAACAAAGTACCCCCCAAAGGATTCTCTCCCCCTAAAGCGGGGCTTCTATTTTTAATTCTCTACAGCTTTTAAAACATTTGAATGGGAAGCTTCCATCAGTCTTTGGTGGAAAAGAATTCCTGCTGGTCTCTCAGGACATCCACTCCAGATAATCTCAGCTGGCAACTCAATATAAGACCGATATCTCTTCTCAGAGGGGTTCCTTGCATTGCGTTTCAGCTCATTCTGCCTTTGCAAAATAACTCTTTAAACAGCCATATTTCCTCCCTCAAAGCTGAATCAAAAAAAAAAGAAGAAGTAAAAAAAAAAAAAATTGACCTTGCTCGTTGGCAGTGAGTCTTTCACACTCTGTTGGTGCCTTTCTCCAAAGCTGGCTCTCAACAAAACATAGCTCTGACTTTGCTCTGGCTGACAGCAGAAATGCACACAGGCATTGCTGCAAGGTCTTTCTGTTGTGTTCCTCCATCACACCTCCAGGAGCCTTTGTTCACAGTATCACCAGAAGTCTGGACCCTTCTCCAGGGTGACAGTGATGGGACAGAGTGGGAAGCAGGAGAGATCTTACAGCCATCACAAATATGATACGGAAAAAAAATGCAAGAATCTGAAAAAAATACTCTATATTTCCAACATGTAAGTAATAGAGTGGGAAAGGGTAGAAAACATACAAACATTGTGCCTGAAGAATTTAAAGGAGGGCTCCTTTAAAAGGCTTAAAGTCTAGCAATCTATCTGTCCTTCCAAGAATCTCAAGGCAGGAGCTATCTCCCCATGCTCCCCAAGGAAGGAACCAATTGCTTATCATGAGTGAAAATGTGACTGAAATGTGATAGCGAAAAACAAAGCAATCTCTAATAAGTTAGAGATTCTTTCTCAAACCTATCGAGCACAGTCTGCTTGGAGTCTGTTTTAATCTGTTGCCATAAATAAATCCATTGAGGGAATTTTCCATGAGCTTATCAGACAGCAAAATTCTGCAAGTCACATCCTTGCACGCTGCGTGATGCCTCTGGCAGATTCAACCTGGTTAATATTTATGCTGCAATCACCAGTGACTTTTGAAGCCTTAAAGCCAATATCTCCTCCAAAAAAAAAAAAAAAAGCCCCAGAGCTCCTGCAGATGGGCTATCATCATAAATTCACCCCAAAGTGGAAACTCAAATAACAGATGTGTGTTTATAAACACAGAAAATAAAGTAAATGACTAGATACAATTTCCAGGGGCTTAGAGCTGCAAGGTATCCTTACACACAAAAGCCCGTATTCACACTTGCCTGCACCAAGAGAGCTTTCGCGCTTACCTGGGAATTTGGATTACGATCACTATTATCAAGGGGCAAATTTTTGACTGGTGAAAATAAATCATAATGTGCTTTCGCTCTATGGGATGATCTCTGAGTGATTAACGCCACCATTTACCTCCCCGTAGCAACTGTTTTTTTCCTGTTCCTGGATGAAGAGAACGCAGAGGCATATGGGAAGGTTGTGTAGGACGTGGCCGCCATTGACAAAATCTTAACTTTTTAGAGGCCACCTATCTACCTTGAAATATGCTCCGTGCCAAAAGGCAGATAAGGGGTTAAGAGATCTCCCCCATCTTATCTCTCACACACTCTTATCTGCCCAGCAGTCCATAATAAATCAGAGGACCTCTTCTTCTCTCTGGCTCACTCCAAATTCCTTGCTTCCGCATGATTTGGGAAAGTTTTCCTGACCTTTCATGACTTCTGTGATATTGCACAGAGCATGGGGTTGGAAGAAGTGCATGAGGGAAATCTGGCAGGTATGAAATACGCCTGCAACTGGGTGAAGACTTCAGCAAAGCATCACTCTGAGGATCTCCTCTAGGATTTGCGATCTGCTGCTCTTTCTGCCTTCAGGAGAACTTACCTAGGGCAGCAGTCCATGGGGTAGGCCCAGCATGGATCCACTGCAGAAGGGGCAGGGGTAGCAGGAGAAGACCTCAGGGCCTGGACACTGCTTCGTGCACTCCCAAAGCCAATTTGACCTTTTCATGATTATCAAGAAGCATGGAGGAGCTGTGGAAAAGGTATCAGACACATTGGTCAGCTATGCAGTAACATATGCAATGTGTCACATCACAATTAGCCCTTGATGTAGAGGAGTGAGAAGTTTCATGAAAAAAGATAACAGTATTACTCAAATTTCCCAGTGTTTCCACTCTATTTAAGAATCTTCCTTCTTCCTGCTCCATCTTTATCTCCCATTCTCTTCCCCAAGTCCACCCCCTGAGGGCTGAGCCACCACCCCAAATCAGGCCACTACTCAACATCCTGATCCCTCTCCTCTCCTATGGAGACCCATATGACAAGTTTGCCTGCAGTAGCAAGGGATTAGGGACACCTAACCAAAAAATCCCTCCAGGTTTCTATTCTTGTAGTGGTTCAGCTTTTCCTCTGCACATCCAGGAAAGGCTCAGTATTAATTCTCTCTTTCCAGGTCCCACCTTCAGCCACTGACCTCTCTTGCAGCTCTTCTCTGTACACCCCAATACGTGATGTGCCGCCTGTTGCTCAAAAGGTTCTGTCACACAAAGCAACAGTTGTTCCCTGAACTGATATACTGCACTGGATCGTTTTGTTTTGTCCTAGTGATTACCCAGAATAGAAAGTTTGAGATTGAGAGAGACCAGGCAGGTTTTCAGTGTTAAATATGAGGTTGTGCTTTTTTTGTTTGTTTGTTTTTTCTGCAGAGGTGGGGCTGTGGTATCCAAGGATGCAGCCCTAGCCTAGGAGATGGGATTTTCTGACAGTGATTGCCTAAATGCAGTCCTGCTGCTGCTTCTTGCTCCCTCCCTTGCCTGCACAAGATTTTTTCCATTGGAAGAAATTCAACAATACATGTAATTTTTTTGTTCTGTATTCTGCCTTAAATAGTCATTTTCACGGCAGAAATCAGAAGAATATGAACATATACTAGCAACTGCCACGTTGCAATAATACCATTTTTGCTTACCTAAATGGTTATACTGTCCCAAGTGTTTGCGTTATTGTGCATTCACTATACACTCAATGAATGTGCACGTTTGCCTTTGTGGTATAGTAATGGCTAAGTACAATATAGGCATATGCGTTAAAAATAGTGAGACGAGTTATTTGGTGGTGTAACTCCTTCACTCAGGCTACCACAGCACTGACTCTGGCCCCACATCTCTGTTTCATATATATTTAATAAAAAAAAAAAAAAACTTTATGGTTTTCAAGGCAGATGTCTTTCACCTCAACAAATGCAGCATGAGAGCTTATAACATAGAAGGAAGAGATATCTGCCACTACCTAAATGATTTAAAAAAAAAAAAAAACATAAAGGGAAAAAGAAAACCAACCGTATACCTACATATGGTATTTAATACATACCTCTAATGGAATGAGCTTCATAATTTATTCTGGGGTTTACCTTTTCATGAACTCTGTCTTGTTCCTGTTCATGAAAGATTTTCTGGTGCTTCGAAGATATTAAAAGCACATCATCTCTGTCTCCCTCCTCTTGTTTCTGTGTTTTCACATATTGATATATTTTGCTGGTGCACATGGCACAGTAACAGCAATAATGCTCTTTGCTTCTGCTCTGCTTTTTGTCTCAGGATCTCACGCCAAGAGTTATAAGGCAAAGAGCCTAAAGTTAGGTTTTTATACTCACACTGTGGCCCTTAAATTGTGTCCTGAATTTCAGAGGTGCTGACTTCAAACGGAATTGGTGGTTTGCAGTACCACTGCTCAGGTGACTTAACACCCTGGGAAAGGTTTCACACACTCATGTCTCAACATGATCCACGAAGACCTCATGGCTGTGGCTGCTTCTGTAGGATCCATCAAAGGTGGTTTGCAGGGGTGCGCCCATGTGAGATGTGGCATTTGTGATTCTGGAAAAAATGGGGAGCTCCACAAATCAAAGCAGATCCATGACAATACGCATAGATAGTTTGCCACTTTGGAAATGTCACACATCAGAGCTGGGATTTCCAGGGTCTTCCAAAATACCTGTCTCCTGCTCAAGGATAGCTTTCCCAGCAAAAGCTTTTCTGCAAAGCAGCTTATGGAGGTCTTCTGCTGACCTGCTTGAAATGAGTTGCCCTCATCCCTGCCTCTTTTTGATCACATAAATCCTACAGCTCTTATTAACTTCCCATCGATAAAACCAAGGGTGAGCAAAACATTTCCCCAGCAGTGTTTTTGGCTGCCCTGCTGTTGTGCCCCATGTAGGGGATGCCCCACAGAGTGGGTACGGGAGCGGCACGGGAAGTAGGGGCACACACTCATGCCAGAAAGGGATGGTTGTCTGCAACCTGCTGGGGTTTATTTTTGTTTTCCTAACAGAAACAGCTCTGTTGGTATAAAACATGTGCTAAAACAGGCACGAATCTTCTAAAAAAATCCCAGCTCACGTAGCCCCTATTTTATTCAGCCATCCATCTCGTGTTACAGTTAATGGGAATAACATGTGATTTTCAAAAGACAAACTTTTGCCCGACTTTTCTGTGTATATATTTCCCTCAAATTTATACATTTTTATGACATTCTTTTGCTTTATTATTGCTAAATGATTTCTATCATTTAATGGTAATTTGTCCTGTTTACTCAAAGCGCTCGGCAAAGGAAAATGGAAAAATGCATACACCAAAAGTAAACCCCAGTTGCTTATCTCATTGCACAAATATTGTTTGTCTTTTTTTGTTTGCTTGTTTGTTTTTTCTTTTTTAGAGAAGTATGTTTCTGATAGAGTCAATTATTCTGCCAACGTTCTCTCCCAAATTTGCTGTTTCCCTTTTCATCTCACTTTTTCCCTGCTCTATGCTCTGTGTATTTTATTGAGAAAACAAACATACTTGCATAGCCTTTGCAGTCCAAAGACTGGATAGGACGCATTCGAATGTGCAAACTTCGGAGCGTGTGTAGTTTATTTTTTGTGTAATTGATTTTGTAGTAGATAGAAGCCATGGTATAAACTAACAGGATAATGTTTTTGATCAGTTTCCAATGCTTAATTACAAGTCTGCTATAACTAATTTCCTACATGCACTCACAGCTGCTATTCTTTTGTCATTGGCTTATTTTTCTTTGAAAATCTGAAAGGCATCGAGCTTTTCTCTGAGAGTCATTTGCTCTGATTGACTCCTGCAGACACCTCATTGCTGCAGTCGTTTTGCAAAGTTGTATAGCTGTTTGGTACCTTGCATTCAAATAATATTTTTTTCTTTTTAATTAATAAAAAAAATGTTGTTCCAAAAAAATATGGACTATTTGGCTCATTAGACCATCAGACCAGTCAGCTTTGCAATACAAAAAGCCTTGTGGGAAAAAAAGCCAGCAGAATTTACAGGATTGTCTGCACTGCTCATTTATTAAAGCTGCATGTTTTGAAAGAAAGCACTAGATGATGATGGGATACTTTTTCTTTTCACAAAGATAAATGGGACATCACCTTTAATAGTGTATTTTATAGGAAATTCTACCTAGTGAAACAGTACAAAATCTCCATGTTAATGGTTAATGTACACATGTCAATTTATCCTTTTATTTTATTTATTTATTTATTTTTGGTAGTTTTGTAGGTTACAAGGAATAAAGGGTGGTGCTATCATAACAACATGCTGAGAAGGGCCTAGGTTGGAAGCAGAAGCTGGGTGCAAATCTGACAATCCCAACTACCCCTGAAACCAACAGACCCCCAGCTCTATGAGAGAGATGGAGATGAAATCAAGGTCCAGCATGTGCCTTTGGGCCCCTTTCCAATGGCATAGCTGTGCAAAACTCAACCTGCTCACACAGTGTGGCTTATTGATTAAGGGTCAGACTGGGTAAACGTCATACGACAGTAGGGCTGGTAAGAATGTCACCCACAGTTGTTTCCCCCAAAACTTGTTCTTAACATCATTCTGTTCTCTGTCTCAGCATATGGTGCCCCATCCCTTATTTATTCCAATGAAACCTAATTTGGGTTTGTTTTCTGGATCTGGATATTCAACTCTCATTAGTGTCAACCACTCCTTAGTAAATCTTCGGGCACCTGAAATAATACAGTCAAAGGAGAATTAAGGTTGCTTGATGTGTTTAAGAGCCACCAGTCCTTACTTTCAAAGAGGCAGCTAAGCCAGAGATGGGAGAGTAACATATATCTCTAGCTCCTAATGTTAATGAAGACAACATTTTATATCAATGATTACAAGCAAATGCAAATGTATGTAGATTGTTTACTTGGACAAGAGATTTCATACATCCATCTCTGCATTCCTCCTCCTCCCCCTCTCTTTTCACCCAGGAAGAGATACTATTGTTATTCTAGTCATCTTTCTCTTGATTTTATTATCTAACAGAGCCATAAAAATGACAAGAAAATGGATTTTTCAGACAACAGTCTCCTGTTCCTGGTGTAATTTCATGTTGAGCTACAGATACTGACAACATCAGACAGTTTATACATCTCTCCTTTAATTGTATACTGCAGTCCCATTTTCAGAGAGGTGCTCACCACTACATAATTAAGAAAGTGTTTAAAGCATCTGAGTACTGTTAGATGCTGGATCGAGAAAGGATTGTGTGTGAGTCTGCTGCTGGTGAGGCTGTTTTTGGGCCAGCCTGTTCCTTGCTGGATGTGTAAGGGGTGATTGCGCAGTTCTCAGAGGAGGCTGAAGAGTCAAAAAGAGGTTTGAAGGGGTCGTGAAGGTCAGTCCCCATCACAAAGCTACCAGGCACCGTACCTACATGAGGTATTTGCATCCTGGAGGGGCCCAACATGGGCCTTACACATTACATCTTACACATTTGGACTGAGGTAGGGGATTTCAGCAGGGACGTTGCTCCACAGCTCCTCACGCTAAGTCTGAGCTGGCTGAAATGAGACAAAAGCTAAGAGCATTGCAGGGTGTGCAAAAGCGTGCAGGGTGTGTCCACCTCGTTGCCACAGGCATGGTTGGAAACTCAGAGGGAAACAGATAAATTGCCTTCATTGTCTCAGGGCTCAAACTATTTTGCTTTTTAACAGGACAAACAGGACATCTCCTTCCACCAAACAAACAAATAACAAACTTCAGTACGTAACTCTGTCCCTCCACATTGCAACAACAAAGCAAGCACCCAGCCTTACTGCCCATTCTGTGCAATAGGATTGTGATATTTCACAAGGGGGTTTGAATACCTCACACCTCGTGGTTTTCTCTCCCTGGGGGAGCTTTGCAAATCCCAATCAAACAGCTCGCAGCAAGCACGGATGCACAGATCTCCCTGGTGGCCTGCTGATAGGCTGCCAGAGGAAGGACGAGGTCTGGGCTGTGGAGGTGGCCAAGGACCTTTGTGGGGTGGCTGGGTGCTGCAGGACACAGCGTTTGCTGGCAGAGGAGGGCAAAAGGAGGAGGAGAGAGGTTCAGCACAAAGGATAACTGAGAAGCATCTCTCCCCTGGGGAAAATGTTTCTGAAATAATAGATATTTTGATTGATTTGGAATAATATTTAACAGATGTGGACAGAATATCCTCCATTAAAATAAGATACTCTTATAATTGAAACAATATTCCTTGTACCACTATCTGCAAACTCAAAAAGCTTATTTTAGCTTAGGGACAAAATAAGCTTAAGCAATGGGAAGCATAGCCATTTCCCCACTTGTTTTTTTTTTCAACAGCTACCTCTCATATCTCAGAATTGTTTGTTTTATTAAGAAACCCTGCAGTCTGAAGCCGATTTATAGCAAGCCCAAAGCTGTGTGTTGCAGTCGCTTTCATAAGGGCTATTTATTTTTTTAGCAGCTCACAATAAAAAAAAAAAAAAGTGCCAGTCTGTTCCATATGCAAAGCAAAGGATTAACCAGAAGAGGAACACTAATAAATTTCTTTCCTTCAGGAAAGAGCCAGCAGAGCTGGGGCTTCGATTTGATTTAACCTAACACCGTCGCTCATCGCTTCAAAATGCCCTGCACCCCCACCGGCTGGTATCACAAGGAGCATCGTTTGCAGGGAAAATCACGTGCAGAATCCTATCTGCAACCAGCATGCATAATTACTCCACGTTTTCTCCAGAAGGGATTATCCCGTGGCAATAATTATGCCAAAAATATGCCCCAAAGAATAATATTTCAGACAAGTGCCGCCATCCAACAAATCCACTGTATAATTATGTTATTTTTCCCCTCTGAAAGCTCTCACTCATCTCTGCATCGTGCCCGCATAAGCCCTCCTCCAAGGGGAGCACCAGCTTGCTGCCGACGATGGCACATACATCAAAGCGCGGGTGGCGAAGCTGCCCTGCCCGGGCTCCTGATGCGGAGCCATGCTCGGACTTCGCCCCAAGCAAAAGATGCCACCTCTAATATAGGGAACTGTCACAAATTTGTTTTTTGTCATAAATGAAGCATGGGGCTGCGGTTTAATTTTCCTCACTGCCCTCTGTCAGGTAATAACCGTAAATATTGTCCTGAATCATTAAGTCACAACCTGAAATGTGATCCTGCCCAGTTCCCAATCAGACAGCCATCTGGAAGATGAAAGAAGTCTATTTTCGTTGCAGAATGATCCAGACTCTAATTTGTAGTAACAGTCTTAACAGGCTGTTTCGGAGACATTAACCAGAGACTGGTGGCGGTTACTCAAGGAGGGGGCACTACGTGCTGCCTACAGCACGCGTTGTGGGCAAAATACCCCATCGCTGCTTTGAGTTTCTGTGGCTTTTCATTTGAGGGCCATGTCTCTAAATGGGCACTGGTTATGTACCCAGGGTGGCTGGAAATATATTACGTCGTAAAAAATGCCAACACGTCTGTGGGAGACAGAAAATGGCATTTCCACAGAGCTAGCAGTGGAACCGCAGGTCGTATAAATGCCTCCTATCTTAGGGTTAATTCCATGCTGAAAGCAAATATTTTATATATATATATAAATATATTTATACATACATATAGCTTTTTATTTTCTGGCTACTGAAAAAAGTGTTTCCACCATCAAAGTGCTCTTTTACTGCAACAGCAAAATACCTTTTACTCTGTTAAAAGCTCAGAAGAAAACCAACTAAGCGATTACGTGGCTGAGCAAGAGCACTGTCAGTCGAGAGCATTTCACTGGGACCACTGCCCCCTCCTGATCCATACTGCCTTTCCCTGGGGAGGGACATCAAAGCCCAGCTGGGCTGCAGTGGTGCAAGAAGAGCCAAGTAGACAAAGAGGGAAGCTCTCACATGGCCCCTGCCTGCCAGGATGCAGGGGTGTGGTGTTTTAATTCTCTCCCATTGTCCCCCATTGCCCCTCAACAAACCCCACAGAGACTTGTTCTGCCCATTTGTAGATTTAGGAGCACGGCCTCTCCATCAGCACATGTATGCCAGCCTGTGACTTGCACGGGTAGGCTTAAAATTAAGCCCAAATTAGGTGACTTCAGTACGCCATATGAAAAAGCTACAGGCTTAATTCTGAAAGACAGGTAACTTTGTCATAACTCTCCTTCCATTCACTTCAGAAGAGGGATGTAGAGATGTCTCTCTCATTCTTAAACGGTGATGAAAGCACAGTGTTCAGCCTGTCCTCGTTCTCGCTCCCTCGCTCCTGCAGACCTGCCAATTAAAGATAGATGCAGAGGCACAGAAACGCAAGTGCATCTGACAGCAGACATCTCTCAAGCAGAAGTTCAGAGGGGTGATTGTTTGGCTGAGTCTCCTATTTTCCTTGATGTTTTATCATCCTGGGTTATGTTTCCTTTAAGGCTTACAGAAAGCATTTGCTATAACAGATGTGTGTGTGTGAATGAGCTTAGCCCAGAGGTTTGGAAATGACCACACAGGGGTCTCTTACAGGTAGAGATAACTGAATTAGCATCTTTCTGAATAAGCCCTTCTGTTTTTCTAAAACACTGCAAGTTAGAAGTGGTGTGGAGAGAAGATAAGGAGAAAAATAAATGCTGTTTCTCTGCATCTCTGCACTGCAGATGTACAACATAGCAGGACTGTTTACCAGCAGGTAGGATTGAAGTGTGTCTTGCACAGGCAGGAGAAAAGGGAAAGAAAAATAAGGATTTTGTTTCCTGAATGTTGCTGCTGAGGAAGAACTATACCCTGCCATATAGCCTGCATCCTGAGTAACAGCTTTAGCTTCAGCCTGGTGCGAACACCCTTTGCTCTGGCTTGGGTTATTCTTTGAATGTTGTGTTCCCTGGGACACACCAGAGCACACCACCTTAAGTATGCATGGGTGTCCTGCACATTTCCTACCAGATGCTGAATTACTGGTGTTCTCATCTAAGCTCCCCAATGGGAGGACACAAAGAACCCTCTGGGTGTGTTTGCCCCACACCTCACCACATGGGGCTCACCACATCTACTATTTCCATCCCAGCAGGGCATTAGCTAGGATCAGCAGTCTCTGGTGCTCAAGGCTGCATGTGTCAAATGGAAATCTCCATTCTGGAGCTGATACATGAATAGACAAAACAGTCACACAGCAGGAGAGAGGAAATTCCCTACCAAGTTCCCACTTCCCAGACCAGAAACTGATGGAGGAGTGACACCCTGGATGCCCAGGCACCAGGAGAATTGTCCATCCTGACCTCCACAGTGTTCATGTTCAGCCATGGAAGTGAAGAGGTCTGTGGAAGAGTCATACTTGGACCCATATTTCTATGACCAAAAGACTGTTTTCCCTTCCCTATTGAAAAGTAAATATGTCTCCGCAGCAGTCACCAAAAAACAGCAGGACCACAAAACACTGAAAGCTTTGCCCGGTATTGCATTTCCAGAAATAAGTAAAGGAAGCTTTTTTTTTTTTTCCATTATTTTTAAATGTGAAAGCCTGTGTGCTATACTATTACAGTGCAATGGACCGCAAATTAAATTGTATCATACCGTGTCCGGTAAAAAATGTCCATCACAGCCCTTTGAAATTGTTGGTGAGTTTTTATTTAGCTTTTTTTTTTTAAGTCACATAATTTGGACAAAGCACAGTTGTGATAATAGGGAGCGTGCTGGGTCTTTCTACATTCCATGGCTGTAATAATGAAGCCATTAAATTACTAGGTCAGAGGCCCCAATTCGCAAAGAAATAATACCAGTTTATTATTTCTAATCTTATTATGTTAGAAAATTGTCTTGAGATGTAACGTCAACCTGTACTGGCTGAAGTATTGATTATATTAACCCAATGCTCATGGATAATTCAAAGAGCTTGATTTCATCTAATTTCTGTAATTTTTAAAACAGTCCAGCCCAATTTCTTTATGGCAAACTAATCCAGAATTATTTCTATAAATAATGAAAATGTATTATAAGATTTGCTAGGAGTAAGCCAATAAAACATTTTGTGTGATGGCTAGCAGAGTGGGAATTTAATCCTTTTCTTCTTTATCTTTCTTGAATCATGAATCTTCTTTTTCATTTTTTCTCCCTTTTTAATCTTCCATTGTCTCTTTGGGAAATATATACCCATGTTTTTCAGAAATATCCACGGACTTGCTTTGTTCACCTCTTAACTGAAATTGATAGGTCCTTTGATGATTTTACCTAAATAAATATAACAAACAATATAATTTCATCTCTGCCAAATTTGAATCTTGCCCAGTTTTGTACAATAGATATACAACTAAGGGATACAGAGTAAAATTCCAAAAATCCCAATATTGCTTGGTTCCTGGAGCAAATTTTTTAAAAACTTTTAATTTGCTCTGAAGTTTTTAAGAAATATATAATAGTGGATATGTGTGCACAAGTGATGCACATACTCTTATACTTGCAAGTACACCTGGATGTGGTCCAAAGCCTATTTAACTCAATGGGAATCTTTCCATTACTTCATTGAGGGCTGGATCGAGCCCTAGGGGTGCTGGTTGATTTCAAATATTCATTTTCTAGGGTTGTTTTTGATCCTTCCCACTGACCTTGCTCTGTACCACTTCCCCAGTTCCCTTCCAGAAACCCCAGCTTGAGAAAAGCTGTGTTTAGGGATTTTAATCTGCCTCCTTTTCTGCCTCCATCCCTGTGGCTTTCCTATCAAAGCACTACATGCATTAAGAAAATTAATGTGACTTAAGTTACTGAACCAACCTGAAGGCTAGTTCACTCAAAAATATTTCCTATACGGATATTTATTAGCTCAGAAGACATGTGTGGGCAGAGTGTGTTATTTAGTGACCTGTAATGCCCAAATAATGATCACAATAAATCAGTACTCATTACTATGTAAGGGAGGTCTGGATCAAGTGACTCAATAGGTAATGAGGTCTAATTTAGTGCCATGGTATTATTTTACAGAGTATTTGGGGTGGGGAGGGGTGGGAGGTGGGAAGCTGAGGCTGAAGGGGGGTCTGGTTACCTCAGATTTCTCGTGTGATGATGAGCCTCTAACTTTGGGCAGTTGTTTCAGCAGGGTGTTGGAGGTCAGGCCTTTAATTGCTATTGGCTGCATTTGGCTACACTAAGTGAATAAATATTTCAGGTCTGGACCTCTAACACTGGGTTAAATAGAGCAAGACTGGGACTAGAATCAATATAATGGGATGTAGGGAGCGGTAAAAGAGCACTGAGTTGGAAGATAAAGAATTGAACTCCTTTCTTGGGGGAGCTCCCTGAGGTCCCCCTTCTCCTCTCCACCAGGCATCGAGGAAGCCTGGGGGCACCAGAGGTAGGCTCCTTTACAACCCTCATGCACATCCCAGGAGCAAGCTAGACCTCACACACGTACATCTTTTGCAACATGTTTGCTCCCTGCCTCCCAGGTTCAATCCACGTCTGGAGGTTTGCTGAATATCATCAGCTAAAATTAATAGTGGGCATGAGGAGGTGAGCTTGCCATCATCTGGGTCTCCAGGTAAAGTTGTTCGGAGCTGAAACACTTAAAAGTTAGTAGATCTGTAAAAGTTAATTGTTCCATCTTCTGGAGCAGCCTTGAGCGATCCATGTTGTGGGAACTGTCAATATGGACACAAAGCTGAACTCTCCCGAGCTGTGAATCTTTGAATTTCAGGGATACGTGGGACTGCCTTGGGCACGTAGGGATCCAGACCCCAGCAGCCAGGTGCTGGGCTCTCCTTGGGATAACTATTCAGGGAAATAATGGGATATTCTTTAGTGTGAGTGGAGCCAAACTGTCATCCACAGAAATGCATACTCCTTCTGGTGGAAAAGAGCCTGTGCCAGCTCATCTCCAAGCCTCTGCTCACAAACAGTATACCTGTTATGTCTGGATGTTAGGGAGTGATGAGGCCCGTGGGAGACGTCAGTACAAATCCTGCCTGGACGATTCAAGTGGAAACTAAAACATTTTCTACACTCTAATACCTGAAGGAGCAAAGAAAAACACTCCAAAATGAATTTACATCCCAGCTTTCCCTTCTTTTTGCCCATCTTTCTTTCTCCAGACAGACAGAGTGAGAAGTGGGGAATCACTCAGTACCTTCAGTCCTGCTCTGCTTCAGGGCCAACCCGTGTTAGATGGCTTTGAACAGATGCAGCAGAAAATCCCTGTCTACCTCCAAAGTGTTGAAAGGCCTGTGAAAATAAAGAAATAAATAAAAAGGAAAAAAGAGGTGAGAAAAAAATGAAAGTCCTGAAATTAACTTGATGTGTGGAAAAAAAAAAAAAAAGAGAGAGATGGTCAAAAGCAACAACTATGTAGCAGCAAACAGCATGTGCAGAAGAATATCATGTTTCTGCACATCTCAGAGCAGGAATAAGGCATTTCTCTGTGGTGGGCATCATTTTAGATGGGAAGGAGAGCAGACAGACCCTGGGCTGTAGGTCTGAGAGCTCTCCAACCTCCTGCTGTGGCTCCTACACAGGTTAACCGCTTGCACTGCACAAGGCAGGTTCCAACCAACAAGCTTTTCAAGCCTTGTCCACCAGCATTGCTACAACTACTTTTAAATCCCCCAAGAAGAGCTTGCCACTTAGCAACTGCCCTCTGATTTCCTAAGAAAATGGTATCTGTGTAATGATGCACAATACCAGAGCTCCTGTCTGTCAGTGCCTTCCCTCCTCTCTCCCTCCACAAACTTAGCCACAGATTTTAACCAAATTTGACAGAGCAGTAGGAGTCTTGAAGACATGAAATTCTACAAATTTCATTAGATAGTCAGCCATGTAGAGGAGACAGGTCCCGGTGGTGCCCATGCTGGCAGAAAGGCTGCCGAGTGAGCTCGACCACACAAACTCAGAGGGAGCAGACATCAGCGAATCCACAACGAGAGAGCTGCTACAAATACTGCAACCACAAGAAAAGCCTCGTATTTCATTAGACAGCAAAGACTCCAAACACAGACTACAGAGTCACTGGAAACCAGATTTTCATGGGTCTTACTACTCAGAGCTATTTGACGTTAGTACTTTATGTTTACATGTACAATCTAGTGGGAATCTACAAAGCAAATAAATAAATCCTGGGGAGACTGAGGCACTGAGAAAACTCCAGGACTACAGATAGCATACAGAGGATTCATATTCTAGCTCCTTTCCCATTCCCTTCCTCGGCCTTCAAGCCCTCCCTCTACTCTTTTGGAGGTTATCTGGACACTGGCAACTTGCAGGTTATGGGAATGGTTATGTGTCTGATAATACAGCATTATTTTTGGCATTCTCTCCTTCATGTTTTGGAATAAAAAGGGGCTCTTTTGTTCTAGGTGTGGGTACAGGCTGAAGTGAAATACCCAAAGGTCTGGATATCTCTTTGAGTTGTCCAGTCAGCACCGGTTTCTTACCGTCTGGAGGCCTTTGACACAGCAATCCATTATTTCTTGGTTTAATTCTTTATGCACGGCTTTTCATATTGATTACCTAACATCATTAGTTTTGGTCATTCCATACAAGAGACAATGGAAAGATCAATTTTAACCATATGAGCTAAAGGAACTTGCTCTTAAAGCATCCAGGGACTGGAATCATTTATCTTCTGCTCTCTGAATCATAAATCTTTTACAAGTGCAGCATTAGATTCATTGTTTGCTACAGACGCATGTGATGTAGTTGGGGATCATTGTAAAAGTGTCCTACATTGCACTGTGAGGCTGTACCCATAAAGCATATTAATGTACAGCATTGTCATGGAAATTGTCATGAGTTGCTGCAAAGAGCATGGTTTTCACAAGAGCTCTGCAAATCATTGATTTTTTTTAATTTCAGTGGCTGAAGTGGAAAGAGAGGATTTGTTTGTTAGACCTAGAATGGAAAATATTTGCCTCCTCAACTAATCAGAAACTGTTTTGCATCCAAGAAAATGTTTTGTTTCAGGCTTTTTTAGTAAAAGTAAAAGGGAATTTGAAAGGGATGAGCTGGCCTTACAAAGGGATTTCAGTAATATTTGCAGAATTGTGCAGAAAACAGGAGGTAGTCCATTTACCTGCAATAACTAGGAAGATAACTATGGTTAAGGCTGTCAGTGCAAAATATGGGAATGTGCTGTTTAGGGCCATGTCTGCCTGTTTAGGACCTAGGAAAGAAGGGGACATGCCGTGCTACAGTGTCTCACTTAATCACATTCATGAAAGCTGTATTGCTTTTCAAGACAATTTACACAAATCAAGAAGAGGAAGGTTTTGAGCCTTGACCTCTCACATCCTAAGTCCCAACCACTGGGGACAGATGAACGGAGTGGAAAGACAAGATACATCTACGTTTCTGCTCTGAGCCTGTACCAAAACTTTCCAAGCAAACTTTAAAACAAATCATTTATCACTCTTGTGTAACCAGCTAGCAGTGTCCAAACTCTCAGGGCAAGAGTGGAGTGGGAGAAGCCATCGTCGGAAAGTTCAAGCCTTGATGACACAAGCAAACAGAGCTCTTCCACAGCATTGTTACCCCCTGGTTGGGGCTTGTCACTGCCAGGGAGCACGATCACAATCAATGGGCCTACTTCTGACCAAGATCAGTGCTGTACCAAAAAAAAAAAAAAAAAAAAAGAGGAAAGGTATTTTTGTTGTTTCTGACCTAAGAAATAGTTGTACGGACATATCTGTACATGTACAAGGGTTCTGACCTCTCCGAGGCATCTGATGCAGTTTTGCAGTCTCAAGAGGTCTGAGTCAGATTGCTTCAGAGTACCATACAAATCTGAACTTTCAGATAGTTCACCAAACAAATGGATGAGCTGGAACTCTAGAGATATTTCACATTCAGAAAGAATCTAAAAAGTATTTTTTTTCCAATTGAATTGAAAATGAGTTGTTTATTTAAAAAGAAATAAAAAAAGTGAACATTTTTAGACAAGAGTTTTTATTCTTCCCCAGATTTTAACTGTTCTACTTGGAGCCTTTCGGGAATTTGCTGTCATGAGTCTCCAGATTGTCAAGTGCTGAGGAATATAACTGAAAAATAACAGTCCCTATAAGCCCCAGCTGGGTTGATCTCTTTCAAAAGCCTCCAAAGTCATGGTGTGCCTCTTCCTTTACAGAGAAGTAATATCATTTTAATAATTCTACAACTCTTACAAAAGACCCATTATAAATTTGGGGCTTTTAGACTTTCCAGCCAATGTTCAGCTAGTGTGATTCAATGGTTTTTTAAATTCCCTTCAAGAAACCTATGCTGAGTCACAAAAACTGAAGACCTAGGAGGCAATGAGAGTATAGCATGGATAAAGAGGTGATAAAAATAACAGGAAAGCCTCAAAGCTTTTCCTTTATCATGGACTAGGATACTTAAGAGTGTAACTTTCCTCCAGCAGCATATATTTCATTTCTTTTTTTCAAACCTCCTAAGGCAGTGACTGGTAAAATAAACAGACAAGTGTAATGTTGGAAGAAAAAAAAAAAAAAAAAAGACAACCAAAACTAAGGGTTGAGATCACACAACCACACCTTCTGTGGAAACCAATGGGTAGTATGGGAAAGCTGCATGTACAGTGGTTGCATGGGGTGAAATAATGGGGGAGCTAGAAGAGGATGCATAACGTGGCATTACATGACCAGAGACAAAACCAGTGTGCGTGTGAGCAATTGGAAGGACCCTCTACAGCAATGGCTTGCAGGAAAGGTTTTTGCCTGGGAAATACTGCAGTACTCTTCGCTTTTGAGAGACTCAGGCCTTTTTGTAGAGCTGGTGGTGGTGATAGACAATGCCTCATTCATTCCCAGTAGCAGTGTGATTACAAGACGGAGGTTTGGTGAAAGAAACAAGTACGTGGAGGGCAGACCCTGTGCAATCCACACCTGGAGCAGATAATAAACTACCTGGCTCTTGGGGAGAACATTTTATTCCAGCGTGGCTCAAGATGATGTATGAAACCACCAAAGATTACAGTCACTGATGTCTTGGGAGTGATTTGATGTTTATGGTTAACCCTAACATTGCTTTTGTTTATAGGCACTATTTCTAGAGTAATCTTATCTTGTATGGCTTTTATGGAAACAAAAACTATCAGGCTACAGCTTTTATAGTGCAGAGAGTGACATGGATTTGATTTACACTTCATTACAAACCAGTTCTACAAACTTCGCTAAGATGCATAGCTCTTATTTTCCCACTGAAAGCTAGAAAGGAAATGAGACATTTCTGAGCTTGTGTATGTGACTGGATAATTTGTGTCAGACTTACCTAGCAGCATCTCTGATGTTCACGTTTCTTTGAGCATCAGAATTTCAGCCTGGATAACTCCCCCCATGAGCAGGTCAGTTCCTCCGTGTTACTCTGACATGTCAGGGTGTTCGTCTTACAGCCTCTCCTTTAAAAATGGAAATAGAGATACATGTTTTCACTCTTCACGTATTGTTGTGATGAGTGTTGGAAGCACAGTGAGTGATACAGAAAAACCACAGCTGCACCACCAAAAGGGAAGGAAGGGGAGCACAAAATGGAGCATATTCTGCATGTTGCCATGGTATTGGACTCCACAGATCCCTTTTTTTTTTTTTTTCCCAGGTATAGGCCTATGTACCCTGCTTCAGGGAAGCCCTGAGAAGTGCAATATATATTGCTGTATGGGGCAATTAACTTTATCTCCTGCTGAATAGAAGGGAAGCTTTTGAGGTGAGCTTTGGGCCTCGCAGAGTCCAAAGGATTTCCAGGGAAGTCCATTCCCATATTAGCCCATCTATCTAACTGTCAACACATCTGAAGAAATGTCCAGAAACCCCATGTGAAATCAAAATGCTGAGCAGCAGTCAGGCCTACAGCAACACTGAAGTCCATAAGGGGAAAAAATAATACTTTTACCTTTCAAGGAAAATAATTAATTTCTATGCATCTGTTCAAAGCAAGAAAAGACAAGAAAGAAAATCTGTATTTTTTACAGAGAAATTTTGTGAACTTCCTAGCAAAATCAGCTTTCCAGAATGAAATGGCAATTTCCCTGCTGTGAAAAAATCCCTTTGGGTTTCCATAACCAACTTAAAGAGAAAAAAAATAAAATATTATTTAGATGTTTTTATTATCTAAATCACTGGGGAGCACCTCTGAGGGATCCGCTTGGGAAATCCAGACTTTCCAAATGCAGACCTGAACCATCCCAACACCTTGTTAATGCTAAGTGTTATTTGCATCGCAGCAACACTATGCCACAGTGGAAGAAGTAGCTCCAAGCACCAAAGCACAAGCACAGGAATGAAGCAGGAGATCCTTTTGCCTGGAGCAGGAGGAGGGATCTCCTACTTGGCAAACCCATCTTTGCTGCTGCTTGCTACTGGCCCTGGGAGGAAACAGTTTTGTAGGAGGGGGTGCTGGAAGCATTTTGTCCTGACTGAACCTGAAGCATCAGAGGCGAATGAAAGCAAAGCTCCACAGCTGAACTTTATAATATACCATGTTACATAGCTGTTAAACCCCTTCACTACTGCCTGGAGGCTGGGAAATTGTTACTAAACCTATCCACCATTTCACCACTAGAAAGCTACTTGTTCTCATTGTACCTAGCACATGCTGCAGCTGCAAGGATCTGGCATCTCTAGAGGAGTCACAAGGCTGGGGAAGCACAAGGTCTGTGTGCTCAGAAACAGCCATCCCTGGTGCAATTTCAGTGCCTCATCCCTGAGAGCCAAAATGTTATCTGAAGGGAACTACTTGGTTCCTCCAAAGTCAATGCTATCCAGGGTGAAATTTCCATTGCTCCTGATTTATGGCCCCTGGATTCTCCTCTGTGAGCTGAACAAGGCTGGTGTATCTTCAGACCCACGGACACTCATGGTCCTGTATGGGTGCTGATGGATGGCTGGGGGAGAGGAAGAAGGGAGAGGTTGGCTTTCAGAGCTGCTTGAGTATTAATAAAGTTGGGAAAAAGGAGGAAAATAATCCTGCAGCTAGAAATCCTGGAATTAACTGAAGAAAGTTTCAGGTCTGATTATGAAAAGCACAGGAGGTGAGCGTTTCTGGTTGCTGTTAGCATGCAGCAAATTGAGGTATTGTAGTTTTATCTGTTACTAGAAAAGCCCTCTACTTTAAGGAAAAAAAAAAAAAAAGTAGGAGCCCCACCGTCTCATTTTTAACAAGGACCAGCTGAAAAATGAAGGCAAGCAGCACACAGACCATCTTATGTCTGCCAATTCATTTCCTGGCCCTGAAAGGAAAAAAAAAAAAAAAAGAAAAAAAAACGAGAGAGAGAGGGAGAAAAAAAAATCCTCTTGTTTCCTCTCATGCAGGCCAAACATGGCAAAGCACCAGGGGAATTCTGAATGGAATCAATTGCACTTGTTACTAACTGAGTTTTCTTTTATTCTTATATTACCAAGGCCTGGATATTCAGCTGCAAGCAATTATAATGAAGAGTTACTGAGTAATGGTTTCCAGATTGCTCCATGATGGGGCATTAATTGAAAGGGACAATTTAAGAGCTTAGGCCATGTAAATGCATTTCTTATTCTGTCAGATTGAGAAATTTCTGACTACAAGAGGCTGAAATGCTCGGAACTGATAAAGACTTAATAGTAGCCACTTAAGTGAACATTTGGAAAAGGGATTTTACATTTAAGGGATCAAGAATAATTAAATAAAGTAGAGAGTCAGGGTTTTATTAGGAGTCAGAATGTGCATGTTATCAGCAGCCTGGTAATTCCCCTCAGAGGCACACAGCATTGCAGGGGGGAGATGACAACGGGGTTTGGCGCGTTATCGTGCCGTCTGATCTCGCATCAGTCCTTGATGCTCCAGAGTGAAAGGCCCTATTGAGTCCCAAAGAATCAAAGGCACAACTCCCCATAAAGTCAGCAGGATGAGTTTAGAAGGATAACATTGCATTGCTGATATATCCAGTCTTTTCTAAATGCCAGTTAAGAGAAAGCACTTCCGTACTGATTCCTGATAGAGCTATTGGCTTCAAGTGTAACAGAGGAGAAACGAGATTTTTAATTCTATTGCAGCCAAGCAAACACAGACAAAAAATATCCCTTGGAATATGCTAGTAAAACCTGGGGTTATTTGTTTCAGTGAGGGGATGAAGCCTTGGAATTTGCAAGCTGTCCAAGAGATACTATTTTCAGTATGATATAACCAATGTTTCAAAGCTTTCATATAAATATTTTTTTTCTTGCACTTAACTATGAAATCACGCCTTTCATTATTTTTCTTCAATCAATATCTGATTATCCTGGCAATTGCTATAGATAATACAAATGAGAAATACATTTCACCCCAGGTTAGTAAGTCTTTCTAATTTTTTCATGAATTCACATGAAACTGAAGATAGCTACTGAACAGGAGAAATGTTTTCTTTCCCGCAACATTGAGACACTTCTAGGAATAATTCTGGGAAGAAGGAGGGGGAAGGGAGTTTATGCCTTGGACTTCTGTCATTATCTAGCTTGAACAGATGGAGGCTCAGGCACTTGCGATTAAATCACTGAAATGAAGACGGACACCACTGAAATGGTGGTCAGTCATTTGCTCGATCCTACGTGGCAAGCAGCCCCCCTGAAGCAAGCCACAGCCTGACAGAGAGCCATTACTGGGATGCCTGGGGTTGCAAATATAAACAGCGTCAGAGTGGGTGGTCAGCTCAGGTCAGGCTTGGGGTTGATTCACAGGCACTAAATTAATCCATAAAGGGGATATTGCTAGGACACAGTGTGGAGAGGGGGGAAGCAGGGTGCATGCCAGTTATTGGGCTCTTACAAACGAGAAGGCCAGGCAGGAGTCTGTGTTCCACCATCTGACACAAAAGAAAACTGGAAGTGAGGGCAGGAGGGAAATAACAGCCCTGCTCCACTGCATGGCAAAATCCTCTGGGCTTCCCTGGAGGTCTTCCTCCCAAAGCCCTCTTCCCCACCATAGCCCCATGTCATGCCCTACGTTCCCCTTGGTTATGGCTCAGGGGGGCTGTCCCACCTCAGGACCTCCATCCCAGCTGCTTCCCTGCCTCTTCCCAGCTCCTGTTCACCCTCAGGACGGCAAAACCCACCCTTGCCTGCACTGCTGGGAAGCCCTGAGTGAGTGCAGTGCAGCAGCCCTGTGAAAGGGCAGTGAGGCAGACAAAAACCCCATGCACGCTGTCCCCTGATGCATCCAGGTCTCTGCACCAGGGTATGCACCAGGGACACCCCAGTGACAGGTTGCTGAGTTTTTGCCTCTTTGGCACCTCTGCCTCTCCCTGTGGTGGTGGCAGTCCCCACTGTGGTGGAGGTGGAGAAGACCCTCGCTGAGAAACCCCAGGAGCTGTGGGAAGGAAGCCTGTCAAATGCAGGATGGAGCCAGGGTGGCCTTCCTTGGGGCCAGCAGGAAAAGGCGCCGTGGTTAATCAAATATATCTTCATTCATTTAGTGCCTGGAGAAGAAAATGTGCATGGTGTTACTTCACTGAAGCCACAGGAAAACAGGCTACAGCAGAATGGGAAATTTAGGAAAGGCTTTCCCCGTTCCTTGTTAAAAAACATATATTTATTTTCAGTAGGAGGGCTTCTCTTCAAATCAATGCCATTGCTTTCTTCATTGACTAATAAACTTACACCTGGCATTACTCCAGTCTACAGCCAGTCAGAAATCCATCCAGAAATCCCACACATACAGGAAATAAATGAAAAAGCATTTTTTTTTTCTGTTATCATTAAAAGCAGAGAGAAAAAAAAAGAAAAAAAAACACTATTTGGGAATAAATAACATCACCATTAAAAATAGCCTGTGGAAGGCTAGAGGTTTGGAGTGGGGGGCAGCTGTTATTGTTTATCAGTTTAGGTTTCCCCCCCAAGTCCAACCCTGCTTTGAAATGTAACACGTCATTAAGGAATTTGTAGTTACAAAGTACAGACACTTGCTCCTGACAGTAAGCATGGCCACTTCTGTCAACAGAGCGAAACCATAACCACTCCCTCCACCTTGCCCCTAGTCCAAAACAGCAAAAATCCTGATTAACAGCCAGGATAAATATGGCAACCAACCAAAACACTATCCAACACGAAGCTTGGTCAAGCTATAAAACTGCCAGCAAATAACCCAGAAGCAAAGCTTGACGCTGAATTTTAAGTTTAGAATAATAGTCTAACCCCAAGAAATATGAATCTGATAACCGCTGAGGAAGGAGTCTGGGATTTTCATTAGTGGCTGGCGTGGTGGGGGTGTGCTGCTGGTGGGAGGCGGGATGCAGAACAGCACAGTGCTGAAATGTGAAGGGGGCAGAATGGTTCAAATCCTGAGAAGGAAAAGGGAGGAGGGGGGAAGAATATTTGTTTTTAAAGGCATTTTTACATTAAGTCACACAAGTGGTTGAAAGACTCACTGTTCGTGCAAGTCCTAGGCTGGTCCTCTCTGATGCTGCATAAAAGTTCTTCTGTTTGCTCCATGGGAGCGGGTGCATGTTCAGCACACAGAAGTTAATGGGCTGTACACAAAGTCATTTTTCCCTCAACTCCTCAATTTTTAAAATTTTTGTTTTAAGGAAAAACCCATGACCCCATCACATAATGGAAAGTCGAATGCCTCAGTGTAAATCAAATAATTAGAAGGATATTTCCCTTGCTTTATAAATTTCACTCACACACACAAAAAAAAATCCTCAAGAAACAAAAAATCTTGGAGGTGGCTTACTTGTTTTTTCTGGCTCCAAGTATCATTGCATAGTTGGCCCTCATGCGTCTTGACTTTGTGACACCCAGGTTTTAGTCATGCTTAGCCTTTCTGAAAAATAATAGTAGTAATAACAGCAGTGGCAGATTTAACCACAATCAGACGGGATGTTGCCTCATGGCCCCTTCTCTGTAATGAGCGTAGGTTATTTTGGTTGCTATTTTCTGCTCTGCAGAGGGCTTGAAAGCACTTATATATAACTCTTGGCACCAGACCAACACCCTAAACAGCATTTCAAATGTAGCCAAATACAAACTGCTCACCTAGGCAGGATTAATCTGTGCGTTGTCTACCTGCTGCATACATGTGTGTAGATGTCTACATGGAAGCTCGGATGTTGATTTTCTGTGCATCTCCAAATTTTTCCTATGATCCTAACATGCTAGTGACAGGGAATGCGATAGTTATCTGTGATTTTTGCAGCGAACCAGAGAAGTCCTCTCTTCTTCGTCTTACACAGCATCATGCCAGACTGTTTATGCACGATTTCCTAAAGCCCTAAAACTCAGTTCTGGTGTTTAAAGGCCAAAGTAAAAGCTGCTTTTAGTGGAAAGAAGCTGACAAGTCTTTTTATTAAGACTCTTTAGCTGTATTTTGAGGGTTTATTTAAAAACAAAATCCATTCACACCTAGTTATTGAGAATTCTACTTAAGGAAAAGAAAAAAAAAGTGGAAAAGAGTAATACCATTTATAACAGAAAAAAATAAAATTAAGTTTTTTTTTTCTTTTTGCATGTGATGTAAATTTTATGCAGTTTTTCTTATAAAACTAGACCTCACTGGGTGCCTGGGAAAAGGAAACTAGGAACTAAGATGTTACATATGTTAGATAACATGCTGCAAGCAATTATGCAGATACACAGTGTTTGTGCAGTTCAGAGGAACTATCAGCTCTCTCTCACCTCAGAAATCCTCAAAGGAAGCTACCAACAGATTCCCAGATTTCTAAGGATGCCATTATTTGATAGCTCAGTGTTAGATAACCATAACTGCAGTCTCAGTTTACCTCACAGCATCTTCACTGTAAGTTCAGGAGTAGTTTGCATAAGGGGCAATTGGTTGTGAGCAATCAAAATCACCTAGGCTGCTATATTTGGATTTGTTGGATATAATCTGGAGGGTCAGATGTCTCTGAGCAACCCCTCATGGCATTCACTCATGCTAAAACATCCAATTTTATAGAAAATTTATTAAAAAGTTTTCTACTGCATTTTCAAAGCCACCCCACAGAATTTAACAAAGTTGCACTATAGACTGTTCCACATCAGTTTACAAATCCTGATCATCCTCCTCGAGGAGCAAACAGTGATTTCCATCTCAATGCAGCCTCCTAAAAGGACATTTCACAGCTTTACAGATACAACAGGAATTTAAGCTGTAAAAGATGCTACTGCAGTGCTGCTGACAAAAACCTGGCCATGGTACCTGCAGTATTCACAAGCAACACTCCAGAGAAAACGAGAAATGGAAGAAAAAGTAGAGTATATCCTATGAAGATTGGTTGTGTCCAGGGTGTCATGTGGCACTGTACTTCTCCTCCAGCCTGACAAAGAGTGCAGGAAAGACAAAAGAAATCATGGGAGTCATGTCATGGCATTATACCACCTTATTTTCCTATCAACCTCTGTTCCCAAGCCAACAGATAATTTTTGCAGGAACGATGTCTTTCCTGGAACATCTGGATCCCACAAAGGCTTTCGAAGGGGAGCTGTGACAAATCTGTTGCTGACACTGGCAGCAACAGAGATGTGAGCGTGTTTCTGTTAGAGGACTGCCGGGGATGATTGACGTGATAAATCATTTCTCATTACCCCAAAACAGAAGGAAAGAAGACTTTAGAGGAATGTTCTGCCCTTTTATATCAAGGGAGGAAAGGCACCAGCATGAAAGGACTACCAATATCAAAGACCAATTTAATTATAATAAAAAATATGGTAGAAATATGTATGCCTATCTAGTTATGCTTTGATAGTGAGGTTACTTAGGCATCAGAGGCAGACAGCAGGCATGACTGAGGTTGCAGAACCATGCAGCAGGTGCCTGTGGGCAAGATCTGAGTCTTCATTGGCAGCTACTGAACACCTTCAAGATGTAGATGTTCATCATCATTCTGCAAGAGTTAGGTGCAAGTAAATCCAAGGATTTGCAGAAATCTTTGGGTAGGTCTCTGACCACACAAGATTTCCCCATACCTGATCTGTTTAACCAGGTGGTTTGGTCTGGGTGTATTTACCCCTTATTGTTTCAGGGACAAAATTTAAGAATAGTATTTTCACTTTAAAACCAGTTTGGAAAATATTTCCACTGGTATATACAACTGCAGGCAGGAGGGGCACTAAATATATGAACAGTGAGTGAACAACTATCTTGGATAACATCTGTGGATGACAGCCATTCCACCACCACCCTCCAAAAACCTGACGCTTGGCTGGCTACTTATCAAATACAAACCAAAGCAGCTGCAACCCAGATAGGCTGAGCTGAAAATGAGCTTCCACTGAACCTACTGGAAATGGTGACACCTGGCTATTGCCCTACTGAAAGTTATTTTACAGGGGGAGCTGCCAGCGCACGTGCACTCACACACGGGCTGCCCTGGGACCAACCCTTGCAAAAGGTGCAGCATCTGAAATTCCTGTCAAAACCTCTGAGACACCGGCGTTTACAAGGACTGTTAGTATGGTCTTCCCTTGACCATGATAAGTCAGGAATTTGCATGTATTTGCCTGTTTGCTCTCTTGATTCATCTGCAATGTATGCAGCCATGATGAGACCCTCAAGCCGTGAATAACCAGGGCACTGGGAAAGAGCAGGCCGTCCCCTGTTGCGTGAGCTTGGTCTTGGAGCTCTGGTGCTTTATGGAACTGCTCAACAGAAGCCTGTAACATCCAATTTTTTTTCACTTTCCCTCTTAAACCACTTAATTTGTTAGTAGGATCATTCAGGGACAGCTAAAAAGGTCAGAATTTGCTAGTGAGTGCTGGGGTCAGATCCTGGACCTGGGGGACTGTTGCTGCTCTCCTCCCAGGGCCCAGAGGCCCACTACAGGCTGTGTTAAATGGCACCATGACAGCAGGGTCCACTCCCACATTTCTGCATAGCTGCAGTAACAAGAACTACATCTATCCAAGCCCAGTGGTGTCCTTCCATTACACAATATTTCTGCCCTGCTGGTGCCACATGCACAGTGTGTACAGAAAGCAGAGAAGTGGGTGCAGAATATAAACCCCTCAGCTAGTGATATCCATGACAGACAATGTAGAGCTCCCTAGGATGATTTTATGAGAATAGCTCTTTCAGATTTCTTTTTCCTTGTTTCTTTCCCCTCAGAAACATCACTGAATCACCGAGCAGATGTTCAACAGCCATTGATTTTGACTGTCAGATGTAAGAAAAGACATGCAGACATTTAATCTACATATGTCTGTAAATCCACCTGCTCTTGCCAACAGTATTGATATTTTACTCATTGACCAAAACCAATAGTACATAGGGGTGCTTCTCTTCTGAGACAAGGTCTCTCTTTCTCTTTCACCTCCATTTTCTATCTTCTTTACAAGATGCACATCTCAGAATTTCCCCTCCTATTACACACCTGTATATGTTGATGAGACTTCTATTTTATTTTTATTTTTATTTTATTTTATTTTATTTTGAAGAAGAATAAGAATTATTCCTGCACTTTGTTATATCTTGGTAATGCACACTTGAAATACAGTCTTGATATAGCCCTCTAGACCCCACCAGTCTTTCAGCTGAAGTAATTTCAGCCCTTAAATTATTGCAAAGTTAGGACAGGCCTCAGTGTTACACATTCATTTCAGAGGCTCCCCCAAGTACAGCAGCATATTTAAACTTTTGCCCTGCAAAATCTCTCCTTTTATAAAGTTTTGCATTGCAAAACTTCCACCAGAAAAAAAAAAAAAGCAAATTTACTAATGTATTTTAGTAGGTGATGACACAACTTGAGTAATATACATTTCCAATGTGAAAATAGCACAATAAACTCAAATAATAATAAAAAAGCTTGCTACTATACTTTATTCCTCTCATGGAGAGAAATAGATTAGAGATTTCCTTGCCCTGTTCGGCATCAAGACTGTTGGTTGGTATCACATGAGTCAGAGATTTATCAATCTCCAACTGTCAAATATTTTATATGGTTTTAAATTATGAAAGTTTTTTCAGCAGCTGAGCTAGTGATGACCTAGTGAAAGTGTATGAAGAGATAAAAAGCATCTGCAAGGATGTTACCAAAAGGATTCCATACAAAATCCCAGATGTTGGTAGGGGGATGGTTGGACCAGATGATCTTGGAGGTCTTTTCCAACCTTAATGATTCTGTGATTCTATGTCTGCCACTGGACGTGCACAAGACCCCAGTGAGGCAAACAGGGGTGCCAAGTGCCCATAGACCAAAATCAACAAGGATCCAAGGTTCTTCATGTGCTTTAGATCAGCCAGTTACTTTCTGTTAGGGAAAAATAGTAGTTGTTATTATAAATAAATAAGAATGGCCTGTATGGTTTCTTCTAAGTAGCAAAGCATCTATAACACACAGAGTGCAATCCTGGTATGCCCATACTTCATCTTCCTTTGGAAGAGGCTGGTACAGGCAAGTTTTAGATTTAGATTTTAGAAAAAACATAAACTGCATTTGAAACTTCTCCCAAACGCAGGCTTTCTCATACTACACCTTACTGTTAGGATCAGTGATGACCCTTCTAAACTGAGAATTCCTTTACAGAAATTTCATTTAGGGGAAGATTAAAAAAGCACCAAAACTCTCCAGGCCCTTCCTTATCTCTTAAGCATTGCAGCCCCTGGGATCAGTCTGTCCCTCCAACTGTTTACAAGAATTATATCATGACTGCTGACAACTAGTCATAGGGATCAGTTTGTGCACAGACTGTGAGCCTTGCTTGCACAGCATGTTGGCCAAGGACCTGCAAAGAGTGGATCACCAAGTGCAAACCAGTCTATTTTTTCAGCATTTGTAGAGCATTGCAGATAAATATTGCAGATAAAACATTCTTCATAAAAGACTCTCCATGCTGTGATTACAGACCACCTCACTCCAAGCATTAAACCAGGAGAGTACCAGGGACTGTTTTGCTCATTCTTTAAGATCCAATCTGCTCAACTGACACAGAATTTGCAAAATGTGCTTTGCGGTCTTCACACAACAACAAAGCACTTATAATTTTGGCTCCAGTCCAAACCCAGTGATATTTATCTGATACTTTGCATGGAGTCATCATATTTTCTTCCACACCCACACTTTTCATTTCTGCAGCTTTAACTAGACTTTTCATTAAATTAGGAGTTTGGAGAGCTTTTTCTTTCAACCTTGGAGTCTGCAGGTTGCTTGACAAGTGCTCTACACTTGGCAGCACCTTTAGAAGTTTGACAGCTTAAACTTACAAAGACACAACACTAAACCACTGAATTCATTTGGTTTGCTCTGTTCATTTCAAGATCATTTAATCAAGTTCAGCAAAAACATCTGAGAAATAAATTTACCAGGAGACAGATACAAGGCAAGCAATTCACATTCTGCAGTTTATTTACTAGTTAGCCCTGAACAGTAGCCAGTCAACTTCTACCTAATCCCTAATAAGGTTGTTTTTCCTCGCTCCCATCAAAAATCTAGCACTCTGACCTTAATGCAAAGTGATGGATTAATGTTACACATGCTGTTCTTAAACCTCAGTCACTCTCTGCTATGACAGCAGGATTAGAAGGGAAAGTATGGGCTGAAGGCACGCAGTGGATTCAGTGATTTAATTGTCTGAGCTTCTGGTGTGCAGGATTAACTTTGGCTTAAATAATCTCTTTTTCCCATCAAAAGGAACCTGTTTGAAATTAATTCCTTTTACTGAAGTCCCAAGTAGATCACTTTTGATTTTTAAGATAGTTTGTGCATGACAGAGGTGTTTGTTTACCTTAATGCTCCCAAAACATTAATCTGAAGCTGTGTGCTGCAGCCACTTTCTGCATCTTATTTTGGAGATGTCTTGATCAATTAGTGCAATGTCACAGTTACATGTAGTTATTGTATCTCCAGCTGCAAGCTGTTAATAATAAACTTGCCCACAGGACAAACCTGCCATATGGCTGATGGTCAAGCAAGGCTAAAATATGCATTAGGAAAAAAATGCAACTGTCAACATGAAGCTGGATATAGCTTATTGGATTTGATGTGGGCATCTGACAGCAATGTTTCTTTTAGCAACATTCTGTATTGCAGGTCAGGAATCTGCCTACTGTGGAATATTTGTCACAGGAAGACAAGGGAAAAAAACAGGGAAACATTTGTGAAACGGAGAATATAGGGTAGGTTAATGGAGGATAATTTTTTTCAAAGGAGGGAAGGGGAAGTGAATGTTGATCTGAGTTTTTTTTGTAAGAATGCTTTGCTAGAGAAAGCCTTATTCTAGTGTGTGTTTTTTTCACAATCAGGGGAAATCAGCTGCATATGTCAAGAAAAAAAAAAAGTGTTATTTTTTTTTTTTCTTACAGATACAGAGAAACTTGATTGTCACATAAAACATGAGCTGTGGAAGAAAATAGCCAAAGTCTATTTGGCAATAAATATATTCTCAGATTATAATTTCTTTGTGTTAGGTAATGGCTCAGCATTTGTTGTTTTCTTTCTTTCCCTCTCTGTCTCTCTTTTTTTTTTTTTTTTCATAAAATATATTTCTTGACATCTATTCCAGCCATTCAATGAATGGCACTGGCATGATTTCTTGCCTCATTGATAACACCAGTGCAGCAAATACTTCCTTTAGCTTTATAAAAGTGGAAGGTACCACAACTGCATTTGCCATTGAACAAGACAAGTCAAAGAATGGCATGAACGTAAAAGCAAGCTCTCCTGTTCAGTGACAGCCTTAAAGTCCTTCCCCTTTGCCTCATTAAAGATCACCTCCCAGTAACTTCAGTTCATTTATGAACTGAAGGGCATGCAAACAGCTTCCTTCTCTACTACTTTCATTTTTATCAATGGAAACAGAAACCAACCTACTTGCTGTTCTAATAGCAGCAGTGAAGACCCTATTAAAAGTCTGAGAGTTCATTTTACATGTGGCAAGGTTTGATTTGATTAGTAGGTAATTAGAAGCACACTGTTAATTATGAAATTTAAAAGGGATAGCTGAGAGTCACAGTTCCTAGGAGAATTCTCCAATATATGGTAAAGCATTATTTTTTATTAGATTTTGCTATCAAGGCCTTGTTCTTGCAAATACTTCTGCACGTGCTTATCTCTGGCACATGGTGAATGGTCTCCTTGACTTTCATGAGTCAGTCCTGACTTCATTAGCAGAAGCCCTCTGCATATGTCTTTGGAAAGACTGTGTTTGAGATGACAAAAATCCCTTCCCAGTTTCCAGTCATTTCTTCAGAATTTCTAAACATTTCTCACAGAGATGATATTTCCATTCTACAGGAAACATAAAAAAAAATCCAGGAAAGCTTTCCTGGTAGTTCAGAGTTATCGGAGCATTGCAGGACATATCATGAGGTAAAAGGAGTGTTTCAATGCAAACCTCAGAACTTCAGCAGCTGATCTAAACCTGGTGACATTGACACTTGGCTTCTAAACATGTCATCATGCTGCATTAGAGAGAGGTTCTCTCTCTGCCCACTCAATGCAGAGATAACCAAACCAGACCAACTATTCACCCTACTGTTTTCTGGGTTGAGGTGTGCTGTCTATTCCAAAATGGCATATATTTTTATGACAAACTTTCTGTGAGGAAGTATTCTACAAAAGCTGGATCTTTCCTGGGCTTAGAAGTATTCTGAATGGAAATTAAGAATCTGGTTTAATCCAGGCCTTTCTTTTTCACAGTTTTAAAAATGCAGAGGAGAAATTAAGACTGTGGACTTAAAACAGATTTCAAACCCATAAGCCATCAGGTATATTTGTGGGTTATTCCCAAAGTCCCTACATGTTAAAATGTGTTTTTCTCCAGCTAGCTGAATTTATACTGTGGCATAAACACAGGTTTGGCATATTCACTCAGCAAAGAAATCTCCCAATTAATAAGACAAGATAAGCAATCAACAAGGAACACTTCAGAGTTCAAAAGAAGAAATGAGGTGTTCAGTAAATGGGAAAAAAAAAAAAAAAGAAAAAAAAAAGAAGTCTTTCTGATGTGGTACAAAGTACAAAATCAAGAGCAAAGGAAGAAGAAAACCAAGGGAATAGTGAAGATCATAGTGAGGATTGATAGCAGTGTAGAATATGAAGAGAGAACATTTTGTGTGAGCTGAACATACCTGAAAACAGTAGAGCCCTAAGAACAAGGAATTAACTCTAATATATATTATACAATTTTTCTTGCTATTTCCAACAGCAGAAACATGCTTACTTTGATCACAGAAAGTTAATTAAATGTGCCAATTCTTGGTAGCATATTTATGAGCCACCACTTACATTAACAACAGCTCCGTGTATATACACAGTAACTCATTTGTACATCACCACGTGCTTATTGTTACTCCATATTTTTTCATGATTTCATCCTACCTGTTTTGTCTGAAGGGAGAGTATGTCTGCAACAAATCTGAATCTTCATGATAGCCCTAATTTAGGTGTTATGCATGCACATTTTCTGTGGCCTTCTGGGCCACCCATCTATTAAATGTCCTGCCACTTGGCTGTTTTACATGATGTCAGTTCGTGATCTGGCTTTTTTTACTCTGTTACCAAATCCTGACTTCTTAAAACATTAAATAAAATGTTTCTTTCAGGGTTAATTATTTTGGAGTGTGACAGAAACCAGCACCAATAAAGTTTGTTGACATAAAAAGAGTAGATGTGAAAATAAAAATGTATGCATGTCTACACTGAGCTCCTGAGCTAATGCATTGAGTTTCAGATCTTGACAGAAACTTGGCCTCCATCAGTCTTGACTCTGTTTAAGTGACAGGATGGCTGGCAGCACTCACCGGTGCTTGCAGGATGTACTAATATTTACAAGCAAAGGAAGGTCTCTGGCTTTGTTGAAATAACACCACTTTCTTAATTTGACTGCTGCTCCATAGCAGACCTTAACAAACAGCTACCAAGGGAGGAGGTAAAGGACTGAGCTTTCATCAAATGCTAATGTTTACCTTAAACTGAAAAAAGTCACAATTATACTAAACAGATTTTTGAGGGCAAAGTATAAATAATGATATCATTCTTCTGGAATATCATACTCGGGATGACAATGTAAACAGTAATGAGTTCCAAAAGCAAAACGCAAATAGGGGAAAAAATATATTGGACAAGATTTCTTCACATAAACAATCAAGAAAGGCTTGCAAGTTGCCTGTTTGGTCCTGAGGTGTACAATGCATGTGTTGTGTGCATTGGGGGAGAGGTGGAAATGTATCTAGCATTTCCTTTCAACCTGTTGTTAAGGCAGTGGCTGATTGCAAAGTTTTAGGTTTTAACTTTGTACCAGTAGTATTAGGTTTTAACTTTGGATCCAAAGGAACCTGAAGTTTCAGAACAATTTCAAATCACAGTTCCATTTCTGCTTTAACTTTGAAATAGGCAGGTAAAATACACGGGGTTAATATAATTGCTTTATACTGATAACATTTGCATTCATCTGGAAGGATGTCAGTTTAGCATGGTGGAGTGCTGTGGGATTCAGTTTGATTTACTACTCTTTGTGTGTCTATATACATCTGTACTGAATGGGTTAGTATACATAAAATAAATGTAAATTATCTATGTTACATGTAGCTGCATATAAAGGTATTCTGCAGAATTTGGATAGCCTCCATCAACACAGTGATTCACAATTTATAAAATATTTTTTCTCTTTGCAGCCCTATGTAGTAAAGTAAAAAGAGATATCTATTAATAGAAAATAAACGGAGACTGTGGAGGATCTGAATGGGTTTGCTCAAGATCATTTGGTAAAACAGCAACATGCAGAGTTACACCAAGTCTATAAGTCAATACGTACAATACCCCAAAGAATATCTGGGTGAAAACCAGCTCTATAGAAACTAAGAGGATTTTACCTCTGATGCTAATGGCTCAGTTCAGTTTTGCACACCCTCCCACACACACACACATAGGACCACTGAAGTCTGGAATTCCCTTCACTTAAAACAGTATGAATTTGACGTTTTGTGTCCAAAAGGCAATTTTACACTGAGAGCATTTGATGTTGATACACATTAAGATGGAAAAATCTGTGAAAGGGTACTTTTGCTTTGATATATGCCAACAGAAAATAAGAGTGGTATAACAAACCAACAAAAACCCTACTCACAGCCATCGCAAGGCTCCAGCATGCAGTGTATAATTGAAAATGTGTACTGCTAAATAAAATAATCAAATATGTCTTCAGCTGTCGTTCTTAGCAAAATAACTAAAAAGACCTATTGCTTCTCTGCATGGGGCTATTGGAGGGAGGAAGAGGCACAGCCTAGGTAAGGGGAGAGTGTGCTCCTATACTGTAGAGCACTGTCCCAAACACCCCTGATGAGTTTCCAGGAGCAGCGCACGTCAATGAATACGTTGTCTTGCACGTTTCCAGCCACGACCAGACACTAAGGCTCTTCTTAGCTATGTGTAGCAAGTTTTCATCTTTTATCCCAGTGTTCAGTTTTTTCTCTGTCAGGAAAAAAAAAATAGTCTGAAAATTTGAAAGGATGTGATCTCAAGTGTTGAAACATTCAGCCAAACACAGTGAAATACACAGCTGGAGGAATGAAATAGAGAAGCTATCGCTGCTGCTGGGGATGAGATTCACAAGTTATTAGTCTCCCTGGTTGCTACCAACTATGAGTTATTGAAGTTTCATCCTGCAGGTGGAGGAAGTTTTAGACTCCAGCTCTTCGATGTCATACAATATGTGACTATAGCCTTTGGTACGTATGGTTAAGGCTAGCTATCTGTTTATCTCCTTGTTCACTTTATAAGTTTTCAGAAACTGTAAGTCTAGTTATCATCCCAACTTAATCCTCAAGCAGTGAATTTTCTATTTTCCTCTGAAAATTGGCAGTAGCTTCAATGTAAAACACCATGAAATTATGAAATCTGTTAAACCTTTGGAAAAACTACCCCCAGGGAAATCTTGGGTTTTCCACAGGAGAGAGAGCTTGCACTAGCAATACATATAGTAAACAAGTGAATATGACACAGAGATGCTGCATGCAGAAACAAAACCATGACCACATCTTGTATGTTGGAAAAACTCAGCCAGCAGGACTTCTGGAAGCGGAATATTTTCAAGCAGGTAGGCTTGAATTTAGATTCTTAAGACTCTCAGCTTTGAAGCTGTCAGTCAGGACAATGAGAAGAGTATGAACTTCACAGAAGTTTGTGGCTCATTCACTTTCAAGAGCCTGACCACCACTTTGGCTGACCTCTTGATTGCATTGTCACTCTCACATCTCCTTAACACAAAATAGCATTTTAATTTTTCAAATTGCTCTAATTTCATCCCTGTCCCTTGAATGGAAATGAGGGTCCTGAGTGACAGCCGGAGACAGCAACTTTCAGTGAATATTAAAGACCTTGCAACACTGTAAGAGTAACAGCACTTTTGAGATTTTCTTATGTTTTCCTGCTGTTATATTCAAGCAGATTTTTTTCTTATTGTGCATCTCATTTGGGATCACCATAGTGAGCTTTTGTTCCTTTGCAGGAGAGTCTTGGCAGAAGATATTAAGGCATGAATTAAAGAGGACTTTAGCACCTGGGCTTTCGGCAGTCTTTTTCTCTGTACTTCTAGGTCTTTCCATCATAGAATTACAGCAGCTGTAGCTGTGAGAAAGACTCACTTTTTCCCTTCTGCTTTATGTAATATAATTTCAAGCTAAAGCCTGTGACACTATGAAGCATCTACAGTTCCTATGGATTTCAATGTAGAAAGACAGCCTCGGTATTTTTAGTATTTCAAGGTTAATTCTGACAACTTGGAAGTTTGCAGATGAGGAATTAATATTCATTGTGCTACTAGCTTAACACAACATTGGAACAAAAAACAAACAAACAAACAAACAAAAAACTTTTCATATTTGTATGTTGTGTTTTTTTTTTCCCTGAGTTTTGATTAAGAGAATCATTAGAAAACTAAAATCTGATTCAAATGGTCCCACACAGTTTTGAAGCTTGGCTGCTTCTGTGAAATAAAGAAGGAAGAATTATGTGCTTATAAACCATAGCCAGTAAATTGTGTGACTGGCATCAGAATTCCAGCAACCCTGCCTTTCAAATAAAAAACATTCCAGCAAAAGAATGATGCCTCTGTCAAAGTCCAGGACTTTGTACGATGTGGCTCTGCATAAAATGGGTCTCTTCTTTATAAAAAGTCTTTTTATTAGCTACAGTTATAAAACTACCATCACAGTTAAGCACCATTGTCATTAACCATTAAAAAAGGGACATGGTTCCTCGTAGGCTACCTTAAGGGCACAATTGTTTCCATACTTTGAATTGTTTGGCTGTACATTGGGACATAAAGGCACAGCACCTTTTGGCCCAAGGCACCTTATACATGCCATGAGCACCGTGGTGTCTGTGTAGAAACAACATGTTGGTGGCTGCAGGACAGCGTGAGTTGTCCATTCTCAGATCAAGCCACAGAAGTCCCCCTTGAAACAGCAACTCTAACAAGCACATGATGGAGAGTGTGAGAGTTGGTCTAAAAAATCTAAAAACCTTTTTTTTTTAAGAATCCTTTTAAGACTTTCTTAGGTCTATATTGTATTAAAGTGATGCTTTTATATATGCTCTTTCTACACAGAAAACTTACTTCAAAAGAGAAAAAACTAGGACTACCTTCCTGTTTTTTGTCCTCAGCAGAGAACAAATGTAATCTTTCCATTTCATCCTCAAACATTTGCCTTGTGGTCAGGAAGCAAAAACAATTTGAAAATCCCCCTAGGAAAAATGCAAGGAGCATAGATTTCAATTTTATTCCAGTTAAAATTTTAATACCCCAAATTAAAACATTTGAGTGTTTATAGAGCTCCATGTTTGATGGTTTTTATTGGATAGACGATAGATCCATGCCTTCAGAAACATTGCTTTAATAGTTCAAACACTGAATTGCAGAAATGATTTGGTTTTGAGGGATCAAAATATATAATTCTTCATTCTAATAAAATGTTGAATACCAGCTATAACGTAGATTATAGTAGTAATGCCTCTTGTAGGATCTGATGATCCAAACTTGCTTCTGTAAATGTCCTGGAGTTAAGGTTAATGCACCAAAGAGCTGTAACTCACCCGTGGGTAATAGCACCTGATACAATATAATAATACTAATGCAGCAGCACAGGGCAGCAGTGAAATTGCTCTTCTAAGCTATGAGTAAGGCTGTAGCTCACAAGATGCTTCTCTACATACAAATCTACCTTCTTTCTGTCCAATGTGTTATTGAGCAAAAAAAAAGAAAAAAGAAAAAAAAGGAAATAACCTCATCTTCCCCTCACATAATCTTAGAGTGAAACCAAATAAAGCTGTAACTCCTCATACTTATTATCTTCCTGAAAAGAAACAAACAAATAAACAAACAAAAAAGAAAATCTTTCACTGAAGGCTTATTCCCCACCTGTAATATCTTCTTTTCTTCAACGCCCATCCTGACTGTAACATTATACAGCTGCTGTATCCAGTCTATTCAGTAGTATCAGTGTTGTACTTGCAACAGGTTTAGGAGCACACTTTGTATTTGATATTTTACTTTCATTTTATTGGCATAATTTGGCAAAAGACTTGGATTTTTATCTCATTAAAAGACGTGCTTATCTTTAGTCTTGAGCAGATTCCTTTTTCTAAAGTGGTCAGATACAAAAATGGAAACTTCAGTCATACACTTTGTTGAGTTACTCTTCTATTTTTAGCCCATGATTACTTCCTAGGTTTTACTTATTTGATGCCCATCTCCAGGGTGTCTCCATGCTCAGAGGATTTCAGGACACATTCAACATCCCGGTAAGAAAGAGAATGTTCCACCCCGGGGGCATAAAATCTGTCATCTGAAAATGCTTGTACAAAAGAGTAACATTTTGCAAACCCCCTTCCTAAAAGTGGCCAGGTTTGTGCTTTCTCATATTTTGCAGGGAATCAATTTGGGAAGTTTTCAGCCACCAAAAATAATTTTTTTCTCCCAGTATCCAGACTCTGCTGACATAGAGATGTCAGATTCAATGAGCACATGCGGCTGAGTGGGTTCTCCTTCACTTGGTTGTAAGGAATCCCATCTGCCTCATCTTAAAGCTGACAGGAGGGTTTCTGTGCCTTGTCATATGCCAGATTCATTACAGGATTGAGAATTTCAAGGAAAGGCTTCAGCAGAAAGAACATTAATTTCAGTATGACAGGAGAAGTAACAAGACTCCAGAGTGAACTTTGTGTTTGTAAGAAAGAACAAGGAATATAAAATTTTCTTAAAGTGAGTTTTCTCCTTAGGAAGAAAGTACAGTAGGTATCATCAGCTCCAGCATCATTAAATGAGGAAGATATCTTCAGTTCCCTTCTAGCAGTTTAGATGCCTGTTTTAAAGGTTCACTATTTGCTCAAGATGTCAAGTGTTATTTTGAGAAGAGTCTGAGTTGTTGAAAAAAGGGGTCATTTCTCCAAATCATCAGTCTTGTTCTGTTTTAAAGAAGGGAAGGGAAGGGAAGGGAAGGGAAGGGAAGGGAAGGGAAGGGAAGGGAAGGGAAGGGAAGGGAAGGGAAGGGAAGGGAAGGGAAGGGAAGGGAAGGGAAGGGAAGGGAAGGGAAGGGAAGGGAAGGGAAGGGAAGGGAAGGGAAGGGAAGGGAAGGGAAGGGAAGGGAAGGGAAGGGAAGGGAAGGGAAGGGAAGGGAAGGGAAGGGAAGGGAAGGGAAGGGAAGGGAAGGGAAGGGAAGGGAAGGGAAGGGAAGGGAAGGGAAGGGAAGGGAAGGGAAGGGAAGGGAAGGGAAGGGAAGGGAAGGGAAGGGAAGGGAAGGGAAGGGAAGGGAAGAAGTTAGAAAGAAAGACCTTACTAAGACATTTGACTATGATAATATCTTCCCCAGAGAGGCATGATAAAGAGATTTTCTAAATGAACACCATTCTATTTCCATAGCAGAACAGTTTACTTTTCATCTATCACTAACCATTAGAGTTGTCTGCAAAATTTCCACTAAAATACAATTTTGACAAAGATTTGGAGAGTATGGGGTTATTTTTTTCCTTTATTCCAATTGATTCTTACAGGCAGAAAAGTTCCCTGACAGGTGGTTTGCAAGCATAGCTTCTTAGATCTTTGAATAAGGAAAAGAAGCTTTTTGCATATAGAATGGGAAGTCAGTTTTTGCCTTGCTTATTTAGAAGTTATCTCCCCAAAAATATGGATGTGAAGAGGATTTCCAGTAGATAGCTGGGAGTCAGGTTTAGATTATAAGGAGTCCTGACCCCCTCCTCTCCCTAACTGCAGGGACGCTTTTGGGGCACATTTTGCAGGGCAGGATTTGCCATCTCCATCAAACGCCTGTGCAGAGTTGTAACTTATTGTGGTGGAAAAAAAACGTGTCAACTATTGCTCTTGCTTACCCCAGAGCTATTCAATCAGCCTTAGCTTCACAGTCCTAACCTATTTATAGGTTAATTACTGTAAATAAATGTTAACAAAACAGGAAAATACATCCTTATTGACATCTTTGTGTCACTATATCACTTTGTGCCACTGCTTTGTCACTTTAGAGGAAAGATAAAAAGGAGAGCTACACAGGGTCCTAGCATGAAGGTACATGGCCACAGCACTGGTTAGGATCTGCTGCTACAGCTGGGAGACTGGTTAATTTAACAGCAGGCATCTGGAGGAAACTTAAGGAAAGGAGATGTTAATTACTGCTAAATTTAATAGCACAAACTGAGGTGAAAACAATTGCAGTCATTCAAATTCAGCAGTAATGAGCTTAGTCCAGGATTTGGATATTTTATGAAAGAATCTATTTTAATGACTTGAAAGTTATACCAATCAATGTAAAACTGTAGCTGTAGCAATGAAACAAGGGAAAAAAACACCAGCTAGCAGCCCTGCTTGTGAATAGCTGGCAGGGGTCCTCAACTGACCAGCACAAATCTTGTTCTGGGGATGGAGGCTAACTGTGCCCCTGCTCATATGTTTTCTAAACCATAACTTGCTCTTAATAAATGCAAGGGAAGATGATAAACTGGATGCAGGCAAGCAGTGCTTGTTAAAAACTCTGACTGTGATACTTCCACCTCTGTTCTGCCTGCAGGACTGTGAGTTGCCAGTGAAGTGTCTGATATCCAAGGTGAGGAGGACAAGCCTGTCCTAGCTCCCTGTAATGCTTTCTTCATCTCCTCTTGCTTCAGTTTGCAGTGTCTGAAATAGTTGCTGTGCCAGCACCAGGTTCAGCTGATGCAGGAATGAATGGGAGCACTGTTCCTTTGGCTCCCCGTCAGCACTGTGCTATCGCTCCAGCTCCCAGCTTCCACCTCAGCTTCTCCTCAGCTTGCTCTGGGTCCATAATGAGGACAGGTCCATAATGAGGGGGCAGTCAGGGGCAAGAGTGTGGGGGTATGATGAGAGGGGGCTGAGAGAGCTGTGTAAAATAACACGATCCACCTAAGAATTACACCTCATCTTGGTTTTAGAGATGAGGTCTTAGCACAACAGATGTTTTTTTTCCTCCCCAGAACAAAAAGCAGTACTGCTACATCTGTATCTTCAGTTGTGAACACTTTGAAGAGCAGACAAAGGCTTCCTGGGTCTTCATGCAGCACTGACCACCAGAAAAGCCCACTCTGGTTGGACTCACTGAGTGTTATACCACTGCAAATAAACAAACAAGAAATACAGTTGCAAAGGCCCCTAAGTAAACATCATTCAACACTGTCATGGTTTGGGACCCACATTCTCTCCATCTATACCTTAGCTCCCTTTATTTGTGTCTTTGCTTTGGGCAGTTCAAGACAGAAGAAACCCAAGAGCTCAGGCCTCAAGAAACAAAGGTTGCCCTAGGTCTTCTCAGCAGGTCTTGTGGGCAGCTTGGGTCCTATAGCTCTTTTACTGGCTTTCCCCAGAGGCAATAAAATGCATTATTCCCTTTACCACCAAGAATGTGGTGGGCAGGTCAGGCTGGTAATTCCAGCATCACAAAACGTGCCGAGGCAAAACTTACCCATCAGCTTCCAGCAGGCTCAAAGGAGAGGGACGGTCTGAGACACTGAGAACCTCATCAGTTTCTCCCTCTAACACAGTCTCCAGACTGGATTTTGCTTTTGCCTTCATAACCAGAATATTTATTTCAGGGAACAGGAAAAGGGTTGAGGTCACACACTAAAATTTATGTTTTCGCTGAGAAGCAGAAAATTGTTGCTGTCCTTCTGGTTATTTAGCTTGCCTTGTAAATGCCATTAAATCATACAGGGATGAATCAAAAAACAACCTCTTCCCCAGCATTTTTTTTGAAATTCAGACTGCCCCACTGCAGCCCCTCTGTTCTCTGCCAGCAGCCCACTGCCTTGCACCTATTACTTACGAAACCTTTAGCAGTACCAGAGCAAGAGATAACAACTTCTCACAGCATTTTCCTCTCACAGAGGGCAAAAGGGGGCTGGTACGAATTTGGCAAGCAATAACTTTTAAGGCTAAATAAAAGCTGTGGAGTTCTACTGCCTACAAGCCATGGGAACTGGAGCGCCATGAGCCACCTAGTAAATATGTGAGCTGTCAGAGTCAATGAACAGTAAGATACGGGTGAACTCTGTGCAGGCGGATGAACCGAACTTTTTAATGCATGCCTACCAAGATGTGAAAACTGGTTTATTTCTGGTGCCTGCTCATGCTATTGGCTCTGTCAAAGAAAACACATAAAATGTTGGCACCATAAATCTTGACAAATCCACAGGATAATCCACTCATACACCTAACCAAATAACACTTAGAAAAATACTGCTACCAAAGCTAGCACTGGAATGATAAGACTTCATGTTGTTATGAACAGAAAGATTGAAAATGGTAGGCTCGAGACAACTAGAGATCAATAAATACAAAAGAGTAGAACATAATCTAACGCATATCATGCTTTGCCTCTTTATATCAATAAAGCATTAGCATATTTTTATCTATTTCATTACCAGTGAAGCAACCTTTTCCCTGCATCTGGGTGTTTTACTTTATGGGCGATGCATTCTTTCCTAGCTTGTTGCATAAAGTGAGCTTCAAATTCTGACCTTGTATCTAACATGAGATTGATAGCAAATATTCACGCAAGGAGAATGTAAAATATATTTGACTATTTTTAATTCCAAGGCACTTCTGTTTGTGATTGAATATTACTGCTCCTCACCCAACTGAGAGCACATAAACCATGGAAGAATTTCTGAAGACGGAACAAATCTGTTTTGGCATTTGTTACAGGAGAGAAAGCCTATTGTTACAGACACCTAATAATTCGTTCTATAAGACCCAATTTTCAATGGCTTATATCCTCAACAAACTATAGCCAATTAAGCTGAAATTCTCCATGCCAGGTTTACATTCAGATTTATATTCAGACATAAGTTTTATCCATACCGTTCAGCCACCCTGCAGATACAACCATTGAAAAGATGTTGTGCAACAACATTAAAAATCTCACAAAATCCTTTCTCAGAGAAGCTGTTGTCCACCTGACTTTGGAGCAGGAGATTTAGTATGTCAAGTCTGTCCTTCCTGGGATGTGTCATGAGGGGTGTGTGAGCAGAGGTGGGCTGGTCCCCCTGAGGACAGTGGGGCTGAGGGGTGGCTGGTGGAGGAGGGACTGTGGTCGTGGCATGGGCACATCAAGAGCAGGGAGAAAGGTGCAGGAGAGGAGAGGGAAAGATGCACGGAATAGCAGGGCAAGGAGACACGGAGAGGTGTGCCTGTGCTTTGGGTCAGGAGGAATTAGGTGGATGGAGCCAGCTCCTACTGGAGCTGAAATGGATCCAGAGTCCTGGCCTCCACATTCCTCTGCTGTCAGCAAGTACCTGTGAAAGCCATTAGCAAAGCGTGCTTTGTCCAGGCACTTCCTAACCTCAGAGTGATTGAATTTGCAACTTTAATGCTCTTTCAGTGTAGCTATGGTGTCTAACACATGCCGACATAGCCTATTGGTACACACACATATGATGTACAGACAGACAGACGTAAGTTTTGTATTTGAAGTGCTACAAAAGCAGAAACAGCAGACAGCTATCTAAACTACTTACTTATGTGTCTCTGATCACATGGATGTCCTGGGAAGACCAGAACCAGAACTCTTTTTTTATTAAAAAAAAAAAAGTAAGAACAAATAAAATGTCATTATTTCTTTTCCATACAAAGACATTTTTGCACAGTACCATTGCACAAATATAGGAGTCCTACTTGGACCATGGCTAAACAACCTCTCAGTGACACAGATCTCAGAAGAGGACTATTATAGCCCACCAGCTCTGAGAACTACCTGCTGAATACAAAAATCCCTAGGTCTGTAGCCCAGGCTTTTCTATTTCCAAAGCCAGAGGGATGCATAGGATGAACTTTAAAATTTCAGCATTAGAAAACTAAAGGCAATGGATCAATAGGTCCAGCCATTCACTGAAAGACAAGCAATGAAATACCTCCAAAAATCAAAAATATGTCTGGATCTAACAAAAACAATAAATATTTTCTTAAATTAAAAGATACTCTCTTATTGGCTAGCTTGCAAAAGACAATTTTTAATGACCAAGATTTAAATTGCACTCAAAAATATGTTTACAAAAAATACATATCAACAGAAGGACTTTAGAAGTCCATTTGAAACTTGAAAACCCTATTGCATTCGAATTTAAAAGAATTAATTACTGTTTTTTGAACCCCAGCAGCAGAACACACACACAATGAATAAGAAGTGAAATGGCTGGTCGAGTACCTATAAAAGAGCAAATAATAGAGAAAAGCAACAAAATGTTTGGCATTAAGGTGCAAATAAAGATGCTGCTAAAAGAAAAAAAAATCTGTGTAAATCTGGATGGGAACAGACCCTTTTAATAGGTAGAGAATTGAAATATCATCACTGTGCTGCAACCCCTTAATACTTGCCAGGTGAGTCTTCATCCAAAGACATTTTCTGACCTAGCTAGACCCCGAGGCCGCTTTGTTTAGGGCTAAAGGGAAGGAGTAATTTGTGAATGTCTGAGTGCCCATTGAAACCAGGGAAAGCACAGGAGGGATAGGGATGGGGTCAACTGACCGGGCTTCCCTGGTGGCCACTGTGAAGTGGAGAAGATGATGCTGAGTGTCCTGGTGTAGACAGTCCAGGGGCAGCTCCCGGGGGCACCATGCCTGACTTCACAGGAACCTGAGCCAGGTCCTGGATTTGGGGATGCAGTGGTGCCTAATTATGAATAATTCCCCCAAGGAATTTAATTATGGTGGAAACTTATCAGGTATCTTAATTCAACATCACAGAATTAATGCATTTTGCTTGATTTTTCATCTTTCATTCAACTGCATTTTCTGTCAAATACCAAAAGAATTTGCTAGATGGTCTCTGGAATGTGAGTTGGATCGACTAATCATTCCTAGTCCTAATTCAACATGTTTTCCCTGATCAGATAGATGAGTTTAATTCACATTACAAGGAGTTATAATTGTAAGCCTGACTCTTTCAGAAAGAGCAACGCGCTCAAACAAAGTTACAATAAACAGGATTATAGCATTTTAGAGCACTTTAAATCTTTCTTTTTAGGTCTCATAACACTTCCCTTCAGCAACATACCTAAAAATATTAAAGCCTCTATAAAATTTATTAGCTGGGAACAGAGTACAAATGTATTCCTTCTCTTACTGTGTATGACCCTGCTACTCCAGTGCTTGTTAATAAACAGTCTCCAATCTCATATAAAGCATGTTTGATGCATTATTGCATTGTTGATTGTAATTTTTGTCAGCACCTTCGTGACTGACATAGCATAATGGCATGTGTGTTTCGTTCCTAGCTGAAAAGCATGGACTCAGATCTGTATATGTTTTATTTAATTGCCTCTGTGCCTGGGCTCTGTTAAATGGCTTGAGGAAACCTGATCTATTGATGTCTCGTCCCCTATAAAATATATCACTTCCGATGCAAATGGTTGAGCATGTGAACTTAATTCACTTGCCATCAGTTATGCTGGGAGTAAAATGTGGTTGGTAGAGAACAAACGTCAAAAGAATATAAATGCAGCCAGAACAAATTCTGTTTAAACTTTGATTGCACCTTCATGAGAAACCTTTAATTAATAATTCCAATAGAAAAACTTATTTTTAGAAATATCGAAACAATTAACCTTTGGTTAAAAGCTGAAAATAAATGGCAGTCCTTCTAAACATTTTATTTGATTTAACCAGTTGCTGAATCTTCATTTTGAAATGTCTAAGGCAGGAAACAGTGATCCAGTCACACCTCATTACTGTCTAACAAGGTCACAGGCCACCAATGATCTAGAAGAAGGTGTAGAGGGAACACTTCAAATGCTCAGGAGGATGTTGTGGAAAATAGCTTAAGTCTTACAGAGTAGCCTAAAACAATATTGAATAATTTCTGTCAGCTTCTGAAAACAATACTGAGTAAAAATAGAAACTTCTGCAGAATTGCAAGAATGTCTTTAATATTGACCTATAGCTTTGTAAGTGCTATATTATTTTAAATCTATAGAAAAATAAGTTTCCAAGTCTTATTTAAAGATTCTTACAGAGAGAGAAGGAAGAAAGCAAATGCCTAAGACCCCGGAAAGAAAAACTTTAATATCCTGGTTATTGCCTAGTAAACTATTGTGATAGGGTAAGACACGGAGAGATTTGCTGATCTACCTGCCCATAAAAGTTTGCACATAACTGGTTTCTTCACCATTGTAGAAGACCACAATTTGAATTAACCCTTTGAAAGGGCTTATTCACCATTCTGAATCTACCTGTCTTTCATAAGAAACACTTGCATATTCCTGCTAGTCATCCTATCATCTGTGAAAGGAAGGACAAAGATTTTTACCAAGCACATATCAACAAAATTAAAAAGGGCACAACTCTGCTTTCATCTGTATGTAATGGCAATGCTCCCGTAAACTTTTGAGGAGACCAACTAGATCCATATAGGCTGGCAACACCAGACATCAAAAACTTCTGTTTCAAAATCTGTTTCCTTCTCCAGCAGTGAATCTTCGTTCTTTTCCAACTACTCTAAAGAAAAAATGGCACCTTCCTTTTAAAGACATATCTGGCCCCTGCTAAGGATTTTCAAAATGAATAGTCAGCTGTGTCTCTATCTTCAAGTAATAATGGGTACGGACAGGCAGCCAAGCCTCCTATGAAAAACACACACCCTGTTTTCCACCATCAAGTCACTGGTTCTCAGAAGACGTTCTCCAATGAAACTTGAAAAGTAACCCAAAATCCTCTAGGAAAAAATCTGTCATTGAATCCTGGCAGACTCACTTGTAATCATGTTGAAGAGAAGTATTTTTAACATCAGGAATATTGGAAATGATTTATATCAAAATGTTTCAGTTCACTAGAATTACACAACAAGAAATCAAGTGTTTTTAGGTGGTCAAAAAAAATTATAGGATTGTAGGAATCCTTCCCACGATTCAGCTCGAATTGCAGATTCCTTTTAAGAAAAGAAAGTTAATTTGAGTCCAGCTGTGGTATATCCGTATGAAGGCTTTATTGTGTATAATAATCTATGCCATCTGCTTTGCCTATTGGAAAATTTGTAAGCAATTGTGAAACTGGTCTTCTTGTGAAATACCTCAGCTTCTCCAGTGTAAAACCATAGAATTTGCTTTTTTGTTTTTGCAGTCCAGATGAAAACATCAAGATATTTGGCAATGGCATTTCCAGAATCACAAAGTTGTCATATAAAAGATTAGTTTTCAAAACCCATGAAAGGACCTATGTCTGCTGGTTTATATATTAGCTTCTAGCTGCAGAGTGACTTTGCATATTCCTCAGAGTGAAGAACTTTTGCCAGAAACTTAGCATTATGAACGAGTTTGTCATGAAACTTTAAGCAAGTGTTGCTAATGATCACCTTGAGTATATAAAATGCTTTACTGGCTTTTACAGCCCTTCATCCTTTTTTTCTTATTTCCATTGTGTTATCACAGTTATTTCTCACTTCACTGGGCTGTTTGTTCCTGGCAACCAACAGGACACAACTCTGTTCCTCAGAACAATGTGTCGTGAAAAATATTTGAAGCTAATGTTAGATGACTGAAATTGAAAACAGGGATGTATCAGATATCAAAAATAAGTAAATAAATCTGGGTCATTCCCAGGACATTCTATTGAAAAAGAAAAAAATCATTATCTTGGAAATTATATACTGCACTTTAAGAATGTATCTACTAGAGTCAAAGGCACAGAATAGGGCAACTTCCAGAAAGAAGAGTTATACATAGACGTGCTGCAGCTCTTGGCCAAGAGCTAACTCAAGGCATAACCAGTTATATGACATCCAGTGAATAATGAGAAAAAGACCAAATCATTATATCTCTATTTTATTTGAGTTAAAAGGTGGCTAGCAGAACCAGCTTAGGAGAACATTTTTCTGATCCAACCTCAATCAGCTCTCCCTTCTCTATTGCCTGCTCTTTTATCCTAATGCATCTGATGAAAAGCCCAATATTCTGTATCAAATCTTATTTCCTTATTACTTCCTAATGTTTCCAGGTGTTATTACCTTCTTTCTCTCCTGAAGATCATCTGATTCTTGATTCTACAGAAATGGCAATATCCCTCTGAGTCTCCTTAATAAGCCTTCTTGTAGGAGCTACCAAGAGCAACAATAGTTGCTTACCTAGGCTCTCCCTAGCCTCTTGTATACAAGTAACAGACTCAATTACCTGCACACAGTTATTGTATGAAGAGCAAAAGGCTCCTTCATCATCTTCTTCATCTTTCAGGTAGGTCAAAGAATGATTCTCTCCAGCCTGCTGCACATATTGCTGTGTTTTCCTAAGAGATGCACCATTTATCTTAGATAAAGCAACAATAGGAAGAGCTGCTAAGTCTTGGTATTTTTTTTTCACCTATTTCACAATATTTCAAGTTCGTCAAAAATCCTCAGCTCCCAGAGACTATCAATCAGACAGAATGGGCCTGTCATAATGCAGCACTTGCTGGAAGGCACAAAAGCACACCCAGACACAACCTACAAAAGCAAAGCAAGCAAACGGGGCATCTTGTCTCCTGTGGGAGATACAATAAAGCAACAGAAGAACAAGCCCTCAGAAATCACCCCACTCAGCCAGCATACTTGCCTGCTTTGCTCTGGCATGATACTTCACAGTTTGAAAGTCCACAGCCCCTACAGAGAGGGTGGCTGTAGGGCATTTCAGTTCTGCTCAACCTGAAGCAACACACAGCCTCACCACAGGCCCATCTGTGAACGTTTATGGCCAGTCCCCATGCCAAATACCTGAAACAGCAATTTTGAGTCAGCAGGGCCGCTCACAGTGGTAGAAGCTGGACTTAACAGAAAGCAAAGGCAGGGTTTGGCTCTAAGTGTGTGATGCTGGTGGCGATAAGCAATCACCTCCAATCAATTAGCCTCTGCATTGCCACACTGCTCACTGGGTACTCTGCAAGGCAGCAGCAGCAGTGCTTTTTAGGCTCCAGGAAGGCCTAATACCCTCACTGTGGGAGTGCAGACATCTTAATTTTGTGCTTATTGTCAGAAAACTTCAGAGGTAGGGTCTCTAACTCCTTCATTATCACCAGACCTATAGCAAATTTTCTGTCTGCCTTATGATATTTGATTGTTCTTTCATGTAGTTAAATTAAGACCTGCATTTCCCTGCCTAATTCAGAATCTCTGTAACACCTTTTTGCTTATTCAGAAGCTGCGTTCATAACAGTCGTGGCCTTACTATGGTCTCTCATTGCACTCTGTTACCTGCTCACTCACATGCACTCCTTCTATGATGCTGGTGGTGTTTGTTTAGCTTTCATCTAGCAGCTGTGGCTCACTCCAAAGCTGCTAGGATCCTCTGATCATGCCCCTTTTTATGTTTTTCTCCCCAAAGCAAAGCATCACCTGAGTAGACACCAGTAACCTCTAGACTATCACAAACCTGTTGCATTTCCCAATGAGCTGCCGTAGGTGCCAAGCACAACCCAACCAGTAGGCAGGGGAAACAGTTTCTTTCTTTTACATGCATAAGGTGCTAAATCTGAATAATGGCGTTCTGTGTTTCTCCTAAGAAGAGTGCCAAAACCCTGCTGATGCATCGCACACAAAAAATATTTGCTTTCAGTAAGGTCTTTACTCAGAAGTAACGGAATATGATCCTCTTACACATTTAATTTCTTCCAGTGGGCTTATACTAAGCAAGGTAATGTGTCTTTTTTGTACCTTGACCAGCATCTGGGGTTTTGCTTATGGCTGTGGGATCAAGAGCCAACCCACCTTGTCTACACAGATGAAGGAGCTTGCTTCAGGCTTGAGCTGTAGAAAGTTTATGGTTCTGAGTTTCTGACACCTTTAAAAGATAGACTTCACCTTTTCCTCAGTAGATGTGGTCTCTGCCTTTCCAGGGGACTGTGCTCTTTCTGATGAGATCAAAGACTAGGTATTTTTTTTACTCCATTGGTGGATGTATCTTAGCTTGCTATGATTACAGGTGCTGTAGGCGCCTTTTCTTCCTATTTGTGATATACCACCACATTCAGCCAACATACTGCCAACACACTGCCACTCCTCATAGAAAAGACAACTGATTTCTGTTCAACTACTCTGTTATCTTTACCACCAAAGGAGTGCCAAAGGAATGATTATATCACTCCTTCTAGCGCCAAGACAGATCATGTTCCTGTGTCCTGCTCCTACTAAACAAGACCTTTTGTTTGCTCTTGATGGTTCATTCATTTCCTATTACGATACTTACTCAAGATGGTAACCCTGCTGTTATTTGGTTTCATATGCAACCTAGTGCAAAATGAAGTAATCTTCCCCCGTGCTTTGTCTTGTGTTTTTAGCTACAGCTCACGCAGACATGTGCAGTCTGCGTAACTCTGCTTGATTTGCTTATGCCTTTCTACTTCAAATCTTCTATCTCACCCAACACTTGATTCTCTGTCATCTCCACAGTGCAAACAGTGTCTGCCCCTACTAAGTCTCGTTTTAGACCCAGGAGAGGTTTTTACCTGTACGCACATACATTCTCTCTGGAGCCTGCAGGGAAGCTTGCATGGAGGGGAGGCTGCAGATGCTCAGAGCTCTTCATTGCCAGTGTGACCCAGCTCAGTGGCCAGATGCCTCCTCCTTCAACTTAGCAGACACCCCTCTGGATTTGGCAAGAGGAGTAACCAAAAATGCATCCTGGCTCCACACCTGCATCTCATGTGCATGAGCAGAGACCAGAGGTGAGCAAGAGAAAGCAGATGGCGGATGTCATTGTCAGCAAAACTCCCCAGAGCCTTCTCTGAAGTTTAGTTTTCAAAGGATGAGCTGTGGTTCTACTCTAAAGTTGAAGAGCTCACTGCTATTTGTTATTTAGGCAGTGGTGAGTGGGTCTGGCTGCATTCCTAAGCTTTCCAGTACACACGCTTATGAGTTCAATATAGTCCTGTGTTTAACTGCTTACTGCTTTTCCCCCTAAAACAGTGACACAGGAACTCATAATCATGCCAAAAATGTACTGAAATATAGATTTAAAATGACATAACAATACAGCTTCTGAAAGGTAAACTTGTGGCTTAAAACTAATAAAAGAAAAGTTGTACATAAACTGATATTTAGCTAATCAAAAAGAGATCAGCAACCACCAGCCCTTTGTGAGGGACATCACCCCACGTAGGTCAGTAAGCCTTTCATCCTGAGAGCTTCAAATACAGCAGGTGATTTTAATCCCTGTAACACGGCAGAACAATATGTACCAAGGAATTTGGCTCCCGGCAAAAAGCCTGTCTGTTAGCAGGAGGCTAGTCATCAGAGCAGCCTGTGTGGTCTGCCAGCGCGTATATTCATTATCCCCCTAATTCCTGTTGGGCGCCTCCAAGCAGGGGATCTGGCTTCTTGGGCTCCCTACCAACATCAAATTGGTGCTTGTTATTCAATGCCCACACTACATGCAAAAATACTGTCCTCTTGCCTTGCAGGTCACGCGTGCAGGACGGGAGGCAGCCCAGCAGCACTGGCAGTCTTTGTAATAGAGCACCCAGCATTTTTGGAGACACTGCCATCTGGCCTTCAGCTTTTCAAGAGTGACATCCACCCCCAACCTGCAAGCATCTGGCACAGCTCAGAGAGAGTCTCCTTCAGATCCACAACTCTTTCACACCCTGCAAATGCACCAAAACAAGTGGTGGCTGGGGCAGCACAGAGCTTGCAGCTGGGGAAGGGTTGGAGGAGAGACCAAGATGTGAAATGAAAATCTGTGGTCAGGAAACAAATCTAAACCCGTGTCAGACAGAGGTGACAAGTTTTCCCACTGCTATACCACTGTGTCTCAAGGCACCCCTCCAGTATCTGTTCCCTTAAGGCTGCGAATGGCAGCTGGAGTAAAGGCTTGTGCCTGGGGAGATGCCTTCCTTCCTCTTGTAGGAAGAACTCCCTATGAAATGCTTTCTGTCTGTCATGACATGGGATGTTTGTGCGGAGAAGTTATTTGCTGAGTCGATTTACCAGCCTCTCAACATTTATAATAAAAGATGCAGGAAATGTTCTTATGTAACTCGCACTTCTGGCTCCTTAATGGGATGCGTGCTCATCAGAAGCCTCTTCCCTGCAACTCACTGCTCCTTTTGCACCGTTAACTGCACTAGTTTATGTTATCCCTGTAAGGACTCACTCAGCCTAAGTTTGAAACAACCCTGTAGTTTGTGAATTGCACATTTTTCTGTTTTGAATTTAAAAAAATAAAAATAAAAGTAACTAAAAATCCATCTATATATTTGATACTAAATTTGGAATTTTGTTTTGCCTTCTTACCACACGTTGTTTTAATATTCTTATATACTGATCATTTTTTAAGTGAAAATTAGAAAGTATGTAGTGACACTTGGAAACTGTTGGAATTTTTTTCTCTCCCAAACTGGCATACGGTACTTTTCTATTAAGGTTTCACACCTCTGGCTGACATAGAATCTGTTTGCTAAGAAAACAGGTTTTTATCAGGTAGTGAAAAGTTTCCTACAAAAAGAAAAGGCAGCGTATTTTGATAGTTTGCTAAACATCTGGAACTTTTTCTTTTCTAAATACATTAAAACTTTGCACTGCAAATGGACTGGAAGCATGAGAAGGCTCTGAATGTAAGGGCCAGGGATGCTGAGTGTGTGCCATAGCCAAAGAATTTAGAAAACGCAGCAGCATGGCTGAAATAATAAAGATAAAAGGGAAAGTAGAGCTAAGCCACCGCCACATCCAAAATCAGCTTTTCCCAACAGGAATTTCCATTTTGGCATTGGAGTGGTTTGGTCAGGGCTCACAGGCTTGCATCCATTCCCACTGCTCTCCTCTCCTGGTAATATTTGCCCAGGGGACATGGTCACATTTGGGACACAAAGGGGTGAGGAAGGCTTGGGCACCCTGAGAATGGCTCAGATGTGTCCCCGCGGATGTGTCCTCAAGGCAGCAGGGGACAGATTGGTGCCATGTCGCTTCCCCTCAGCAGCTGAATTTTATAAAAGCAGCAATATCAGATGGAGTATGTTCCAGGTCAATCCAAACCCAGTCATAGTTCATCGTTCTCGGTGAAAGAAAAACAAACAAATTCATTCTGATTCTGGTCGAACAAAAGGCTGTCTCCAGGCTTTTTCAATTCAATTGTTTCTTTATGAAATAATTATTGTGAAATTACACATTTAAAAAAGTCATTTTGAAAATGTCAAAGCAGAATATTTTGATTTTTAAAAGGTTGGCAGCAATTTGTTTCTTTCTGACAAAAATGTAGCCATTCAGGCCAATTTGCACTGGGACATGCATTGTTAGTTTGCTTTTTTTTTAATGGCTAATCTTTTTCTACCTTTCTATCTATTAGGGGGGACTTTTTGCTTCAGATGGCCATTTAACACTCCATAAGCTGTTCTCAAAAGCAGACATGGAGGAAGGATCATCTCTTCACAGGTCCCCCACAATTTGTTTAATCCCTAGCCATCGTACTGGTGACAGGTTTTATGCCTACTCATATAGTACATCAGCTAATGAGTAAATATTGCAACTTTGGAATTCATTTTAATAATTCATTCCATATTCATGTCTCAAAATGAAATATCAGTAGCTACATTTTATGTGACAACATTGATCATACTGCAGAGCTTTAGGTAAACATGCCATGTATTTACAAGAGCTTGCTATTTCGTAAAACCCAGGCACACAATCAAGTTATGGAGGTTTAACGATCTCCTTGCCAGCTGGGTGGAGGTTTAAATGAACTGCAGTCTAGATAAATGTATCTCACTGCATTTTCCACCAGCTCAGAAGGCTCATGAAGAGAGCTGAGACAGCTCAGAGCAGATTTCACCATGCTTTTCAAGACCTGGTTAATTCTTAACCAGGTCACCAGGCTGAACACGACCTGTGTCAGCATGATCACACAATGCTGCTGTTGGAGAGCCCTGGGTGCTCTGCAGCACTTAGGGGAAGTTTTCATGGAAGCAGCTCTGGCACACCACTCATGTTGCTTCATAACCACCACCAGTTGCATTGTTCCACAGCCACAAGCCACCAGGCGTGCCAGCACCATGAAGCCCCAGGGGAGGGGGCTTATTTTGAAAAGCCTGTTTGTGTACAAAGCAGATCTTTCTCTTGCAGAATTTACATATACCAGCAAACCTAGAATATCCCAAGTCGGAAGGGACCCACGAGGATCATCAAGTCCAACCTTTGCCACTGAAATGGTGCTGTACCACTAAAGGGACTACTGTTTGAGGTAGCACTCAGTTCTCTTAGAGTGATGCTGCATGTCTCTGGCTAGGGCTCCGGACGTGCTCACAGTAGATTTTCATTTTGGACTGGTGAGCAAAGGTTACACAAGGCATTCTTGGTGGTGAGTTGAGCTGCACTCACCCATTGGGCACATCAACACTCTGGGACCCTCCATGGACCTTCAGTCACCCTGATGATGGCAGCTCCAAGTCACAGCAGAAAAACATTTGTGCGACATTACAAAAGTCCTTGTGCTGTCTGAACTGCCTGTCCTGTTGGGATGACAGCCAACTTCATATTCTCTGGATCACTACTTTTGGGAGCTGAATATTTATTTTCAAAGAGGGGTAACAGGAGACCTCAGTAGATTATGCAACTGGCAAAGCATATGGTAGCAAATTCTGTTTTGTTGCTACAAGAAACTGATGTATATATTTACACGTTGTTCCTGGCTGATAAAGCTCTAATCATTTCAGAGGAAGATAGGATGCACAAATATTACTGAAAATAACCCAACTGTTTCTCTATGTTTCTGTTGCTTAGTGTTCAGATTTTCACAAAATCATAGAATTTGCCTTGGATTGGGAGGGACCTTAAAGATCATCTAGCTCCAACCCCCATGCCACAGGCAGGGATACTTTGTACAGCACTTCCCAAACCAGGTGACTTTATCTTGTAATACATCTTTGCAGTCATTCATTTCCTACCTTCTCTTGATGTGAATCAGAAAATAGTTTTATTTGGTAAGAAATCAAACAAATTGCTCCAAGCAAGCAAAAAATGGTCCCACATCCCAAAGAGCAGGTGTACATTTCCATAATGGCTGCAAAATTCAGAAAGGCTGTGGCACTTTGTTGCACGTGTCTTGGAATGGAATTAGTAATCTCCGAGTGCTTTGTCCTAGTGATTGAAATAAATTACTTGCTTAAATTGCTAAGCAAGATGACCCATCTGTTGGCCCATGCTTGTTCAGATTCTCAGTGGGTTTATTATTCCAAATAATGACTGCCATATGCAACAGTAAACAGTTCTCTTAAAATTGACTGAAAGATCCTGTGCTACTTTTGAAGGCAATTTACAAAAGTTATTCATGTTCCCCTCAAGAATCTGCCAATCAACTCAACTTTTAGAAAGTGATCCTGACTGGTTTACCCTGAAGGATCTATTGCACTGCTTTTCTGGGAAGGCAGAGATAAAACTATAGCAGGAGTATGGGTTGGATCCGATTTGTTTTTCATGAGTGGGTAAGAATTAAAATTAGGAATCACACATCTCTGCAGCCCCAAACAGACATGTCCCAATTTATACATTTATTTGCATCTCCAGAGCATGTATCATATAATGAAGTTGTAGGAGTAGTCAGTATCTTTAGGCACGTTTTGCAGAGTATATCTAAGCTGACACAGCAGCCACAGCAATGATCCCCAAAACACCAAAGAAAGAAAAAGATTTTCCCCATCTAAATTCACTTTCCTCTTCAGAAAAGGCTCAAATGACTCGCTGGACTCTGTGACATGGACAACAAATTCTGCCTTTGTCGGAGCCAGGAAGGCAGAAAACCCCATGGGTGAGGGCTGTCCCTGAGCACATAGTCCCAGAGGTCCCAGGAGGCACGAACAAGGAGGCTGGCAACACAAGCACCTCTGTGGGTGTCCAGGTCTGGAGCAGAAATCAAGGGTAAAGGCAGAACCTGAGTCAGCATGGAGATGTACCGCTTGCTGTCAGCATGCCCAGATCGTGACACGGAAATTTGCCTACATAAGGGAGCAGGTTCCAGTGTAGCTACAGATGAGTATCAGCCTACGCAGGAGATGAGTACCATCAGGTTATTCCCTGGGAAGCTTCTTCTACCTCTTGGTAACTTATTAAGTCAGTGAGACCAAATGAAACTACATTTAGCATCAAAAACTCTGTGCGCCTTACAGGTTAAAACATGTGTCTGTATGTTGCATTTAATCACTTCAATTTGCTTTATTGGTCTCTATTGTTCTTTTTCTGTTAAATCCTGCTGGTTCCTACCCTCTAACCTTACCCTATTAGGGAAGGTTTGAAAGCCAGGCTTCCCCAAACACTCCTCACCTCAGATACGTCTACTTAATAAATAAATAAGTGGCAAGGCTCCTTTTTGTAACTTCCTTTGCATCTAATTTAGACCATGCTCATTTCATCCACAGGCTGAACACATGTTCTTTTCATGCAAGGCCCATAAACCATGTTAAGACCACAGAGCATCCATGATTTGTTCATGATGTTAGCAGTGACTCACCATGGCCAGATTGCAGATGTTAAATTGCTGATGAATGGCCCAAATCCAGCACGTGATATTCAGCTGAGGTATTAATCATGTGTGGAAAGATCTTTCTTCTTTCTTTTGGTCCCTGTGAATAATGAAACCTCTAATACAGTATATTGTACTTTACAAGCTCAGTGAAATGAACTCCTTTCTAAAAACAGAAAAGGATAATACTATTAAAGCAGCCGAATGCTGTATATGACAAGATGACATATTAGGACTTTCTGACTACTTAAATGAATACATTTGTTTTTTGTTGATTTATGCCGGTGGGATGGGCCTTTCTTTAAAAAGCTCTTTCCCATGAAAAGAAGTTTTCTTGTTTCCTTCCTTCTTTGTTGGAAACAGCTAACCTGTTTCATCCAATAATGGCTTGATAGAAAATTGTTCATGAAAGGAGGAGGGAAGAAAGACTAAGTGCAAACTTGAATAAGAAAAAACACATCTGGAGTTGGAAATAATGTTTTCCGTGGGCAAGCTGGCAGAGGTCTACCATCTTTTGAGGTACTTAATGAGCATCAAGTGCGGGAACCATCCACACTATTTTGTAGGTTTCCTTTCCCTTTTTCTTTTCCATTTCCTTTTCCTTTCACTTTCCATTTTCCTTTTCCTCTTGTTCTTACACAAGTATTTTCATTGGTAAGACGACAGCAAGTTGTCCAGGGCAGTATACATTAACTGCCTATGGTAAGAGTACTTAGTATCATTGTCCTTTCTTAGTTTTCTTCTGTTGTAATGTCCAGATGATCTGATGTCCAATCCCACATGACTTCAGGAAGAGTTTTTCCGTACACTTATGTGCATTGAACAGCTGTTTTCTTTAGTAACACATTCTGCACTGGTTTTCTGCCAAGTCACGCTGCACTGATAATGAGGAAATATTTATGGACAAAAAAAAAAAAGAAAAAAAACACTATCTTAAAGCACACCGAAGAGAAAAAAAAAATCAAGTAAAGACCCCTGTGAAAATGGAGATACTACATGCTAAAACAAGAAATCCCTCTTCCACTCCAGACACAAAACACTTGTTTGTAGAAAAGACAAGACAACAAATGTCCATGTGAACACTCTGTGGAAGAAAGATATGTGATAGCCTGACTAATTTGCTCGGCTTCTTAGGTTGTGCTGAATTCTGCATTTCCTCAGCTAACTTCACTCACATACCAGGTTAGTGCAGTGACAGTTATTTCAGGGAGCTCTAGCATGTGTACATTTTTTGACCTCTCCAAAATCGCATGGGGACACACCAAAACAGGTATTTGAGCTCAGGTCTCCTAAGTTTGCCACTGTGGTAAGCACATTTCACTTTTAGTCACTGAAGGAGGTAACTAAGTTAAACCACAGGTGGAAAAAATAATACCATTTTTTGTTGAAAATTTTTCAAAATGGCAAATGATGACAATTCTAACCTGCTATGTTCAACCTGCCCTTTCCAGTCCATGGCAGGACTTACATCCTCCCAGACCTTGTTTCAGGAATTTTTTTTTAATCAGAGAAGTATATGAGCATGTGCATGCATGAGTACAGTGTGAATACCCGATTAGAGCTGAACATTTTGTTGAGTTCTTTCCTGAACCAGGGTGAAGAAGAAAGGCACGGAATGGATGTCAGGCTGCTTCTCACACTGATCAACACCTTTACTGACAAACTTAGAAGTGGTGAAGGATCCGGAGTCTACCCAGCTCCACAAAGCATGCAAGGCTTGAAATAAGCTTACTTTTTTCTGATGTGTTGTATTTATCACAGTGGAATTAATGGTGCGCTTTTTGACAGTTCACTTAGCTGAATTAATCTAGCCAGAAGCACAGGAAAATTGTTTTGCATGTAAAGAGCCTAGAATTGACATTTTCCCACCTTTCACTCTAAAAACAACGGTGTCTAAATCTGCTTTCTGTAGCTCGGGTTTTGCTTTCAAGCAGTGCTGATGTTGTGCAGGAGAAGTGCTCTTTCATGCAATGGATCACTGCCAGGAGGACAGACGAGGAAAGCTGTCACCAGGCTTTTTACTTTTAGATTCAGTCATGTCTCCTCTGATGTCTGTTTTTTTTTTTTTTTTTAATGGATTTCTCATCAATATTCATACTCATAACCTCCTTTGGCTTAGTGGGAGTAGAGAACCACTTCTTCTCCACCATACTGTTTTGTCTTTTGCTTAATGACTTGTTTCTCCTGGTAACCTATTTGCTTTTGCAGGTACAAGCTCACAAAATCCCATTAACTGAAAATATCATTGGAAGCAAACATCTGCCTGCAAAGAAGGTAAGTGAAGATACATGTAAACTTACATAACTTGGTGCAAGATAGCACTATATACTGGGTCCCCAGGTGTGGCCACATGCTTCAGACTAAAGTACGAAATTCCAAAGCCAAAGTGTCTCACTCTTCTTAGGCTCTTCTTATGGTGTGACCAAAGACAATAATGTATCAAAAATACATATATATATATATATATATATATATATACATATATTCATATATATATATATATATCAGAGGCTGGGGTAACAATAAGTTAAAAACAAAAAAAAGGAAAAATAGAGGCTTGGAAGTATTTTCCTATGCTTCTAAAAAAACCTACCATAACACAAATCATTCAGTATGCCATGCTCCTCAATACAACAAAAGTGGATGGCTTTGATGCGGCCACAATTGTCCCTTCAGAAGGAAAATTCAGAAGTGAAGCAATGGGTTGTGGGATCGTTCAGCTTCAAGGCTAATGGAAATTTCTGGTAATGGTATCATGGATAAGTAGGGTCAGTCTCTGGGCTGTCATAGGCAGCAGGAATGACATTCTGTTGGCTGTAGATGCAGGGGGGAAGAAAACACCTGGGAGCATATTTGGCTTCAAGGCCGCTGCTATTTTGGAAGATGTGGACTTACTTTTGCAGGGACTGGGAAAGGAAGTAATTAATATAGGCTTATGTGCAAGAACTGAGGATAGCACTGCAAGTCTCTCCTGATAGCCACGGCTAGCTATAAATACTTCCACACCCTGTGTGCCATAGCGTGAGATAACCGATATGTTCAGACAGGGATGTAAAGAATGGGGTGGGAACTGGAAACTCCGTGTTGGGCGCCAAGACAATTTTCTTAAGAAAGGAAATCTGAAACCGGCAGAGGGTGGAATGTACCACATGTGGAGGGCTTTGGCCTGCACACCTCTTACACCCACTTCAGTCCTCAAGACAACATTTAGAGGGGGTTCGAACAGAGCACAAACCAGCATGGGGTCAGTATCACCATAGTTAAATTAATCACTACTGCATTAAAAGCAGTGACTGGGGAAATATAATAATAGTTGGGCCATGTGAAGCAGCTGCAAAGTTTCCTAGCAACTTTAATAATGACCCTTCAACCCTTTCTCATTACTCATATGATTAATACTTATTCATGTGAATAGTCTCATTGATTTAAGTCATTCTACTTCTGTGAGTAAGGACTTCAGAATCAGACAGAGAAATATATAATTATACTCCTTCTCCGTTATTTCAAATCCAAATTTAGTTAAGTGCAGTGATTAACTCAGTAGACTTTGCCCCATAGAAGCTTTCCAGGAACTACTCTTTAACTAAGGGATCTACCTTAACAGTATCAACAACAATAGCATAATCTGCCTCTCTGGTCGCACCTGTATCAATGATGTTGTCTGAATATATTTTAAAGACAGATGTTTATAAGCAATCTTTAAAATCAGTCTTAAATCAGCTCATGAAAAGTAAAGAAAAAAATAGGAAAAATATGAAAGACACTAAAAACAGAATGTCTTGTTAAAGTTTCAATTAAAAAACATTTTTTCTCAAATACATTCACTTGTTGAGAACTGCCATTATATTATGACATTTTTCAAACAATTTTCACAATTCCATTAAGCAGTTATCAATAGTTAAGTTCCTATTTTTCCCTGGAAGGCCAATATAATACCATTCTGCTCAGTGTGGTCTGCGTTTTTGACATATGCAACAAGCCCCGAACACTTTCTCAGTATCATCATTCATTAGAAATCTCTAACCTGTCTCTTGTTCCATCGCTAAGTAACTTTCATCTGTCTTTTTCAACACATTTTCTTCAACTCCTTATGAATCACCTTGCTGTTGTCTTAGAGAAGATCCCCTTTATTAGAAGGATCTGCTTCCCTGGATGGGTGGGGGAAGCTAGAAGAATACTGTTCTTGTGCTAATGACTTCATACAGGTTTTCATTGCAGGTATCATAATCCATATTTCAATTAAGACTCTGAGGTATTTTTTCAAGTGACACATACTGTGGACTTCTCTCAGCTTTTATCAAATGCTCCATTAGGTGCCTGCCATTAACACCTCTCCATCAGGTTTGCATTAGGTATACAAAGCACATCTCTGCAGTTAAAAATCATCTCACTGTTCTAGGCAGAGTGCTGGACAGACCCAAACTGGCAATGGAAGTAAATGATTTATGGTCCATTTCAGACAACATTTCAGCTTCAATAAATAAGAACATGAACTTCTTTGCACCACCAGGCTAAGCCCGTTGCCTTATTCTCTGCCTCTGTGTTAGCACTGTATTTTAGAGGTGGCAAGTGGCATTTTTTTCTTTACTGTTGTGTCAGACAAGTTGCTTGTCTCCAGGTTTACAACACATTTGGAAGAAAACTGAACAAACACACACATTGGGAGCAGCTATGGATAATTTAGCTTCCAATAACCAATATTGTACCGCAACTCTGGAACTTTTCATTACCTCCTCCATTTCTCAAACTCAACCAATGTGCATTTCCCATGTCCTTCGGACTTCTTTGCACACTCGTGCTCATACATGAATGACTTTCATGTCACTAGGGGCCTTCATATGCTTTTCATTTGATACAGAACAACTAATACTTGTTGCTTTTTTTTATCCAAGCACTTCTGGCCTTCTTCTGGTCTGCCCCAAGTCAAAACATCATCTATGTAAAACACTCTTGCTGTATGACATGCATTACATTCTCAGCATAACACCTCAGGCACCCCAAAAGCCCTTCACAGAAATTGCATCTGCCAAGAGGTGTGTTAAATTTGCATAAACAAATGTTCCCAATTTTAACGTAAGGTGTACCCATCCAATTGTATCGTTCAAACAGAAATTGTGTAATTCAAAGGTGAAACACTGGGTCAGTGCAGTATAAAGCACCCATATGGAAAGGCCTGAGTTCAAAATAAACCTAAAGAGAAGATAACCTTAAGTGCACTAAACCAAACTTAAACCCTGAACATCAGCCGTTTCAACACAGACCCACACAGATCTGCAAATCAGAGGGGTGTGTATTTTAACACTAGCTGTGAAATCTACAAACAACACAGGAAGAGCTGGGGTTTGATCCAACCATTACCTGAAATAGAGGCTGTAAAATCACTCAATCCCTCTCTCCTCATGGGAGTAGAAACGCACCTTGCTATAGCTCATGATAAACTGGCAGAGACAGTCCTTAACCTCTTGGAAATCTGTCTTCTGTCTCACCATGGACTGTGTGCTTGATGACCTCCCTCCCGGCAGGTATTACTTCTTCACCTAGTGAGGAGCATTTTTTTTTTCCTCTGGCATTTACACAGATTTTCTCTTTTCCTATTATTTACTAAAACATAATTCACAAAGTCTGTTAGTGGAGACAAATCCTATAGACCAGTGCTTCTTTCAGTGCTAATCCTTGTTTCTAGCATTGTGTTGCCTTAAATATTACTGTACACCTCAAAACTGGTTCATGCTCTGACTGTTTTTAGGTCAGCTGCTCTTAGCTCTTCAGCTTTCTGAGAGAGGTTTTTCAGCTGTTTCCTGTATTTCTACGGCATTATGGTTCTTGGCTTTTCCTGTCCTCCCCTCAGGTCATTGACCTTAATTTGTTTTTCACTTTGATATCTCATGATATTCCAAAACCTTTGCTTCTCAAGTCCTACCACAACTGTCTCAGTGTAAAAACACACCCAGTTCTGCTGTTGTTCCTTCTCCACCAACTTCGAGGGTCCAAAAATTTCATCCATTTAAAGATGCACTTCCCAGTGCTGCACTCTCCCAACACAACTGAGATTGCTCCTATAGTTCTGCTCTTTTGGTCTCCCTTAGCTGCCAAAGCACTCATTTACTTCAATCCAGAGGTTCATTTATTCAATGAAAGAGTAATAGTGAGCTCTTCTGACAGAAAGTCCTTCTACTTCCTTCTTTCTACAAAACTAGTAATAAATAAAGCCAAAATTTGACATTTTCAATTTGCATGTTCAACTTTTCTCCCAGCTCCTCCTGACTTGGAGCAGGTTGGAGCAGAGCCAGACAGATGTGACGATGTAGTTCATCTGGGAAGGGAGACCAGAGTGTAATTTGGCAATTCTTTGGGGAGGAAAAGGCATGCCAAAGGGAGCCAAGCCTCTGAAGAAGTAAAATGTACATCGCTCACCTCCTCTCCCACTATTCCAGAAGTAAAGTGATATACCTTTATTAATATTTATTGCCACTGAGCAGCACACAATAGCTCATAGAGATTACTGGCACCAGAAGAAAGGAAGTGAGCAAGGAGAAGAGGATGGGCAAGAGGGATGGGTGCAGTTAAATAAGCTGTCCCAGCCAGCGATGACAGTGATTTGGCTAACCGCTCTGAAAAGGTGCTATGACCTAAAAAAAAAAAACAGACCTTGTGCTGAGAATGGGCTCTCAGCTGAAGATTTCCAGTGCAAGAAAGTCATAATGACAAATAAACCAGGCTGACTGTGAAATGGACGGTGTCACGGTTACTTTCAGCCAGATACACAAAGCAGCTTTCAGGGCAAGGGGAGCTCAGAGGTGTTCGTGAAGCCCTTGGAGGAGGGATAATCATAGCACAGGTCCCGATCCCATGTGACCAACACATGCACCCCACCTCTGGAGCTCTGCCTGGGGCCGAGCACAGCACAGTGGGGCGAATCCTGCCCCTGCAGTGAGCCTGGCGGAGGGCATGGTCCCTGCCCACCACCTGCATGCACTGCAGCCATGTCCCCAGCACAGGAGCACAACAGCGGTGGGAGAACTTCAGGGGGGCACCAAAACCTGTCCCAAAACAGTGCAAGGCACCGTCAGGTGGTTTCAGTCCTCACAGCCAACAATGGAGCCTAAGGCCGTCAGAAACACTTGCCTATAAGCTTACATATTTCACTCTAGCAAATCCAGTGACAGGTCCCCTCCCATGAACTGAGCTCTGGATTTATCAGGAGCAGACATCTGTGGCCACCGTCTACTGGGACCACCCATCAGCAGCAGAAAATGCCTCCATGCACACAGCGAAAATCGGGAGGTCGGGGGTCACTTGCTTCTACCAGTTGACTAAAAGTATCTTTATACAGCCTGAATGGAAGGTCATTTTAAGATACTGTGCAATTCACTGGCAGGGCACGGCTCAGCACAGGACAAAGGCAGCAGAAGGGATCAGCCACATTCCAGCCCTGCTCTGACTTCAGAAGTCACTGAGTTTGCTATGATAACAATTTAAAACACCAGCCCCTTATCAATCACACATTGGATTACAGACAGAAATGCAAGCACAGATATTTTCCCCCTTCCAAAAATAGTTCCTTTTTTTTTTTTCTTTCTTTTTAGAAAATGAAATATGAGGGAAAAGACCATTTTGTGTTTCTGCAGGCTTTACATCTTTCTGACTCAGGAGAAACTGGTAGCAGCTGGTTTAATTTCCTCAGTTTCCAGTGTCAAAGGTTCAAGCACAGTTGTAGATGGTCGTTGTGAGTGAAATGTTCTCCTGCTCTTTGGATCAAAAAATTTTAAACAAAGTCAGATGATCCACTTTCAGTGTGCTGGGAAAGCCTGGGTGAACTCTTTATGGATACATTTCTCCTCATATTTACAAGCACTGCTCTGCAAAATGTTCTCTACAGGGAAATATCTGTCTTTCAAGTGGCCATCCTATCTGCATCTTTCAGTTAACCCTTTCTACCCAGTCCAAAGAAGACTTATCCCTTGTCAAAACTCCAGGAAATCCTGTTAAAAAAAAACTAGGATGGATCTACATTTCTTTTACTCCCAAATCTTTTTCCTCGCCAAATAAAGACTGAATAAAAGTAGAGAAAAAAATATATCAGAAGAGGGAGACAGCAGTCAATGAATTAGGCAGGAAAAGCAGTGAGAAAGGAGAAAAAAATCATCACAGGGAAAAACAGATGCCAAGTGTAGACCTATTGGTCTGGGCAATGAAGACTTACAAGGGAATCTGCTCATAAAGATAGTCTCTGACAGCCCAGAAATGTCTCCCAACAGCAGCTGTCAGGAGTGGGAGGACAAGCCCTATTCCACTCCTCCTAAAGATATGATAGTTTCCTATTGTAGGTGCTAATTATTATTTCCTTTCTAGGACTGAGGAAGGCTTTTAAATTTTTCCAATCCATCAGGAAAATAGGCTGTGACAAGATATATATATATTTGGCAAGATGGAACAGTATAGGGCTCTCTTCATCATGGCTGAGAGGCAAAATAGAAAACAAGTGTTAGTGGAAAATCGTTTTGTTTCCAGCATGAGGGTGCACCTGGTTATCCACATTGGGGGTTTCAGGCGGTGGGACCACAGGGTGTGCGAACATGAGAAATATGATAAGCTGCATTTCTAGAAGCCTTCAGATATAGGAAAGGCTCTTGGGTCTCCACTGTGTGCATCGAGTGCTAAGGTTCATGGTTTTGTTCAGTTGTGCACCAAGGGTGGAAACCAACACCAGTCACTGGGGGAGCCTTTTCACTTCAGCAGGTGAAGGTGCTGACTCCACTTCCTGCAGGCATGCCAGACCTTATTTTGCTTACTAAAGAGGATGGCACTTAAATTAAAACTTGTGTAACCATATGTTTCAAAACTGCGGGTCATATTTTATACAGAAATGACTGTGACAGGCTGTATATTTGTGCTGATTTGCTGCATTTCCACGGTGCACTGCTGAATAAAGCTATCAAACTTTACCCCATTTTTAAGTTAAAAAAATAACCAACAATCCTATATGTCAGAAAGATTCCTTACGTGAACTAGATATGACAGTAAAGAAAAGACATGGCTTCCATATTAATGATATTTTCTGTAATGTTGAGGGATTGATTTATAATGTGTGATTGTGTGCACTTAAACCTCCATTTAACCTCACAGCACATTGTTTGAACTATATATTTCACTTGTGCTAGAAGCCTTGGGCCTTGAACAATGTGTAACTCAATACAGCAGAACAAATCAAACAAGAGAGTGAGCCAAATCGCAGTGTATTCTGCCATCATTTATAGTATGGGGTCCTACCACAACATACTGGGTTCAGCAGTTATGTCCAGATGAAACACAGAAAACCAAAATGTCAGTTTTGATGGCCAACACCAGTCAACGTGGAGCTGAGAGTTGCTGCTATGAAAGCAAGGCTCTGTCACTGGGACCCACATCTCCAGGCTGGCAAGGTCAACCCTGGTAAATCTCAGGGGAAAATGCTGAAGTGAAATCCACGTGGGACAAAGGGCTACCTGAAACCCAGGAAAAGTATGTTGTTTGCAAGGAGGCATGAGGGGCATGTGGAGCAGGAGAAAAGGAAGGAAAGCTCAACAAAGAAGCTTGCAGGAATCTGGGAGCGAGAGCCAGAGCTCCGGTGTCCCAGGAATGAAGGCAGAGGCAGCAAGATAGGGCTGGTACAGCCTCAGGGTCAGGTCTGAAGCAGCCTGAAGGTTCATTGGACAGATGGTTTCACAATGTGTCCATGAGCCATCAGGAGGAGGCAGAGGGGGACTTCCTTAACCCCATGACAAGAGCCACATCCAGATACCATGCCCCGCAGCTGTCCCAGGGATGGTGTATGGAGGAATGACTCCGTTTGTAACGCAGCTGGGACCTTCACATCTCCTTGTGGTCATGCAAATGCTCAAGACACAGCTCCCAGCTATACTGCAAGAAGAAATAACGTCTTAATCACAGTGTGGAGCAGAGGCAAAACCACGCTGTTAACACAATTCTCAGATTACTGACACCTCACTTTAGGTGTAGCCCAAATGGCAGCCACTGGGGTATTTAGCAAATCCCTGGGCTTTAGCTGTAGTCTGCAGACTGCTGGGCATCCGCAGCGCAAAGCTAAGGAATCCACAAGAAGTACCTAGGAAATCAAGCCCTACTGTCTTAAAGAATAAATTAGCTGTGTCACTTCCTGTGTCAAATTCACATCTTCGTGCAATCCTGTTCTGCCAGTTTCCTCTCAGTACTTCTGGGTTTGAGGCTGTCCCACAACTTTTCCCTTTTAGGTGAAGAGAAGAGTTCATCCCCTGCCCTCACACCTAGAGCACCTAAACCCTCGGGTTTGCTACCACAACAAAAAGCAGTCATGGAGACTCAAACAAGACCGAGGAAATTTTTAGAATAAAAAGAGCATCCAATGTTTTATTAAATATCTTTTACAGGAGTGTTTTTAGGGAGAACATAAAACCTTTTAATTCAAGTCATACACTAACTATCAAATAACAGAGAGAAGCTCAACCAGAATAACTTATTTGTCTGTTCCAATACCATGTTTCTACCACCCTTTACCACAAGAGCTGGTGTGACCATGGTCACTCCAACTCTGAATGAGACTTTTATTCCATATCGTAAGTCAGATATTCCTTAGTGACAGAGCAGAGTCAATGCCTGAACGGGACCAGCATTTACAAGCTATCAACCCACTTTTTTGAGAGGTGGCCCACTAAATCTTCCAGCTCCTGCCCCACCGAAATAAGGCAAAGACCTTGGGTGTCTGATACCAAGACAGCATCTACACCATCACCAGCTGTGATTTGTTCTCTTCTCACTACCAAATAACAGAAAAACACGTCCTTTAGAAAGACAGTTTTGACTGAAGTTCATATAATCCCACGTCAGGTGAAGTTTCTTTGGCAACATCTGGCAGTGTTGCAGAATCTCTACACTCCACTGAGATTTAGAAGAACATATGGTTTCTGCTACAGCAAAACAAATCACTTTGTGAACAAAAAGCTCTGAAAAGGAGTGGGAAAAGGAAGATGAAAGTTTCAAGTCTGTTTGTAAATTATGCATTATCCGTGCCTGTAATGCCCAGAGGAGTCATAAATTTAGAGGTTTCAACAGAAAAGCCTATAGCTGACACCTTACATTCGTAAAACTCATTACTATCCCAGGAGTGAAAATGAAGGGGAAGAAAAGTGAATAAATAATTGAGAAGATAAGAATGTTTCATCATTTCCTTTTGCTCATTTTCAGCTTTTCAATGTAATTTCAAGACCAATATAGGATTCACATTAGCTGTGGTCTTAAATATGAAAAGTAACCAGAATCTTTCTAGCGCCTTTGATTGCACAACACAAAACAATTCAGTTAATCTCACAAGTACAGATGGCCAAAATGGGAAGCTCAAATATAAGATGTTTTCACTTTCAACATTCAGTTCTGCATCTGCCAGGCATATCAATTCTGTAAACTGGATCCAAAGCCAACCTGGGCTCTCACTTTATTTTTGGTACAGCTGAAATCTCACAAGAACTCTTCTGCTGGCTGAGAAAGCAGACATTGGCCTTTAGGAAATTTTTAGAATATTTTGGATGATCTGGAGGCTGTATAGTATTTTAAAACTTTGTTTGTAGTCTGAGCCTTTTTATAAATTCCTTTTATTCTTTTTCACCTCTTTGGCCTTTCTATATATTAGCCAAAATCTGTAGAAGGATTATTCGTAGAAGCCCATGTGACATAGGACTCAATTTACACAAGTAAAACAGACGAATGAGTAAGTGAGTCACACAGAGCAATTTTGTCCAAATATTAGATGTGAATAACTGAAAACTATGCTTTTTGTCACCCTTTCTTGCAGGAACATCTGTGTCTAACATCGCAGTGTTGAACTTTTCTGCTTTTTCCTCACTTCACTTTAAGGCATATGTGAAATGTCAAGAAATAGATGCATCATCTGCCTTATGAATAGATGCAAAGATGTCTCTTCCTATGGATAGACGAAATAGATGCCTCTTTACCTCCCTTTTCCCTCCAGCACAAAAAACACAGAAGGAGAGGGAACAGAAGGGAAATAATAAAAAATAAATTAAAAAAAAAAAAAGAAAAAAACCACAGCTTCTTTCTTTACTGTGAGAAGTCACCATTTTTAACTCAGTTTTGCAATTGAAGGGAAGCCCAGGGGCTCACGGCTGCCTTCCAACCCCTGCCAGGCAGGCTGAGGCTCACACATCGACCCTCACCTGAAGGAGGCCGAAGAACCACAGTTTGGCCAGCAAATGGCTCACAGATGCTTTTGAATAGCTGTAAAAACACCCTGCACAAATGAACAACATGACACTTAGGGCTGCTAGTATTCCTGCCAGTCAAAAGGAGTCCACAGGAAAGCCTTCTGAGTAGTTTTACAGACAGGAATGCCCCATGGAAAATTATACATAAACACGAGAGGTTGGCAATACAGTGCAGAGCAGTGTTCCCACATAACTTCGTTTAGATTGCACTGAGCTGGTATATTTTTGTATGTCTTGAAGAAAAACATCTTTCTCATTTGCAGAAGATAAATTTAAAACACCAGTGGTATGCCAGTGCCCAGGGCCTTTCATGCATCAGCTTTTACTATTCTAGTCCATGAGTCATAATTTAGGGCATTTATCCCATAGGAACTTGTATTCCCTGGGCTACTCATTCAGATTGGCAGGTTTTGCAAACCAGCATGTAGTCCATAAGAGGCTGAAATTAAAAAGGGAAAGGTGACAGTGCACAAAGAGAACCCCCTAGGAAAATAAACACCAGCAGTGGAAAGCTGTGTTTTTCAGGGCAAGAACGGGTCTTTGCAAAGGAAGAGTGACTTCATGAGCAGTAAGGAGTGGGGGAAGTGGCTGAATCCGTCCCTGCATGCTAGGAGTCAAACTTGAATCGTGCTCACAGTGCTGGCTGCCCAGTCCATGCTTACTCCCAATCTGTCCTTCTGAAGAGCCCAGGGGCTGGTCAAGTCCCGGAAAAAGTCAAGACCTGCCTGAGTGTTGCACCTGGTTAACCAGTGACCTGTGTCCCCAGGCCAAGGGCCTATACACCTTGCGTATTTTGTGTGTACCATAGCAAAAACAATTGTCTGCTGTAGGTTTAATCCCACAGGTGGAGGCATTTCCTTCACCAGAAGGGTTAGACCAGATGACCTCCACAGACCCCTTCCCATCTCAATCATTTTGTGATTCTGTGTTTCCCAGATTCCCTCTAAGCCCCCCCAAGGCCTGGTGGAAGCACAAACCATGCCAGGCCTTGGCTGCAAAACGCCTGCCTAGTGGTGCTGGCCGTGTCAGCTGCATCCTGCCTCGTCCTTTGTTGCTTTGATACCGCTGTCCTGTAAGGAAAGGGATCTGCAATGGGAACACAGAGCTGGCACTGCCCCTACTCTTTCACTCCACCAGTTCCTGGCAATGAGGTGTTGTGTAGTGTGATGGTCCCTTAAAAATGAATATTAACATCTTCACGCCATCAGTGGTCCTGGGCTGATCAAAAGGTATGTTCCACCAGCCAGTTATCTGCCTGTGATCTGAGGGCCCCTGGGAGACTCCAGGTCCAGGGAAGATGAAAGAAAATAAGTTCATAAATATTAGATAGTGATCTACAGATGTAACATTTTTTAAAGAGTTCACAGTTTTGCTGGAGGATGCCTAAGGAAGGCTACATTAATCATAAAAAGGTGGAAAATGACTCTGCTAGCTTTCAAAATACAAGATCATTGGTGCAGAAAACTGCATTTCTTTCTTTATAGAGGCATAGGTACATTATGGCATCATATAAACATCATGTTTAACAACAGATAGATGTATCCAGATGGCTACATCAATTCATAATAACAGCAGTTCCCAGGCAGCGTTGTTGTGGATTATTACCGAGTTCAAAGGTTCACAACGCATTTTGGACTTTGCCAGCAGAAGAAATTGCTTATTGCACAGGCACAGTCGAAGGATCCCACAAAATCCAGGACTGTTGTCTTTCCTGGCATGCTCTAAATGCTATTGAACAGCTCAGATTTTTTTTTTCCCCTCTGTGAAACACGTTTTACTAGGAAGAGTCTGATGTACCAGTGTAGTGGAGGACTTTTTTCACATGACTCAGGCAATGATACACACTGTAGTAGCTACTCATCCCGCTGACAGTCACTTAACCAAGCCATCCTGCAGGTGTTAACAGGACCACCCAAGCAAGAAACAGCTCACCCACATCTCCAGCAGGTTCACCGGACTGCACCACTGGAACTAGCAGAGCACCCACGCAGCAGGGGAGGACGGGTGCACTGATCCCCTAAGTGATCCCATGCCACCAAGCCCAAGTGTTTCTTCTGAGCTTTGCCTCTTTGGACTGAATAGGCAAACAGACAGGCTGATATTAATCCTTCTAGAAGGGCATTTTGTTGCACAGTAAGCAGTCCCCAGAGGACATGCACTCCTCATCAGCAAATCTGACATTTTGAGGTTTGACTAGAAGCCAGGGTGTGTAAGGTTTCAACCAGTTGGGGAGTTTAAGCATACAGTATAGCTAATTTTCAGATGCAAGGTCAAAATTTCCTAACCTGCCCCCTGTTGCTGTCCTAACCATTAGCTGAAAGGTCCAATTTAGGCTATTAATGCGTCTAGGTATTTAATCGTGCCTTCAAATCAAGTAGTTAGACACTGAGGTCACTTAAATTGCGCCTATAATTATTTGTGCCAGAAAAAAAAAAAAAAAAAGTGGGAACAAAGACTCCTTGATGGGCCTAGCCAGCTCTGGGCCTCTCCAAAGGCAGCCCGTGAGCACAGGGTGTATTACCCCCGTATTTCCCACCGCACCCGCAGCACCAAGGTCCCACTCACCCCACCCCAAAGGGGAAGCCCACCAGTGCATGGGGAGGAGGTAGCACTGGCGTAGCAGGTTTCAGCCCCAGCATCCAGCAGTACCTGGTGTGTGTCCAGGTGCTGAGGGGTCTGGTGTTCAAAGCAAGCCCTCATCAGGAGGCTGCAGAAGGCATGTGGCTTCACTCTGCAAAGCTCTCCAGTTTCACGGCTATTTTCTTAACTTGTAACAGGGGGTACCCGTTTAATATCCTGCCGTAATACTGAACAGCAAGGGTCAAGAGCAGCATTGGGAGAACTGGGGCAAACTTAATGAAAAGAGGCTTAAACATCTTGAAGGTATATGGCAGTGCAGGCACAGGGAGGGCCCTCAGGTGGGGAGCATAAATCACTCAGGAGGAGAAGATGCCACCTCGTGGTTTGCAAGACCATTGGATGGGAAACGGCAGCAAGGGAAAAAAACAAGAATTTTGGCTGTGATGCAGAAATGAGAGGCATCTGCCTACAGCAGCAAGGCTCACAACCCACGTGTTGTTACCCAAAACCTGGCTCTCACCCCAGGACCCCATCCTCCTGTGCCTTCCCACCACCACACCAAGCTCCGACCTCTTGCTTTGCCCACAAGGGGTCTGAAGCTGCAGCCTGCAAAATGCACACCCCTTTCCAGAAGCAAACAGGACCCCAAATTCACCAGGGGGGATCACTCTATGGCACCTGTGCCCAGCAGCACCTGTTGGAAATTAAACTCCTCGATTAAAAGCAGGACTCCCGGGTTCACTGCTTGAAGTCCCCATGCCACAGATGAGGGTCTTTTTCCCCCTCTCCCTTTCTATTTCTTTTAGGAGTAATATAAGCTTCTTTACAGGAGAGATTGTTTGAAACTTTCCATTCCCCATTAACAATAACCAGAAGAAGTTTGTAGCACTTTAGGGCTTAACTTAAGGAAATGAAGGAAGGAAGGATCTCCTGCTCACTGGGCTCTCACCCTGGTCTCTGATTTTGTAGGCATTATTCTGCAAGCAGGAACACCTGCACTTTTCCCCCTGTGCAATTAGCAGGGGTACAAACCCTTCAGGACATAAAAGCACAAATTTTGAGTAAATTCTCTCTCAAATGTGTGCAGCCACTCACACAATCACTTACTGGCTGTGCAGCTGCAGCTCTTGCTGGGTGAAGATGTGGACAACTGTGTTTAAAAGTGTGTGTGTGAGATATTTGTCCAGTTTTCCAGATTTTTGTCAAGAAAAACCCAGTGCACAAACATTTCAATAGCAGGTAGTAATATTTTGTGAAAAAATATTTTGTGGCATCTACTGAAAGAGGTAGGACACTCACAGGGAAATTTGGGGGCTTGCATTCAACATTAACAACAAGGAGTGAGGAATTTTGGATGCTGAAGGACCCAGCACCGTAGGCTGTACTATTACTGCTGGCACATGTGTCACAGAGACACAGCCCTTCAGCAAAATGACAGCTATTCCAGCAGGAGACCCAGGAATGCACTTTATTTGAGCAAGCAGCTTCACTTTCTAGTTAAAGTCACAGTTAATAAATGGCAAGAAGCGCTTCTCAGCATGGGAACATTCAAGCACAGCCTGAACAAATGGGGTGCAGATTTTTTAAGGGTTTATTTTCACTCCCATTATAATATATGTCTCAGCTTGTAAATGCTTTTATGCCAACAGTAAAAATTTCCATTTATATGGGTTGAATTGAGCCTTTGCAATTCAGTGGCAGTCTGGCCACTTTTAAGCAGATGTTGATATGGCTCAAAACTTATTTAGCTGAGTGAGTGACAAGCTGCTAGAGCCCAACGATTTTCCATGGCTGAGCATGCAGATAGGATAGACAGATATCCAAACTGGTACATCGTTCATTCCCATCAATGAAGCTATTTTGCTTGCCTGTGTGTTCATGGGATCATATCATAAATACTTAAAAACATAGGATAACAGCAGAAAAGTTGGAGCAAAGAAGGCTCATTAAAATAAAAGTCCTACATGCAAAGGAAATTCTGGATAGTTCATTGTAAGTTATGGACCTGAAAACAAAAAAACAAGCACACACACAAAAATAAAATTAAAATAAAATAAAATAAAATAAAATAAAATAAAATAAAATAAAATAAAATAAAATAAAATAAAATAAAATAAAATATAGGCACACTAACCAGCCTGGGAAGGTTTCAGTGCATTTTGGTAGAGCAGAATTTCTCTCCCACATTTTGCAGTCCATGCTGCAGACTCACCCAGCCAGTGTGGCTGGGTTTTGGTTTAACTGTCTGTTAAGGCACCATTAAAGAAACCTTTCTTTGCAGAGAGGTTTTCAATACACTTACAGGGCCAAGCTGTCCCTCAGATCAGCTGAACCCCAACGGGGCTGTCTGATACTTCCCTGTGAAACAAGGACAGCTTATGTTCAGCAATTACATTCCTGTCTGTGCACAGGCAAGTGGCCACTGCCTTTGTTAGGCAGTGCTCCTCGGGCTTCCCTGGCCTTTCTGTGGGGACGGTGACCTCTCTGACCACATCAAGATGCCCCACTGCCATGTGCTCCACATGGGGCCCACTGTGCAGCCCAGCTTTTTTTCCAGGCATTGGTGGAAGAGGAGCCAGTGGGTCTCGGCTGATGCAGCCTGAGGACAGTGATGGACTGCCCTTTGGGCCTAATCACTCCTCTCCACAGAGAGGGTAAATAATCTACATGACAACAGGCCCCATTCACTCGTACCCTCCCACACATCCCTGTGCCTGCAGCTTAGCCCCTGAGTGATGGATGGAGCAAGAGCCCATGTGGATGAAATGGGCTCCCCTCCTATGGACTCGCGTTGGCCATCCCAAACAGGCTGGAACATCTCCCTTTGGTGGCAGAGCAGATGCCCTTTAAGTCAGTCTCTACCATCCTTCATGGACGGTAGTCCTGTGCAGTTTAGCAAGATGAAGCCAGATTATTCTCCACTTACAGTGATTCTCAACTAAATTATGCAGGGACAGTTTTCTGGAAATGTGTCTTTCTCTACTCTTTTCCTTCAACAATGAAAGGAAAGCAATCAAGGCCAGGCAGAGGTGACTCCTTGAATACCTTTAGGTGCCCACAGGGCTCTGTACCATGCTGGCTGTCAGCTGTGGTTGTTGTGCTGCTTCAGAGAAAGAAAACCACTCTGTTTATCCTATGACATACCCACTGACTTGAAAATTAATTGTAAAAGCTGCCAACAGTGTAAATCTTTCCTGTCGGCATATCAGTCAGGTGCTCTTCTTAGGGCTTTGTCCAAGTAAGACCTATATTTCAGAGTTTAATCCATTAGGTAATCAGAACAGGTGGATTTCTAAGGCAACACCACTTTTTATAGCCATCGTTGTCAGCATCCATGAGAGGCAGCTTTCTAGAAGCGGCTAACCTTCAAAGCAACCCTTGCCTAGGAGTGGCCACAGCCCCACAGACCAGGCAGTGCTCCACTGCTGTGAGTAAACACAAGGGAAATACGCTGGGGCAGAGGGGAAGAAGGCAGAGGAAATATATTTTGCTGCAGCTTTTAATCACATGCTGACATGATAGACTCTGTCTAAAGTAGCAGTTGACAAGCTGTGAGAGTCCACTGGTTTTCCACAACTTTGCAGACAAGCAGAACAGACAGGATGGGAAAAGAGCTGCTGCTGCCATGCGGCATCCGTCCCAGGCAGGGCATCCCTCCCACCTGCTTCTTTGGGTCTGGGATCACACCATGGGTATACGAAGCCAACAGAGATGCCAGCAATGCTCTGAGGGATGTAAACCCACTCATTACAGGTGGAAAACCTGCATATTCAAGTCCATCAGGAGCCCAGCTGCCCCAGTAACACAGGACTGCATTGTGTGCAGAACCAGAGTTTGCCACCTCTGTAAAAACAGGCAAGGGCCATTCCCTGCGAGCTGCGATAAGAACAGGGGCTGTTTGTTCAAATGAACTCCCTCACCAAAAAAAAAGAAAAAAAAAAAAAAAAGATGAAATAGCAAACCCTTGAAATGCAAGTAGAGGATCATTATTCTCATTAGAGCAACACTGGGCGCTTCTCATAACATGCAGTGAAACACTGGCACTTGAGTGAATAGGACCAACTGTTCAGGCCCCAGAGCAAATTGCACATCACTCTTAACCTAATAGGTAAGATTAATGGAATGCCATCTAACAGGGGAAACTCAAAAAATTAAGGTAATTCGGCAGAAATGGCTTAGAATCCTAGTCCACCTAAATGCATTTCATCCGGAGGATTACTGTCTCCAGTGCTTTAGTTAAGAGTCACATTAATTTGAAAGCCGTGCCCCATACAGGCCCATCCTGCACGTCAAGGCTGGCTTTCTGCTAGCGGTGCTTCCCACCCCGATGCCTCGCGGCCGATGGCAAAGGCCTGGGGGCTCGGAGCACAGCCGGTACAGCCGGCTGACTTCTTGGCTCCAGCACCTGGGTTTGTCAGGGCCTCCTCGCTACTGCTGGGAATGTGCCCCAGCAGAGGCCGGCTGCTCTGCCCTGTCACCCCTCTGACAGATCCGAACACAGCGGGGTCTGTTGGATGACTGACACATTCCTCCTCCGTCTGGCTCTGAAAGGACTTCATTTAACAGCCCTGGAGCCCGGCCTGTGACTGACAGATTGCGGAGGGGAAAAGTCATTCAGTGCCATTAGGCTCAGTAACCGCTGCGGAACAAAACACCTTTAAAAAAAAAAAAAAAAAAGGATGAAAAAGGAGCGGGGGCAGGAGCTTTAGGGAGGAAAAAAAAAAAAAAAAAAGAGGATTCTTTTCAGGTTCAAAGACAATCTTTCCCTTTGCTTTCTGTCCATCAGCGAGGGCAGCATTCCCAGAGGGAAGGCGGCCGGGCGCTCCTTGGTGCCATTCAGCTGCCAATCCTTCTGACAGGGCGACCAAAGGGCCCCATGTTGCGCTGCGGAAGCTGTCCGTCAGGCCGTCGGCAGCTGCCATGACATCATGGGCCTGCTCTGCCAGCGCCACCGCGGGTGCGGGAGGGGGCAGATGGGGCCCGGGAGCCCTGCTCCAGATCAGGATTCAGATTTTCCTTCTCTGGTCCACCGCCACCCCCCTCAGGCCCAGATTTCTTTCTCAGAGGAAGCGCGGCCATGGCCGCCAGGCCGTGGTTGCAGGGTAGCTGATGCCAGAGCGGAGGAGGAGGGCTGCGTGGTTTCAGAACAGCCTTTTTCCACTTGAAATAGGGCATGCCAGAGCTGCACAGACACTTAGATATCTTTTAGTGCGAAGGGAGTTCTGTTGTAAGAAATACTCCAAGCTAAATAGCAAAGATGAACCTTTTTTTTCTCTCTTTTTCCCAAAAAGCATCTTACTTAAATCTCCCTGCTTTTTCTATAATTCTGAAGTGTTCGTATTGCTGTCCTCACACATAAATATGCACATGCACACACACAAATACATACATATAGAAGCCAGACCCTGCTCCTATTCACGCTGTCAGCGCTGCAGCTGAGGCTGCGCTCCTCCCCAGCCAAAGCGCTGCAGGAATGAATTATTAATCCTGATCACAGAGGGAGAGAAGTTAAGCATGAAATGCAAACAAGCTACCAGCTGTAGGTGTGAAGTCTGGTCAGGAGCAGGGCTGGGACAGGACATCCTGCCGGGGCTGTCCCCTCTGTCCTGTCGAGGACTACCAGGGCTTTGGTGGGGAGGTTTTAACCTTTCTGGCCCCGCAAGTCCTTATCTATAAGAGCAATACAAACACCTTAGTACATGTGACCTGAGCCTAAGTTAATTTGTGACTTAGTAGCACACCGAGCTAACTCAGGAGCAAATCCCAGGCAATGAGAACAATTCTGACTGACTAATTCCTGCCTGCAAACCAAGGAGACCCAGCCTGAGACCGGTCCTGCCTGGCAGGGCTGGCGCATTACAGCCAAAATCCAGCCTTGAGGAAAGGCCGTGGGCTGCCCAGCTCTGCTGGATAGTCACAGCTTTTTTCTGTTACTTTTTTTGGCCGGCTGGTTGGCCAGTTGTTTGGTCAGTTGGTCGCAGGCAAGCATTAGCACAGGCACTAGCATTAAGGCCAAGCTGCACAAAAGGATAATAGCTCGGCTCCATATGGAGCTATGCGCGGGCTTGTTCCCCTGCCAAGGTCCTGCTGCATGAGCCATTTTCAGCTGTTAAGTCCTCTGCTTTGTTTCAGTAAGGGATTATTGCAAATCTTCACACGTTCCACATGGAATTTAGGAGACAGTTAGTCAGATCCTGGACAGGCTTGCACGCACAAGCATCCTGCTGCTGCCAGGGTCACAACGTCTCCCTTTTTTTTATTATTATTTGTATTTTTACAGCCCTGCCAAAGGTCTGCAAGTCTTGAGCAGCTACCATTTCAATCCCCTCCAGCAAGCTGTAGTCTGATACTCCAGCTATGTTTGCTCTGTACTTTTAGGCATTATTCTTTCTCACCTGGCAGTGAACCATGCAAATTAAGACAGTCTCCAAGCACACACACACAAAACCCATGGAAACCAGAGCTGCCAGATTTCAACATCAGAAGCATGCGAGGGGTTAGGGGCAATAACACTCAGGCTTCCCTCTTCTGTCTGCCCTTTTCTGCACAAGGAGGAAGACAAATGCTGTGATTTACTCTTCTGGTATTCATACCAAGAAGATTGTGCAAGTGCAGTAGGAAGCACTAGAAAATCATGTATAAGAAGATCTCCAGACCAAATCTGATAGGGCTGGCTCCAAGGTATTTCAACACACACATTTAACAAAACAAGGAGCAAACACTGACAAAGAATGGAGTCTCTGTTTTTGCTAAAAATCAGAAGTATCATGACACTTTCTCTGGGGACCAGGAGTTGTCACAGAAGCTAAGCATGGAAACACTGAAAAGCCCTGTCATCTTTGACTTTCTGCACTTGCATGGTGTAAGAGTGAACCAGGGTGGTGTCAGCCAACAGGGTTGGTACAATATAAAATCATTGGTTAAAGCCCCACATGGGGAAGGTGGTCAGAAGTAGGGGAGACCTTTACGACATTGTACATCTGAATTTCAGCTCCCAGCAGAGTGAAGATGTTGCTTAATGCCCTGAGGGAAAAGAATGCATCTCAGAGTCTGGAAAAAAGGACCATTTTGAGATGAGAGTGAGTGACAAATGACATTTGATGTGAAGAGAGACATACTGATGTGGAAGGGAAGCATATATTCATAAGTCCATTCAGCTGTCTTACAATACATGTTGTGTAAAAATAGAGGTCTAGATCCTCAAAGATCTACCTCCTCTGTAGGCTCCTAGTTGCCATGCAGTAAATGGAGAAAAGGTCTTTAAATTGATTTGAAAGTCAGGACCTCAGTGATTAAATCTGGGTCCCAAATAAAGGTATGCTAGAAGTCCTTTGACAGTCTACTGTAAAAAAAAAAAGGCTACAAACAGGTTACTTCAAAAACAGTATCTTATATGTCCCTTTAATACTATATTCATAATGGGACAGATCTTATTTCTTTGCCAGTGTCCCCGTGGTAAACAACAAAGTTGCTGTTTCAATACTTCCCTGCTTTTATGTACATTTTAAACACATCCACTTCTAGTTTAAAAAATGGCTTTGTGCAGCGCATTTCATTTTCAGATTGTTCTGGAATGCTTTTAGCAGGTCCACTGCCAAAAACACTCAGCTTTCTTGTTTCTGTGGATAATAGGAGCTTACAGCTTTTATAGCAAATTTTTTATTGTTTTTCAAACTCCATATGACTTGTGAGGCATAAGGTGAGGTCCTCCATGTAGTCCAAACTTCTCCTTAGAGAAAAGGGGAAGGTTTTCTCTCTCCTTTGAATGCCGGAGCTGAGGCTCCTGAAGAAAAGCTGAGACGATTGTGGTTTCACACTGCACCCCAATCAATCCCTCAGAAAAATACAGCCATTGAGGGAAGAAGGGAGGAATCAGTGGTCTTTTGGTGGGCACCACAGTCCTAATAAACTATAAAGTGGCTGTGACAAAATTAATGGCACAATGGAGCAGTTTGTCTCTTCTGGTTCCATCCTGGGGTATTTTCCTAATACAGTGACGTTGTAACTCCACTGTTATTGATGGTCTGCTGATAAGTTCTTACCTAATGAAAGTAAATTTTCACTGGAGCCACAGATTACACTGTTCTCCTGAAGTATTCTCTGTTTGCTATCCTCTCACTTTAAAACTTAGTGTTTTGATTACTTCCCCTCCAACGTGATGAGGTAGGGATAATTTTCAGCCATAAATTTGGTCATCTTGGAATGTGTTTTTTTTTTCAAAGATCAGATGCTTGTGGTTTCAGCTGAGAGTTTCTCATTTTCATCATCTCTGAAAAATCATATCACAAGACCAAATTCAAGTATCAAGAAGTATCCATTTAAATCTAGTTTTGTCTAGCCACCTAAAGAGAAATCACTTAAATATGTGTATATATTTGAAGTTGTTGGGAGCTCCAGGGAACTCCATTCAGAACCAGGGAAAACAGGCCATGAATGTATAGATCTAGTTAATTTTCTGTAAGCACTTAAAAATACTAGACTATCCTGTTTTTATCCTGGGATTCCTCATCCCACCTGTACTAATCTTGAGAAGTATTTTCACATTGTCCCTGTGATCAGGACACATTTTTTCAGCATTTGGTAGATGTAAAGCTTTACAGAGGCCAACTTTGGGATAGCACGTCCTACAACAGCACATCAGTGCTTGCTTTTGAGCTGTACTGGTTGCTCAGGACTGCAGTTTTATTTAATATTCCCCCACAAATCATGACTTTCAGTGCTTCTTTCTATGCAAAGCCTTTCCCGGTCAGAAATGTATAAATACATCTTGTATATTGGAGAGGTATTTCTACCCTGTACCCTGGCTCCATCCTATGTCCCCTCTGACACATTCACCAAGCAAAAGACAGCAACATGGGTAGCTCACGCTCGGGGGCCAGCAGGCTGCTGTCAGGCTGAATGGATCTGTTTGCTTTCCCATCTGTGGGGGCACTCATTTGGCTTTATCTCCTCTATCCAGATGCTGATTTTCCCCAGCTTTGTAGGAAGCTGATAATCTCAGAGCCTTTTACCTTCTGTCAAATTTAGTTGAAATTGGCCAGTGGACTCAAAAGTTATTAGGAGGAAACAAACATAAAACGCAATTGCATTCACTTCATTTTTGGCTAATTCCTTTCTGTAGGAAGCAATGCCAGCCAGGAACGGATGCCTAGTGTTGCCTTCTGTATTTATTTTCACAATGAAAATATGAACATCAGCCACGAGACATGTTTATAAAGGTGAGAGGACTGGGTAACGACAGCTGAACAGGTTTCCTGCATTTGGTTGGCCACCACTGCTGAACTTTAAGACACAAGAACAAGATGTATTTGTTATTTGCTGCAAACTCCATCTATGTTTTTTGTTTGTTTGTTCCTGATTGGAATAACAAGCTCTGGGTATGCACAGCAAGGGCTTTCAGGGGGTGAGCAGGAAGCACTGAACAAGTAAAAGACTTGCACTATGAGAATCGATGACCACCCAGTCTATTCATAGCTGTCTGGTTTTTACACCTCCTCATCTCCCTAGGCAGCTCTCAGGGCCCAGTTGTTCAACTCTTCCTTCTGTATTATGTGAAAAATCTCCCTAAAGCCAGTGATTAATGCTGAGATTACTCCTTTAGTTCTAAGATATCTGCATGGCTGTAAGCACAGCACAAGGCCAGGGAGAGGGCAAGGGGAAGATGTACTTTGTCACCCCTGTTAGTCTTGATCCAGCCATTGAAATGGAAAGCCACCAGCTGTGGTCAGAAATTTAAGGAGTACAGAAGATGTAACTGAGCACAAAAGAGAGAATGCCCTGAAAGGTTTCTTTTTTGCCTGTGTCTGCACTGAAATAGGGATGTGATAGTAGCAAACAAATTTACAGTCTTCTCCCAAACACATTTGAGGAATGGGCATTACTTTTCTAAGGGAGGGGAGAGGGGCAGAAAATTTCAAGTAAATAATGTCAGTTTTTATTTACTTCAGATTTGAATACCTATCCATTATTTAATATTTGTAAGGCAACCTTATGTAATTAATCTATCACAGAACACTGTTTACTCTTTACCAGTAACATTAAACTCTCAGTGACATATACCCAAGCCCTGGGAGATCCAGCCAGCTAAAGGGTTTGGAAACCTTGATTTATTTTTACATGTTGCAAACAATTCTATTTAATTAGAAAAATATGTCTGAAATTTTAGTCAACATGAACTCAACTTTTTGTTTTGTTTTGTTTTAAGATTCAGAAAGTGCTTGGGAAAACATCTAGCACTTTGAGTAAAATTAGGATGAATGATATTAGTTGTATTGCCACAACACCGAGAGATGCTAGTTGTGTGTTAGGAGCCCAGTGTGCTAGCTGGTGTACAAGTACAAAGACAAATGTGTGAAAAGAAAGACAACTCTTGAGTCAAAGATCTGAAAACACAAAAAGCAGAAGCCTCCAGCTGTGTATGGACAGGCAAACAGCAAAATGCACAAAGCATTAGGACAATGGCAACTACCATGCTGTACAGCGTGCCAGATGCATCAGCTCACTGCAGGGAAGCCCCACATTCCCAAATTCGTGAGACCCTGCATGATTGCAGTACTGTAGACACCCTGGTGCCCACCCACATGCTTCTCTGCTGAGCATTTGCAGATAAACTGCAGGAATTGTTCTTTGACATGCCAAGACTTCAGGTGTGTCTTTGGGTTCATTACTTCATGGTATATCATTTTTTTCTAGGGCAAGTAGAAGACAAACCAATGCTGGTATTTTTAGAGGTACAAGATGTCAGACACCCCAGCTGGATTTTCCAATTGTACATAAAAATTCTTTCTCTGTGACATGTCCCAAATTAGGGATAATGAAATCCCCTACTCAGTTGCTAATATTATTCACTAAGAGGTTTCACATTTTTTAATTAGCTTATCCACAAAGTGCAACTGCAATGGTTGTACCTATGACACTGGTCAGTTTTACATCCGTATTTTCATTTGCACTCAGTTTCTTTCTTATGACACACCTGAGTTGTATGTTATCCTGCAATAAATTTCACCTTTCAGTTTCAAAACTAAAAAGACATGGGTCTGCACATTTTTTCTTTCTGCTACAACTGTCCCTTATTTGACCTGACCACTACAACTAGTGCTTCAGTTATGACCTTGGCTTCTAAACTTGTAGGTTGGTTTCTGAGGTAGAAGTCAACTTTCGGAATGCTAGTTGCTCTTTCTCAACTTTTTTCCTAACTTTCCTAAGTTTCCCTAACTTTTCTCCTTTGAAAAAAAAAAACAGAGTAAGAGTTAGATGGAAAAACAAAACAAAACAAAACAAAACAGAACAAAAAAGCTTTTTTGCATGGAAAGGTCGTTCTGTATGGTTGCTGAGGTAGAGACTAATTTTCATTTCCCAGCATCTAGTTGTTTTTTTTTCCAATACTAAAGTCCATTAAATGCTAGTTGAAGGAAGCTGACCTTCCTCACAACAGCATGGCATGCAACTGTGAATGAAGTTAGACGTCTTTATTTTTTTTCCAGCTGAACATATTTAATCAAGCTATGGAAAATGTAATTGTCCATTTTAAATTTTCTTAGCGTTTGCAGATACTGCTGCTTGCATGAAGAACCTCATTTCTCATCTACAACCGGGTACGTGTTACAAAGCACAGTGTGCCACGTGTTTTTTATACCTTGACAGTTACAAATAAGATTAGCCCTGTCACAAAGGCAACTGCCTTCAGTTTTGTGTAACCTGAATTTTCTGAAATAAAATAGTTTTTTATGCCTGTATTAGCAGTAAAGCCATAAATCCCGCTTATGTGGGCACTTCAGTTGACTTGATGGAGAATACAAAGAAGTTAGGAACAAGTCCAAGAAAATATGAATTAAGATATGCAAGCAAATCTTCTGATACTATTTTGCTAACACTGAAAAAGAATATTCAAACAGAACATAAAAGAAGGTATAAGGGATTCAAGGTTCCCAAAATCTAGAAAATATTCTAGATTGGTCTGGAGTTAAGCTAGACATGGTTCAGACAATAAAAACAGAAGTTCCTTTCACATTTGAGAGTGCATTTTTTTCTGAAAATCTCAAAGGACAGAGAATCCTTGATCCAGTGAAAGCTCTAAGCATGTGCTTAACTTTTACACAGAATGAATAGGTCCATTCACTTTATTTGACTCAGACAGAGTAAATCACAATCTTAAAGACAAACATGTATTTATGTGCTTTCTGGACTCTGATTTTAAATTCCATTACTATTTATCCAATACTTTCATTTCCACTTCCCTTTTTCCTGTGTCCCTTTATAGCACACACATAAGGGACAGAATTATGGCTGACCTAACAGGAGCCTTAACTCTGCACTTCATGACATCTGTGAATTTTTAAATCACATACCTTAATTAATACAAGGAGTTAATTTTTCCTCTGAGTATGCAACAGCTGGATGTTATATGCCACAGTTTATTTTCTCACTGAAGAAGATAACTTTTGTATGTTCCTTGAGTTTTCCCTTCTTGCAGGAGTTTGGGTCACTTTGCTAGCCAGTGAAATGAACTGCGATGCACTACAACCCAGCACCACGCATACAGAACTGAGGTGCCCCCGGCATCCCAGCACTGCCCTCCCAGCTCACATCTCCAAACTGCACTGGAAGCCACACAGGGACAGTCATCCGGATTGGTTTTTTTTCCAATTAAAAGAATGGTTTCTTCCTGCTTTCAAGCAGGATATGAAATTATTAACATTAAGATGACTGTGTGGAAACCAGAATCCAAAGCCAATTAGAGAAGGATGATGTAAGGCTGCCAATTTACAATTACCACAACACCTGCAACATTTATAAATATTACCTCACAAAATTCCTGTGTTCTTAGGTAAATCCTGAGATTTTACTCTTGTAAAATGGATCACATATGTTCCCTTCTTCTGTGACTTGACACACTTCTTTATATAGAGCAAGTCACTTTAAAATGTTTTGGTATTTAAAACATTTGACAAGTAGGACTGTTAAGTCCTTGCAGTCTTAATTCTGTAATTCAGATTGAAGTGAAGCTACCAAACTTATGGTTAAATAAGAGGTCTACTAAGCACCAGAAAATATGTGACAGCTCAGAACAGAGAGGGACCAGGATTTAAGCGATGAGCAAATGTATCAGTACCATCCCTCTATTAAAACATAATTGTTACCTTTATCTTTGGTTTATATTAATAATGTTGACAGTAAGAACATTGATAAAGTTCCCTGCAATACCACTGACTGTAGGAGGATGATGATATGCCTTCTTTAATCCTCAGGGCTACCTTCCAAGCTTGGCCCAGGCTTGGACTGTGGGCCAATGGCTGTTGAAGCTGGGGACAGTCTGAATTTCTTCTTTCAGCCCTGCATGGGTGGAGGAATATTGAAGAAGCCATGCACAAACTCAAGCTGCATGAGTTATTTGCTTATGAAACAGGTATGGCAGCTTACAAAGACACCTCCTCTAAGGCTTTGTCCCCATTGTTCAAGGGAGAGAAAAATGTCCACAGAAAAGTGCCCTGGACCATTTCCCCCTAAATATAGGAGGTGAATGTAAATATGAAGATGGTGGCAGTCAAGAGCTGGGAGACAAAAACTTCATAAAATTTAATGATTGTTTCACAGACACCAATAGTGGTAACACTTTTTTAAAACCTTCATCTCATTACAGCCCACTTCTAAATAACTGTAACAACATAAGTATTATTAATCAGACAGGGGGTATTTGTTCAATTACTTGGGCAGGCACATGCTAAGATGCAAACTCAGGTCAGAATGCTATTAGGCCCAACTGGGTTATTCATAAAAAGATATGCCCAATTTGTCCTGTGTTAGTAACTGAAAGACATGCAAACTACATGATGGGGCTAAATTCAGAAATTACTTATATTATTCTTTGATATTTTTTGTAAAAATATTTTTAAAATGAGTAAAGTTGAGTGAATATCTAATAATAATCTAATCTAATCTATCTAATAATAATAAACTCAGTTAGATTCCACTGTTTTTTAATATTAAACTCAGTTAGATTCCACAGTGGGACTACATTTACATCAAGCAACAACTTTCCCCCTGACTTTAGTTGCACTAGCATAAACCCTAAATAAAACCATGTAAGCCTGAGGGAATTATTCAGAATTCACAATGATATAAGAGGCAACTTGAACCTGTCCAATCATTTTCAAAAAGGTATAAGAGACCACACCATCTAAAAATGTGATATGTTGCCAGATTATTTTCTTCTGCCATACTTGGATAAAATTCTTGCTTGAGTCACATGCCAGTCCCAGTTTATCTTTCTGGACTCAATTTCAGATGAAACACCTATCATTTTGATGTTTCTACAAATATTCATGTCAAAGACAGAAGTCTCAACTGATTGCCTGTGGACTCAGCTAAGATGCACGGCCACATTGTTCAGCCAGAAACAAAAGGCTTTTCATAAATATGTTCTAAATGTAACCAATTCCTCCGTGTGAGTGTCACTTTCCATGTTTAAGCCTTTGAGGATCTCCTCTTCCAAAATTGCTATTTTTCATCATCTGGGAAAGACTGCCTCAAGTTACTTCTTCTTGATCTAAAATTCTCATGCGGGGCAGCTTAGGAGCAGGTGATTCTTGATAATGAAATATTTTACTATACAACTGTTCTTTAAGTTGTAATATCATCCAGAACACCTTGGTTCTTATCCCAAAATAGTAAAATGGAGATGAAAGACTTCTTAGACATCAAATAATCCCCAAAGAATAAATGACTTTCTTTTTTGTGTTGAAATACTATGAAGTGGGAATGGCAGTGGGATACCCTTGGATGAAGGCAGAGTCAAGCCAAAAGGACAAAAATTCAATAAATTACAAAAGCAAACAGAAAATACAGACACAAGGATTTCAGCTGTATAAATCACTGCAGCTCCAATAGCACTATGCTGATTTATCCTTTCTGTGAGCCTTGCCAGTTAAGCTGTGCTGGCTCGCTCACAGAACGTACAAACCACTTTCTGCAAATGAAAATACAGAGAACTTAATAGCCAGCACTCTGTCCCTCCCCATGGCGTGCCCAGTATTGGTTACCAAATCTGCAACCTCACCCTGTGGTTTGAAATGAGAAGAATGACATGAGGCCTCAAGGGATGGTAGCTACAGCTGCGGCAGGAATGAAATAAGGAGTACCAGCGTGACAAGGCTTGCCTTCACCCCATCTCCTCTCATCTCTGGCATTTGCTGGCAGAATCAGCATCAGATTTATTACAGGGACCTCAGACAGAGGTGAAGGCATAGGCTCTTCTCTCTTCCCACATATTGGATGACTTTCAGCACTACTGAATTTAGTGCACCGTGACTCTCTGCCCATGGTCTGCGCCCTTGGCTGATTATTCGGATATTCACCCCCAAAGATAGCTCTCTCCACAGGTCTACAGCAGAAATGCACCTGTTCCAGTCCAAAAGCCCTTCAGACATTTGGCTTTATTTCTCACATTAGCAGACGTATCCTTGTCCTCTTCAATACCTCTGAGTATTTTCCTGCTTCTCTCTGGTTTCAGTTCTGGTGATGCGGTAATACTAAGGTTTAAAATCAGAAATAGCAGAGATCAAAAGAGCCCTCAGATCATCTCACCAGCCTTCTGATTGTTTCCCAGGGTACCTTCCCCAAATTTGTTCAGTCCTGTTCTCCATGACTTTACTAACAGGGCTTTCAGCTGCTTCCTTTGGTAGACAGGTCCACGGTGTTATATTTCTGAAATTTGACAATGGCTATTATTGTGCCTAAAGGGGGAAAATTAGGATTTTTGCTTTTCAGTAATTTTCTCCTCCATTACTAGAAACTCTAGCCCTAAATTTCAGTTGACCCCCTGGGTCACTATTAATCAACCTTGTGTATCATTTGAAACTCCAGTACATGCTCTTCATCTTTCTAGCCTAGTGTTTTAAAGTCCAGAAGCATTTTCTTTTAACATAAACATAGTAAATACAGCACAGGGGAACACGATAGGAGGATATCATATTCTTGGCTAGCACCGCTGGTCACTGTCAAAAACTGTCAAAGAATTACCCAGCCAGAGCTTGGAAGACAGGGAATAAGAGAGTGTAGAGCCCAGCTCTGCAGCAATCCAAGAGGCTTCTCTGGAGTTAGTGAGAGATCACATGGCAATATTCCAACTAAAAACAAATAGGTACATAACAAGTTCTGCACTCTTTTTTTTTTTTTTTTTTTACAGGTTATTCTCTACCTAGCACCTAGTCTCATCTCCAGCTCAGGCTACGAAGCTCTGATCTCACCCCATGCCATGTCTTCCAGTGGGAAACCCTCCTTGGAGCTGTCCCTCAGATTCCCTTCCCAACTGGGAGATCCAGAAAGCTCCTTTCACCCCAAGCCTTCCAATACTTCACTTGCATTCTTACACCACATTTCAAAGACATTAAGGGGCCAAGAGAAATCCCACTGTGCTAATTACTAGCTCATCAAATGGCAGGAGTTCATAAGCACTACTTGAAATGGCCATTTTTATAATGAACTGGGACAGAGCATGAAGAGCATGTGTCCTGTGCCCTCTCCTCCCACCCAGCCAGACTGTCCAGAGTATTCTCCCAGGGCCCTATAGACAAGCATATTCATGTCTTGAATGGTGATAGGTGTAATGTGGCTGAAGACTGTGTAATTTATTCTGTGGGATAAACATATTTCTGATGGCTGCATCAATAAAACAAGGAGCCTCTGAGGCTAACATGGAGAGGGTTCAACGTATGTTAACAGTATTATGCACGGTTCTCATAGCTTGCTCCTCAGCTTTGTAGTCACAGAGCAGGCTGCCCTATTCTTGTTTACACTGCCATAAATCCAGTGACCAACTTTTTGCATGTTCCGAATTCATTTCATCAGTGATGTGGCAGGAGTGAAGAAAAAAGGTTTCTCATAGCCCTATCAAATGTCTGAGACTGAAATATATTCCAAAGGCATGCCTCAAAGCCTCCATTCCAATACCTGGGCAAAGACATGGACACCTGAAAATAATACAAGATCAGATGAGGGGTGCACATCTGGCCAGAGATTCAGGGGGTGATAATTTTCACTGATGCATGAGTTTCGGATCTTACCCCAGGCAACCGAGCTCCTATCAGCTAACCATGAAAATTGGTCACATATGTCTTCTGAACTCTTCCACTCCTGCGATTTGACAGGGTCCTGCATGCAAACATCTCCCCTGACCCTTTTTAGCTTGCCTCACAAATATTTTATCCAAATGATAGAGGGTGACCAAACAATTTAGGGCAGTTTAAGATAGAGGAAGGCGGAAAATAGGAAATGGAATGTAATCCTATTGAGAAAGGGGGAATTTTAATGAGAAGATGAGAGGAGAGATTTCATCAGAGGCCTAATGGAAACTAAGTTGAACTTAAAAATGAGGTGATTTTCAAACCACGGGGAACAAACCTGCCTTGGGCACAATTATCCTTCCTGTCTCCAATCTGTACAATGTTGCAGTATGCCACAAAGGCAGCCAAAGCAGTACAGATTCAACATCCAGCACTACAGAGAGCTTAGCTTGGAATTTTTCTGGAGCTAGGCTGATCTGAAAGCATTGAGCAATTTATTGTCACAATCTGTGGGCTGCTGTGTCATTCAGACTGTGTTTCCCTGTAACGGTGCTGTTAACAAAGCTGCAGAAAAAAAAAAAAGATATATTAAGTCGAGATTGTTTTTTGGAAAAAAAAAAAAAAAGCAGGAAGACCCTAACAGCCATCTCTTTATCAGTTACAGGTGAGGATAAGTGTGACTGAATGAAAGAGCTGGATGCGCATTGAGCTCTGCCCAGCTCACAGTGTGACCATCAGGGAAAAGCTTCAACTGACTGAAAAAGCTGTAGGGAACAGAACACAAGCACAGGAAGAAATGGAAAGCAAATAGAAAGTTCAGGTTGTTTTGTTTTCTGCAGGAGCCAAGAAAGCTGACCTGAGGCAGGTGAGCAGAGCCTGGCTGAGCCCACAGGGAAAGGTCCTCTCCTTGCTGGTGTCCCAGCTGAAGAAAGGCCATGTGCTATTCCCACCAGCCTCAAGCCACCACCGCTGTTACCACGGCCCCATTTTCTGTTTTACAGTAAGGGTCACGTGCAGAAAGAGACCGCTGCCCCTCCTGAGGATGGGATCTATAAGATTAGATAGTCTCTCTCATGGCATAATAAATCACGCACACCTATGCTGTTCATTATTACTGAATACTTCCAGTGTTCAATATTTCAAGTACTTCTGTTGGTCAAAACCCATACTGATTTTCTGGAAGTAGTTTCGTTCGCATTATACTTGTACAAAAACATGATTTATTTTAAATGTCAGGAGTAAATTATAGTTTTACAGATTTTGTAGAAGGTTTTTCTTCCTGACAAAATAAATTATTCTTCCCCCAGAATTACCAGGTTTCCTCAGGTCTTGGTTTTCCTCCTCTTTATTTAGAGAGCCACACATATGAGTACACTAAATATTTATGAATATAATTTATGAGCCCAGTTGTCTGTTTCTTGCCAAAAGTAAGAAGTTGGCCTGTGTGTGGCCTGAAAAATCCTAACTATGACCAGACTGAAACCACAGAGGTGACAGCAACTTCACATTCATTGGGAAAAAAATGTTCAAAAATTCCATGTATGCCATAAAAAAAAGTGTCCTAAATAATAAGGAAACATACATCATCTCTAAGCTAACCAGGCTGTTAATCCAAAATAAAAGGTGATAAGGGAAGTTAAAACACAAGATGGTTGTCAGCAACATTACAAAGGCCAAAAATAGAAAAGAAAAAAAAAAAGGAAAGAAAATAAAAAATGTAATATTTCCTCGGCTGAATTGATTTATTTTGTTTCAGTGTGTTTATTTAATGGTTTTCTTTTTTTGTCTTTAAACAAGCTGATTTGGGCTTCCACTCAAAAACTGAAGTGAACCTCTCCATTAACTGCAAGGGAAGGTGGATCAGAGGATAGACAGAAGCGGAAGCAATGCACTTGAATGAACTCCCTAGGCACTCTGAAACTGCCTCCCATTGTCCCCTGGGAGCAAATCCTGCCTCCTCTGACAGCAGCCACAACATTGCCACAGCCCCCAAGATCTTGGGGATTTGATCTGATATCTGGAGAACAAAAAGCTGTAAGTGGATGCCAGTCTTTCACTATTGTAGATCACCCCAAGTAGTGCTTTTCATCAAATAACATAACATCCTTCTTCATAAGCAAAAATAAGTTTTTATCCTACAAAAATAGAGCACTATCTGTAACAGGTCACTAGCATTCACTCTTGGCAATAGGAAAAAGCATCAGATTAATACCGCAGAAATTACAAAAATAAAGCTTTGTGTAGGGATCTTTGCTGTCTCTTAGATTTTATCAGCTGAGAATTCCTCCCAGCCAAATTTTTGACATGAGCGAAACTAAGAACTAAAGGTATTTTTCAAATGAAATGAAAACCAGAATGAAATGTTTGGCTTTGAATTAACAAATAATTATTCCTTAAGGTTTAAAATGGTGTGTGGGGCTCCAGAGGCAGTGCTATTGAGTGGGCCTTTTTGAAGCAATTGTTATCTCTTGTCCACTGGACATGGAAGGGGACAAACGATCTGGGATTGTGCAGTCCCACACTTCACATTTCCTAGCCTCACACATTTCTTGAATGGAGGAGTTCCTGCTTTTCTTACCTCTAGTGTACAATTTACAATGTAGCTTAAATATTTATAACCAGGTTGCTTTTCATGTTCCCCTAGGTACTGCGTATTAGCCTGTTTTACGAGATTTCGGTAAAGAGCAGCATATCCTATAAATTCAGAGTCTGAAACCCAGTGGGACTTATCAAGTATCAGTTGGAGGATGCAGAAACTTTGCTAGACAGCAAAATTCTCTGCCTTCCACGTATTGTGCCCCTAATTGGGGGAATTTTCCTGTTTACATGCTGGTTGAAGAAAATCACTGACCATAGATCTGCAGCTAATCCTGTGCTGTGGAGAAAGGCAAACAATTTGCTGAATAAGGTGTGTGTTTAGAAGCTCCTAAAGTGAAGAAAGAGGTCTCCGGGCTTTGAGCACTTGCACATATGTACAATGAACACCTTTAGGTCTGTCTCTGATACTGTGTGGATCTGTGGCTACTGTAAATGGATAACCTTCACAGGCCATTAATTTTGTTTTTGTTAACCCACAGAATTAAACCCATGGGCACATTTAGAAGGTTTATTTCAGTCTGATCTTCCAATGACCCTTTGTTCTGGCTACAGGAGTCCAAATATTTCCATGGTGGATACATAATCAATTAGTTATTTTATATGCAATTATCTTAATGGAAACTCAATGAAACATCACGGCCTTCTTGAGCACCATTTTTTACCATTGTGTCAGCCTTTGGAGATGTCTTGAGGTAGAGTGTCTTTAGTGAGTTTTATAAAGCTCTCACGTGCAGTGCCTGCCACTGTAAGCCAAAAAGAGCTCCTTAATTAGTTCTGTAAGAGAGCAGCTAATGCAGCACCATCTGTGCAGGTTTTCAGACCAGGCACTTCCCTCCTTGTTGTTTATGGGGTTGAGAAATGCCAGTTCAGCTGGCCTATCATGCCACCCTAATTGCCCAGTCATTTAGCAGCACTCAGAGCTGATGGGGATGTTTGTTGTTGTTTTAATCTAGGAATTAACTTATTTCTAAATCCACTCCAAGTTCTCACTTGTAAAAGACCTAGTAAGTCTGTCACCTCTGGGTAGTCCAAACCTCTGTTTAGGGAAAGCACCGCTCCAGGGAAATGCCTGAGAAAGAATTTGCAGATTTAACCGAAAACTCTCAGGCCAAAAACCAGACAGGCTCCAACATAAGCAACCTGACATTTGCAGCTATTTGCCTCTGATGTTTTCCCTTCCTCTGGCCGGTCTCAATTGGATTTTTAGCTTTGTTTGGCTTTTAAGTAGACCATATAAGCATTGGATCTGAATCACTGCAAAACATCAAGCAGTTCATATATAACTGTACTTTCACACATTTGACGTGGTGCTTCGATGGGGTGTGTTGTATTGCCATTCACATACAGGTTGCAGCAAAAGGGGGCTGTGACCACCACCTTGATCTCCTGAACTCAGCGTGTCAGCCTTGAGCCTGAAGGACGACCTGGGACATGAGCAGAGGACACAGATCGTGAGACTACCTGCTCAAACCCACTCAATCGTCTGTGCTTCACCCTGCACCACAGCTCGACCCAGAGCCTGGGGAGATCCCACATCTCTGAAATACTAGCGAGAGCCGTGGGCCACCCTTTGTACAATTTTGTATCATCTTTCACCCACAGATCTTAATCCAATTTGCTGGTATTAATTAAGCCTCATAAACTCCTCTGGGAGTTAAATAAATGTTGTTGTACACACTTGATACCAGAGCTTACCTTAAGAGAGTTTTTCTAAGTGCTTATTCCTGCTGACCTATGCAGGAGCAGAAGTTGGTGTGAATATGCTGACATCCTGAAATGCTGCTTCTTGCAGGTAAGCCTCAGTTAAGTTTTCTGCTGAAGCAACATATGGAAAAATATATACTTAACCATGCAGAGTGTGACTTAAATATGTTATTTACTCAAGGGCATACATAAAATAAGACAGTCAACCAATGTTTCAGACTTTGCGAGACGTCTGATATACCTTTTAACTGATACTTGTGAAGGACTGATTTGTGAAGGACTTAGATTGTGCCACAAAGTCCCTTCAAAGCAGTTCATGCCAGCCAGCTGGGCTAAAGCTGTGCGTTGTTACGGAAGTGGTAGAAGTTTAACTCCTGGATTAATCTGCCGTTCCTCGGAGATGGGGCTCTTGGAGTTTCTTGATTTATTCCTGTAAAACACAGGTGCTATTTTTGGCATTGCTGCAAGACAATCTGTCTGCATTGCTGAGCCTCCCATCCTGTCATGAAATGAAAGGTTTTCTTTCCTCCTTGAACACCGCAAGAGTTGCTGAGGTTTCAGTTCTGACTAGGCTGAAACTCATAAGAGTTTTGTCATTGGCTTTACTAGGACCAGGATTTCCCCTAGACTGAGGCTATTCCACTGGTAGTCAGTAGAGCCTTGGGCATAGATTGACCACTTCTAATGTAGCATATGAAAAGCTAACCTGTCATGCATAGGCTTTAATTCTCCCTGCAGACACATGCATCCTCCCTGGAAAATCATTACAAATCCACAGTCTGAAAAAATGCCGAAAACCATCTCCCTTCTCCATTGAGAAAGCTAGGATCAGTTAAAAGCTGGACCAATGTAAGCACTGTTCGGTGAGGGGCTATATTCAGGTCTCTTTACAACCTTAAAGACCTGTTTCCTACATACATTAGAACCACGGTCCAGTCCACAGATGTCCTGACTTGTTGGGCACTTTGCCTCCACATTTAGCAGCACATACAGTGCCCGAGCATCGAACAGCCCAACCTACAGGCCAGGAGTGGACTTTGCAGCACTGTCCTGCCCCCGGTTTCCACTCTGCTTATGTCCAAGCTTTGATGTTCCCTTGAAGGGTCTTCTCTTGCTTTCTTCTTCTGCATTTGTCTTAACCTCAAAATGTCACAAGCCCTCTGCACAGATGTGGGGTGCTTAGGGATTTTGTCAGTGCTAAGGCATGCAGGAAATCTCCCACAACGGAAGCAATAAGGGTTTAGTGAAAACTTGCCAACTACACAGGTTTAGGTCCAAAATGCCAGGGCTTTGGGTTATTTTATTTAAAGATTCAGGAACCATACAACACCAGTATGCAGGGATAAGCTATCCTACACAAGTCCTAAATACAGAGAGGAACCCACAGAGCCATTTTACAAGTGCTCCTGACACCACAGCTAAAGCCCCTAGACACAGCCATCTGCCTCTTTTCTTCCTTTCCCCTTTGCTACAAACACTTCCTTCCCCAGATGTTTTTCATCATCTAAGGTAGCAATTCAGGCATTCGTGTAACTGATCCTAAGGAGTGTGCTGCATGTGATTAGCATCAAGTCACCAAAGAACAAAGAAATGCTATTAATCCCTGTTTAAATAAAAAACAGATTAGATCAGATAAACTTATTAGGAACGGACAAAGCCCACATGGTTTGGAGACTGGACTTGGGCTGGAAAAGTGTTCAGGAGTGCCAGTATTAACCCGGGTCCTGTCCAAACTTTCTGCCAATTCCATCCAAGAAGGCTGGAAAGCATGAGGAAACCTCTCCTGTACAACTCTCTGCACTTCCTGCTCTCCGATTCAGTTGGAAAAAAAGCAGACACTCTCTTGGTATGTTGACTTCTGGCACCAACACCTCTGATCCTGCTCAGAATGAGAAAATATTGATGGCAGAGTTGCATATCACAAAATGGGTGGTTACTTAAAAGAGCTTGCTATGGTTAAGAAGATTCCAGGGTCAGGTTTTCTGGGTATTTTTTGTTTGTTTGTTTGTTACGCATTGAATCAGTGTCTAGGATTTACAACAGAAACAATGACCACCTCCAGTTTTGTTATCCAACCAATATTCATGGTGTTGTATGTGTATTAAATAGAGCATTTTGAACAACCCCTCTTTACAAAAATAACTCCCATTCTCCAATGGTGATTAGGTTGTCAGCATTCTGATGTTGACATTTTTGTCAACACCTATAATAGAAAAATTTTGACTATCCCATAAAAGTAATTGCAAATAGTGGTGAAAGATTTTTCCCTAACAGCCTACAGATCTGGCCTGATCTGTTAACAGGAGGGGGCTTCAGCTCATCTGAGATGGCTTTGGTTGTTGTAGTTTGTTGTTTTTGTTTGTTTTGTTTTGATTTTTTTTTAATATATAAATTCTATATATACCAATATCTGAGTTTGAAAATATGGATTTTGTGTGCAGGTATTTGCTCCTCAGTCCCATTTTGTCAGGATTTGGCACACCATTAGTCCCAGAGACAGTCAGACACACAGCTGACAACTCAGTCATCTCATACCATTTTTTTCCTACAAGCTTTTTTGCCTCTCTAGAAGTTTTGGGTTGAGCTTCCTAGTGTGGACACAAGTGTCATGTTGTCAGAGATGGAAATACGCAAGTCTTTCTGCCCAGGTGAGAGATGCCTAGGAAAGCCCAGAACTGCTCTAGCACATAAAAATTTGCCTTAACCCTCAAAAGTCACAAGCATTCTGCATAGCTGTGGGGCATTTAGGGGTCTTGTCGATGCTATAACATGCAGAAAATTTCCTGTGACTGAATCACAACATTGCACTATCTGGACCAGTATTTTTGAAGTGGGCCTCAGACCTCAGCTTTTAAGGAACATATCCTAAAATGTCTTAGTTGATCAAAACTAATCTTGTTTATCCTTGTTTCCAAATTTCTTCTACTTCTCCATTTTTAATAGAGTTACAGAATTAACATTATACAGATCAGAAAAATATTTTATATAAATAAAATAAAATAAAAAGTCTTTCCAGGAAAATGGGACAGATAGGTGGGGGGCTGGACAGATGCTTAGCACAATTCCTTGAAGAACTACATTTCACCTGGTTCCTCCCTGAAATAAACATCTCCTAAAGTTTTGTTTTGTTTTGTTTTGTTTTTATCCAGTATGCTGCAATGAGAGCAAAAAGTGGAAAAAAAACACTCTCTCCAGAAAGAAAAAAAATCCTTCAGTGACAGAATCACAAACTGGATTCTGAAATTGCCATATAAGAATGGTCACTCCAGAAAACATCTTTAGAATGACATGACAGTCAGGGGTTACTGAGGATTAGAAGCATGTACACTCATCACGATGTAATTGTTTCCCATGGCCATGACTATTTTCGTAGCCTCTACTTTGAAGAAGTGAGATGGAAAGCACCCTGGGCCTCACCTGCTGGGTCAGGCCAGCTAACTTCTGGAAAGTAGCCATTCAATGCCCACCTTAATTTGCTCCCAGACTGGACTAGAGTTACCACTAAACCAGACCTATGAAAAAAATAGCTCCACAGATGTCAATTTATGACAGCTGAAGATCTGATCTTTGGTGTTAAGCATGCTGGTAAAGTTTCAGTCATCAGACAAAAGTGATTTCTCACCTGATCCCCAAACATCTATTTTTCATGGCTTGATTTCACCTCCTTTCCTCACAGTGACTAGCATCCTCCTCAAGCCAGAGCCCTACTGAAACCTTTTGCATACATGTGGGAAAAAGAAAAGCTCAAGAGGAGGGAAGCAGGATCTTTGGTACTAAAAAAAAAAAAAAAAAAAAAAAAAAAAAAATGGCCTCAGAGTTCTCAGATCTTGTCTCCTTTACAAATTAAACAAAAAAATCCCTCTCTCGCCTGAAACCTACCCTCAGAAACTTTTAAAAATATGGTTTGTCAAACATTTTGGATTTTATTTCTAATGAAATGCTAATAAAAATGTGGAATGGTAATTTATTTTGTGGTACTGCACTCAAAGAGTGAGAATAGTTGGTAGCTGTGTGCTCAAGATGAATTGCTGGGAAATACCTTTAAAACCTGTCCTGTCCTTTACCTGTTTAGATTTATACCACCTCAGATGTTAACAGCCCTTATGTGACTTCTTAATGCCAAAGGTAAATATAAAAACAAGAAGAAAACATTCCTCATGCATTCATACTTACCTTTCCTGGCAGAAGGCCACTTGTGTCACTCAGAGCTCAGAATGTTCTCCTTTTAATTTGGCATCAATTCCACAGCTCCTGTTAATAGTATTATTGGTGTTGGAGGTCCGCCAGACACCATACTTTTCTTACCAATTTGTCCAATAAAATGGATTATTTTTTTAGTTAATCTGTCACTTCTTGAAAGGAGAAATCTTTAATAATGTTCTTATAAATATTCTTATGTCTGATGCTTCCTCATTACCCAGCATCAATACCATACCTTCCACAGGAGTGAATTAGATTTTGATACATACACAGAAGATGACCATTCAGCACTGAGCAAAGTGCTCACTTTGACACCTTTTTTCTTTTCTTATTTTTTTTTTCCTCCAGAGATCAACTCTGGATTGACATTTTTTCTTCCCTTGCTCCTACTGTCCTTTCCCCACAAATACACCAGCCTTTCTGTGCAGGAATGGAGAAAGACACAGTAAAATTAACAAAACCAGAGTAGGTCCCTTATCTCCCTGCTCTGCAATTACTCATCTCTTTGGCTTCTCCCTTAACACAGTTCTGCCTTCCCTGTGTAGCAGGGCCGTCAGCTCTCTCCTTCTTTGCCTAAAACCTGAGAAAATGTCTGGCTCCAGACGGGGCATGTACATCTAAGCAGCCCAGACAGGTGACATTTTGGGATGCTGGAACATTGAACAAGACTACGTTGCTGAACAAGCCCCACAGGCTTCCTTCCCTGAACTGGTTTTCCTTCTTTGCACATCTATCGGTTTTCAGAAGTTTAAGAGCTCACATCTGAGTATGCCTGCGGGGTCTGGAGAGGTTCAAAAAGTCCAGCAGGTTCGGAGGTGTTGCAGGTGTGCTGGTGGATGAGCAGACGAACAGCCTGGTCTATCGCCTTGTCTTAAAGAGGAGCTGGACAACACAGGGCAGAGAACAAAACATGAAAATCCCCACATCCAAGTCTAATAAAAATGTCCATGCACAGGACTCAGATTGATAAAATATGTTTTTAGCAACAACCCTGCAAACCACAAAACATTACCTCAGAAGAGTTCATTATTTCCTGTGCTGGACTGCGGAAGAAATAGAGGCAGATTGCATGAAAAATACCGCATGCTCACTGACAGTCGGGTTGTACCTTTAACACAGCTTAAAGCAGAAGCAGAGTAAACAGGGCTGCAAGGAGGCATTGGACATGAACTGCATGAGCATATCTGGCCCTGGAAACTGCACCTTCCGCAGGGCCATCTTAGGTACCTACTGCTTCCTACCCATATGTGCATTGAAGTGCATTTTTCTGCAGCATATTTGTGTCTTGGATATTTTCTAAGTGAAAGTGGGACACTTTATGATACAGTCTAGGTTACCACCTGTATTTTCTTCACCTGTAACCATCAGTATGCTAACACCTAGGTTTGGTGGGAGCTCCTTTGCCCTGGGGTGAGCTCACTGCCCAAGAGAGCAGCCTGCTAAGCCAAAGACTATTTCCTCTTGTGTTTAGGAGTATCAACAATGACAGTTTAAATCTGGCATCTCTTAACTTAGGGAAAGGTTTTATATAAGCATGTGTTTGGTGTCTTCTGGTTTCTCTCTCAACCAAGCCCATTAGAAAGCGTGCTGACACTTCATAACAGTACAAGCAACATTTTCCTACCGCCACATACTAGAGATATGCTTGGCACAGCGTTTAATCCCAGATTCAGTCTCAGCATCCAAACCCTCTGCGTGCAGCGAGGCTGAGGCCTGGACTCTGCACTTGTTCCTGCTGACGAGAAGTGGCTGGAGCCCAGAGGTGAGGGCTGTTTACGAGCCCCAAATCCTTGCACCTGGCCTCCTGCACTGGCCTCCAGCCTGGCTGGAGGAGCTCCTCTGCTCTCTGCATTCCTTGGAAAGCATCCTCTGTCTAACAAAACCCAAACATTTTATTAGGGAAGCTCAAGTGGAGACTCTGCAGTTTTTAAATACACAAGGCGAGCCATTTACGGCCAAACTGCGTGATCCTTAGAGCACTCAGCTTGGCGAGAAGTCCCAGAGGTTACGCACTGTTTTATCTGCCGGGCCGCGCCGCACGTGTCTTTGCTCTCCTACCCATTTACAGACAGGCTGGGGTTTATCAGCCCAGTTCCCATGATCTTTCCCACTTAGAAAATGCGCTTGCTTGATAATTTGAGGTAACAAACTGACAGAGCGTTTTTCACAGCTTTCAGGGGGATCTCTGTTGCTGAAAAATATATAAATATATAATAAAAACAGAAACATCGGAGAGCAATTTACTGGAATTGAAAGCTCAGCTGGTTTTTAACCTGCAAGTAGACTCAGAAGCCATTTCTTTGATGACCCTTGTGTTTTCATTTTATGCACATTTAAGTGCTTAGGCCACAGACACCTCTGGTGCCCCGGAAAGGGCAGAGCAGCAGCAAGCAGGAGAGGCTTTGACTGAACCCTAAGTGTCTGCATACGTGGATGGGCACTGTGACCAGGTGTGGCCAGAAATACCCAGAGGCAGGGACTACGTTACTGGAATGCCTAGCAGTCAGCTTGCAATGTGGAAAAGCAGCTGTCAAGGCAAGTGGTCTCACAGTGCCTGTTCACCAGGTAGGAGCAAAGCCTGTTGTAGCGGACAAAGGCAGAAATAAGTCTCAGGAAAGCTTTCCAGGCTAACCAAGCTGCCCAATGACAAGAGAGACACCTCTCCTGAGAAACAGTCCTGGAGCTTGTGTCCCTCCACACACACTGCAGGTAGCCAAAATCACTAGGAAACTGCAATCACGCACTATAGATAGATAGGTAGGTAGGTAGGTAGGTAGGTAGGTAGGTAGGTAGGTAGGTAGGTAGGTAGATAGATAGATAGATAGATAGATAGATAGATAGATAGATAGATAGATAGATAGATATCTCAAGCTAGGAGATTGGTGAGGTATCTAGTTTGCTAAGTTGTTTCTAGTGGGCTTCAAGGGGCTAAGATATTGCCTCTGTCCTGCACTCTTCTTCCCAACCCACCCTCCCCACCCATTCCCCCCTCTCCTCTCTCAGTCGTTTCATCCTCTGATCCCCAACTGCTGGCAGCTTAACCCCTTGCCTGCCTCGCAGAGCTTTAAAACTTTACTAATGATCTGACATACCACATCAATTAGAGAAAAACTAGCTGTGGTGGGGTGGGGGAGTCTACTTCTATTATGTGTTGATAAAACTGCTTCACATCCACAGGCCCAGTTTTGAACTCTCTGTATTTCTTGTATACCTAAGGATCTGAAACGAGAGTATGAAACAGTACAAGTCTGATAGCCGGGGGAGAAATCTGGTGTAAACTGTTCCCTTCTGAATACAAAATCTCCACAGAAATATTTTTCAAGAGAAAACTGCAGAGCTCCTCAGGCAACTGTAGTTGTACCAGGCAAGGCCATACCCATGGGTGACCGCAGCTAGTACAGGCTTTGCATGGTATTTAACAAAAACCTAAAACATTGCTCCTGTATAGACACTGGCTTGATACACTACGTGTAGGCATGGCTGCAGAAGAGCTCTGTCAGACACATAGGATGATCCAAATCACTTTCTGAAGATTGCTGCAGCGAGCCACAGTATCCTGCCTTACCCAACAGGTCTAGAAACCCTGGTGGTGTTTATACTGAGACATGCAGTGCTCCAAGCAGGATTGAAAGGAAATGCTCCAGGTTCTGGGTCTCTCTCCAACCTCTGAGACCATTAAAGTAAGAGAAAATAAATAATGAAATTAAAGTTAGGCAAACATCCCACAACGAGCTCAAGGTAAAAGCTCGCAAAGCACAGTGCTCCAGCCTGGAGGTCTCTATCCTCACGTGATACTAAATAGCTTCAGCATTAAGTATTTCTAATTTATTGTCATTTGTAAGCATCTGGACAACCTGGCAACGGTGGAAGGGTTGGGATTTGAATCACAGTCTAATAAAAGCTGTAGTAAAACCTGTAAACCAAACACATGAAGTCAGATGGGGGTATTAGTTCATGCATGCTGTGGATGTGTTAGCTGCAGCCCCACGTCGGCCTCACTGTGAAGGTGTCGAGATGAAACAGCTGACTGCTGGCGAGACGCTTTCAGATGAGCTTCCCGGGAGAGGTTTGCAGAAGACAAGCATGTATCATCACACCGAGGGAGCTGTCAGAGCACACCTCCAGCCTGTGCACTCATCTTCTGAGTGTGCATCTCTTGCATTAAGATTTTGGCTTTAGGCTGCCTCTCTAAACACCCAACAGTTCTGCTTTTCTGATACTGTCCCCTGGATTTAGCATCTTTGCGTTGTGTTGCTCTTCCAGTGAATCCCCAACAAACTGAACTCCCCTTGGCGGCCCTGCACGGAGAAGATGTTTGAAGCAAGATGACTGCATTTCCAAAATAAGACAAACTGTAACCTTAGAGGTGAGGTTTTGCAAGATCCTTAGTCTGGACCAGAAAAGATTATGTACGTGCCTGAACCATCAGTACCACATGTTGCTTTGGCATACGAAAGGAAGGAGTCTTCCCTCTCTCTGCATCTTCCTTCCTTCCTTCCTTCCTTCCTTCCTTCCTTCCTTCCTTCCTTCCTTCCTTCCTTCCTTCCTTCCTTCCTTCCTTCCTTCCTTCCCTTAGTCTTTTCCTTTCATTTTCCCATTCTGCCTTTACTTCATTGCTTCTTCTCCCCAGACTTCTCTAGAAAAATAGCAGAAGAAAGGGCATGCAAGAGACAGAAAAGGACAAAGGAGAGAAAACCAAACAGGAAAAGACAAATGCAGCCAATGAGCCTTTACTGAGTTGTAGGAAATGTGGAGAAAAATCCTGAACTATTTTGTCTTTTTTTTTTTTAATTGACCATTAAAAAAAATAATGAATAGTTTTTTTCTGCTTTGAATAATCCATATCTATTTTATAACCAGCTCTAGCTCCATACCTGTAGATAATGTGCACGTTTGGTAGAAGATGATTACTTCAAATCCAGACTGTCAGAAGTCTTCCAGCTTTTCACAGCACCTCCCTCCTCTTACAAAGATTTAAAGGCAATATAGATGTGGATAATTTGTGACAGTAACAAGTTGTCTGTAATTTGCTTGGGGAAGATTTCAGTTGAGTACATGGATAATTTTAACAACCCTGATACAAAAGTGACTTGATTCACGGGCAAATTCACTGAGAGAACAGCTGGTGTACCCAGCTCTGTGTCCACAGGGCAAGGCTGGCATTGGATATTTCACTCAGAGGGAGAAAAAGTAGCTAAGCCAATTCTGTATGGATGTGAACAATTTATTTTTTTTACTGACTTTTAATACTTAAAAGGTGGTCCTTATTTGAAAAACTTGCTAAGAAGATGTTCAACAAGAATTTTAAAAAGTAAAATCTTTTAAAAATTGTTTGAGAATGAAAGTTCAGGTTTCTTAACATTCACATGAGATTTACTTAATATTTATGGCTTTCAGGCAGCAGCGTATGCATGCAGCCTTCTCCAGCTTTCCCCAGCATCTCATGAGCAAAGCATCTCCACTTGCCCCAGGAGTGCAAATGCCTAGAGAAAACCAGTGGTGCAGTAAATAATGCTCTTCTTTCAAAGCCAGAATGCATAAAAGGTCATTTCCAACTGTCAGGGATCACAGTTTCAAAACTGATCTCTGTCTGAACATCCATCGAGCCAGCAGTGATCTAGAAAGGGGCTATGAGGTGCTGGAGATGTCATCATTTTGATGGAAATATTAAAAACAGAATATGGATCATTGACACTCATTAAAGATTTGCTGACCCTCTTTTCCACCCATTGTCAGTCCCAGGATTTTAATCCAGGCATGCTGGTCAAGCTCCAGTTTAGGTCTCCATATGTTATTTTCCTACGAGTCACCCCATCATTTCACCTGAAGCACTTTCTCCTAGAAATACTGCTATGTAGCCACAGTGGCAGCACACAACCTTGAATCAATATCAAATTATAAGCAATAGACCAGCTACTGCCTTGCTTTACAGCTCTGGCTGTACGTATCTCTCCCAATCCAGACCCATCCAGATAGTTACACGCATGATTTTAGATTATCACAGGTACCATCATCAACATAACACGCCCCTGCACATGCATCTGCAGTTACAGACGTTCACTTACACGTATGTATAACAAGATGCTATGACATTTCAGCATAAAAAGAGTGACCTGTTTCCTGCCGTGACAGCCCTGATCAAGGTAACATTGCAGCTGGGGAAGAGTGGAAAATGCAAAAGGAGATACTAAGGGAAAAGGCACCTCCCTTTCCCCTGCATAGGGCTGAAGCTGAGGTGTCCATGAGTGGTTATTACCCAGTAGCTCACGTTGATTTGTTCTGCCTGTGAGTTTTGATTTGGAAATACAGCAAGCAAGAGGAGAGGGATATGGAGTGACCTGTAGTTGGGACTTATATTTTTCCTTCCCCAGTGGATGTCCCTGCACACCTGCTTGCAGCATAATGGTGTAATAAATCGAGTGCATATCTATATCCACAAAGGGTCAAGCTCTGCTCAGAATTACACCCGTGTAAATCCCCAATAACTCCACCGGCCTCACCGGAGTTATTTGGCACAGATTTACACTTGTGTAACTGAGAGCTGGTTTTAAGCTACAGTCTGAAAAGTGTTTCACCTTCAGGGTAAAAAAATGCTACTAATGTCAGTTGTTGTTACATTAAAAATAACCAGAAGGAATTTCACCTGGATGGGATCCATTCACAATCCATGACATCCACGTGAACCTTTTTCCTTTATTTCTGGTGCACAGGGAAAGATGTCGGGTATTAATTCACAGTGCCCCCGTGCCTTTTGCTTTGGAAGGACTACTACGCCTTAGATCAATCATTAGGAAAAGGTGTCTATATTGATAACACATTTGTCTCTGAGATGGTACAGGATGTTTCAAGCCAGATTTCCTTTGAAGCCAGGCACTTCTTTTATTAGCAAAGCATGAAAAATAGCCCACGTTCATGACATCAAATGCAGCCAGAACATGATGCCAAGGGCTAAAGTGAGACTCCAGTTACCTCATGTAAATCCAGACGAGCTCTTGCCACTTCCACTCCCATTACTGCGACGCAGCTGGCCTCAGCTCGCCCCAAGGCTCTGGGGCTGCCAGGAGGCAGCACAAAAAGAACACAGGTCACCCTGCAGGCAGGGAGGCAAGCTGCCATGCTGTGACCCAGAGACGCCCAGGCAAAAGCATAAGAGGTGTAAGGATCAAAAAATACAGGCTGGATTGTCAATTGTGACCTTTTGCATGCATAGATCCCAAACTGCACTGGATTTGTTTAAAGTTTCTGAACCATCAGTGATGATGTCAGAAAGCTTCTGGCTCCAGGGATTTAAAGAATAATTTTCCCGAGGTCTCCCCACCTCCTTTTGGCTCCATGTCAGAGATAGAGAGGGAATGATCTGACACACATTCCTGCCAAACAGCTAAATTTCATTAAGATACAACAGAAAGGTATGTGAGCTTGCTTTGTGACCCTATTAGAGCCTCCAGTTATCCACAGACCAGCTTTAGTAAGAAACACAAACTTTGTTCTTCAAATAACCTCAGCTTGAACTGAGTCCTGGAAGGACTATCTTTGAGTTAAGGTAATACAAAGCAATAAAGCTTCCTAAGAACAGAAGACTGCCAAAGTTTAAGTGGTATATTTTATGATCTGGATTATTGTCCATTGGGGGACTCAGATGAAAACACAGACTCATTTCATTTAGGACTCTAGTTGTGATTTGAACCATGATCCAAATTTCTAATAAAAATACTCCAAGAGAAAAGCTAGTGCTTTATCCACCACATACCGAGCTTCACTGGCCCTTTTCTAAAAAATCACAATAATCCAAGGTCAAATAATGTATGTGAAACAACTTTACTATTCCACAGAATTTTAGCTTCCACCATTTCATCTCTTTCAATAGCACAAACCACATATAAAATGATGTACAGTGGGGTATATCTGATGTGATAGCAATGATTATGCAAATCATCTGCAACTGTAAGAACAAGAAGAAAAAAGTCTTGGGTACCTCTGTAGAATGGAAGCATTTCCACAAATGCTTTTGTGCAATAAATCTTCACTAGTTTGGGGGATCATCACAAGAAGCAGGCAGTACAGTGAGCGTATTCCACTCTGTCAGAGGAGACCCAAAAGTTCATGTGCAAAGATACATACCAAGAAGATCAGCATCTACATCTCAGGAAGATATTCATATTAGCAAGTGATCAAAAGTATGTTTATTGTTTTCTTCTCAAGGGAATGAAATTCAAATGACCTGGTGTCTGTAAGCAGCAAGGGAACAAAAAAAAATCTCTAAATAAAATTGACTACAACCAGCTACATTCTCTCATTCAAGATGACAAATGGGCTGACTTCTCTGAGAGGTCATTAGTCAAACTCAATTTTAAAATATTCAATTCAGACCCAAAAAAAATCTTTAAATGAAAGCCCAAGCTCTACAGAGCACTAAATAACGAAACTCTACCGACATGCTTTCTCTTACTTAGTCCTATTAAATATATATATATATATATATATATATATATATAAGCTACATTTGAATCAGGAGAAGATAAGCAATTTTTTTTTTCTGGCAATAGTTCAATGGCCCACAAAATTGAGATCTGTCTTTACACTTAGCCTATACAGAAAATCTGCAGACACCTGTATTGTCCCAGAGAAGAACCAGAGGCTGGCTCAAAAGTACAGAGCAGCTCTCAAGAAAAGCCACCGTTCTGTCCAAAACAGGGTAGAATAAGCTCCTGTCTCGATGCAGCACCTTACCATGCAAGAGGGAGAAGAAAACTGATTCTCCCATAAATACATTTTGATTTCTACCTGCACATTACTGATAAAATTTGCCAAATTTCCGTCATCTTAGAGGTCGCAGTCTAACTGGTGTGGTCACTCTCCATTACTGGTGATGGGTAGAAATGTTTCTCTCATCCTCTGAGAATACAAAAAGTTTCCAAAATGTTCCCACTCCACTTCAGGTGGACCCCAACTTCCCGTTTTATACCTCTTTCTGTCCTTACAAGTAACGTTGTGATAATCCTGATCCCAGAATCATAAAATCTCAGATTCAGTTTCCTATCTGAGAACATTCTCACTCATTTCTATAAAGTGGGTCCACCTGCATGGCACAAGCCAGGAAATACCCTTCCCAAAGCCTTGATGCACAGGACACCCCAGCTCACCACCCTGTCAGGAAAGCCTTCTAGTTTACTGGGTGCTCTGGCTTCCCTTTCCCTCACATTGTGTCCCAAAATTCTATTCTGGGCCAGAAATCTCCCCTCAGTGACAGTTTTGCCAAAACGGGAACACATTTGCAAATCTTCATTCTCCAACCCAAAGCCTATATAAAAATAAAAAATAAAATATTAAAAAAAAAAAAGTCCAGACTTCTCATGTCTGAGCTTCATTACCCAGCACTCTTTGTTTTGTTTCACTGTCATGATGGGAAAACTGACTCTTTGCAGCAGTGGGAAACACACAGCATAAGAAAGACAATTCCATGGAAAGTTTTATCTCAACAGAGATTTGGGTATCTACATAACTTCACAGAATCTACAGCCCACAAAGCAAATGTCCTTAGATCTGCATCAACAACTGTTGTGATATGAAAAGATGTCAAATAATTTGGCTCAACAGCATCAGAATACTCACTTTTTTTTTCCTAAGATTATCTGTAACATTTTTTGGCTAACGCTTCTGACTACACGGTTAGCTCAAGACCCTAAAACACATATGAGCCTTAAAGCTGAGCATTTGGGTTGCCCCTGTCTTTGATTCACATTCATTACTGTGCCTGGATTAATTAGGATTAAATCAACTCGTTCCACAAAAAAATCAGAAAAGATAAGGCTGCGTACAACACAGTAGGCATGAAGGGGAAAAATCCACGTACGCAACTTGTACACGAGCTGCATTATCTCAGTGTGACTCCTTTTTGTTGAGATTTGTGGCCACTGCGTCCACATGAGCATAGAAATTCATTATTCATTTTCTCTATTTACCATTCCTCCATCTTCATTCCCCTCTTAGAAGGTTTCAGTAACCCTGCAAGGAAGAAAAAGCAGGCTGTGTGACAAAGACTATATACTAAAGAGCTCATGAACAAATCTCTAGTCTGAAAATTATTGATCCAAATTTTCTGGTGAAAACTTACGAATACTGAATACAGCCACAGCTAATGGGACTGATTGGTTCACGGAGGATTCTCTCAAGCTGCACAGTTATATTAATATATGTATGTATGACCAAAAGTTTCTCTATAAAAATATATTAAAACTGTCAGATGTATAAAAGTCAGACAAATCCTCCATTTTTCTGTTCACAACCCCTCCAAATCCCTTTGCAGAAGATTCCAGACCTCAACTGCATTCCTCAAGGATTTACAGGGCACCAGAGGAACAGCAATCAGCTCCAAATGAATGTGTGCATTCAGAAGTATATTGAGGCTTTTCCAGCTTTTCAGGTACTTCACTCAGATAAATCTTCCTGAAAGCTCTGGATGTGTTTGCAGGAGCCCTTTTAACTATTGCTTCACTCTGCCACTTTTCAGCACATCCATTGTGTCCCACTGATGGGAATAACTGACATGTAAGCAGAGGCAAGAGGAAAAGTGGCTGGAATATTGGAGAGGGCCCACAGAATCAGGCAAAAAAAAGTGTCATGTACTTACGATTTACTGCTCCTGGAATAATACAAACTAAGACTGTGGATCAGATTCTGATCTCAGTCACCGTGGTGTTAATCTGAAGTACCAGCACTGATTTCAGGAGGGCCACTCTGCGTTTAAGGGCAGATCCAAAGACTGCCACTGATTTACTCCAATTTTATAACAGCAGGTTATTCCAGCATAAGATTTTAGCCTAAAAAAAGAAAAAAAAAAAAAGCTGTTATCAACTCGGCAATAGCTTTCATAATGCTTAGCAAGCATTACTGTTTTCTCTATTTTCGCCTTTCTGCTTGTTTAATCCATGTTTTTTGGCTGCTCCAATTCAAATTACATATATGAAGAGAGGCAAATTTTCTGCTATGTTCTCTTCATCTCCTGTAACATTTGTAAGTTGTGAACACAAAAAAAGAATTCTACAGGAAGAGCATGACAAAGGGTACAACACGAATGCATCACTACAGGATAAACATCAGGCCACAGATTGTGTTTCTTTCTCCTTTGCATTCCACTTTGTGTTTTATGTGAGCTAAGTTATTATTCATATTGCATAACATGTTTTGTTATTTTCTAGGAAAGAATGAAAAAGTCTGCAGGCATGGGTTGCTGAGGGAAAAAAGAAAAAAAAAAAAACGTTACGGTTAATATGTTGTCAAGGTTTGCCTTCATAAGTAAAAATGACATTGTTATTGTACACAGCATTTTAGCCGAATATTTGCATAGATAATAAGATGAGTTGGGTGCACATGTTTCCTAAACAGTTTGGTATGAATTAGATTAGTGGGATATGATTTATTTGGGTCAATAGAAATAAATCTTCCCAGTTGTCCAGGAGATCTGAAAAATAAGTATGGCAACTGCTGCATTTTGCACCACAAGGTCTGAAGAAAGCTCTGTGCTCTCCTCAGACAATGCTCTAAGAAGGAAAAGGCTGCGAGGATCTTTCCTGCTCTTCCCTCTTCTACCCCTCTGGGTAGAGGCGCCTCCAATAGCATTTCACAACCATAAGAGACGGTCAAATATTTTTCACGTGGAAAATTTTGACAAACAGAAGGGAAAAAGAGCATAGGTCAGTTTTTTCATCTTACCAAAAAAAAATCCAGCAGCTGCTCTCTTTCCAAAAACACTTTCTGTTTCTCACACTAACATTTTGGCTTGCCCAAGTTTTTCTTCTCTTTCTTGAAAAAATGTTGAAGCTTTTCCAAAAAAGAAATTTTTCAAAGAAACTTTCAGTGAGATCAAAACCAAATTTCCTGGTGAAAAAAAAACAGTTTTAATGAGGAAATACTGGCCAGCTATAATTGTCACTGAGGAGGAAAGGGAGAGGATGCCATCATTAGTGGGTGCTAGAGAAAAAAGATAGTGTGGCAGGTATGGTGAACTTGGTACGAATGTACAGATTAGAGAGTCACAATGTGAATGGGGAGATGGTGGGAGGTATAGCTGCTTCCACATGGGGTGGCCATGACATTTACCCTGCATGAAGTATGTGGGAGGGAGTAGTAATAGCCCTTTCATTTTAGTTACTTCATGTGCCACTTATATGTGGCTAACATTATGCCTGTATATGAGCAAATAAATAAATAAACCATTTCTTGCATGGTTTGGCCAACCAGAGGTTGGACTCCCTCCCCACCAAAAGACCTTCCCCTCCACCCCCCCCCCCAAAAAAAAAAAAAATCGAAAATTGAAGTGTTTCTAAAGCCCCACATGCTGAGTTTACCTTCCTTATTCTCCAGGCTGCTGCCTTTTTCCACCCAGCACATGGTAAGGATTATACTTAAATAAAGATTTAACACTCATAAATGGTTTCTTTTAATATCACTGTAAAGTAATGCTTCTTTTATGGGAGAATTTAAATGTAATTCCCCTATGTACAGCTGTGCCAAACAGTATGGTATCATTTTAGGCAGTCATAAGCAGAGAGGCACATTGACCAACAGTGCCTGTGGGCAGGGTGTGGATTTTATTAGCCAATATGAGCTGATGACCCATGAGCAGAGTCAGCTTTTGCATCGTGTAAAGTCAGTCGCTGGGAAGGTACCACCGAGTGGGGATAGTGAGCAGCTTCCAGCCCAGAGAAGCCAAGCACAACCTCCAGGCTCAGGTAGCAGCAGCTCCTCTTCATCTCACAAAGGGTTTTTGCACAGCCCCTACCTGTTCAGGTTTCACCCCTCCTGGCAGAGCTGTGGCTAGGCTGGCTTTGGAGACGCAACCCAAGGGCTTGTGCCAAGCCCTCTCCTCACTTGTTACCTCCTCTCCCAGCATCTGCCCAGCTGAGCCAGCCTCAAGGTCCCAGTGGCCCTGGGCAGAGCCAGGCTTTTCCCTCGCACCCCTGCACAGGAGGACTTGCATCGCTGCCTACCATAGCCTAGCAGCACCTGGCACATGCAAACACAAGGCTGTTTCAGATTAAAATGGAGAGTCGAGTTCCCAGCCCAGGGTACTACATGGCATGGGTAAGCTCAGCTCTTTCCAGCCTCACAAGAAGAAGCATGCAGTGACTTTTCAGAACTCAACACAAACATTTTTTATTTTTTTTTTCCCAGAACTTGTTGCTGGAATGAGTGATTACAGCCTGGTATAAAAAACATTCTTGACTTTAAAAAATACGTAAATAAATAAATAAAAAGAATTATTTTGCTGCCTTATTTTTGCAACATTGTCTTCCTTACATTAGTAAGGTTATTGTCACTCCTGTTATAATTATCCATGAGAAACTGCAGAGAAGGATGGGATGGGTCTAATTGTCTTAAAACTATGTTTTTTTCCCATTGCAAAGTGTCATGTCCATTTTCCTTTGCCACAAGACCTCATACCAGATGGCATCTGAGTAATTATTTACACATTTTCATGACATTTCCTTCCTTTTTTTTTTTTCAAGGAATCTTAGTTTCTGATGCTCAGAATACTGCAAATATTTTACTAAATTTCTCATAATCCCCACCCCTAGCCACTGGAGGCTCTCCCATGCTCTTCTACGTTTCACGATAGGCAAGCTCTTGCCAAAACAAACTTTGGCGGATCGATCGCCCCAGTGGAATGAGAGATGAGAAAATGTTATTTAAACCCCGCTGCAAAGCAGCCACTTGGCAGGGCTCACTGCCATCCATGCAACATAAGGAAAGAAGCCCTTTATTTATTTCAGTCAACTTCTCACCAGCCAGCTCAAAGGCATCCCAAACTGTTTTTGGGTCTCCATTCAGCAAATCATCTCAGCACGTTACAGAAAAGATGTGACCATGAAATATTTTGGCTTCATTCGAAATGCACACCCACATCATTTGTTGTGTGCCTTACATCTCTCCTGGCTTGGGAGATGGCCAGGCAGAAATTTCCAGAGGCAGATGACTTGGGAAAAACCAGCCAGCACCATGTTTTGAAGGGAAGGCATTTTCCTCAGGCAATTCTGACTCAAGCAAAGAAACCAAATGAGCAGCAACACTTTCAGCAGGACTATTGAAATCAGTCTCATTGGTTCACCAAATAAATCTCAGAAGTTTATATACATTTTACTTCCCAAATGAGAAGGTCCAGAAAAGTAGTACACTCCATTGCAGAGCACTAGAATCCAACCTGGACTCTTTTTTTCCTGCATTTTGTCTCCAATTCCTCATAAGAAAGGAGCTTCCGAATATTCTCATCATGGGTATTTATTCCAGGAAATGTGACTTTTTTTTCCTATTGAACGCAACTCAGTTAGCATCTTCTGGTTTTAGCTGATGAGTTTTGTTTTGAGGCTTGCTTTTGGTTTGATGTAGATCTGAATATTTTCTTCCTGCATTGCAAAGACTTTGAACACAAGAATGGCATCTTATTCACTTTTAAAGCTGCAGTTTCCTTCCTCTTTTAAACTGTGAAACATGCTATGATTTACTGTAGCATATATCTGGAAAACTGGGCCAAGGCTTTTATACGTAGATGCTCCTAAAACCCTGTTTAAATTTCTGCAGGGAAATACTGGGGCAGTGAGGGCTTCTTAAAATTAGGATTTATTTAAGAGACCGAGGAGAAACCCACAAGCTTAACTTTATGCTCTGGTGTTGGAAATCTTAGCCCAGGTTTACATTTTAATTCGTCTGTCAGCACAAGCTCTGAGTAATGCCGAATTTCACTTTCTTTCCCCTCCTGCCTGCTCATGAAACCTCAACCAGCAATTCCAGCTCCTTTTCATTAGGAGCCTGGCACTTCTCAAAGGACTCAAGCTGCATGGAATTGTCCCTATGAAAGCTGAAACCAAGAGAAAATGCCTGGGCTTTTGGTTTCATTGCAGAGCCAAAAATTCAAGTTAATTTTGCTGAGATTTGGCGTGTCTCAGGAGCCAAGGTGAAGCTTCTGTGCAACTGTGCTCCATTTAAAGTGACCCTGGTTGGAGGTGGTAACAGGGAGTAGGTACAGGCAATTCTAGTTCTCTGGGTAGTCTTAAACCTTAGCATAAAAAATGCAGAAAACTCTAATATAGCTAAATTGTAAACTGGAAAAGATTTACATGTATCAGTGTTTTGAATTGCAAATAGAAAAGAAACGGAAACAAAACCAAAATGTAGACCATAGTTGAAATATGCTAAATATTTTCAAGGAAGAAGGCAGTTGCCTTCTGTCTTGGCTGGATATGCATAGAGCCTTTGTGCACTTTGCACATCTCTGCTTTACCTCTGTTGGGGAAGGAGAAAAAAAAAAAAAAGCCATTATACATGTGAGAACGCAGTGGAATTCATCAGTGGAAAACGCCAGAGATCAATTCATAAAACCTACTCAAAATAAGATGAACTCCATGCCTCCTTTAGCTCTGGCACCAGAATTGCCTCCTAAGCCTCAGGAAATTCTGGTTCTCTTCATCAAGGGGTTAAAAGCCACCATGCTGGGAATAATGCTTATTCTGCTCTTTCCTTTTCATGCTCCCTGATGGTTAATGACATCCAGTCCCATCTGGATACCAAGCACCATGAACAAACATATCCCCCAAAGCATGTTACCCAGATAATTGTCTTTGATGAAAATCAACTGCATGATGTTCACATTGCAGGCCTTCTTAAGCTAGTCATTTCTGGAGACTTAGGCTTCAGCAGTCTGAAGACAAGTGTGTATAAATGCAGTTAATAATGCAACATTTATTCCATAGTGTCACTGATGTTTTCTACGTTTCTTCCATACTTCTGATGGGTGAGATGCTTTACAAGCACTGGAAACCGCCCAGATTCTGAGGCCTTTCACAACCGTGTGATCTTGAGTAGAGTTTTGGACTGCAAACCATCCACCACAGATGGCACAGAAGGACAGGGAATGGTGGAGCAGAGGCCATGGGGCCAGCCGTACCAGGACTGATCTCCACAAGCCTTCATTTCTGCCCCAACTCTCTGAATCGCAGTCAACAAATTCAGAGAAGAATGAAGAGAAAATGAAAGAAGAAGAGGAAGTACCCTGAAGAAACTGGTTGTCTAACTTAGAGAAAAATTCATTCCCAGTTAGCCCATGAGCCATCTGATTTCTTGTGTTTTCCACAGCGGAGACTACACAGATAGGTATTTCTACACCAATCTTTTCTGAGTGCTTCTTTTTGATTGAAATGCAAATGCACACAAAAACTCAACCTCAATGTGACTCAATCCTTTGTCCCCATGTATTTATTTTTTTTTATTTTGTGAGTGGACTGCTATTTTTTTTTCTTTCTTTACTAAGGTTTGCATACTTCTTGTGCTATTCTAATGAGGAAAAGGCCCTATTCTGGATCATTTTTGGTTATGAAGAATAACTACCCTGTCTCTCCAGGCTGTGTTTTATTTGCTTGCTAAGGAAGTTCTGCTTGTAGCATGCAAGCACCCCATCAGGTTCATACTAAGACCAACAAAATCAGCCCTCCAGAAGAATCTTAAAAAAAAAGCTTACTTTTTAAACAACCATCACACGCTGTCCCATTTTACAAGTAATATTTTCTCTTAATATTCAGAATAAAATCTCCATGAATGAAGTAGTGCAAAATATGGGGAAAAGATTGTAGCTTTCCATATAGTTATAGCTCTCATTGTGATAAGGAAATTTTCACACAGGATTGAGCACAATCTGTGATTTTATTAAAGAGAATCAAATATTCTGTCATATAGCATGACTCATTTGGTTATCTCTGCATCATATTTTCTTTGGGCCATCCTGCACCGGGACAGCACAGTGCCAAGGGACTCCTGGACTTCGTTGCATGTTCCTGTAATGCCCCTGTGACAGAAATTTTTTCCACACAGAAGAAATAAAAATAAATAAAATTATATCCCAGATCCAGATGTAGGAGGAGATTTCCTGCAGGGACTGAGGGGGCTGAATCCCATTGGGAGGCTGTTAAGGGAAGAGACTTAAAATATGGGGGTTCAGCAAGCTGCTAGAGGGAGAGAAAGGGAGGCAGTAGGAGAAATGACAGCAACTGTCTGTACCTTTCCAGAGACTTTTTGAAGGTTGCTACACTAAGGACAGCACTAAGCTGCTGAAGGCCCTGGGCAGCAGTTGATTGATTTACATTGCTGCTTAAATTAGCCAGGTGTTACCCTTCCTCTCTTTCCCTCCAACACCCATTCCTGATTAAGAACATCACATAAGGCAAATTTTCTGTTCCTTCTGTTCCTGTCAGGACCATGTCCTCCGAGGTGAGGCAGGACTGGAAGAGAGCTGCAGGGTATGTGGACAGACAGTGCAGAGCTGGCAGCCTCCAGGCAACATCAGAGCTCTGTCTTTGGCTTCATCTCCCTTTGAAACACCTGGACATCTGCAAAAATTTCCACTGCAAAGTAAATCGATTCCTGCAGTAACCCACGGGGCTGGAGAGGAGGTGAGAATTCCTGAACAAGTTTGAGGAGGGATTTCTTTTTTGGAAAGGTCTGTGTTGCACAAGATGGGTGATAATACCTCACACTGGCTCCAAGATGAAGGCGTTAAAGAAAGTAGGAGCCAGGAGAATGACTCTGGTGCTTGTTTGTTTCTGTATCTGCTCCTCTAGTTAAAATGCCTTTCCAACAAGCTGTCTTCTGAGTAACCTTTGAGATGCCACAGCTGAGGCAGGCAGTGAGGTGAGGGGAAAGAAAGGACTGAGACAGGTAAAATGGAGGAAATCCCCCAGGAGAAAATTGCAGGGCAGAAACATGGAACGTAAAGGTGTCATTTTTGTCTGCAGTTGCATATTTAAGGACTTTAAAAACAAAAAATGGTTTATGAACTCTAAAGTATACCATTTTGAGAGGTATGGCAGAGAGGCATGAGGAGCTAGACTGACATGACAGCAACTTTCCTGGAATTGGTAATCAGTTATTTGAAGGCCTGATCAAGACATCCTCTAAATGACTCATGTTTGCCTTTGGCTGTCATTTGGGCAGAAAAGTATCCAGATCTTCACTAATGAATTTGCCCCAGGATTCCCATACACCGAGCGTTTTCCAGAGGACTGATCCAGAAGGCAGCGGCTGCGTGCTGGCACACCACAGCCCACTAGTGTGCAAGTTCCCACCGAGGACCACTGCAACATGCTCACAGACCAGCTGGGGCTCTGAGGGTCTGGCTGAGGTCCGGCTGCTTACTCTGTCTCCTCTAAACACAAATTGAAGGGGCAACCTGTGGCAGATAGATGGTACCAGTTTGTTGAGCAATAATGTGAAAGGGAGGGAATGGTGTCTCTTCCTAAAATTGCTACACCATTTCTGACAAATGAGAAAAGCCCTTGTTTTGTTCAGTGTCCTTCAAAAGATCCATGCTTCACATAGTGTTTTACTCTGTCTATCCACTCTGGCAAGATGAGACACTGATCTTACCCTACTAGAATCTGTAGAAAACCAATATCCTGTGGTAAAGCTTCAGCCTTATGCTTCTCTGTTAATATAAGCTGTCATTACCGAATCCCAGTATTACCCAGATCTGCTTTACATGAGTCCTTGGCAAGACAATGTCAGGTGTAGTTAATAAACAAGGTCTGCATTTATCGATTCAACAATATTGTAAAGGGTAAAGTGTCATCTGGTGTTACTAGAACATCAGACCTGCACATACATAAGATGCAAGACAACCATCAATCGCAAAAGGATTGTACTTCTTGCTAACCTGAAAGAAAAAATGGCACGTGAAATTTCCACAAAGAACCCATCTCCCAACCTTTGAGCAAGAAACAGATTTCCTTTGTGATCAATCTTCCATCTCCTAAGCTGGAATGATGTCAGGGCCCTGTGCTTACTTCATGACAACATCTACTGTAGACTGGATGTCCAATTCATTCTTGACCACACTTTCCTGGGTCAGACCTCTTCATCCCAGAGCCACTGAATGAAGCAGCTGTTGTAACTTTGCTCTCCCCATTCTGCTTCTGTGCAGAAGTCACTGCGGTGTTCCTCATCGGATTCTTTTTTCTTTCTTTGTTTTTTTTCCAGCAATTCATGGTGAATTTCACTTGAAATAATAACTGTTTCTCATTTTTCCTAAAGAATGTATCAGCTGACGAAACTGTACATTTTGCCTCAACTAGCTGAACAATAATACTGGGAGAGAAGAACCTTTCCAGTTGTGAGGGGTGTGTGTCTTGAAGTTATGATAAATAACTGCAGACACAGGCAAACACGACAGCATTTGTATCAGCACAATGGCTGAAAAAGCTCCAGTTTGGACCCTGAATGGACCAAAGATCTAGAGCCTGTGGAAATGATAGCAAAAGATAACTAAGAACCTCTGATGTCAGAGGGTGGTTAGTACCAAACAGCTCCAGTGCCAATACTGGCTAACTGGACCAGTTTTCATTATAAAGGCCTTTCAATACTGTTGTATACCCTACCACCAAGAGGTTTTATCTTCTGTTTCAGGACACGGTGTTTTGGGCACAAGTCTATGGCATCAAGAAAGGTAGGCAATAGAGCTGGTGGGGAATTTCTTAGCATCTAGGCGTTTCATCCAAAGCATCATAGTTTGGACTAAAATTCATCCAAGCTGAGGTTCTGGTGGCCTCTGCCTTGATTTCTCAGGATGTTCCTGGAATATAAGGTCTCTATTGCCAAACTTGCCCTGAAGGTCTGTCTAGAGGGTACAGACAATTCCATGATAATCCATGGAGATGCATGCCAAGGCAAAACTGTGTACCCTAAGCTCACACCAGCTGTTAGTAACCTGACAGTCAATTCACAGTGAACCTCCTGAGAAGACCTCTGAACAAAGATGCTGCTGAATATGGGGAACTCTCAGGCCGGGAGAGGGTGCAATTTTCCCCAGAAATGTCGGACTTGGTCTGATTCAAGCCAAAGATGGTATTCTGCACATACACATGTAAGTTCCCTTGAAATAGAAATGCCACTTTTGGCCAGATCTCCAAGTAAAGTAAATCAGAAGAAAAACAGCACTGAAGCTAGACATGGAAATCTCATATAACACTATAAAAGTGCTTTGGCTTGGAACACCATGTTTACCCTATCCTGGCATATTTGGGGAAGACTCTTATTTGTCCTTACATTACTGACCTACACTGTTATAGACCTCAGCCTGCTTCTTTTGCAGAGACCTTTAAAGGGGCTTAGTTAAATTGTCCAGCGATGTCAACAAGTTGTGAGAGGCAGGCTCACACTGGCAGCAATTACCAGAGGGCAATGATCAATGGGGGTCTTTTGTTAGCATTACAGGATCACTATTGACTCAGGAAGGAAGTGCCCCCATGGTTTAGGCTGAGCTGAAATGGACAGGCAGCCTTGCCCTTGGCTGCTCACAAGCCACTAACCTACATTTATCTCATTAATTATTCCTGTCCAAATGGCAGCAATCGTTATGATCCACAATCAGCTGAGGAAGAAGAGGTCACAGCAAACACAGAGGCTCCATTTACCAGTCCAGGACAGGCATCTTTTCTCTTATTTGCACCAGACTATTGTTTGACTCGAGTGTGGTTCCTCTGACAAACAGGTAACAACAAATGACAGCTACACCAGCTCTCAGGAAAAAAAAAAAAAAAAAAGGATATAGCTGACATACTTTTCCACTTATAGAAGTAAACCTACAAGGCACAGTGACCTTGCTAATTGTGAATTGTGTAGATGGGAAGAGGGGAATAGTCTTCACATTCCGATGCATCCAGACCGCCTTAATCTTCACACGCTCCTATTCCAAACTACGGCCAAAGCCTTCAACGGTTTACAAGAAGTTTGACTTACAATCTCATTGCTTCAGAAGTATAGTTTGTGCAGGGGAATTTATAGGAAGAAAAGACATTTGACAAGAATAAAAGGCATTTGAGGGATGAGGGCTTCTGGATGGAAGGATGGAGTCTCCTATTAAAGTCACCTTACACTGCTGAGGGATAAATCACTCCCTCAAACATATTGCAGTCTCTTTGTAAAGGCAGCTGATTAGTATGACTGAGAATCAAACTCTGCTCTTACCCCCCACTGTGTTATTTTTCTCTCTTGCACTGAATTGTTCAAGGCATGGCATTTTAAATTGAGCTCTGATTTAAGAAAGCAAAAAATATACAAAAGGAGCAGTATATTCCAAACATACCCTGCCCTTCAAGCTTGGTGTTCCCCAGCCGCTTCAGAAAGAGGAAAATCATGAGTCCCAGAGGAAACCTTACAAATGTGCATTTGCAAAGTGAAGTTTGCCACGTGTACCCAGCTGGGAAGGAAAAACACCCCAGCACCTCTGCTCAGTGCCCTGAGACGCTGGGGGGGAGGATACATTTGCAGAACAGTTGCCTGTGAACAGAACTGTGCCCCTGTCCACCCTGCTAACTAACTGGGGAATAGCAGATGGAGTTTTAAATATAAAGGAAGCCCCCTCCCCAACAGGAAGCCATTTCCTTCTCTAAGCTGAGGAATTTGTGCAGAAGGATTTTTTCTCCTTTTTCTGCTTCAGGGGGATAAAATACGAAAAGGCACTTTCATCATCTGCTCATGATTTTTATTTTCTTAACTGCTGATTATTTTTTTTTTTAAAGATTCTTATGAGTGCCTATAGCTTAACCACCCCATACATTCCTGAGAAGAAATTGTTAGATCCGGTCCTGTCTGTAGAGTGGAAAGCCATCAACCTTTAACAGAAGTATTTACAGTGGGAAGACCCAACTTTTCAGACGGGGTTTATGCCAGACTCTACTGCACCAAAGGTGCCCTACGATTTTCTTTAACAGCCCTGATAGATGACTGAACACAGGGCTCTTTGCTTCAGAAGTCTCCAACAGTGATTAGGCGGAATACGGCAGAAGAAAAGGTGAGGATCATCGGTTGGTTTTCAAATACTTCCCACTCTGTGCTTTCTTAATGAACAGACAAGTAAGTTTGAGTTTGTCTTGGTATTGCTACCATGGCAGTCAAAAAAAAATAATCATCACTTGGGTGCTGTATTAGCTAAAACTGATGCCATTTAAAAGAAGCACACACAGTAACTTACTGTTCTGGGCCAGAGCTACTGCTGGCCAAAGTCTAATTTCTTTTTGAGAGAAATCTATCCTCTTTCCATCACTCCCAGGGGAGCTGACTGTACAAGAGCTGCAGAAAAACCACCACAGTCAAGACTAGTAGCTTGTGTTCAGAGCACAAGGGATCAGGGATTCACATCATTATTAATGCTTCTGCAAAGAACTTGAGTTTAGCAAGAGATGATCCTAGTCCCAGCCAGCTTCCAGCCACAAAGTACTCCAAAAGATTCAGCTGAAGGGGAGCTGGGTGGGAAGGGGAAGGCAGGCAGGGAATTTCATCTGGGATTGAGGATGACTTCTGCCATCTCAGCTCCCATGTTGTCACATCAAGACCTTTACTACGTTCGTTTCCATAGGCTGTTGCATGACATCAGTGATCTTGACAGAGAGGGTAAATGGACCCTACTGGAGAGCATTTTAAACCTTTGGTAGCTACAATGCCAAGTTATAGGGAATCAGATTCACAGGAATCACATTAATGTCATTATAATCTCCCTTGAGCCTGCAGTACTGACTCAGGCAAGCACAAGGTTCACTCTAGGACAACTAAGCACCAATAACCACACGCGCTATCCTCTCTTACATTATCCTACTTGCTTGGGGAAACGAGAATTGTGTTTGGAAGAGCTGGTAAGCCTGTCTTCAGAAGCAATCTTTACAGTATTCAGCATACAATTCATCACCTGACTCTTCACCCTAAAGACTTCATTGTCAGGTTCCCCGCTAAACTACTGCCCACAAGTAGTGGGACCATGTGTGTGGGCTGAACATGCAACCCTATCAGCTCTTAATCTGAGTTTAATTGGTGAGTCAGTGGACTGAAAATACTTCATCTCAGGGTCCCCAAGTGCTGAGGCATAGAATCAACGCTGGGCAGACTATTTGACTTGGTCATAGGCACTGTGGCCACCTAGAGCAGTTCACATTAAAGCCTTTGCCATCTCTCCCCTGCAGTGAAGTATTTCCTTTATTTCCACCATGCCCACCATGTCCAGTGCTGCCAGGCCCACACGGCCAGGCCAGGGGCGGCCACGTTGCGGTGGGGCAGCCGTGTAGGCTGCTGGGGCAGCCATGGCAATGAGCAGCACTCCTGCTGAGGCCCTGTCAGTGAGAGCCCAGCGGCTGGGGCTCAGACAGACCTGCGGTGCTGCATTGTGCTATGCCCCGCATACCGCTTTGCCTGTTTATATAAAGCCCTTTTTTTTTTTTTTTCTTTTGCTGTTTTCCTTTCCAGAAAGAATGCTGCCAATCGCTGGAGGCAGATGTGTTTATCAAGCTGTGTATCTTGAAACCTGACATGAAATTTCTGGCCTCTGGTGCAGCTGAAAAACATGCTGTCACCACCTTGGAGGGAGCAAGCCAGCGGGGCCAGCGGGGAGCCGGCAAGGGTATGAGTCCCTGCCAAAAACTACAAGATGAGGGAAAGTCAAACTCAAGCCGAACATACCTTTTCCATCCACTCTGTTCAGTATATGGTAGGGGTCTCCAAACCACTAATTGGCCAGTTCTTACACGAAAGGAGAAGCTTTTCTCTTTTTTAAGCTCTCCGCCTTCCCTGCTTCTATTTAGAAAACTGCTCTGCCCTTAAGCCCATGAATATGTCACTATGTTAGACCTGAAAGTTTATGTCAGAGGGATTAAGTCCTACCATGCTGAAGATTGCTCACTTTAGAAATAAAACACTCTCTGATGGATCGCTGAATCTGGTGATGAACCCAAATAGAAAAATACAGAATAAACCTTTCAAGCAGAGACCTGTCAGGGAGGAGGGGAGAAGGGTGAGTCCCAAGTTAAACAGACTTTTTGTCAATGTTTTCAGGCTCTGACTCCAGCTCCCAAACTGACACAACATGAGCAGGGAGCAGAGGAAGGCAGAAACCTCTGTCACAGGGCAGTGGCCCACTGACCCTGGGACACTGGTGCACTTTGCTCCTTCTGACTGGCTCTTCCACCTCTGGAAGTAGGAAGGAGAAAAACAGGTAATTTGTAGGCAATTCATTTAATGGGGAAAAAGAAAAAATAAAAAGGAAAAAAGGAAAGAAGAAAAAGAAAGAAATAAGAAAGAAAGAAAGAAAGAAAGAAAGAAAGAAAGAAAGAAAGAAAGAAAGAAAGAAAGAAAGAAAGAAAGAAAAGAAAGAAAAAGAGAGAGAAGAGATAGAAGAGAAAGAAGAGAAAGAAGAGAAAGAAGAGAGAAAGAAAGAAAGAAAGAAAGAAAGAAAGAAAGAAAGAAAGAAAGAAAGAAAGAAAGAAAGAAAGAAAGAAAGAAAGAAAGAAAGAAAGAAAGAAAGAAAGAAAGAAAGAAAAGAAAGAAAGAAAAGAAAGAAAGAAAGAAAGAAAGAAGGAAAGAAAGAAAGAAAGAAAGAAAGAAAGAAAGAAAGAAAGAAAGAAAGAAAGAAAGAAAGAAAGAAAGAAAAGAAAGAAAGAAAAGAAAGAAAGAAAGAAAGAAAGAAAGAAAGAAAGAAAGAAAGAAAGAAAGAAAGAAAGAAAGAAAGAAAGAAAGAAAGAAAGAAGGAAAGAAGGAAAGAAAGAGAAAGATAAAAAAAAGTAGGGGAAGAAAAAAGAAATGCAGCTTTACAGCAAAAGGCAGTTACTCTGAGGTCATTTCTGAGCTACATGGAAAACATTGCCTGTATCCGTGCAAAATTCCAATAGACATATTGCTTATCTGGTAATCATCAATTACATTCGCACTCAGCTGAACTTCCTGAGGTGGAGCGATCTCCAAATCACCTCCTTTGCAAATCACTCTTTCTTCTCCACAACTCTTCACCCTAGCACCTTCCCCATCCCTCTTCCTTCCTGAAGCTCTGCAGCCTGCGGTGAGCAAGGTGCCTAAGGGGGGGAGTGCAGTCCTCCCATGGGAAACGCATAGTCGGCGTGCCAGGAGACTCATGTCATTAAAGCCTGTGAAAATGACAAATAGCTGGAGGGAAAAGGGCACACACAAAAATGCCACAACAACTTTCACAATTACTTACCTAAGAGAAGCTGGGGGTTGTAGCTAAACAGGTACTGTTGCAGCCCCCATGCATTTTTAGGCATCCATAAAGATGGATTCCAGGATGAATACACTTCTTTCTGAACCTGCTGGAAAGCCCCCTCCTTTCGTACCAGATCACTTTAACCTTCCTCCTTATGGGTGTATGACAGGAACACATTTCCCAACACTCCCGGTCCACAGAGAAATCATAGTTCCCCCAGCTCATCCAAAAAGACGATATGTCTTAGCTCTGTCTGCACTAATGGTCCCTGTGCTATGCTTCCTACAGTCAATCCATGGCAATTTTATGTGCTCTCAAATAGTATTCCTCTCCATAGGTTGTGACATAGATACAACAAGTCCTAATTCTTCATTGCTCATGGGCACACAGAGAAAGTTAGGCAAGAGGAAATCTCATGACACCTGGTGTCACTGGTGGGATCTAAACAGATGTAAAGACTTGAAAAAAAGACACGTTTTTATGGACCAGCTGCAGAAATGCAAGGCATAGTGATTCTCTGTACATCCATTGGGCTTCCAGGATTCTCACCCTTGGGCCACCAAGTTTTCCTTTGCCAAAATAAAGGCATAGCACATGGGACTAAACTTACTCACTAGTAGTATCCTGTTCTCAGCGATGATTGTGAGATGGTTTCCATGCTTAATGTCTCCCCAGAATATCTAAGTCATACCTAAGTCTATGCAGATGCTTCTGACATGCCCAGGGAGAACCATTTCTGAAGTTCAGGCTTATGAGAACGAATTTTTTCTGGGGACCATTACAATAAATCAATCTCCCATGATGTAGGGTTTTAGCAGTTTTCAAAAAAAAAAAAAAAAAAACTTTTTTCCCCTTCTTCTCCCCCTTCCTTCAGCTCAAAGTTTTGGCATCAAGCACAACATTCATTTCCACTTATTGTCCAAGAGCTGAAACCTATAATCTTCACACCAAATGAAATGCTGTTTATAACCCCAGTTAGTCATCATGAGAGGGGCTTCCCACCTTAAAATAAATAAATAAATAAATAAATTGCCTCTTGCTCTGAGTTTCCACTAATACATAAGGAAAACATAGTAACAGGACCAATTCCATATTATCAAATATATATATATATATGAAACATTGTTCAGGAGTTTATCCAGAAACCACCCAAACACTGTATTGTAAGTTTCCTCGCGAGGCTTTATGTTGGCAAACAGATAAAGAACACAGTGGGACAGATTTCCAAAATAGGCTAAGTCAGTATTATTCCTTTGACTTCATTCATGTAGTGCAGCTCTGGCCTGAGATACCTAAGCCAGAGGCACCAGGATCAGAAGTGAAATTAGAGCCTGCAATTCCCATTAGCATTTCTTGTAATAGCAGTCTTTGCTAGAACTGCTACATCTTGCTGCTTCCTGAAGTGTGAGTAATTATTGGGGATGTTAGGGAAAAAATCCTTGTGGATACAATCTTGCACGTCCCTACTTTAGCACAGTGGGCACACCTCTGCAGGGGGCCTGGCTTGCTTTTCTGGGCAGCAAAACACTCAATGTCTGCTTTTTGGTATGGCGTTTTGTGCATGTGGATGACAGCACATGCAAAATGTCGGAGTGGTCATTTAATCTGGCTGGTGCAGAACAAGCCTTGCGATGTCCAAGCTAAAATATGTTACCCTTTGGAAAGATCACATCACTGCCAACAGGCAAAACAATCAAAACTGCTTATCAGCTGTGTGTGGAACGAGGCCAGAGCACAGCTGGAGCACAGGCCCTTCTTTGCCCATACATCATACCATCTGCATTATCAGCCACTCTGCTGCAAGCTCCCAGTGCGCCTTGTCACGGTCCCTCTGTGCCCACAGGGCAGTGCACCCAGGCCTGGAAGAGGAGGATGAGAAAGCCCCTGAGCTTCTTTGCCGAGCGTTTCCTGTTTCATTTGTTTCTTTGTTTTGAAAAAGAGAAGAAAGAATCTGTCCTGAATGTCATGTATAGAGACACTGGCTCTGAAACCGCTGCAATGCTCCCATTCAGCTCCAAGCATCCCTGCGCTCAATGGCCTTTTATCTCCCGATCAGGGACATGACAGGAACTGCGGTTACCATGTCAGCAGCAACTATTGCAGACTCTGAGGGATCAGGACCTTCCGCCACAGGTTATGGACTCCATACATATTCACAGAGTCCTGGGACCACTCAGACCCCTCTTGTAACATTGAGAATGCGTCTAACCACACCAGTACAGCATTTACATTATACAACATAACATCTAAAACTTGGAGCTTTTTTACAGTGAAAAAATATAAATTTCCACTGGTTTATTTTCTGAGCATTCACTGAGCTATGGTTTTGCAAAAACACTGTGAGATCACTGACACGAATTGCATCTCTTCTACCCCTCTGGTATACAACTCTCCTGTTGAAATCTCACGTTGAAATGACTCGGATCTTTTTTTTTTTTTTTTCTTTGAGTTTTGTTTATTCTCAGGTTGAATATTTCAGCTTGTCACTTCTTCGCAGCTGGTTGGTTAAGTCATCCGCTTGTGCTTCCTGACAGGGAATTATGACCAGGCTGACGGGCAGGTTGCTGATGAAAGTGCCAGCAAAAAGCAACCAGCAAATTTGCCTTTCGCTGCTGTTTGGGGCCCAACAACTCCATCCCATGACTCATGCTGAAGAGAATTCAGAGAAACATCAAGATGGACAAAGTGGGCCGGTTGGAAAGCTCACCTGCAAATCCACAGAAATAATGTGCTCCAGTGTGTATGCAGGTCTAGTCTGTGCATCCATTGCCTGGTTTGTGCTAAGAGCTCTCCTCCAAATTAAAAGTAGATACTTCCCCGAGTTTGTAAGACCCCACAATTGCTTCCAAATCTAGGTGACAGTAAGTCAGCCCTCTGCTTTCCCGGCATTGCCCTGCTGCTTTCTGCAAGGGCGCTAATATGGATGTCTCCCCAAGCTGCCTACATTCATTTCCAAAATGTGCCTTGGCATTTTTCACGTTGCAGAAATGTTTTCAAAAGGCTTAGTTCCCTTGCTCAGGCTTCAAGAACCGGGGCGCGGGAGTGGAAACACTGCCACGGGAACCCACTTGCCGCTAACCCCCGTTTCCAGCAGCTCGCTTTCCCCTCGCATTGACAAACCCCTGCCCTCCATCACCCAGAAGTTAGGGGGAAAGCCGGCAGCCCTCGTTTTTTTCGGAGGGGCCGCAGGAGCCGGGCTGGGTCCCGCGGTGTCTGCTGCCCTCCGGCGGCTGCTCCCGGAGCCGTGCGTGCGGCTCGGGGCGAGGCGCGCACCCGTGGGTACGGCCCCACAAACACCCCCCCGGCACCCATCCCTGCCTTGGTGCAGCCGCGAGAACCCCCCCCAGGGGTCTTCGTAGCAATGGGGGCAGCGTTTAGTGACAGCACGTAAAGTTTTCTAACCGGGAGCACGGCGATAACGCCAAATATCTCGCACGCACCAAGCCCAACGTGGGGGAAATAACCTGGGTAACATCTACAGCCACAACCCAAGACATGTGGGTGGTGGGGGCTGGTTTCGTTTCTTTCAAGCCCTTCATTTTCTTTTGGTTTGTTGTTGTTTGCTTTGCATGCCCTTTGTTGGACTCGCAGATGTGATGCTGCAGGAAGGGTGCCAAGTTGTGCTTTGTCCTGCTCCGTCCATCGCCCCCGGCACGGATCTGGCCGTTTTCCGGCATTCTTGCAGCCTCTTAACTTCACAGAGAGGGGAAAGTCAAGGAGTGCAAGGGGATTTCAGGGTTTCACCACTGCAGGCGAACAGAAACAAACAAACTGTGGAGTACAAGTCTGCTAAAGTCACAATTCCTGGACTCCGTATGAAAATAAAACAGACAAGAAAAGCACAGGCTCAGCAGTCAATAATGTTAGGATGGAAAATGCTCCGACTAAAACAAAAAGAAATGGTGGTCCAAGAACGGGACAGAAGATAGATGGGATTCTGGAGAAGGGCTGGGAGAAGCTGGAGGCACGGGATTAGGGAGAGGAAAGGAGGGGGACAGGGTTTGGTGGTGACCCCGAGGAGCTCATCAGGAAGCACATGGGTTTCGCTGCAGGACCAGCTCGGCTCCCCGTGCAGTCCCTGGGAATGAGCCGTGCACCAGGAAAACAGTGGGGGGACTGATTTTTGCATGGGGTCGATTATTTCCGATGATTTGGGGATGGGAGAGGGGAATCTTTCCGAGCCCTCAGGTGATCAGACTCGTGCGCTGAAGCGTGGAGTTTGTTTCTGCCTGTTACCACAGCAGATATCTCCCTCGGCTGCGGAGCCGTCTCTTTCCCTGATCCCTCCCCGACTCAAGGCCCCTTTCACATCGCAGCAAACTATTCAGTCATTTCTTGAGGGAGTGAATTCCAGCGAGCTGCTCTCTAGGGAACCTGCCATATTTAGAGAGAAACCACAAGCCAGGGAGATCTGGGAGGGGAGAGAGGGAAAAAGAGATCAGGCTTGTTTAGAAGGAGCAGCTAAACAGCTGGGAGAGCTTTCAGTTGGTTTATATTTCTAACTCTGTTTGGGTCTTGCTTTACAACCTCCAATGAAAACAAATTGGGATTGTTTCCTCCTTCTTGGAATGTCTGTTTAGGGTTTTAAAGGGGGGGAACTCCACATGGGTTCTCGGGAATCGTTGCTTTCCCAAAGCCCGCAGCCTCTCTTTATCCCCCGGCTAACCCCTCCGGCACACACTCACACACACGCAGCCTCCCTCTCTTCCATCCAGGCACACGATCCAAATAAAGACATGCGTGAAATTCCTCTGTTGCTTGTTGCAAAAGTGGCGTTTCACCCTTCTACGAGGAAGGAAAAAAATTTCATGTGTGGGGTCACTGTGGAATAAACTATCATTGACGGTCACATAAATCGCACGGAGTTTGATTTTTTTTTCCAAGTCACAAAAGTAGATTATACATAAAAAAAAAAATCCTTTCCTTGTTACATGCAAAAGTCACGTTTATTCTTTCATAGGATTATTTCTGAACTCTGAGCACTGAATTCAGGCTGTTTTCCACTTCCACGAGCACAGACACGGTTGCAACCCGCCACAGTCGAGCCCCAAGATGCACACACGGACGCTTCTTGCCATCCGTGCACTATTTACACGCCACGCTGGGGCGTAGCTGCTGCTTAGGCTGCTTCAAAGTTGTTTCAATTGCAAACTACGTGCCCTGAAACTTTGGAAAATGAAAGCAGGGGCTGCAGGCTGCCAAAAAGAAAAGAAAAGCACGCACACCCCAAAAAAGAGAGATAAGAAGAGGGGAAGGGCTCGGCGGAGGGGTGGCTGGATGTGCTCGGGGAATGGGGTTCCGGATGAGGAGGAGAAGGAGATAGACAGCAGCTCAAGCGTGCCCATCACTAGTAGATTTCTTTTTTATATGTAAAGTTATACACAAAATTACACGCTTAAGATGCATGTACACGAGTGTGCGTGGGTACACGTGTATAGGTGTGTTTGCCCTCCCAGCACAGGGACCCGGGCTCAGGGAGCCTGCTCAGACCCCGGAGCACTGCAGGAGCCCCCAGACCCGAGCGGGCACCCCAAAAAAAGCCCCCTAAAGCCACCGCTCCCGGACACAGCCCCCAGGGCAGCGCCCCCTGGAGCGCTCCGCATCCACACCCTTTCGGGGAAGAACCACCGCGCTTTTCTCCTTTCCCCCGAACCCCTTAACAAAACGCCGCTTCCCCTGGCGGGGGAGCGCAGGGGAGCCCCCCCGGCTGCTCCGTTATCCCGTTTATTTCCCCCAAAACGGCGCTGCCGAGGCCGGGCGGCCCCAGCGCTACCCGCGGCCCCGCGCCGCTGCAGTGCCCCGAATGGCCACAGGGTGGCGCTCGCCGCCACCACCGCTCCCCTCCCCGGCACCGCCCACTTGATTTGCATACGCGCCGCGGATTGGCCGGCGCATCCTCCCGCGTCACTCCTGACGGCAGGAGGCTCGCCGGCCAATAGCTCACCGCGCGCCGCGCCATTGGCTGGCGCGGGAGTGTCAATCAGGGTGCATTTGCATACCGGGCGCACCGCCCCGGGGGCGGGCTGCGGTGCGGGGCCGCCGTGGGAGCGGGGCCGGGCGCGTTCCCACGGTGCGGGGCGTCGCGGGGCCGCGCGGCGCGTGCCCGGGCGGAGCGTGCCCGCAGCCGGGACAGCCCGGCGGTGACACGCACGCGGCCCCCCCGTGCCTCTGCGCGGCGGCCGCACGCCTGTGCAGGGCTTCCCGGCAGAGCCCGAGCGGCAGAGCGGGGCTCGGTGCGGGGCAGCGGCCGGGCGTGGCCGGTGCAGGCAGAGAACCGACAGGGGACGGGCTGGGGGGGGACAGCCTGCAGCCGCTCCTTGTCGGGGGGGAGCTCCCCGGTCGCCCTCCCGGGGGCAGAACCGGCAGCGCGGGACCACCGAGCCCGCGGCCGCCCCCTTGCTGCCTCCGCGCCCGCTCCGGCACCACCCGGCGTCTACGTCACGGGCGGCGCGCACCAATCAGCGCGCGGGACGGGGGCAGTGCGCGGCCGTGATTTAGGAGTGGCCGGCACTGATTGACGGCGGGGCCGGGCGGGGGGGGGGGGGAGCGCTCCCGGGGCGTCCCATTGTCCGTCCCCCCCCCCCCCCGCACCGCCCCGATGGGTGCTGCGGTGCCGGCAGCACCGGGAGGAGCCCGGCGGGTGCTGCTTGGGCAGCTCCAGCCCCCCCCAGAGCCTGTGCGGCGAGGCCGGCTTTGTTGGGGGGGTCGTGTTTAAAAAATACACCCCCTCCAAAATAAATAAATAAATAATAAATAAAACCACCACCGGATCCGTCTCAGCCTCCCGCCTGTCACCGCCGTTATTTATTGCAGAAGTCGGGGAAGAAGCAGCCTGATGGCGTCACACGGGCGGGGCCGTTTCGTCACGGGGTGAAGCGGGAGGGGGACCGGGGACGGGGGGGGGGTACCGGGACCGCGGCTCCCGCCGGGTGTTGGATTGCGGCGGCGGCGAGCCGATGCTTTGATTGCCCGAGAGGTGTCTGTTTTTCCTTTCTTTCTTTTGCAACTCGAGTAGACACGAGGGGGCGTTTCGAGCCTTTGATCCGCGCTCCGTACTGTAAGGAAAACAAGCCGTGAACTTCAAACGGGACGGAGGCATTCTGGGGTTAATTTCGCTTCCTAAATGGCTGGACGCGGCAATAAATCACAAGCTCCCTCCCCTCCAGGAAAGCGCTAATCAGAGGAAATATGTACCACAAGCGCCCTTCACCAGCGGCTGCCTCAGACACGGCGGAGGCTGTAATCTGACGGATCAAAATCCGTGCGCACGATATTAGAAATCCGCAGGTTTCATAAATCTTCGCAGGCGACGGCTCCGCGGGGCCGGGGAGCGGGGCGGGGGGAGTGCCCGGCAGTAATGTGGGCACCGTGAAAATTCACTTCCTCGCCAGCGCCGCATTAAGTAAACCCAACACCGAAATGTTGTCTGGCAATCTGTCTTGAAAAGGTTACAGTGTGTTAAAGATTTGGAAAGCTCCATAAAGCAGTAAAGATTATGAAGTACAGCTTAAGGTTTATCAAATGACTTCCCGTGCCGGGCCAACCTTTAAACCGAAGGCAAAACCTGAAGCCTGTGATCTTTGCAGCCTTAGCCCATAAATGTGTTGGAGGAGGGATTCTGTTTTCTGCTGCTTTATGGTATCGCTTCTGCAACACGTAATTTAAACCTACTTTTCAGGAGCCAGTATCTGGTAGTAAAACTAATACCGGGCAATTAGACGGGGGGCCGTAAAACCGCCTAAGGTAGGCTCAGCTCGCAAGGACACCCACCCAAAAACAGAAGCTGGGGAGTGGGGAAAACGTCCTGGCAAGGCTGGGGACAGCCCCGGAGCCGGGGGTGCGGAGCCCTCCGGGACCTGCACCGGGCCGAGGGGGGCCCCCCCGGACTCCCCCGGCACCGGGCTCCTCCCCGGGCCGCCCGCGTCCCCCCGCCCCGGCCCCGAAGCACCCGGCGTTTTTTAGGGGGCTCTTTGATCTGGCCAAGTGTCAGAGTCCCGAAAGCTGGGGCTCAAATAGCACGTCGTTACGGCAAACAAATTTCTGCAGGCAGCTTTATGGCTTTATTGTCTGTGGCACGGATAAACTCGGGGAATTAGCAGGTATGGGGGGGATAGGGAGGGGGGAAAGCAGAAAGCCTGTCTGAAATATAAAGTACACATCTGTTTCCAAGAGAAAATAGGGTAAAAAAAACACCCACAGAGGCTGGCGTAGTCGCCACTGGCTGTAAGGACAGGGGAAAGCACCGTAATGTCTGCTGCCTCTTAAGTGGCCCTTAAGTGGATATTTACATTCACAACAGTCGTTGGGTTTTTTTAATCTTTTTTTTTTTTGAATCAGTAGTTTTATAATTATCCGCATTACGCATATTTGTTTAACACACACATACAAAAAAAAATAGCCTGGTGTTTACACATAATCATATGTTCACAATTCCTTTCGCGCTCGCAAGCAGGCACACTTAAAGAAAGCGCAGAGCATCATAAAATTTAAACGGGGGTGGATTTTTATGGGCTCGTGTATTAATAGTCTCCAATAAAATAAAGCTTACTGTGTATGTGTGTGGTTTGTGGGCATATGGCTACACTCAACGCCCGGTTCTCGATTCGTTAGATAGCTAGTGTGCATGTACATGTGCCCATTAACACGTATCGATAAATTCGTGTACGTCTTTGTGTGTGCCTGTATGCACCGAGATTTAGTTTCCGACCTGAGAGATTAATATATCATCTCTGAGATTTCAACAAGCGGGTTTTTAATATCCTAAGTATTTTGCGAGCCAGAGACTACGCAACTGGAAATAATGGATTTTGTATGAGATATAAAAGAAAAATCTATCGACATTTTTCCTCCCCTTTGAAAGCCCTTTAGAAGTCCGGAAAGGAAAATCCCGGAGATTTGCGAGGGCATTAAGTCGTTTCGCTCCCTATTTGCACACACGCGTGCCCGTGCACATACACACACCCCGGCTCCTCTTTTTACGGGGCTCAAACCCGTGGAAAGGCGCGGGGGTGTTTAGTGGTGCGAGTTGGGAGCTTGGTTTCCCTTGGGATTTGCACGCGTGGGGACAGAATATGTTGTGCAGACAAGTGTTTTACATGGGTGCTACACACCCTGCGTGTGCGGGGCTGCTCTGTTGGTGTATTTGTACATTTAATACAGAGAAGAATGCAGGGGAGCTGCTTTCAGCCTCGGCTCTGGGAGACCTGGGAAGACCCCGGGGCCTTCCCGCAGGGCCAGTACCGGTGCACCCGCCCCTGGTGCCGCTGCCGGGGGGCGCCGGGCTTCGTTCCCTACTGTAACCCCCAGCTCGCAGCTTTGTCTTTATTTCCCGGTAATGAGTACAAATATTTACCCTCCAGAGAAAAGCTTGCCGGGGCTGTATGGAGGCCGGTAACCTTTGGCAGGAGCCGTCACCCAACACTCCCCCGTAATGGACCACAGTGCGCGCACGTTTAATTTACTGCGCTGCGAGTTATTGCAGGGGCTGCGGGAGGGGGTCTCCGGGCTACAAATAAGCGTTTTGCCACCGAGCGGAAAACACCGCCCTTAGGGCGGCCGGGCAAAGCCACGGGGCATCCGATCCCATCCCCGGCCCCGTTTTTTCACCGATTTCACGCTTTTTGGGTTAAAAACAGAAACGGCAAAAAAGCATAGGATGCAAGGTGACGCCCCCGGGAACATGCCAGCCTGAGAACGGGGGGGGCTGACAAACGGGCGCTACTCCCTTAGGGTGCCTGGGTGGGGGAAAACTGGGGGGCGAAGCGGGGACCCCCCCGCAGCCCCGACTGACGGCGTGGGGGTGCCGCCGGCTGCAGCCAGCCCCCGCCCGGGGGCAGAGCGGCCGCGGAGCCTTTTCAAAACGGGCTAACAAGGGATGGGGGGGGCAGCGGCAGCACCCGTGGGGGGGTCGGAGGAAGCCCGGTGGGATATTACCCTGCTTGCTTTCCCTTTGATCCGTAGGAAACAGGTCCCGCGCTGCGTGACCCATTAAACTAATAAGATTATAAGGATCAGCGGGAGGGGCTGGGGCCGCTAATGGTTGCCAGCTGGCCGGGCTCGCTCTCTCCCGGCGCTATTAGGAGCGGCGGGGCCGCGTCAGGGCGCGGGGGCGGCGGCGCCCCCCGGACCACACACCGAAGCCGGCAGCGTGGCGCGCCAGGAGCACGGCGCGCCAAAACGCACCCCGCCCACCTCATGCATATGCAAATAAAGGGCCTCTATGCAAATCGCCGCCCCGCCTGCCGTGGGCGGGCAGGTTGGCTCCGCCCCCAACTGGGCGCTCGGCCAATGAGCGCGGCCGCCGTCTTGGGTTGCTCTCCAGCCCGCCCCCCGCCCTCCCCGCCTCCCTCCGGAACGCCCTCCGGCCGCTCCGCCCAGCCAATGGCAAGGCGGCATGCAAATGAGGCGGAGGGAGGCGCGTGCCTCCGCACCGCCGATTGGTCGCGCCGCACCGCCTCCGGGCGGCCCGACGGAAAGGGGCGGGGGCGGGACGCTATTGGCTGGCGGAGGGGGCGGCCCCGCCCCGCGGCGGGGAGGGGCGGCGGTGACGTAGTGAGGGGCGGGGCGGGGCCGGGGCCGGGGGCGGGCAGAGCGGGGGCGCGGCCAGAGCCTGCGCGCGGCTCCGGCACCGCCCCGACCCCACGGGGGGTTGAGCCGGAGGGGAAACGCGGAACGGAGCGCGACGGGACGGGACGGGACGGGACGGGACGGGACGAAATGAAATTAAATGAAATAAAACGAAATGAAAAATAAAATATAATAAAGTAAAATAAAGTAAAATGAGATAAAATAAAGTAAAATGAGATAAAGTAAAATGAGATAAAGTAAAATGAGAGAAAATAAAATGAGATAAAATAAAATATAAAATGAAACGAAACGAAACGAAGAAAAATGAAATGAAATGAAATGAAATGAAATGAAATGAAATGATAAAATGAAATGAAATGAAATAAAACAAAATGAAATAATAAAACAAAATAAATCGAAATAAAATAAAATAAAATGGAACAAAATAAAATTAAATTAAATTTTAAAATAAAATGAAATAAAATAAAACAAAATATAAAATAAAATAAAGTAAAATTAAAAAAAGTAAAATAAAATAAAGTAAAATAAAGCAAAACAAAATAAAGTAAAATAAAGCAAAACAAAAAGATAAAATAAAATAAAATAAAACAAAACAAAACAAAACAAAATAAAATAAAATAAAATAAAATAAAATAAAATAAAATAAAATAAAATAAAATAAAATAAAATAAAATAAAATAAAATAAAATAAAATAAAATAAAATAAAATAGGAACTCGGAGCTGGGAGCCACCCGTTTCCCCTGCCGAGGCCGTGGGTTATTTTTATTATTACACATCGCGTCTGTGAGCGGGAATAACCGTTTTTCTCCGTTCTTCTCGGGCTTTTGTTTTGTTTTGTTTTGCTTTGCTTTGTTTATTTTGTTTGTGCGTTTGCCTTTGTGTTCGCGGTTTGGGGTTGCCGCTGTCTCTGTGCCCCTCCCGTGCCCGCCGCGCACCCCGGGCCGGGCCGGGCCGGGCGGCACCGCCCTGCGGGGGGTCCCGCGGCTGCCCTTGAACGGGCGGTGCCGGGCGCAGCGCCACGCGGAGCCGTGCTCCTCTCCGCGAAACGAAATAATTAATAATAATCATAATAGTGATAAAAGGCGAGGAAACTACATGAGGGGCCAGGTGCGAAGCCATTTCCAGGGGGCAGGCTCAGGCCGGCAATTCTGGAATTGAAACAAATAAAAGAAATTGAAATGAATAAATTCAAGTATCGTTTATTTTCACATACTTTTTCGTATGCTGTTTATTTGCCTCCTTCAGGGAGGGAGCTGGGCGCGTTGGCCATAACGTCGCTGATATTTCATGGCAAGCCATTGAAAACAAAGATAAAAGTTGGAATCGTTGTAGAAAAACTACGGACAGGACCAGTTCCTACCTACCTGAGTGTTTTTCCTAGGCAGTGTCTGCTTCTTGCTATTAAGAGGTAATGAAAAATATGGAAACGATTTCTGTTTTAAATGGGAAAAGATACGGGACCAGGACCGCACAAACAAAGAAAAAAATAAATAAATAAAACAAAATAATACAAAACAAAAGAAAAGAAAATTAAAAAGCTGTCTTGCTGAACTGCTCGTGCCAGCTTATTTTTATTGTGCCTTACACCTTCTTTCAGTTTAGCTTTCCAAATCACATTTGAGATTCAGATCGTCCACATGCCCGGAATTCAATTGCACGAGATGCTGCAGGTCCAAGGAGCTTAGTAGGACTTTTAAAAGTGTTAGGTAGCTTTACAGATAATAAAAAGCAAAGGACCAGTGATATGAGCATGTACAAGGTACATCGATATTTATACATGAGAGTGTAACACAACGAATAGATTCACAGTGCTGGAAAAATATGTTTTCTGCTGCAGGGTTTTCTCTAATTGTCTGCTTTGGACTTTCTTGTTTTCCCTTACTTTGAATCAGCTGGGACTGACACCTCTCTGAAGCAGAAAAATAAAATACATAAAACACTTCTCTTATTGCCATTGCTTCTATCTATTTTCTGTTGGGAATATCATAAATCATCACACTCCCTGCTTCGTTCAGGGTCCGTTCCCCATTACAGTACACGGGGGCCTTTCCAGCAGCTCTGACACTTTCTATTTTCCCCAAAAGAAATGATGAGCCATCTTTGACATAACGCCAGAGAGAGAATAAACATGGAACCAATTAGGTCCGTTTGGGGGTTGTGTGGGGTTTTGGTTTTGTTGTTGTCATCGTTCTTTGTTTGTTTGTCTGAGCGTCCCTGCGGTTTGTACAGCTGCTGGGGGACACATTTCTGCAGGTGATGTCTGTCCCGTGTATGTTAGAGCTACGTTTTTGTCCTTCCACATTTGTGTATTTCGTTCCCATATGCTCTACAGGCAGCTACTCAGAGAGAGAAAGGGGGGAGCAGTGACCTGTCCGGGGACATCACGGCTGTAACTGCTGCTTGCTGCAACAGGGATTCAGCAGTGCTTTACTCCCAGGACGGTGCTGCCTAACGGTGAGGGCAGGATAGCAAAGTGTAATGCCCAAATTCTGCTTCCAGCCCTGGGGGCCGACAAGGTGTGTGACTTTGCCTCAGTTCACAGGTCTGAAGATGGGTTCAGACGTAGTTTGCTTCACAGAAGCAGATTGAGGATCTTGTTTGTTATGCTCTGAGAATCACTGTGGAAACATTCCTAGAAACACAAAATCAGAAGCAGAGGAGACAGAGGAATCCCAGCTGAGAGGCAGTTACAAAAACACAGGCACAAAGTGCAGGGCTCCAGCAAAAAACATTTTGCCTGCAAATGTAAAGCAGAAATATCAGGGATAATTCACAGATGCATCAGGAGACTGGGCTTCCCTGTAACAAGCACAAACAGAAGCATTTAAAGTCAAGTTAGTGGAAAAAGCATGCTTAATGGACGCAGAAGGAAAAGGAGCTCATGCAAAGCACGCTGTTGTAGCTGCTCAGTGATTTTTCCCTCTGAGTATTTTCAGTGGCATGACAAATTCTGCTGTTTGAATCACTGAACAGGTCGGACACTTGAAACTCACTTCTTTTGATTTTTTCCAAGCCACATCTGGCTTCATCTTCATGATTCCTGTTGAACTAGAATTATATTACAGTTTGGTGGTGTAAGTGCAGATTGTCCCAAAGCTAGGGCATTTGCTTTACTTTACACCATTGTAACCGTGGTCTACACACACACACAATTGTCTGTTTGAATTATTCTCTCATGTTTATGTCTCTTGTGTTCCTGTATCCTGACTGATCATTGTAAACCCCCATCTCACAACCCTGAAGTAATGAAAACTTGTTTTATGCACCTTACCCTGACTTTTTGGAAAATGACATGTATGCATGTAGCTTTGCAAACACCTTGTGCTTACAAATATCTGTGCCATCCTGACATTCTGGGACCTCAGAATAAAAGAAGAACAGATTGTCACGATGATCAGGATGCTCAAAACTCTCCTATTGCACAAGACTAGTTCATGTGGCAACAGGGGCTTCTCTCCTGAGTCCTGCCTGACTTCCAGAGCCTGTTCTGAGAAATAAAGGCAGGTTTGCTGCTGCCAACTTTAGAAGTCCTATTGCAAGCCAGTGCAGGAAAAGCAGGGCACTGAAATAACTCTTTAATAGGCTGCAGGGGGCTTGAGGAACCTGTGACAATGCTGAAATACAGCCGCTAAGTGCTACTGCAGTCTTTGTTTGTGGGGTTTGTTGTTGCTGTTTTTTTTGTTGTTGTTTGTGTTTTTGTTTTTTTTTTTTTGCATGAGGACAGCCTCATGCATCTGTCACCCTCCACTCCCACTCAGTGAGTGGCGACAAGCTCCGGGACCGCACAGGGACCTGGAGAGCCCGCAGCCCCTGGGGACTGGGTGGTTTGGTGGTGGCCCTTGCACCATGAGCCAGCAGTGCCAGCAGCGTGCAGGCTGGTTTTGGGATGGCAGGACCCACCGTGCTGCCAGCTCGGGGCAGTAAGGACTGGGTTTTCCTGTAGAAAACGTGGCATAAAGTGCACATATGAGGCCATCCGCTCTTTCCCTTGCCATAACAGAGCTGTTCTTTGCCTGTTCCCCAGAGCTCTACCAGTGCATAATTTCCAGTTTATCACTTCCACCTCGTGAATATGGAGATGCTGTTATAGTAGAGTTCATCCTCAGGAGTAAATATTACATGTTTTAAATTGCTCCCCTTGTCTTTTCCCTGCAGATATATTTCGCGCTAACAGGGAATCCAACCTTCAGCACAAATTCAGGAACAACATGGTGAACTATAATAATGATTGGATCTGTTAGGTCTATTGTGGAAATAAATCTGCTGTGAACCAACATTTTCCCTCATATGTTTCACAGGGAGACAGTAACCCTTCTGCTGTCAATGAATTAATTTGCTAAAAGAAGCTGGAGTTCACAGATAAATCTTGGGATTATTTCTCATTTACATATTAGCTTAGCATTTATGTGCACTTCTATTTGTGTGGTACTCCTGGGGACAATCCAGGAAACAATATGAATCATCTAATATGTAAAAATTAGGCTACAATAGAATGGGAAAAAAAATCCCACTTTTTTTTTTTTTTAATTCTTTGTACCAGTCTTTGTGATTACTTTAATTACCCAGCGCTGCATGCACTGTATTCCAGAGTACATTTCTCAGCTGTCTGATTCTGAAGCAGGCTCAAAGGCAGCTTTCTGTGCTGAGACTCATTCAGACTGCGTGTTATTTTAAGGGCTGCTGCTGGTGGCTTGTGTGATATTGTGGCTCAGACATAATTTCTTTTTTCTTATTATTTATGGGGAAGAAACCAGGTCACAGGCATAACTGAAAGCAGGAGCAGTGTACTTCCTATTTCCTGTGGAGTCCCCAGAGCTCTGGTTTGAAACCATTGCTGTTGTTAATTAATGATTTGCCAGCTGTCTGCACTAATTTTATAGCATTTATGTATGCAGAGCCATTGTGCCTCCCATTCCCGGTTTAGAGTCCTGTAAACTAGACACAACAATTACAAAAGCAGGATCACACTTACACGTTCAGCTGCTATTTCAGATGTGGTCTGTGGCAGATTGTCTCACTTCAGCTTTTCATGTTGGAAGGCTGGCCAAGAGGTTTAGCGGGAGCAGGGGTTCCGTTTGGAGCATTTCAGACATTTTCATTTAAAATCTTTGCCTTATTTAGGGCACTAATACATCAGGACAAGGGCGAACTGGCCTTCTGTTGATTCGTATTTTGATGATCCCTGTCAGTCTAAAACCGGCGTGAAAATATTGGGCTCTACAACATGTCAGCCAGCCAGGTTCGTACAAAAACCTAACCTCTGCTGTGTTCATTGCTGCCCCACTGAATACCTACACTCAGCTGAAATGCAGGCACGGTTTTGCCTGCCTCTTTCCGTTACCTTTTTGTAAAACCCTCATTTTTTTTTTCCTTGGGAAAATGTCTGGTTACAGTACTACAATTCCCACTGACCAGCTCCATTTTGCCTCAGCAGTCCTGCAGTTACAGGCAGCCAAATTTTTTGGTTGGCTTTTTCCCCATTCTCTCCTTTGAGGGCTTGTGTCGAGGTGGGCTGTTAAGCAGCTGTGGCATTTCTGCCAGAATTGGCACTATTTCAGCAGTGGCTGACTGTACACACATTATACAGTTTATTATAGGGTGGGACCCCGCTACTCCGGAACTGATTAATCTGAATGGCTGGGTTAGTGTTTGGGCTAACACTGACCTCCTGCTGCTCCCAGTTCCTCTGCAAGGTTTATATTTTTCATACATGCTTCTTGAAGTTATTGTTTAACTTGTGTGTTACTCGCCGTAGCCAATATACTTTTTCCTAGTAGGAACTAAATATGCGTGTATTTATCTAAAGCATCTACAAAATTCTTATTTAAAAAAAAAAAAGTTTAAAATTGAGGCGAAAATAAAGCAAATACCCTGCCATTGTTACAGTAATTCTGTTTTTAAGTAATCTGAGCAGTGACATGGTTCCTATGCTCTTGAATTAGCAAGGGTTCACCGTATTTCAGTTTAAAGCATAGCTGCATGTCTCTGACGCCTCAGTAAATGCCAAAATTTCCATGGAAGCCAAGTAACAGCTCAATGGTTTGGAGCCTTCTGAGATGCTGAATTACTGCAATAACAAAAGATTTAGGCCAAATCCATGGTAGGAAAAACTCTAATGCATAGCACAGGGGTGATCTAAAGAAATCTGTGTCTCCTGTAAAGCCAGGCTGTGCTTGCTTCTCTATGGCTTTTATGCCTCCCTGATTTAGTGTCCTACATTTTCTCTTGTCTTCATCAGATTTGGTCATTTATGGGCACCAGGCTGCCTTTCAAGTATCAGCACCTTAAATATTTGGCTATATGTTGGATAATTAAGATCAGAAAGCAAGGTAAAAAAGATTCTTAGGTACCAGTGGGCACAAAATATGCCAGAGGATTTCTTCTGTGATTCTGTGATTCTCTCCTCCCTCCCTCTCTTTTCCCCCTCCCACCCAAACAATTCTTTTCAATATTGAACAGGTTTGAGAACAATCCAATCCGCAAGGTCAAGATAGGGGCAGATTTCCTGACCTGCTTGCCCCCACGTCTTGATAATCTAGAAATGAAAATCAATTCTTGTCTTCGAGCTTGTGAGGAGCTCATAATTGCTTTAGACCAAAGCACGGAGTGCCTGCTTTTTTTCTGCCACCTTTCAATTCTTGGAGATGGGGATGTCATTTTTCAAGCCGGGTGCACTGTCAGGATTAGATTGCGTGGTAACCAAGTAGAAAGATTTCTGCTCACAATGAGATTTCTTCCCATCGCTGTACCTTTTACTCAGGCACAAATTCTATTTTTTTTTCTTTTTAACCGTTATCTGTAGGGATGTCTTAATATGCTTTGGACAGATTATTCATAGAATACAAATGTCTTCCTCTCAAGGGCCAAAAGCAAACTCTTTTATGGCAGTTGGGATTAATGGACCTGCATGAATAGAATCTGGGACTAAATTTAGTTCATGGTCTTTTGTTTATACTTTCTGCCACAAATCATACCAGTCAAATACGGGTAGAATCACACCTTTTTAATTATTATATTAAGTATAACTTTTTAAAACTTGGTATTTTTTCCATTTCCAGGCTGTGAATTGCTGTCCCCCAGATGAGTTTGCATGAACCTGTGCTTGCTCAGTGCAGTGTGCTCTGACAGGTAGGTTACTGCCCTGCAAGACGGGAGAACTTCATCTGGTCCCACCAGCCTCACGCTTAGGGATGTAGGGGACTCACTTAGGACTACAGTCCCTTCTGATGAGATCTCCCGTGTGAGCCTGAAACCTCAAATCTTTAACACCTTATCTGCATCTGACCTTTTTTATGCAAAGGATATTGGGGAAGTTCAATATAAGACTGATGTATCATTTGTTTTTCAGCAGTCGTTTCCCCTTTTCACCTCCTGAGTGTGTGTACATCTATTTCCTTCCGTCCTGATTAAAAATATAGCTGTGATGCCAGTGAAGACTTGGCTTCTACTGCTTGTATCCCTTACGCCTGATTTTGTGGTTGTTATCCAAAGAAAGATCATCCTCACCTTTGGGGAAGAAGGCCATCTTTATGTGGCTTTTGTTCTTGGCATTTTGAGAGATTTTTCTGCTGAAAATCTCTGGCATTTCTGACAGTGTGGGTACCCTACGTACCTACACTAAAACTAGAGAGCTTTTCCCCACTACTCTTCTGTAAGATTTGCGGTTTGGCCATAAGGGCTACTGAGATGACAAAAGAAACCATAACTAAGACAGTGATTTATTGCTAGAATGATTTTTTCTTTTTTTTTTTTTTTAATATGAGCATTTTTATATCTGTTTTTACCCCATTTGGCAGCTGAGAATCTCAGTATGGAGAGCTGCCAAGAATTACAGTAAAATAAAGCCTAAATAATTAATGCTGTCAGCAACTGAGGGTACAAGATCAATAGCTAACCATCATCTCAAATTGGGGGGGGGGGAGAAGTAGGAAAGAATCTTTAAGATCCTGCTGAGATGACTGAAGTAAAGGCAAGATGAAAGCTAAAAGAAGAGAAGTTTTTTTGTTGGTCTGGTTTGGTTTGGTTTGGTTTGGTTTGGTGTTATTTTTTGTTTGTTTTGGTTTTGTTTTGAGATTCAGGTTGGCTCCTGGTTTTGCTTTGCTTTTCGAGAGATTTGGTGTCACAGCAAGCAAACTCACAGAGTTATCATACTGTGAAGACACAGAAAGTTTGGTGTGCTGGTGGCTCCACAGTATCCTTTCTTTCCCAACAAGGGAAATATTTCATAAAAAAAGCCCCTTCTTCTACTGATACCAGCTGGTCCATCAGGTAACAATCACAGAGTCTTCTGTCCATCTTTCTCCTCTCTTCATGGATTCATCCATCCTTTTCCTGGCCACTCTCCAGCTGGCACAGCCTCAAGAGTGCTGATGAAAGGAGCCTTGAAACCAAAGGCTGGCCCACCTTTGAACTTCTTGATGTCAGTGAGAATTGCACTCACTGATTCTGAATTTTGCAATTTGAGTTGCACCGACTGATACCAACGATTGGCATTGCTTTTGAATCGGGAATGAATGAGTGTGTATTTAAATCAGGTAGGACCCAAGTACATAAGTTTTACTCAGGTATAAGCTTTGCTCAGGACAATGCCTGCCTCTTCCCTGTACTAATGTATAAAAGAAAACAAAGGGAATTTTTACATCCAATGTGGTCAGAAACACTGAAATCCTCACTTCACAGTCCTGTCCTTGCTACTCTGTAACTATAAGGCAAGCTCTGTTTGCTTGGGCAGACCAGCACCATTCTGATTTTTTAACATGCTTATTGTGCCTCAGCAGTTGTTAAAATGTAACTTGAATTCTGAGCTTCCTGTGAGTTATTAGTTGAGCTTGTGTTTTTAGAGAAAATTGAATTCTCAGCGTAGTATCATTTCTTTTTCTTCATCTGGTCTTCTCTGTGCAGAAAAGTTTGAGGTTTTCAAGACAAGCTTGAGAAGAGAAAGTGCAGAGGTGCAAACCAAAGACTTCCTTTTTGTTTCTCAAATAAAATAAATAAAAGTAAATACATATATATTAAAAAAAAAAAAAAGATAAAGAAAAACATTGTCTGACCAAATATAATTCAAGAGCTGGAATGGCTTTTTCTTCATTTCTTTGTTTTGCTTTTGATAATTACGCCACATCCCTATAATATATTCTACACTAAATTATTTATATGCACTTTCAACCCCAGCCCCTGAGTCACATTGTTGTTTCTGATTGGGAATAATAAACATACTTCCTTCTTTAACATGTCCCTTGAGAAGTGGCAAAATAAAAATATTTATCACCGCCTCTGTTGTCTCTAAGCCTTGCCCTAGCTGTGGATGTTGAATCCCAATTTTTTCCTGTTTTTTTCTTGTTCAGGCACAGAGTACGGAGCCAGCCGAGCTCAGACGGGGATGTGGGGCTTGTTGTGGTGGGACACCTGCAATGCTCCAGGTGTGGGGCTGCCCTGGGGCTCTGCTGGGCCTGCGGATGTCTGGGCACGGGGTGTGATGCAAAAGGAAATGTGGTTTTCAGAGCTCACAGGTTTTGGAGGGAGGAGGTTTCCTCCCATAACTTTTGGGAAATGGAGTCCGTGAGAGGTAATAAAATATGTGTCCCTAGGTCATGTCATTTTTAGAGTCCTGTCTGGAACTTTTACAATTGCAGCAGGCTCAAATTTGTCAATACAGCTGGTCAGTTTAAATACTGCTTTCTAAACCAGGTTTCCAATAGGAGCTAGTGATTTTAGTGTCCCCCATTTAGGATCTCCAGCCCGAGCTGCATGGAAAAGTCCAAGCACTCTGGCAGCCAGACGGGGCAACCAAAACTTCTTTCGTTTCCACAGCCTTTCATTTTGACTTGCTAAGCCACTTCAGAGGCAAGGAGTGCTTCGGACATCTAGCACGCTCAGGGCTCTATTAACTGCTGTGGCTGCGGGATGTTGATCTGTGTCCAAACCCCCTTGGAGATGAAGCCATCTAGCCGTAGACCCTCACTCAGCAGGAGCAATATTTACTTTTTATTCCTTACTCAATGCACACAGCATTATGTATTATACGAGTAGCACGAGCAGTAGATAAATCTAGGTTCTGCTTTTGACACACGATGGTGTTGCTAATAAAAGAAAAACACTTCAGACAACTTTTGTATAAATCATGGTTAGTTTAGTAGAAGATTAAACAATACTTTGGTCCCTCAGGATATTCATGAACAGATGAAACATTAACCACTGGCTCTTAAATGTTTTATAAATCTGCAGTACACTCCTGCAATGAAGAAATAAATAAAAAAAATATATGATTTATAAGGCAGCAGGCCATGGAGGGGCAGTTACCTTGGCAGAGACCAGGCTGTACGCTAGGTAGGGCTGGCACATTTCACTTACCAAAATCTGGCACGGTCTCGGATGAAACGCATTTGTGCAGTGAGGGATGTTTTGTACAGTAAGTGCGTGATTTATTTGCCTGTGTGGAGGAGCTGCCTCTCTGACCTTGCAGGAACCAGGCTGCAGACCAGCACTGGGCGCAGTGACAACCCAAGGCCATTCCCCATAGGCTGTTTATGCAGAAGTGAAGTGGGGCATCCTTTTTATTACGGGTTATCTGGCCATCCCGGGATGGGGGCCGGTCACAGCCTGCCTCCAACACACAGCGCAGAATTTCTGCACGGGCCAGGGAAAGTCCAGGGGCTGGAAGACAACGTCCCTTGTGCAAGCAGGGAGAGGTGTAAGGCGGCCCCACGAGCAGCCGTAGGGGCATGGGGTCGGTCCCTTTCCACCCCCGTCACCCGCACCACTCAAGCAGCGCACGGGGCCGCCCTGCGCGCCCCCACGGCGACTTGCGCTGCGGGCCAGCTCTCACCTTTGCGCTTCCCACCCCAAAAAAGCCTCAGGCTGGGCACTGCCCGAGGTGGGATTTGCCCCCCCCCGGCTGCCGGGGGTGCGGGTGGGCGCTGCGCGGGCGCGCAGGGCGGCGGGCGGGCGGCAGGGGGCGCTGCGCGACCGCGCAACGCCTGGCGCAAACCCTGCGCCCGCCCCCGCCCTGCGCGGCTGCTCCGCGCCTGCCCGCCCGGCGTTACCCCGTTGTTTACAGCCGTAATTAGGGGTGAATAATTACCGCGTGTCCCCGGCCGTGCCCGGGTCCAGCTCTGCGCATCCAGAGCTTTAGAGGCGTGCACGCAGGGAGGCGTGCGTGCAGCTCGCTCTGGAGGCGTCGTATTCCTGTTGCCGCTCCTTTTCCCCGAATTAAAAGTAAAAGCTGCTCTTGTGAAAGTCCGCCTGTCAGCTGCCCCGCCTGACCCAGCTGTGCGTGAACGTGCCCGGAAAAATGCATGGGCCCGAGCCAGCGACTTCAGCGATGCCTGGGCCAAATGGTATCTGGGCAAAGCCAAAAGGAGAAATGCAAATTGAACGTGCGTTTTCCAAAACCACTCCCAGATTGATACAGTGGGACTTTCAGAGTTAACTTAAAAGGCTGAGGTCTGAGCCTTAGGAACACAGACCATGTGCCGTAATTGCACAGAGCCTTTCTATTTTAGCCAGGAACACGAGCAAAAAATAAATAAAAATGAAGAACTGCTTTTAAAAAAGCAATTTTTTGTGTGTGCATTCCTTAACTTGCCATGGTCTTCCTCAGATGCCTCTTTCGGACTTTGGGAAATCAGGGCAATCGAGCTCATCACATGCTGTCACTTTTACATTGTTTAAGTCTGGCCAGTTATAAACTGAGAGTAATTTAAAATGAATTTAAAATTAACCATCATGCCCTGGCTGTCTATTTCTGCTCCATACCCTATGCTATTGATCTGCATGCTTCTGAAAATGAGAGTTAAATAACTTTATTCCTGCACTGCTGGCTGATGGATAACATAAGGATACAGCTAGCGTGCTTTGTTTCCACAATGCAGTATTGTTCAGGAACATAATAATGTAGTGATACCGTCAGGTTAGAGCACTAGCAGCTTATTATCTCATCAGGCAATCATCTCAAGTTTGGCCCGGAATATTTGTGAGCTGTTGTTTTTTTCACAAAGGCACAAATTAATTTGAAACCCGAATCATTCCAGGGCATGGAGCAAAGCCTGCTCATAGCTATGGGCAGGCAAGCAGCGACAGGCAGGCAGCGATGCTATGCCAGGTTTGCTCCAATATAAAGTGAAGCTTTGGCTTCGTAAAGAAACCTTTTAAAATGACGTATTTTCTGTGTGCTGTGCAGCCATCACAGACCTAGTTGTTGCACTGGTAATGCGACAGCTAAAGAAAAGTAGCTCATTCTGTATTTCAGGGCTTACCACTATCAGCAGATGCTGAGGGAGGAGCCCAGAAGCTCAAATCAGAGCCCAGGAAACACTTTTTGCCTTACCTTTAATCTAAAAATGCAATTCTTATTCTGATACAGAAAGAAATGCTTGTGCAATGACGTATGTTCACATAAATAGGTTTTCAGGCTAGCACACCGAGGAACTGGCACCTTAACTGAGTTGCAGTCTCTCATTCCTCTCCAGCTGCCCTAGCAGTCCCTTTCCTCCACGGATCCAGCCTGCAGGACCAGGGAGCGATGCCCAAAAGCTGTTTTACACCTTGGTCAGTGTCAGGGCTGCCCACCCTGATGGGCAGAAGGGACGCGCTTCCTGCTCTCCGGGATTTCTTGCAGCCAGAGCCCATTTCCCTGCCTGCAAGGTGAGTGTTTGAGGCCAGGCTTTCTCCTGTTGAAGCTGAGAAATCTGCGCAGTGACCCTGAGAAATGCAAAATAAACAGAAAAATACGACCGTCGTTTGGTTTTGTGCTGATAAATCCCTCAAGCCAAGACTGGAACCGCCCCAGCCGCAGGACGTGCCACTGAAGCACAGCAAGCCGAGCACTAACCCTGCATCACTTGGCGCTGGGCTTAGCGAGGCTCTGCTCCTGCCCATCACTGAAGTAATGAATCGGGAATGGCTGCGTGGTGGCAGCGAGGCCAGGATCTGTCAGAGCTCCCTGCCCGCCTGCCCGACAGCCCAGAGAGCAGCCCATCGAGAAACTTAACAAATAAGCCTTGGGAGCTCTCACCCCTCGCCTCCTGCCAAACGTGGGGCTTGGCACACTTCAGGCACAGCGCAGGCGTGTTTTTATGATGCCTCAGCCTTGAGAGTGCAGCCAAACTCTCCCTGCTCGTGTGTGCCTGTTCAGAGCATCTCCATCACCTCTGGCTGCTGTCAGGCCTGTTCACACGTGGGAAATCACCATCAACAGGTCTCTTCTCTCCTACACCTTTCCTTTCCCAAGGAGCCAGAGATCTGGTATGTTTGTGGCCAGGGAGGGGCACAACATGTTGGCTCCTGGGGACTGGCATTGTTCATCCTAGTTGTGTAATTCAGAAACGTGAGGACAGAGCCCAGAAGCATCTGAATGCCCTTTGCTTGTGAAAAAATACAACAAAGCCTCGGGTGACTGTGATGAGCATAGAAGTCCCGCTCTGTTAAACTCTTCCCTTTACTCCATTCCTTGCAAAACCATTTCATACGGACCCACTGCACGGTTACCCTGCACTATTGCCCCTTGGGGCACCATTTGAGACATTTTGTACAACAAGGAGGGCAGCACCCTAACAGATGATTCCACCTCCACAGATAGGAAAGGCTTCTCTGTCACAGGCTGGGAGGGAACATTAAGCCTAGTTCAGTGACCTCCCAGATTTCCTCCTGCTGTGAGAGCAGTGTTAAGAAAATCTGTTCTGGACCTTCATGAATTTATTTCCCAGTAGAGTCCTGACAGTATCTGTAATAATCAAGAATAATCTGTCCCTGCAACCGTATCATCACTTTCCTGCACCTACTAATGTGAAACCACCACACCACATCTGCTGGGACTGTCCAGGTACTTTTTTTTAATTATTTTTTATTTTATTTTATTTTATTTTATTTTATTTTATTTTATTTTATTTTATTTTATTTTATTTTATTTTATTTTATTTTATTTTATTTTATTTTATTTTATTTTATTTTATTTTATTTTATTTTATTTTATTTTATTTTATTTTATATTTTATTTTATTTTATATTTTATTTTATTTTATTTTATTTCATTATTTTATTTTATTTTAATTTTATTTTATTTTACTTTATTTTACTTTATTTTTATGTATGTGTGTGTAGGCTGCTGGTCTACTAGGGACTACATCAAAACCAGCCAATTCTTTTCACAGAGATAGCTAAAGAGCCTGATGATCAAGCAGTGATGGGTCCAATCCCCATGTGCTTCCATCCTTGTCAGTTTCCACTACCGTATTCTGAAACATACAACATGATTGGTATCTTTTCACTCAAAAATAACATTTTAGCTATAGGAAGAGGGCCCACAAGGTGGCTCAGGTGGAAAAGAAATGCAGAGGGTTTTGATCCCTGGCTAGTACGTATAGGACAGCGTGACAAGAAAGTACTGCTCTGGAACAGCTGCTTGAGACTGTCCGAAAAGACCTGCTGATTTGACTCCAGCTAACGATGGCAAGGTGCAGAACACCAAATCACTGCCCGGTGGGCTCAGGGGACCCGGTCTCACAGCTGCTCCAGAGACCAAGGGCTGAGAGACAACAGCCTGTACACGTGATGAAAAGTCACAGAATCACAGAATGGATTGTATTGGAAGGGACCTTAAAGATCATCTGGTTCCAGCCCCCTGCCATGGGCAGGGACACCTCCCACCAGACCAGGCTGCCCAAAGCCCCATCCAGCCTGGCCTTCAACACCTCCAGGGATGGGGCATCCACAGCTTCTCTGGGCAACCTGTTCCAGTGCCTCACCACCTTCAGAGTAAAGAATTTCTTCCGAATATCCAATCTAAATCTACCCTATATTAGTTTAAAACCATTACTCCTTGTCCTATCACTACACTCCCTGACAAAGAGTCCCTCCCCAGCTTGTGTACTCCCAAAGTGTACTCCTTGCGATCCAGATCCAGGCACATCTGAGGGCCCTGCCCTTCTGACTCGTCCACAAGTACCTTCTCCAAAGAGCAAATGTAAGGCTTGGGTAAGACTCTGAAGAGCAGACATCCTTCAGCACTTTCTTCTGAGTCAGTCAAGGAAGTTTCTGTTAAGCCAAATCCCTTCCGAAGCCTGTAAAGTCATTTGTTTTATATCTTGCAGCTTATAATGTAAGATTATCCACAGGGTATTTTTTTTGCTCTCTGAGTGGATAATAGGACATTTAACAGTTGAATGATGAGTGGAGAACCGTATGTAAGCCTGGATAATTCAGTATTTCTAGGTATTCATTTATTCCTCCTTGTATCATCTGAATATTCACACAAAACACAAGCAAAATAAACCTACACAAAACCCCCAATCAAGCGAGCAGATATGTCACAATTTCTTGTCATAATAGTCCGAGCTAGTTTCTGTGAAGATGGTTTTCCATTTGCACATGTGAAATTCAGGAAGTGACAGTGCAAGTAGTACGAAAGTTACTTCTATATCAACTCCATTGCAGTTTTCAAGGAGTAACAAATAACCAAAACAACGTACACGATACTAGGGATAGATGGCTGGGTTTGAATTGCCTGACCAGGGCAGCTTAGAAGAGCAGCAGTTACCTGATATTTTTGCTTTGTGTTTCCATAAAAGAGTTGCCCAGCAGATTGCTATCCTCTTTGCTAAAAATGTGAGTTGGAAGGTAACCGGAGGGGTGGTTTGGTAGCGTGAGGCTGGTTCTTAGCTAGCAAAGACGGACACTTTTTCTCACTTTTTTCCTGCCTGTCTTCCTATAGTTACCAGCGACAAATTTCTTCTGAAGCAGAATAACAATTCTTGCTGAAGTGGAATAAAAATTTCTCAAATCTGCTGAAAAGAGAATCACAACCCATAAAGTCTCCAAGTTTGGAGAATAATTTCCAGTGCTGTGTTTTGGAAGTAGAAGCTTTTTTAGGACACCGGTTTTGCTAAAAGGAAGCAAACACCCGGACCTGTTGTGCTCGCCCTACTCGGCACTTACCACTGAAAAAGCCAACATCAAAACCAGTCAGTTTTTTCAAATCTGAAGAGAAAACACTGGCAAGGGTGCCTCGGTGGGATGCACCACCTCCACAGGTTTGTGTTCTTACTCACCTGCTCCCAAGGTGAGTGGTCTCAGGGGATCAGCAGGCCGTAACCTGGCAGGACGCCTGGTGACAGCCCTTCTACACCAGGCCTTCGTCCCCTCGAGCGTGGCTGGAGATGGGGACGTGGATCGCCTCTGCTGGCCCTCTGCCTGCTGCTGCGACAGCCTCAGGCCTGCTGAGCTCCGGGGCGCCTCAGCCTGATGCTCTCCTCCAAGTCGTCGTCCCCAGCAGAAAACAAAGTTATTCTGCTTTGTGCTGGTGAGTCCTATGCCTAATGTGTTAGATAAGATTAACTCATTTTGCCTAACTCGTTGTAGGCAGTATTTCCATAACAACATGAGATACTGAGGATGGCAGGATCTAGTGAATGACCACAGTAAGGGTGATTTAGAAATTTTCCACAGATTAGAGAAATGAATTAAATTGGACTTATCTCATAAAAACAAGCTCCTATTCGATACATACGACAGCAAGGCCCTCCATATGCAGACAGTAACTGTATTCAGCCACAGAAGGCATGATGGAAGCCTCCTACCTTGATGGCCACGGAGTTCACACGAAGGGAATTTTTTGGGGAAAATAAAATTTTGCAGAATGTGCATATGTTCTAACTGAAATGACCCAGACTAATTATGGGCACCCGTGGCGTGCAGTGGCAGACCTTGTGCAGACCCTGTGCAGACCAACTGCAGTGCTGATGCTGAGGTCCGCAGGCTGGGGATGGACACCTACCACACCAGCACATCAGTGCGATGGTTGCTGCTGCTCATCTGAGGAGACATCAGGGTGGTGGCACTGCTGTGCCAAAAGCCAAGTGAAAACTGGACTTTCTGCAGATAATCTCAGGAAAGCAGCAGCAGATCAAAAGGGTGGTAGGGAAGGAGAACCAGAGAACTTTCTTCACAGAAAATACAGCAGTGAGAGGTTTACACCCATTGATCATAGCTATTTTTTTGTGTGTTTGTGCGTGTTGGAAGTGTGAAAAGAAACTCGCCTCATCCTACATAGGAGGAAGGTCCCTGCTGGTGAAAGGAAGCCAGCAACACCCCCAGGAAACCAGTAAGAGCTGCAGTGATAACCCTCCAGATCTGAACATCTCTGCACACATAAACTTTACGAACAGCTAAACGCAGACCTACAGAGTTCACTCGGGACACTACAGGTGCAGTCAGTAAAGACTTTTTCAGTGCCTGCCTTGGATGATGAACCATTTCCACACAGAGGGAGCTTTCCCAAATTCCCACATTCACCAAGAAGGACTGCTAATGAGAAAGACTGATATGAAATGCTGTGAGGACAAAATGGCATTAAAACAATCCCCACACAAGACATAAGCGCATCCCGTGCAGCAGGGAACCCTCTCCTCATCAGTCTGCACCAAGCCCATGTGCCAGGCCAGGCCACAGACACAAAGAGAAAACAAACTGCACTGGGTGGGAGGTGCTCAGTTCAGACCTTCTTCGGTTACAGATTTTGTTGCAGCTGAGGATCTAGCCCTCTGCATGTAGACGGGGCAGGTTCAGTCTGAAAATATACACAAAGCTTCCAGGACACGATTAAAAATTGTAAGTGCCTCAGCTAGGGTATAAGCAATTTAAATCATTCATCACATCTCTTGAATATAACCATCATTTTCAGTTAACTGACAACTGACTGAAGTCTCAGGAAATTTGGGGCATATTTGCTTCATGCTTCATAGAATCTGGTATTTCTTAATTTTTTGCGTAGTTTAAGATACAGTTTTTCTCATGTTGTCATGCAAGGTTTGTTCAGCCCATAGATTTAAGGCGTGTTTTTTGCTCAGAAAGGTATGTTCTGAGCTCAGAGGTGAGTGCTGGGGAGTTTGGTCTGATGGGCGCCTTCCTGGAACATGAACAAAGAGTTCGTGTAGAGCCTCTTGCCAGCTTGGGACATGAGAAATGATGGATCGTTGTCCTAAATCAGCATGCATGACAGCAACCACGTATATATTGTATGAATAGGATGATGGATTGTAGCATTTACAGAATGCAAAAGTTTGCTTTAATATTTTTTCTCTAAAATTGAGAGTGAGCAGTAAAACGGGCATAACTGAAAGGACTGCATTAGCTTTATTTATGAAGAGTATTAAGATCTTAAATACGAAGTGTTGTAGGTAATACAGACATGAATAAGTGGTTTTAGCTAAGAAACTGTAAGGAAAAGAAAGGAGTATAGTTAATGTTTCTTCTGGGAAATTCTTCCTTTTTATTAAGTATCACCATTTATTAATCGTATCTAGGCAATTCCTAGCTTAATGGTACATTCAAAGTAGATTATTTGAAATTTAATTTGGAATTCATTCAAATGCAGCTGACTTACACCATAGAAAAGTCCTCACTCTTTGGAGGTCTCATCTGTAGATTAAATGCTTTCCTCTGTGTAGGAAAACCTATAGCCTACATATGTGAGAATGCAGTTAAAATACTGGCACTGCAAAAGGATTTCTCAGATACATTTTTTTTTCCATATTTCTAGAGTTTCTTTGGAAAATATGCTGTCTGACCTCCTGAGGGAGCAAAGCATCTTCTCCACAAATTAGGCTGGAAAGCTTAGGAGGAGAGCAGCCATTTGCTTCAGCCTTGTGCTGTGTGGGTTGCTAATTTGAGTTTCTGTAAAATGGAACCAGCTTCAAGGACCTCAAACGATTCCCATCAAGCGCTGACATTTCCAGATAAGGGGAACATTAGCTCCTACGTTGTCTTTCTCTGCAGCTTCGGGAGGCTGATTCTTAGCCCTCTGCTTTACAGTATTGCTGTATTTACTCTAACTTTTGTTTTTAATGTCAAGTGGCTAGAATTGCTGAGAGGATTTCTACTCTGTGTAGGGAAGAAAATGCTTTTTTATGTGACACAAACAGCCCAGCAGAACAAATGAATAAGTGTAATTTTTATAGGCCTGGAGGTGAGGAATAGAGAGTATTACGAGGGTAATTTCATGGGACAAAGTCCCCTCGGGTATTTGAAACTCTCAAGAGGCATTTGAAAGAAGGAAATTAATTCAAGAACATCTTGCCAGCCAGGTTATTGATATAGGAGTGGATGTCGCCAAGAGCCGTGTGGGAGGGAGAAGCCTGGTGTTGCTGGCAGCTGTGGGATGTAGGCATGGCCAGGAGCTGGCACCCAGCGTCCTCGTTTGCTGCTGGCTCCTGATGAATAATCGCAGCTTTTTAAGGTGCTTCTGTTCAGAAGGTCAGGTCTGGTCCCTGTCTCACTGATGCACCAGCCCAGCTGGACCTTGGCATGCCACTGCCTGGTCCATGCACCCGGTTCCCAGCCCATGGGGTCAGTGGGGATGCACAGTAGTACCCAAACCAGAAATTTCACATTTTTCATCATGGCTGGCTGAAGGATTTTGGTCATGTTGGACAAGCACTGGTGGAGAGACTCAGTGTGAGGGCTTTTGAAGGGCCCAATCCTCACGCTGTTGCCAGAGAGGTCTGCTGGTGGCCATCCAGAAAGTCCCCCCACACTACTGGTGGTCACACCTGCTGGTAAGTTCCCTCGCCACCACAACAGAAGTGGTCCCAAAGCACCCTATCAAGCACCTTCTCTCAATTAACGCAAGGAGAAATGTCATTTCATCGCTTGTGTAACGAGCTTAATAATGTTTAATGACCACTTCATACTGTTGTTGGTTGCTGACCACAAAATAAAGCCAGGCCGATTGGGATTCGTGGTTTTAATAACACGGATAACTGCATTGGAAGACAGCCACTTTATTTACTATCACTGAATTCTTTACTATTGCTGTTATCAGTACTGCTGATGATATTTCTACAGCAGCACTAGGAAGCCTCAGTTATTCACCAGCAAGCTGGGCGCTACGCAAGCTCGTGTCCAAAAAGTGACCATCGCCACAGGCAGTTTGTCACCCATGGGAAACATGCATGACTACAGTGCTGCTTAATCACCTTCTGGATGGTTTTTTCATGAGTTTGCTATTATTATCATCATTATTATTATTATTGCTCCAGCCCCTCATCGGGGACATTTATTGTATTTTCTGGTTTGATTATGGAAATACATCGGCCACCGTTTGCTGTTGCTTTTCCCGTGCTCCTGTTGGGATACTACAAACACTAAAGCTGACAAGCTCTGTATTTAAAGGTGAAGGAACATTTATTTCAGAATAGAAAGCAGTGTTCTTTCTCTTTTTTTCTTTTTTTTTGGCAGCCTTCAAACGTGAATGAAGCCTTCTATGAAAGAATTGAAATGATGGGGTTGTGGTTTTATTTTTAAACCTAGAAATTCAAGCACAGATTTCTATCCAGCTCATATTTTCATGTTTTAAGGCATTAAGTACTCCCTCTCCCACTCCACCAAAAAAAATGAAAGATTTTTTTTTTAAAAAAGGCAAGGAGCTCTGTAAGTACGAGCACACACCGTGGCAGCAAAACTTTCCTAATGAATCGTCCCATTTTCAAGTGACCTCATCTATGATTTGTGTCCTCTGTGCGACTCCTCCATTAAGAAACTTCTGTGATTGCACAGTTCAAATTCACACAGGGAGTCTAAGGGTTTTTTTTTTGTTCTTCTTTTGCAGAGCAATGGTTAGTAATGACCTAAGTAGTGCTTCAGAGCCCATTTGGAGTTTAGCATTTCCTTGAAGACAGACAAGCTTGAGTCTTCTCAAAATAGCTTATCAGTAAGACTCTTCTTGGCAGAGTTTCACTGATTTAAACCCAAGAATAAGGAATTAAGCAAATGTGTGGGGGTATGGGTTTGAGTAACAAAAGGCTTGCAATACACTGCAGATACCTTCTTGTTTAAAATTTGCTGAGCTGAAAAGAAAAAGTGGGTTTTGGTTTTGTTCTCCCATTAAATGATTTTGAGAAGCAATATTACAAAAATTATGAAAAGCATTAGTGATAACCATCTCTGGCACATCGAGGAATGTATTCATCAGGGACACTATGAAACAGAAACCCATAAACCGATAGGATTATTGGTGCAGATGTTGCCCATGGCCATGCTCAGGATTGTCTTGTTACTGCAGCTATTCAGCAGCAAGCCTTCCCAACCCGCCTTTTAAAATCGCTGGTGCCAAACTGCTGCAGGCCAAAAAAAGTCATTTTGCATTTGGCTGCTACCTGTTACCATTCTTTCCCTTCCCAGCTAGTGCACGCTTAACCCCTGTGGTGTCTGCTCCATTTCTTTCCTTTGGTGCTCACATTTAAAGCTTCTGCATTGCTGAACGGGGACCACGAGCGCTGAAAAGCAAAAACTTTAACACTTTTAAAGAGGCTACAACAGAGCAGCGGAATCAATCACCATTGGGAAGGTTTGGGCACCAGTCCCTCAGCAAAGCAAGAGGAGCAGCCCTTTAAAAGGGAGGCCCCTTGCTGGAATGGCTCTGGCACTCCCGAGAAGAGCAGGAGTAAAACCTCTGACAAGTTCGATCAGGAGAAGGCTGGATGAGCTGAACTGCGGGCCCACATGGAAGCGTACACTCATGCACGGACCCCAGTGCACAATGGGCCATCCGTGCTGTCAGCACAAGGCTTGGACACGGACCAGGCATAGAAACTAGCTTGTGTTTCGGCTTGAGCAAGAAGTTATTTGTTCATTTTAAGTCAATATAAACCATCTCCAGCCCTCCTCAGGCTTGTCACTCCCTAAGTGACTTTTCTCACTCTTCAGCTATTCGTCTGTAATGCAGCGGGGGCCGTCGTTATACTGGCTTTGGAAGAAATCCCAACGCATACAAAGACGCCTCCACTTGAAGTGTTGAGGGCAAGCCATGCGCTACCAGCACATCCTGGCACTAGCCACTGCGCTTGCCTCCCGACAGACCTGCTCTAGAGCTACAGCCCACCTCACTGCCCATGCTGTGCCCCAAAAATAAGGTAGCTTGTCACAGAACAGTTAGATCTGTAAGGTAAGTCCGGATTTTGCTCCACAGCATTTGGGTTAGATGCTCCAGAGAGTAGATTTGCAACACTCGATCCCTCTTCCTTTTATATTCAACCTGCATCTCTGACATTTGTCAATTGAAAGTATTTTCCAGTTCATTTGGGGAAGCACGAAGGAGGAGTTACACTGAGCTTCTGATAATGTTGGTTCATAATAGGCATGAAACTTCTCATACCTGTGGATGAAAGCCAAAGCTGCTTTGTTTGAATACATCTGCGCTTTGTTCCGGTTACCACCTAAGCCACCAGACTCCCCTTTACATGGGTTTGTCACTAAGAACCACACAGCGCCCCAGCACCACTGCCTGGGATGACTTTTGTGCTTCCAACCCTCACATGGCTCTCTGTTAACAAGTACCTTCAGCTCCTCCAGCTCCACATTAAGACGGGGAACCCACAAGTATCTGGCATCCGCAGTTCTGCTTGCAAACCAATGAATCAAACAGACAAAATCTGAGCAGTCTTTTTTACCTTATAGCCAGCAGAAACTTCCAAAGCTGCTCAGAGCCTTTACTCATCTCCTGTTTCCCCCAGATCTATCATTTCGGATATCCAGCTGGCAGTGGCATAGCCCTTATCCTGAGGAGAGCTCCAGGACTGGACCAAATGGACATACCAATTCTCTCTCCAAACCCAGTCGCGTTGGATGCATCCCAGCCTGAGTGCATCTCCCAGCTCTGGTGCTTTGAGCAGTGGAAAATAATCAGCTGTGTCTTTCTCCACAGCACATCCTTTGTGTGTTTATTCTTATATTTAACTTTTATTCCCTATACAATTAAAATGTTTATACACTTTTTTTTAAAAGGCCTCCACTGACTAGACAGTAAATCTACTCTTACAGTGTTTTTTCCTGCTTCTGAAGCAGTTCACAATAACAAACCTACTTGCTCCCCAACTCTTTTACTTTTTCTAGGTAGCATGAGTCATGAAAGTTTCCCAAGTGCCTGCAAAAACATTCCTTAATCCTTCCCCGGTTGTTTTTGTCCTTTGTCTTCCAGGGAATGCGCCGCCCTGGACAAGGTGGATCTCTGGCTGCAAAGGCTGATGGCTCACGAGGAATTCCCCACGCTGGTGGCACTGCCATCCTCTGCCCAGTGCCACACACAGGCATCCCTCCCTTGCCCCTGCATGCGAATGCCTCTTTGTGGCAGGCACTTCAGTAAACTCTTACTTCAAAAAGAACGATTATATATGGTGTCTGAAGTGAATTAGTTTTTGATTATGTGAAATCCACGTTCAAAAGAGCCCTTCTGTAGACCACACACTTGAAAAGCAACATAAACATCAAAATCTAAAGCCATACTTATGTATACACGTCTGTTTACATGCATATATTTAGATAATCATATATCATTTAAACTTCTTCCTCCCCCCAAAAAAACAGTTCATGAAGTAGAATAAATAGCGTCAGTTTGAGAACGTATGACCCAACAGCAATTCCTCTCACAAGTGCTTTTTATTCTTAACACAGGGAAATATTTCAGTCTGGGGACTCCAAAACCCAGTTTGTAGACAGAAGTAACTTGGTTGACTGGGTTTCTTTTCACATTGGGTAACTTTGAGCACAACAAAGTGACAAGGATTTGCTGGAAGCTTTACCTAGCAAGCAGCACCTCTGCTGCTTGGCTGGTCAGTGGTGACTGTCACCAGCACTTCATGTACTAGAAGTGCTTTTAATATGGTTACACAATGCTTACAATTTTAACGTTATTCTAACAATAAACTGCTGGTTTAGCTCAACTTAAACAGATTTCAATGAACTGAGAGCAGGATTAGTACAGGCCCACAACGCAAGCCTGTTGTGCTTTCAGCCCAGGCAATCAGCCCATGCAATGCTCAAAGAGGCATCCCAGTGCTAAGAGCTGAAAGCCTGGGCTCTAAGCTACACCGACCAAGTCCTCACTTCATTTACATGCAACTGCTAAGATTTGCCTTCACTGCGTCTTCCCATTTGTATGCTTGATCCCAATTATGACTAAATTTAACACCAAAATTTAAACAATATGTTTCAGACAAGTGAACCATATTGAGAAAGAATGTAATCCAGAACTGGATGCTTAACTTCAAGCCAGGAACACACAATTTCAGTAATAAAATCTTTTAAAGACAGGATTTAATTTTCATTGTATTTATATTCTTGCTGCCTAATCAAACCCATATGGAAGGCGCTGCACTGAATGAAACTACAAAATTACTATTTCAACAGACCAGCCTGTTCTCAAACCTATGACTGATGCTCAGCTGAACAGGTTGTTTTAAAACATTTTGGCACACACCCTTTGCAAAAGCGGTGCCCTGGAGCACCCAGGCCTGCTTTCACTTTTCCTCTCAGCGTGATCGCCAGCGGCTGCCGCGCAGCTCGACCACCACACTGTGCCTCCTGCTTTCCAGCTCTGCCAGGGGCTGGCAGCGCAGCCACTGAGAAGTCAAAGTTGTCATCATCCATGTATTTCCTCGAGCAGTCACTTACAGTGCTTTTGTCTAAAACTTGTACCCCTTGCAGCTCACGAGCCTTCCTGCCTTGCTTAGCGCTTTGTTACTCAGATTGATTTTATTTAGCGGGCAAGGGTTAAGAACAGCTCTGCTTTCTTGGCAATGCTCTGTACAGTCTCCTCTTTCTCTCTAACGAAGATAGTTAATTATAGTTTGTTTTCCAACAACAACTGTTTGAGTACTGTGGGTCCTCATTGGTTTAGCTTAGTTAATCGTATTTGAAAGAATGAATTTCTACGGTATCATGAAAAGCCATGAGAATCCAGGATTTGGAGCCCACTTACTTTCAAATTAATGCACACCAAAAATTAAAAGCAATGTGTTATGCAAGTATTTTATGCATGTTATATCTCAGGTACTTATTAAAGCGTCTCAAGAGGCAAGGGCTCCTTTTGCACAGTGCAATTACAGGCAGAGCTCCTGGATTAGTTTGGTCAACGTGCAGTCTGTCAGTTTAAGTTTAACATCTCAGGAAGCACTTACCAAATCGTGATCACATGGACGTCAAAGTTCAGAACTGAACCGAAATCTTGCTCCTCCAGCACCTCCCACAGCCTCTTCCACCCACCACCCTCTGCCTCCTCTCTCCCCAGCTGTATCCTCGCTCCCTTTCCTGCTTTCTTCTCCCAGCCCCTCAAGCCGTACCTGCAGGAGAGCACAGTTGTGTTACAACCCCAGCAGCTGCAGAGCAAAAATTCTCCAGCAGATTTGCACTTTAGAGCAAGGGCTGCAAGAGATCACTTTTAACAGCCAGTTAGCCTGAAGTGCACCCTTCCTCCACGGCTTGCTCTGCACAATCAGCTCCTTGCCTTAACGGCTCTGTGGGGGATACAGAGATGCAACTCCCTGGAGACTAAACACAAGTGACCTTGAGAAGCAAGCAGCACGGCCACACAGATGCCCATTATTGCCTGTATTGCCTGAAGCACTTACCAGACACTACTTGGAGAAGGGAAACCACCACCAGCCCCTTCAACTGCAGGAAATCCTTACCTCCTTAACGCTTCTGTCCTGGCAAAGCCCCTTCCCCGTGCTGTGAAAGCCTTTGCAAAAGAAGTCTCTGCAGTTCAGTGATCCTTCTCAGAGGCCCAGCTACAATTGAAGAGCAAAACCCGCTGCTTATAACAGATTAAGTCTCCCAGGAAAGTGGAAATCCCTCTTCATTAAACAGATATTTAATCCCATACTTTACTACTTAGGAAAGTTAAAGCAAGCATGTACCTTCTAATGGGATTCAACTCTTCTTGCACGCTCAGGCTAGTTAACACTCTTTAGTCAAAACTCATCGCTATGTGCTTTACCTTACATTTATTCAGGGTAACATTTTCCTTCTGTAACCCTTCTTCCCACACCTTACCTTATAAAAAACACGATGGCTCATGTCACCATAAGCAGCAATGGAAGCAGCTGTGGGCTAAAAGGCAGCAGGAGTGGTAAAATCATTTCGAGTATAAAGTTAGGAAAAAAAATGAAGTATGAGAGCTGATTGCTCTGTTGACTTACATTTCCCTCCACAGAGACCATCCTTTCTGTGCCACATCCAGGGTACGAGCACCTAAAGGAACTTGTAGTCAGTTGTGATTTTGGGATGTGCTAATGGGAGCTGGAGTCAGCATGGCGAGTGATAGCACTCACTTGGACAGCTTTAGTGACTAAGACTGCTGTCAAGACAGTAGCTCAGGAAGCGTTGTGGTAGCGTTTCCATTACTTCTACTAAGGCCTTTGATGCTGCCGTAGCCATATGTGAGGTCACACAGAGCTGTCCCAAGTCCCACTGTAAGCTGCTCCGAGTATTTCACCATACAAAATGCAACTGCTTTCCGGACAGAACCTAAAGCCAGCATCCATACCCATGCACATGTTCCACTGTTGGTGGTGTCAGCTCACAGCCATGTGTCACAGCAGAGAGGAGCAGCACAAAGGCAACAGTGTGAGGCTTGCTGGTCTCAAATCACTGGGCTGTGGGAACAAGCAGGGCCTGTTTCACCTGACCACTCTTTTTGCCAGTGTTCCTTTGCCACATTCCCAGTGCGCAGGCACACTTTCCAACCCTCTCCAATTCAAATCTATCCGTTTATTTGTGAAATACCTCGTTTCCTAAAGCTGCTATTACTCTGGAGTTCTCACATTACCACAAGTATTAATAGAGTACTCTGCTGCCTTCCTCAAGCAGATCACGGTACTAGCTGCCCCGCACTCCAACTCATGATCACGCAGAGTATTAATTGCCTCCATCTGTATTTAGACACCTCCTAAGCCACCCAGCTACTAAAATGCAGAGCACTGAACAGCTTCTGTTTGCCTTAGTAGACTACTCACACAACTCAAACACACCATTGCTCACAAGTTTGAATCTCTTGTACTGCCAGCGATGTTCCCACAACTACAATTCCTGCAAGCTCCTACAAAACACAATACGGATTTTAATGCGTGAGCAGCTCAACACTCAGCAGTGAAACTTACTTTTATAAAAAGCAGAAGTGCAGAACTTTACTACAGCTGAAGAACATTCACAGCAACTCTGCAAGAGACCAAGCGTTGTTGCAAGGATGTAGTTTTCAAAAAATAAAGAGGTAAGAGCCATCAGATTAAAAACTGGGTTAAAAAAAAATTGCACTGGCTTTTTGTGCAATGGTCCTAACAGTCCAACCAAACTAAAACTGAAGTGGCAATCATTCATCAATCGTCTAAAGCTTCTGATTCATAAAGCACAGGACTTTGTATGCTCAGTTCAGCAAGTTATGCAGGTATTTATGCAAGTAATTACTTTTGTGTTGGCTATATGAAGCCAGGTTTCAGCTCCCTCAGTCTGCAGTTAATTGCAATGAGGTTTCAACGAAACACCTCTAGTATCTTAAATATAGGTTCAGCTGCACTGAGCTATTTTCACTTCTATTAGCTCCAGTAATTCAAAAAAACAAAACCTGGTCACAGGAAAGGTTATTTCTAGATTACAGAAAGCACGATTAATATGTAGTTGAGTTTCTAGCCTGTTTCATAAAGCAAGAAAATAGCCTTATTTGAATGGCATTCACCAAGGTTTAGCAAATTCCACTTCCCTCCTGAAATAAAACAGAAAATAACCTTGGGCTTGCATAGCAGTTCCAGTTTGCACTTCTAAGAACCCACCTACTCCTAAGCTCAGTGCCCTGTTTTCTGCCAGGAGCAGTTTGGCCTCCTCCAGCTCCAACCAGGATGCAAGCCTGTCACTGCACAGCACCAGTTAGGTACCTCTAAACTGCTGCAGCTCCACTTCCCATTCCAAAATGCTTCTCCCATCCTGTTCTCCCAAGATTTAGAGAAAGGGTCATCACTATCATGGAAAGCCAAACGAATGAAACTCCACAACCCACTGAAGTACAGCCACAGCTGCACAACCTGCTCTGGGTGAGCTTCCTCAGCACTTCAGTTTGCCTGGACCCAGAAAAGTTTCTTGAATATAGCTGCCTCAACAGCAGATAGATATAAAAACTTCCAGAGTCACTTACTGGTTTTGGGGTCAGCTCACCACTTCAATACTTCATTTGTATTTCATTGGACCCTATGGTCTATTTATAAATTGTTTATCATACAGTTGCTTGAAGTCAGCAAGTTTACTTCTGTTTTTAGTAAAACAGTGCATCTTAGTTCTACGAAAGCACATGTGCAACACTTGCCTTTTCCATCAATTTCTACAGCATTTTTAAGTTACAGTTAGGTTACAAGTGTTTTACAAGTTTAGGTTACAAGCGTTAGATTTTTGCTTAAAACTTCACCGGCTCAAAGTCAGATTTCCAGAAGGTAAAACAAGAATACGCCTCAACTGTATCATGTCCAGTAGCATCCCAAGACCAACTGCCCACAGGCAGTGCACCTTGCCTTCAGTCTGCATTCCCCTGTGCTCTTCAATCTCCTCCTGTCACACAACGAACAGAAACGGTGGCTGTTTAGCACGTGTGCTGCCTCATCATCACACCCAATAGTATTTTGGTAAATCTCAAAATACAAATACATTGGTAAATCTCAGGATTTTAAGGAGATTCTGACCTTGAAGAGAAAACTGGACGAGACATTTCAGAAGTATAAAAGCTGTATTTTCAATTCAGCATTTAAACTGCAGCACCTATATACAGAGTTGAAACATAGACACACAGCTGGATCAATACATACAGGCAATCTGGGTCATACCGGATGCATTCAGCCTCAACTTTCAATGTATTTGATGGCAAATGCCTTTGCTATTCTCCAGCTTACAGAAAAATAAGTATAATTTCCTATTTGAAGGAGCAGTCAAAGACTTGCACTGTTTTAGAAATTTGTGTAATTTACTCAGCATGTTCATTTGTCGCTCCTCCAATTAGGAGAGGGACATAATTAAATAGACACTTCAGAGTTTCAAAAAGGACCAAAAAATAAGGCAGCAGTTTAGAGTATGTTTCCAGTGATGTGTTACCTAGCAGAAAAGCCGAAGATGCCAAGAAGTCATTGGAAAATAAGTCGTATCAATGCAGCTATACAAATTGACATTCAGACTTTATTTTAAATAGCATCACCGTGTTTGTTTCCAGTTCCCACATCATCTTGATCAGACGCTACTCTTAAAGGTTAGTCAAAACTCACCTCCCACTCACGAACCCAGTTACGGCCGCATGCCTCATGACCTTTCACAAGCCTCACACAAGAGCTGGCATACAAAATCCATGCGTGCCACACGGCACACTGCTGTTGGTGCACGTTTCTGAATGGCCAATGCATTTCAGTGCAAGAACAAAGCACAAGATCTGAAGCGTGCTCTTCTTTTAGCCCTACCTTACAGTCACGTGATGGCCCATATCAAAGCAGAAGTGCCACCAAAAGGTCACTATTCCAGTATGACTTGTAGGACAGGAGGCACCGCATGTCACAAGCACGTGGCAAGGACAAGCGAAGGACCACCAGAAGGCCAAGCTTTACTCACCTCACCTTTGCAGGTACTCAGCTTGACCACCATGGAAATAAAGCAGGCAGAAAACTGGCTCCGGCTGAAACATGAGAAAACGGATGAACTCTTCCTTCCCACCACAGCTGGATTCAAGTTTGCTATCTGCTGCCACATCCAGACCAGTGAAAAAGACTTCAGTAGCTGTCTCCCTTATTCCAGGCTGAAGTTATACTGAACTAAGCTAAAATCAAACACGTTACGCTCACCCTGAATGAGCAAGCATATGCTCATTTCTGTGGGTTCTCATAAGAAACTAGAGTTTTAACCACCAAATCTGAGTATCTAAGAGACCTATTTAAGATCCACTGCCCTCAAAAAGGCTATTCAGTAGTCCAAAGATCGGTAGCTGTAATTTGCATTACGTATCCTATTAGGCAGCAGCCACCCCTAAATTAAATATAGTGGGACTGCAGCCCCAACAATGCAAGGTGTTTCCCTATAACCGCACTGATTAAACAGACACCAGACTTCCAAGTCCTTTTTAGCAGACGTCACACTGCACAACGTAAAGTGGCAGGCAATTGGCCAAAAATGGTTAGCAAAAAGGATTCCTTAGACCTCCAGTATCCAAATATAGCCCTGGCTGGTCACATGGGCTGCCATACAGTAAGTGCTCCTCACTTTACCTACCCTCTGATTAAGCAGTTTGAGCTAAAAAGCATGTACTTAGAATAGCATTTCAGCTTCCAGCCCAGCTCTATGAAGTGTATAATCTTGCTGTACCTTCCACGTTCAGACTGGCAGGAAGGAAAAGTTGGTTTAGGTTTCTCGTGAGCCCAAAGGGGATGATTAGCTACAGAAAACCAACTGAATATGAGACCCCTAATGTTTATGTATATACATATAGACAAGCACACACATATACGTGCATATATATATATATAAAAGCAATGCATCTCTAACATACCACAGAACACAGTGCAAAAGAATACAGAACGTGCTGTAAAAGCCTCACTCACTAACAAACTCCGTAGTGCATACTGATTTTTTAATATTAAAAAAATTGCCATACCTTACTCCGCCTAACCTTTAGCAACTCCTGCCTTCATATTATGCTCAGTATGTTGAGAGCCAATTGGTTGACTATGTCCTCACAAGAGCTCCATGGCTGTTTACACATCAAGAGGCTGTGCAAAGTTTCTGAAGAGAGATGGGCCTCCATTGTGCTGCTGCCAGACTCCAACTTAAACTGAAGTGGGAAAAAGTTGATTCTGGCCCGTCCCTTCTCAGCCCTCAAAGCCCCTGTCCACGTTGATTATAATGCAGGCATCAAATAAGTTTATAGAACTTTGCAACTGTACTAATAATTACCAGTTTCACTCGCCCTTCCAAAGCACCCCCTCCCAAACAGTGAGGATCAAGTATCACGGTACTGACTTACAGCAAATCGCATGGTTTTTGAAGAGGTTCAGAGGTTGAATTTAGGTAGTAGCTATTACTTGACCCATGTTGGGGTTTTTAGGGTTCCTAAAGAGGAAAAAAAAAGCTCAGTGCCACCAAGCAAAGCCACAACGTTCACATAGCAAACTGAAATATATTCAAGTTACAATAGGGCATTATGTCACAGCTTTTTGCTAAGAGCACAAAGTCTTTCCTCCAGCTCCAGCGCTCGGTTAAGCTATTACTGTTACACTCTCACAACAAAGCACACTGAGGAGCGGCGTGCAGCACGTTAACATACCCACCGTGCCACGTTCAGTTTCACATTAATGCCGACGCTAAGCCGGCCTGCCCGCACTCCGACCACCTCCAGACACCCAGATGTTGCGCTATTTTTATCCCCAAGCAAAACCCAACAAAACTTCAGAGCGGGAGGCCACCGGGTTGTAACAGCAAAGCCTTTATTCCAAGCCTGCAGCGGGGAGGTTTCGGTGCCGGGCAGGCTCGCTGCGCTCCGCTCCCACCTCGCTTGGCCGCTCCGCCGGGCCTGCCAAGGCAGCTCGCCGTGACGTGTCCACCTGAGGCAGCCTGGCTCCGCCGCAGCAGCCCCCGGAGACAAAGTTCTGTAGTGCACTGACTGCTATCGTAACCAGAGTCGGAGTGTCACAGAACTTTGCTTCAGGAGGCCAGACCCGCCTCGGGCTCCCCGGGAGGCTTCCCCTGCTGGAAAAGGGCGAGAAGAGGAGCACGGTTAGAAAACGAGGCGGGGAGACAACGACGGGAAAGCGCCGCCCGCGGCGGAAACCCGGCGGCAACAGCTGGGGTCGGCCCCGAGCCCCCTCTCGGCCCCGAGCCCCCTCACGGCCCCGAGCCCCCCTCACCCTCCTCCTCCTCCTCCTCCGCCGCCGCCGCCGCCGTTACCGCAGCCCTTCCCTCAGCCCCGCCGCCGAGCGCAACAGGTCCGCCCCCCTCAGCGCAGCTCAGCCCGGTCCATCCCGGTCGGGCCCGTCCCGTCCCGTCCCGTCCCGTCCCGGCCCGTGCGGGTGCCCGCGCCCCGCGCCGCCCCGCGCCGCCCCGCTCCATCTTGACTTTTGCCGACGTGGAAATTTTGGGTTCGGGGACGAGCCGCGCTCTTATTGGCCAGCGCCGGGCGGGGTCGGAGGTCACGGCTGCTGTCGCCGCTCCGCGCCAAGCCGCCCGGCGAAGGCGGGGCCGCCCCGCCTCCCTCCGCGCCCCCCCCCCCCCCCTCCCCGCCGGGCGGGGCCGCGCCGTTAGTGGCGGGAGGGGGGCGCGGAGGGAGGGTCCGTGCGCGCTCCCCGCGCGCGCCCGCGGCTCCGTCAGGGGGATGGGGGCGGTGGGGGGCGGTGTGCCCCGCTGGCACCGTGGGGACGGGGGCGGGACTCGGCGAAAGTTGGAGCAGGGGAGCAGCGGGAGACCGCCGGGGGGGGGCTCCGGGTCTTGCCCGAAGCCGGCGGGATTTGGGAAATTTGGTCCTGCCTCACCCTGAGCTGTGCCAGATGTGAAAAGTCCTGCTTCACCCTGCCCTAACCCAAAATACGAAAAGTCCTCCCTCACCCTGCCCTAACCCAAAATGTGAAAAATCCTGCTTCACCCTGCCCTAAACCCAAATGTGGAAAGTCTTCCTTCACCCTGCTGTAACCCAAAATATGAAAAGTCTTGCTTCACCCTGCCCTAAACCCAAAATATGAAAAGTCCGGCTTCACCCTGCCCTAAACCCAAAATACAAAAAGTCCTCCCTCACCTTGCCCTAACCCAAAATATGGAAGCCCCTGCTTCAAAACACCCTCTCCTCTCCCTCTGGAGTCTGACAGGAAAGCTCAGGTGGATCGGTTTTCCGAAGCAGATGATTTCTTCTCTCTTCATTTAATTCTATTTTCTCTGAGATTTCTTCTCTTTTCTTTTTTTTTTTTTTTAATTTTCTCTGAGACTTGGCTACTTCTAGTACTTTGCTCTCTAGCCTTCCACAGCTATTAAAAAGGATTTCAAAGCACAAAGTTGGCTAAATAACTACACGCTTAAAAATAATAATCTCTGCCGCCATTCATCTCCCTTTACACTGAATTAAATTAATTAAACATAAAACCTGCCCTATCGATCAGCTCGCCCGCTAGGCTCGGACAAAGCTGCTGATGCAGTCAGCAGTGGGAACAACCCACCCGCGCCGAGCTTTGCAGCCGTGTAGGCCTTGGCTATAAAAATGCCCCCGCGTGTGTCGAGGCGTTGGAGCAGCCCCAGAGGGATGCTGACACGCGGCTACGTGGCCATGGAGGTGTTGGGACGGGGAGCCAGGGCCCTGCCCCGTAACGGGATCACCGCTCCCTGGACGCCGGCCCTCGCACCATCTTTGTCACGGCAGGATCCCAGCGATGCCGGCGAAGCCAAGCCTTAGCTGGCATGTCAGTGTCTGAAAAGGAAATAACATGAAAAACGTTTCTTTGTTGTTGTCATTTATATTTTTTCCAATGTAACATTTGGGGAGGGAGAATCCCAGAAGGATCTCTTACCTTTAAATACCTATTTTTTTCCTCCTCTTCCTTACCTCCTTTGTCTGCAGAAGCAGAAATCGCAAGTCTTCTGTGAGCCTTCCTGAGGCGTTTGCAAAGCGTGTTCCTCCCCATCCACACCTTCATCATGCCATTCATTCTCCAGCCCTATCCCATTCATTTTTCCACGGGTAGGTTATTTCCTATCTTCCCATTCCCCATCTATCCCTGGTCCCTAAGCGTGCAACCCCTGTGCTAGGCCGTGGCGTTGGCCTCAGCTATGCTGTTGCCACTGCCATGTGTAGGGGAATATTGATTTTACAGTGTGTATGCTCTGTAAAAAATCAATATCGCAGTAGATTGAGCAGAGCGTGCATCGGTGTAATGGAGCCCAGCCTGCTAATGTAACATGCAGGGGTCCTCATTCAGAGATTGAGGTCAGTCAGAAAATGGAAATGTGTTTTCTTATTTTATTGTCTGTTTCAGATTTAATGTAGGTGTTTATGTTCTAGTGTTTAACCTACAGCAGGGCATAGAGTTGCTTTAAAGTCATATTCAACAGAATGTCACACGTTTCATACAACATACATAAAAAACATGCCTCAGGCATACAGCCCATCTTTTAGAGCTTAATAAACACCCTCTGCCACTTACCCACCCTATGTCCATTAAACAATGGTTGTGAGGAAAAATCAGTAATTTTTGTTTCTTCAAAACAAAAATAATTTTCTGTCATTGGGTGCAAACTTAGGTTCTGATTATGTAGTAAAAGACACGCAGTGCTTTTAACGAGCCCTGATATAATGGCATGTATTAATGAATATCGTAACTGGGTATAAGTGAAAAGAATGAAGGAGGAGAAATAACAAACATACAGCACAAAACCAGAGGAAAAACCCACACTGATTTTAATGGACCTGGGATTTTAGCCAGAATGTTCTCCATGATACATTATCCGCTTTTTAAACCGTTGCATCATGCCTCAAAATTTAGCAAAAGTGCTTCTTGAAATGGCACGTGAAACCACTGCATTCTCAGGCTGAGAGTCAGGGTTAGTGTAAGCATACTGTTGTTTCACATCTCTGCAGAGGCTTGATATAGCTTCATCATTACTTAATAATTCTATCTTCTGTCTTTGTCGGAGGCTATTGCTCACTCTGCAGCAGTGAATGCCGATCTGTGCAGTGTGCAGAGGACTGAGTACCACGTTTGTGAATGTCACGATGTTTTGCGCTGAAAGATTTGCATTCAGAGATGCTGGGGGGACCCACATGTTCGGTAAAGAGGCGAAGGTGTTTATTGTTCCGTCATCCTCTTCATTAACTGGAGACTTTCATCTGGCAGTCCTAGCTGGGGAGGTTTGCAGGACTGGAACAGTAATGCCTGCTTCCAGTTGCAGCTCTGGTTTAAGACATGGCCGATGTAAAAGGCTGCTAAACGTAAAATGTTGTTACATATAGGTGCTTACTATACCAGAATTTCTCAAGCGTCAGTTGATTTTCTGCAGTCACTGACCACTGATTTCTAATATGTTTATCTATCTCCCTATTATGAAGGAATACTCATTGTTTTCAAGCACGAAGAAATTTTTTCCTTACAGAAAGCTGTTAATTTCAACTTTTTTTTTTTTTTTTTTTTAAAGAAAGTTCATCAAGAAATCAAAAGGAATGGCAGTAATGGTAGTATTATCAGTTTCTGGGAACCCATGTAGTTACCATTCTTAGGAGCATACCTCGAGACATGTCCTGATGTCTTTCAGGTATAGTTTAAAAATAATGCAATACCATAGAAAGTACAATATATAGGCTATGATATAATTTTATTTAATTCTAGAATGTTTCCACATAAAACTATGATAAAGTACAATAAAAATGTAATTCCAGTTTAAATGATAAGGTAAAACTTATAGCTGAAGATTAAGAAATAATGATTAGGGCTGAATTTTACCTTAAAAATCCATCTTCTTGGCAGCATCCTTCCGACCAGGAAGATTCAGGAAGGTGGTTACGACACAAGTCAGGCAAAAGCACATATTACAAAGAACCAAGCTGTGACATTTTTGTGAAGTAAGTATAAACAATATTTCACAGAATGTCAGCTTTAGCTTAAAAGGTGGGAAAGGTTTATAATACAATTTGCTTTTATAAGAGAATACTCCATTTTCCAAGGGTCCTTCTCTGCCAGTTATGAAATAGCAATTTGTGCTCTTTTTTTTTTTCTTTTTCATTTTAAAACAATTAGTATATTATAAGAATTACTATTTAAATGTAGTTTGAAACCAGAGTTATGCAGGATGGAAAATTAATTGTCTCATTAGCAGAAGCACTTTTTTGGTATTCATGCCAATAAGTAAAGACTCGGTCATAAACATCAATCAATATTATAGAACGTTTTAGAACAAAAGTAAACAATTTATATTATGACAATTTGTAGCACTACTTATTGATAAAAGAAAAATGATATGTATAAACTCAGTGGCATATCATTGTAATTCTTAGTTATTATCTGGGATTGTTTGCTCTTGATTAAATATGATTTGTGTTGTATCTATGTAATTCTGTACTTCTTTATTATAATAAATGTGCATTAAAACTGCATTATAATATCCTAATTGTGAAATTGCTGTTGAGTAAATTACGATTATGAGCACTGTAATGTAGTATTTTACCAAAATGTTATGTATCCTAGTGCTTAAATTCTTTTGCATCTCAGAACCATAAAACTATTTGCTAAAGTAAGTAAATAATGATAGATAGTGCAGGCAAGTCTGTGATAGGTCAGAAAAAAAGAATCCAGGTTTCCTGAGTTCTCCCTCTATCTCTAAAAATAAAGTTCCTATCTCTTTCTGTCATCATAGAGATAAGTGATTGATCTAAATATGATTTTGGTAGCATCTGAACATCACAAAATAAAGCAAGATCTGGTATCAAAACTTGAAGATATGAGGGCATAACATAGCAAATTTTCAGTTAAGTTGGTGGAAAACTTTCTCTTGATTTTAATAAAAGCTTTATCAATGCATAATGTGCTGGCATCAACTGTATGAGTAGTTCCATTAATTAACTAATATGAGTTTGCTCATATGTCATAGTTAAGAAATTTGCAGAAGCAAACCCAAGGCATCTCCTAAAAACCACAGAGATTCAAAAGGACTGCTTTTGAGTTATAGATCCTAAACAGAGTAACTCTTGACATCGGCATTTTTAGGAAGATACTAATGGATCTCAAAGCAATCAGTGTTGGATTAGCATAAGAATCTCTACAAAACATTACTATTTTGGAAAACAATATAAATTTCAAAATTTGGTTTTGTTGTACATTGAAATACATTTTGGACCTTGCTGAAAAATTGCTGAAGCAAGGCTTCAAAGGCAGAATCCAGTCAGTCATCCCTTTTACCCTGTCTGAAGCTGTTTGGCTTTGCGTAGCTGGCCCAGAAAAAGGCTGATACGCTGAATCAGAGGGACTCAAACCTCTCTCACCAGTATCTCCCCCGGGGAGTGCCTCAACGCTGAGCAGCTATCTATTTTGAAGAAAAGATGGGAAAGTTTGTCTTTCACTTTTTTTTTTTTTTTTTTCCAGAAATTCAATTCTGCATCTGAGAAGCTTTCTTACTGGAACAAATACTTTCCCACAAAAAAGTTGCGTTTCAGCAAGTCAGCATTTTCTGATGCAAACAAATATATTGTGGGAAAATTCCCAACAAGCCTTACTTTGGAGTCCTTCAGAAAAAAAAAAATGTTGCAAGGGAGAACTATTGGAATGGCATTTACAAGGGGACACACATGATCCTTTATAGTTTGCAAATAAAGTGACAAGGCAGTATCTGGGACAAAGACTTGAGGGAATTTAACCTCTCATTCTTAGGTCAGTGGAAGTCCCTGATACAAGAAACTCAGGCAGAGATAAATAAACAACCAAATTCTGTACCATCCACTACAAGCCATGATTTCATCAGTTTGTAATATCTTTAACGTGGATTGGGCTGAAGCTTGTAAACAGATTCTGGGGGAGGGGGGCTGAGATTTAGCAGCCAATAGCTTATGGACATAAAAGACCCAACTTTCTTGAATGATGTGTCCTAGAAATGGAAACCAAAGGTCGGTCACGTTGCTCAAACTAGCAAACAGCTCCTTAAGTGAGTAGTTTCACTGAATTGAGACCTGTCCCAAAAAGGCACTTAGCAATCTTCTGGCTGCAACGAGGTGAAAAGGCGGCAAATAAAAAGGCTAAGAACTACTCAGGCTGTAGTCAAATGCTTCTTGCAGAAAGGGTTGGGGTGGTTGTGAATCACCTATTTCTTCCAGCTGCCCCACACTGGCATTTCAAACTAAACCAGTTGCTTTCACAGTGAGTGGGAGAACGGCTTGCATGGGCCATTCCTGTAGTGAAAGCTGTCAAGTCTTACACCATTGCTGCCAATTCTGCAGTGGGCGTCTCTCTGTGGCCTCAGTATTTGATTGCAACTTCTTCTCCAGCCTTGTAAATCACAATTTATGAACTTCAAGGCTGAGAGAAAGAATTCATGTGGCAAGACTTAATGAGTAAGTGTCAGTAAAGCAACCGGCAACTGCAGACTAGCTGAGAGTGCAAAGACTCTTACAGTCACCTCCCTGCATGTGCACTTTTCTCTGGGCCAATTTAATAAGGAGGCAAAAATGCTGTCATTCACAGACGCTAGTCTTGCATGGAAGTTCAATGATCGTTTGGGAAAGGAGAACTCTCCTTACTTATTGAATAACCAAAGAAGGTGGGGGGTAGTGGAAAAAAACAGTCAGGAAGTTGTGTGACAGCTTTTGCCATCCTCCTCCAAACCATAAATTTGCTGGCCTCAATTGATGTGATCAGGAATTAAAGGTAAATTTGCCTGGCAAATCTCTTCTTTTTTCTTTCTTTCTTTTTTTTTTTTTCCTTACTTTTTAGGTTTTTATAGGCAGTTTACCCATAAAGGCACAAGCACAAGTATTAATTGAAATTTATGTGCTAAGTAGCCAGGCTAATAAAATCATAGGTAGTAACTACTATTTATAATTATTTTTTAAATAATATATGACTTAGAAATAGCCTGCAAACACTTACTTGATAAAAATCAGAATTTCTCTGCCACATTTATTTCATTTCTACTGTCTACATCAAAGCAAGGACTAGGGGAAGATATGCCTATTCCAGTCCTAGCTCCCTTGGAGACAGTGTGTCTGTGCCGTATGCTCAGCAGCATCAGTATTTACCCAGGAAGAAGCCTGGGTGCTCCAGAAGGTACCCAGCTCCACAATCACATTTAACACACCAGCTTCTGCCTCAGAGGTAGCAGGCTGGATATGATGGTTAGGAGTTCCACTGAAATGAGAGTCGTGCAGGCAGCCTTCAGAAGCCATCTGTACCTCCTCCAGAACACTGTGGCTTTTTCTAACAGTCTTGAAAGAGGAAGTGCACTCATTGCACCTCCTGGGAATTTCTGAAGAATACAGTTCAAAAGTTTCTGCTTCCAATATTTCCTTATTGTAAGGAAGAGAAAAGATCTCTGTCCTGTCCAAATCTTGAAGTGATGAAATGAAATTTTGTCACCTTAGGTTCAGAACATTACTGATGATTTAGCATTTCACTTCTGCTCAGGTCTGATTTGTGGCTCTCACCTTGCAGGTCACAAAATTAAAATCACCATCTGCTAGGTCCACAGGGAGAATCTTCAGGCCAAGCCATTGCAGCAACCCACCGCTCCCTGGCTTTCCACACCATCAGGAAACATCAGCGAATGCCAAGCTTTTGCAACTGCAAACAAAAGAAAGTGGGTATTCATATCTACCATGACTTTGATAATTGGTTGAGCGGGGAAAAAACAATCTTACCAGGAAATCCTCGCAATCTGAACTACATCTATCAGCCTTGTTTGCTTGCCAGTTCTTCTGATGAACCACAGGAAATATATTCCAACCCCAGCACAGATTGTTCGCAGGAGACAAGATAGGCTCATTAGCACTGTAACATGCATGCGGTAGGCATACACACAAAATATCCAGCCTTTGGGTGGGATAGCGCAAATGCAGCAAGACGGGCTTGCCTGCCACGATTGGTTTATATATTCGTGTTTCTGTTGATCGTATAACTCTGGCTCTGGTTCCTTTATGAATGCACACATGACCTCAATAATGCAGGCTGTTAGAAGATCCCAAGCTCGCATACAGGGGAAACCTGGATAGCACAGGTTCCCCTGGATACAACTTCCCAAATAACCGTGTTTCTTCTGTGCTGAAGGGTAAATAACTCTTCGGTAAAAATACTAATTGATGCAGTGATCACTTATTTACAGAGTCATTTGATATTGCGGCACAGTGCTTCCTAGGTGTAGTAAGCCACAATTAGAGTGTGTGTTTTCTTGGAAAATGTATGTTTCTGTCAAAGCTATAGGTAAAACACACCATGATGTGTATTTAAATAATCTCAGTAACTCGGCAATGTATTTAAAAATAAATACATCAGAAAGTAAGCGAGGTATATTCCACGAGTCTGAAGGTTTCCATTACCTCCAGCTAAACTCCTTATCATTAAACGGAGAATTTCACTAGATTTTAGTTTGTTGTCTATAAAACATTTAGCAAAATTGCAGCTGCTTTCAAATAAAGGAGTTACAAGCTATCCAGCCAAAGGTTGTGGGTTGTTGTTGGTTTTTTTTCCTCACTGAAATCCCCAGGAAGATTTCTGTTAACTTCTTTAAGGGGAAGATGAAAACTTTATAAAGTTTCCTTTTGAAACTGATTACCTACAGTCCCGCACTGCAAGAAGAATTGTGCTCTCTAGATCCCACCACGGTGCTATGCTAATTTTACAAGTTTCGGAATAGCCTATCAAAATTGTGAAGCACACAGGGGTCCTAATCACGAGCAGCTTGTTCCAGCTAGAATCAGATTTCCTGCGTTGCAGGACAGCAGTGGGAACGGTTCTGCGTTTGCAGCTCACACAAATGTGGCGTGCTTTTCCTCCCAGTTTTCTCGGCAGAATGCAACAGGACCGTTCCTCTGGTCCTTGCCAGCAGCCCTCAGCAAGGGCCAGCGTACAAGAGCAAGCAGCAAAGCTAGGACTAGCAAAGACACAGATTCCTGAATGGAAGAGGACATTTTCTGAAATAAAAATCAGCTAGCCACAATAAGTCTAGGACAAGCCTAACTTTAGTGACTAGAAGTAGAAAGGACAGGCAACTTAAATTGGCATTGATCTTGCTGTCATTCCAAGGTTAATATTTTCTTTATGATAAAATGTTCTTTAACAATCTCTCCAGTGAATTGGGCACAAACAGGCTTTTCTTCTACATTGGTCCTGCCTATCTTCCTGTTCCACCTATTTTTATACTATTAAAAAAAAATATTTGTTTAGGCAATGCAAACAAAATCCCACTCTTCCATGTGTTTCTGTTCCCTTGCCATTTATGCTATAATGTAGTACATGATCAGTGAGACAGCTAATTTTGGTTCAAACCAATTTGCTGGTTTTGTCTTCATTCCAGTCCCCATTCAGAAAAAGAAAAAATAAACTAAAATAGAATAAAATAGAATAGAATAAAATAGAATAAAAGAAAATAGAATAAATAAAATAAAATAAAATAAAATAAAATAAAATAAAATAAAATAAAATAAAATAAAATAAAATAAAATAAAATAAAATGAAATGAAATAAAATAAAATAAAATAATAAAGCTTTCCCCAAATGTTTATAAGTATATGGGACCTGGATACAAGTCCTACAGCACCCTTAACCAACAAGCCCACAGGAAGAGGAGCATACATATATAGATACATAAATACAAACACACTTATGTAGGTGGACAGTCCAAGGGTGTTTTGTCCACAGAAATATTTTTGTGTATGCTCATATGGAATAATACAACTTTTTTGTCCCCAAAAGCCAATGGATGAAAAGATGCATTTACAAATTACCACCATGAATTCTCATTTTGCATGAATTTCCACGGTTTCTCTGCCCATCTTCATCAAGCAATAATTTGTCTCGTTGACGTTTTTCATAGCAGGAAAATAGTCTGTGCGCCTTTCAACACTGCTTTAAGAATATATGGTACTATTACATGACAAAATGTATTGGTAGGACATGTATATCTGTAACTTGTTATTCTAAAGTATCAACAGTGCATTCAGGGGCTACAAAAAAGACAGTCTCCAACTGAAGTCCCATAGAGTCTCTGTGAAGATTTATGGGATTTTTCTGCAGCTTATGATGTGGCAGAATGACCGGTTTATGATGTGGGTGGAACTTTGTTCAACACATGAAAACGACTCCGTTCTCCAGATTACGTTCTCCTGTGGTAGGCAGTAACGCGTTCTGCCCTCCATATGGCCACCATGTGCCAGTATACACCAAATTGGTATGTGGGTTAAATGTAAAATAACCACAAGAACTCCTGAGCCAATAATTACAAAGCTCCTTTTGATATGGTTAGTGTATCATTATCTGTACTGTGCAATAATAAAACAGAGCTCATGTTGTCCCGCTCCTCTCCTTCGGTAGCTGGGGAGCTTAGTGCAGAACTACCACACACAATTGGTGTCCATGAAATGCCTTTATCAATTGTCATAGCAGCAAAAAGCACGCTCAGTTTTCAATTGTAATTAGACATTAGCTTGAATAAAATGTTAGGGAGGAACTGGGGGAGGAGGAGGTTCATTCTGTGCATTCACCAAAGGCACATACCTTGCACCCTTTCCTGAGCTGCCCGATCTCTGGGGGTAGATCAGCTAGCTGGAAGGGCTTCTGTCTCTTGAAAACCTAAATTACCAATTTTTAGCACTCAGTACTTGCACATACAAAGAACACGCCACTCTGTAAACAGTGCTCATTTCACACCTCTTTCCAGGTGCAGTCCAAGGTTTGGATGTGTATTTTGTGTGTATTTTACGATTCTGGCCTTGCCATAAATATGTTAAAAACTAGTCCCTGTGCTTTGAGCCAACAGTTGAGATAAGCTGGGGTTCAGGAGCAAATGGTTCTGGACATACATATCTAAAGCCTTAGAGCAGGTCTCAGTAAAAAACTCGTGTCCACTGCTGTGCTTTAGTGCAGCAGATCCCAAACTTTTTGTAAGGATTTTGTACAGATTTGAGATTTTTGAGGAGGTGAGTTTAGTGGGAGGGATCTGATGAACAGGGTGTGCTTACGCTGGCTTCTCCCTTACACTTGGTACATTTGGATTATTACTGGTCATAGTTCATAATGTTATTTTGTGTGTGTGATTATGACTGACCTACTGTGCTAAATGAAAACAAATGCAGCTTCTTACCCATTTGTCTTCTGAACATACAGCTCAGAATATTGCAGCTGTCCAGTCCATTATGGGCTTCTACCCACCTCCTCAGAGAAGAGAAGCATCTTTAAAGCAGTAGATGAGCACAAATCTGTCTTTATTTGAAAAGGCACATATGTGCCCGTAATCAGGAAAAGGCAAGTTAGTGCACATGTAAAGCCCAGTGAGAAGGTAACTCACACAGACCACAAATACAGTTTTCAGTTTCATCTGCCTATTTATCATTTGAAACAAATGGCAATGTTTCTGATGAGCTTTATCATCTCCCTGCTTACAATGCTAAGCAGACTGCCATTTAAGTGCCTATATTTAAATGAACCTCAATTTGCACTCACTTAATATTAATCAATAATAATTATGCTGAATTAAATAATAACAAAAGTATGCTTAGGATATTTAAAGGAATGCTATATATATATATGTATGTAAATATTTACAGGGGCAGGGCTCTGAAGGATCTGTAATAGTCTTAGTGCTTGCAATAGGTCTTCATTGTTTCAGTGCTTTTGGTGTTGTTCTCTGATCAAGGACTTATACCTCAGAGAAGTGAGACATCTCAGAGGCTGCTTTCCCAGCTGTAATTTACCACCTAGGCTGCATGTTGCCTGCTCTGTAAAAACCAACAACGTGACACTTCATTGAGAAACACATCACATGTCAGGAGAGGCTGCAGTCCCTTCTCGTATTTTGTATAAGCAATTCCAGCTCACCTTTAGTCTCTACTAGGATTGTCAGGAAGCACTTAAACACAGAAAAAAAAATGTTTCTGATTTACATTAGTAATTTGCATTTAATTACAACTGTATTTTTGGCTAAAATGCCAAAATTATTTCTATCCCCCCCCCTTTTTTTTTTCCAATTTGTTATGAACTAGTTGTTTTCCTGACCCAGACAGCTCCCATGAGTATCAGAAAACCCTCTCAGCACTAGATTTTTGCCCTGGATCTCTGATTTGGCTGACAGACATACAAAATCACACACAGGCAAACTGCTCCAACCCAAGTTGGCAGAGACTGAAAGCTGTTACCATCTGGAGTCTGTCCAGGGATAAATGGGAATTACAGTAATTTTGAAGTCTCAGTCAAGTTCGTAGCTGACCAGTATCTGCATCACAAAGCCACTACTATACAAGCAAGTATGCAGTACTTGCTTGGCAGTAATTATTACATTGTTAACAATCTCCAGAGAGAAACTGCTAGAGAAAAGCACAAGAAGGACCAGAGAGAGTAATAGAGCAAACAATTGAATATCCAAAATGGCTATCTGTGAGTGTCAGGACTATGTTGAATAAACAGGAAAACTCGGTCTTCTTATGCAGACAAAGCCATGACATAATAGGTACTGTGAAAGCCCAATGGAACAAATCAGAGACCTGGAATGTGGACACTCATACAGTTTTTTCAAAAAGGATAGAAAGGACAAAGTGAAAGATGCTGTCCTGCCTTTGGACATGTATAACTCGTTTTTCACTTCAGGGAAAGCTAAGAAGCTGGCTTCTTGACTGACTTTGGGTGAAAATGAGGAAAGAACAAGATGGATGTCTTGGTGGAGGTCTTCTGGAGAATACTAAATCACGAGGAAGAAGAAATACTTGAGGCTCTTTTTGCTTGAGCAACTCTCAGAGATGTTCAGAAAAACCTGGTCTCAGCACCACAGGGCACTTTAAAAAGTATAACGTCTATTGAAAAGCTACAGAGAAGGACACAGATGGTCATCGGGATCTTGGAATGCACTGATGGCAGTTTTTCTCAGAAGAAGAGAGGGGAAGGGATGAAATCTGGGGGCACAGCTAAACTGGATTTAATCCAGCTAGTAATGAGGAGTTTCTTGAGAATCTAGAGGTGGAAGGTAGCATGGGTGGAAGCAAGTATGAAATGACAAACCATTATTTTAAGAAAAGCCTCACTATTGAGGATGAACTACAAAAAAGCAGGTTTCTGAAAATTCATAAACTGGTGTGGAGGCCTCTTGAGGAGATAATTGAAAGGATAAAAGAGAAGGGGACCACTGGCAGATACTGAAAAAATACATATTAAAGGTTCTACCACAAACTGCTTGGGTATAAAGGAAACTAAAAGCACAATTACAGATTGATGTGGTCCTCCATGGAGTTCTTTAGGCACGTGGAAATCAAAGCCTCACAGAAAACCTGGAAACCAGGACACCTCGCTCTGGCTGACTGTGTAATGCGGAAGGATAGAGCAAAATGTTTGGGCACTCAAATCACAGGAGGCATAAAAGGCAACCAGAAAATGTTGCCAGAACATAGGATGACAAAAGAAGTACTGCTATATAACAGAGAGAGAGAAAATAAGAGGGTAAAAGAGGCTAAAATATTAAATCCCCTTATGGTTTCAACCTTCACTAAAGCAGTTAATTGTGACCATAACCTAGTTAAAATAGTTTAAGCAAAAGAATATGGGCAAAGGCCAGAGGAGAGAGACAACAGCTAGAAATACTTTTCTAAATTAGATACATTCAAGGCCTGATCACCCTTTGCCAGGAAGTACTTACTAGCCAAAGTAATGTCCGAGCCATTAGCAGTTGCTTTGGAGTATGTACCATGTGGTCCCCAGGGACAAGAAAAGAATAAATATAATACCTGTCTGTAAAACATTGAACAGGAATTACAGTACAGTCAACCTACCTCTGCCACCCAAAAAGAAACGTAGTGTACAGTACACTTATGAGCACTTGGAGGGTAAGGATATGCTAAAATGTAAAACCTAATCACAACGAGTCAGAATGATATCCTTCTTTTCCCAGGTAACTCAGCCCAAGTACAAAAAGGAAGCACTCAGTAGGCTGCATCTTTATTTTAGCAAGGGTTTTGGCATGATGCGTTTTGGCACTCTTAGAAAGAAACTGGAGACAACAGAAAATTTAGCTCATAAGTGCAGGAAAAATTGCTCTCTTTGAAAAAACACAAAAGGTGGCAGACACCTCAGTTATGACACAAAAAGAAGTTATTTCAAGTGGGATCTCATTGGAAGATCTTGTGTATGTGGGTTCTGCATTGAATGTAATTAGGATATGGATGATGGAAGAGAATACAGTTAGAAAATTTGTGGGTGACAGTGGGGAATAGGGAGGGGAGAACTTCCAGGCACCTCAGAAAACAGGATCTGGATTCAAAATGGTCTTCATTCCAAGCGAAACAAAGGAGATAGATTTTAATTAAAGCAGATCTAAAGCATCGCATGTGGGAAGGGGAAATCAAATGGACATTTACTGAAAATTAAAACAAAAAACAAACAAACAAACAAAAAAACAACCTCGAAGTTATGGTAGACTTCAAACTGAATGAATTAATAATTTGGAGCTGTTACAAAAAAAAAAAAAAAATCTTACTTTGGAAATGTATTCAGAGCTAGAATACTTTAAGATATAAGGGTTAGGAATTTTCAGCAGAAGTCCTGTTTCCAGCTCCAGGCACACTTAAAAAGCTTGTCAAATTTAAGGGAATCCAGAAAAAATCAACAGAAGTGATAAGAAAGTATGAAGAAAGGTGGCAGAGACCAAGCTGGCTTCTTCTAGAGAGGGAACGACGAGGAGCACCACAGCATACTTCCAGTAAATCAGTTACGGAGGAGGTGGTGGCCAGCTTGGAGTTAGTGTGATGAAAAGAAACGCATTTCACCATCTGCAACGTAGATTTGGATCTAGTAGTGAGGACAAAACCCTAGCTATGAAGCCGTTTCAATAAACCCGTTACGAGGGTGGTGGAATCCTCCTCTTGTCAGAGTTTTTTCAGGCTAGATGAGCTTTGCCGTGGGTCGGCCGCATGCCTTAGGCCCTGCCTGAGTTCGCCCCTCTGGTCCTGTCACGCAGCCAGGCCGGAGGCCATGTTGTGTGCAGGCACCACACGCAGGTGAAACCAGACTGCCCCATTTCAAGGTGCTATTTCACAGAGGCATAGAATCATTAAGATTGGAAAAGACCTCCAAGATCATCTGGTCCAACCATCCCTCAACCACCAGCATCACCCGCTAAGCCATGTCCCTCAGCACTATGTCCAACCTTTCCTTAAGCTATTCTGGTTTGTGTGTAGGACTGTGCAGGGAAGCTCAGCCTGACTCTGCTGAGCTACTAGTGCTGGAAAAGTACCTTATTTTGAACACACAGAGCATCAAAAAGACTACAATAAAGCAAACTAACGTAAAACAAATTTTCCTCAGGAGCCTGCCATCCCAGCCAGGCTTCCCCCGACAAATGGAAGAATTGCTGGTATCCTGCTTCATGTACTTACACAACACACTATAATTATCATTACCAACAGACTCACTGAGTTCTGATTTGCCCTCCACTGAATGCTTGGTATCCTAGTAACACTTTCCTTGATTTTTTTTTTATCAGTTATTTTTATCTTTGCATCTTTTGCACACAGTAGCAAAGGCTGAGGACCTTTGATGCTGTGTAGAGTCTATGCCCCACCATGACAGATAGCCTTCATTATGCTCTTCAGGTGCTCCTGGATCATGAGACTCATTATGCCAGCTCAGAGCCATCACTTAGCCCAGCTTTCCTTCTCTGGCAGAGGCTTGCCCTCAGTGAATATTCTTAAAGGACAGTTGTTGACAAAGAAACACAGAGCAAGAAAATTTGCTTCAAATCAATTTTCCTGCCTATCCCCGCGCTAAATACAGTTCGTCCAGACCAAACAACATGGGTCTTAATTCGAAAATTATCATCTAGACAAAGAACATGGTGATTTCTTCCCTCATACATATCCACCATGATATAATAGGAGCCACCATTTCCAAGGTTCACATCTCACTAAACCAACCCTTGTCTTCAGGAAAGAGGAATAATACTGTGGAGCCCCTAAATCCTCTCCTAATGTCACTTCATAGCAGTTGTTGTGTTAAGAATTTGCTACCTGGAACTTTGTCTTGGGAGGTTGTCTCCAGGGCTGCCGCATGTCCTTCTTTGAAAGAGGCTGGTGATGACACCAGCTATCGTTATCACTTCACTGCGGTGGTTGATACCTTCTCTATTAATAGCCTTCATGGGAGCTAAGGTCGTCTGAAATCTCTCCATGGCTGAAGGGGAAAGTGGCTACAGGAGGGAAGGAATTAGTGGAATGTGAGGTCGTGGCCAAGATCTGCCAGACGAGACAGGGTGCAAGATAAGTAGAAATGCTCAAGCTCTTAGCTTTGCTGTGTTTTCCAGCTCCTACCTTCCCCTTTGGTTTTGGATTTTGTTTTCCAAAAACACTCTGCCACCCCATCACCCTGTTTTTATCTGAGTCATAACATCACTGCATGGCTAAGGAAATCAAAGAGTGAGGTCTGCAGGCTGGACCTTGACCATGAGCATCTCGGAAAAGGAGGGATGGAGTGACTCTTGCCATGGCTAGCAGACTGTGGACCCACACTGGCAGTTTATGCATGTGTTCACATTTCTTAAAAACATTCCTCTGCTCTGTCACTTCCTAGGAAATGGGCCATTGCTTCAGCCTGAGATCTGCTTCGCTGTTACTTCTCCAAAACATGATTGGACAAATTCAGGATCTTCACTGACTGCCACAGGTGAAGAGATTTCAGTACATACAGTCGTCCTTGTTCTTTCTTGAGGTATCTCCCAAACATTAGCTGGAGAAAAAGCCTGCTTACAACCCTGTGCTGGCCCAGGGTTAACCAGTCCTGAGCTACATTGGTCTATTCTTTTTTGTTTTATATCTGATTTTGATTAGAACAGAAGCCCCAGAATAAATTCTGCCCTTAGCCTGGCTAGAGGCAGGAACCCCTTCTCATGACTCTGAAATTCAAGTGAGTGAGAGCTGCTGTTAGATAAAGTGTGTCAGATGGGCATGCTGAGGAGCCACTGATGACTGCATCATTAAAAGCATTCTTTTCCTAGCTTATAGATAAAGCTAGCATATGCCTATGAAAGTTACTTAAATTACTTTTCTTTTAGATGGTATGAAGAGGCGTTCAAAGCCTATACTACTGATACTTGGATAAATTATAACCTGTTGCATGAATGTCTAACCACAAGCAGGGTTGCCCAAACTATCAAGATGATTCCTCTTTTCTGTAGATAACATCAAAACAGAGGAATCAAAATTGGATGGAAAAGACAGAAGTTTCAGCCAGGAATACTGCTACATTTCAAGGATCTCATGTTTCTTGTCTGACACTGTTATCCTGAGTGAGGCACTCTCCATACTTGTCCAGGAGCCATCTCTGTTCTGCTGTCTCTGAACTTTTCTACCAATTTGTATGGCATCATATTAACAGAGACTGAGCACTGGCAAGTACTTCACCTCTGTGTTAAATGTATTATTTTTTAATAAAAGACCAAATAGTTATGAGTGCAAGAAGGACATCAAGAACAAACTTTAAAGAAACTGAAGCTCTCCAGGTAGATGGCAGAGAAAGCAAATGGTGGGGAAAAATTATCACATCTCACTGACATCAGGACTTACAAACTGAGTTTCTGTTTGCCACTTTAGCACTACCTCTGAGTAGCCAAATGATTATCCACATCATCATTATTCATTTGTCATAATCACTTTCCCGAATGAGATGAAATCATAAGAAAGAACATAAAGCAAAGCAGAAGCTTTAAAATTAATTTTATATAAGGTCCTTGAGAGCACCCTACCTCTACTGTCATCGAAAAAACAGAGAACCTTGTCCTCAGCTTAGAAAACTGAGGGCAAAATGGGAATGGGGCAATAGAGCTGTTTTGGGGCAGGAAGACAACTTGTTCTTATAAATGTGCTATGCCAGGTTATGTTGCTTAGTTAAAGTATCATATACTTTGTTGTTGGTAAAGGCAGTTGCTTGTTTCTTTTTTTCTTTTTTTCCCATAAAAAAAAAGTCATCTGCTTAATCAAACTGTAGAATATGACAGCCAGATGCCTCACACATTCTTTTGGCTATTATATGTTTCCCACCATATAAATGTTGTCAGTTTTCCTTAACCAAGGCATGAATGTTTCCTAATCTTTCTTTTGACCTCTAAACAAAGACAAAGTTTGGATCAAGCAATGGAGGATTTATCAATTGTTAGAGCTGTGCAATCAATAATTTTCAGGGGGAAGTTGTTGATATCCGGACGCTTGCCAAGCACCACTCCCTGGGAAGGAGGAAGTGTCGAGACCGTCTTCGAGGGGTGGAGTGCACATCTGTCTTTGCACTACGGGCAACTGGTGAAGAGTGATTCAACCCAATATTTTCATTTTGTAATCAGTATTTAAATAAATCTGCCAAGGGTGACATTAGGACTCTTTCCATGCCAAAGGTGAAACTCCTGTAAGCTTTATTTGCATCAGGGCTTTACCTGTGGTCTATCACATGAATTACCACTTAATCTGTTGTTTCCTGCAAACTGCTTAGACAAAAGGACATTTCATTTAATGTGTTTTCATAACATAGGGATATCAGATACTGAAACCATCAATGGCAGAATGAAACCAGAAGAGAAACCTTATTTCCACCTTATTTCCATGTTGATTTAAGAAGAGTCAGGGTTCTGTGCCAAAGAAATAACCTTACTGAATGGAGATACTGCTGATGTCTATGTGACTGTTTCAACAGAAGAAGCAGAAAAAACTAAAAAGCATTGATAAGTTTCCCAAACACAGCCCACTTCAAGTTCAGCTGTGGTTCATGGTACACTGATCTCTATTATCTCTAGTACTCCAAAATAAAATGTTCTCAGCAGAGTCCAATGCAAGTCTGACTTCAACTAAGCTGTGCCGGAGGTCTAATACGTACAAAGGTGTGGCCAAGAGAGGAACTGAAGCTGCAAAAATATATCCTGGTCCCAGTTCTTCATTACCTGTGCAGTGTAATCTGATCACAGGAGAATGAAAATATTCATGTGACGTGGCACTGGAAGAGGATGACATAATTTACCCTACGTGACAGGGATATTCTCTGGCACTAATTACCTACCTCCACTTTCACTCTAAGCACCACCAAGGGAAAGACATAACTATCTAAAAAGGAGGCTAAAAGCAGTAATCGGATCAGCCTGGCTTCAATTCCCAGAAAAATCTTGGAACTATTTGTAAGCACCTGGTAAAAAACAGTGGGATAAATAGATGCCACTGGTTTGTTAAGGACAAATTGCACCAAAACAATTTAATTTCTTGTTAGGTAGTAGGCCCTTTGAACAGGGAGGCTTGAGTAGCTGCCATATGTCGTGACTTGAGGAAAACTTTTGACACTGTCTAAATGGGCAAGCTAAGTAAATGTAATGAAATGAACTTATCAAAGAATGGGGACAAAGGTGGACAAAAAACTACTCTGGAAATATAAATCTCCAAAGGGTCTGTCTTAAAGGACTTCTCAGCATTTTTATTTGTAAGATAGAAAGATGTGCATGTGTTAGTATTACAGATGCAAACGTGGAGGGTTGGACAGAAAGCAAAGAATTCAAAACAGTTTTAACAAACTGAAGAAATTACCTAGAAATAAGGTGCAGTTCAATAAGAAGGAGAAGTTCCAGTTAGACAAGAGTGATTAACAGCACAAAAAAAAAAAAAAAAAAAAAAGGATAAGGAGTAAGTGGGTAGGCAAGAGTTCTGCAGAAAAGGATGCAGGGCTTGTTGCAGATCTCAAGTTGAATAGGAGTCAGCGAGGTCACCCCATTATGAAAAAGGCAAATATCACAGTGGGACGGATAAAGAGAATTACTGTCTGTAGTACATTTGAAGTAATCTTCCACTCTACTCAGCATTAATAAAACCTCAGCTGGAGGCCTGTGCCCCGTTTTAGGAAATGCGTTTCAAGAAAAGCATGGACTAATTGGAAAGGGTTTGGTTTAGAGGTTTTAAAATTGGGGATGTTTAATCTAGAGAAAAGAAAACTGAGGAATGAGAGAACAGTCTTTTAGCATTTTACAGAAGACTACAAAAAGGAATGGGACAGTCTGTTTCCCATGTCCGTGGAGGATAGAACAAGGAACAATGGACTTAAAATGAAAAGAGAAATAAGCTAGACATTAGAAAAAATCTTTTCTAACTTTAACAGTAGGTAAGTACTGAACTCTATCACTGGAAGCCTGTGAGTCTCACTTAGACCAGCCACTCAGGTATGGGTACAGAAGATGCTGTCTGAGGACAGGGGGAAGAACTGTGATTTTCGTAGGTCCCTACAAGCTGTATTTTTGGTGATGCTGTGCTTATTTGGAAAGGTCTGACTTATTGATGCCATATATAAGTACATCGTAACAAAATTCAAATATTTTACACCCATATGAAAACCGTGTGTTCCAACATCTGGTTTTCTAATAGCTGCCATAATAAATTCTACCTATTAGTTAAGCGATCACATGCATTCCCCCCTGCCATACAAAGTAGCACTGTTTTCATTATTATTTTTTGAGGCTCCGTTTAGGTCTGTATCTTCTGAAACAAGCTCACTTTTTAATACCTGCAGATGCTTTCATTTTCCTAACAGTTTTGAAGAAACACCATTGAGACCCATTTAGCTTTGGTACGACAGAAAAAGTTAGAGAGTTTTTCCTGCTACTTTGAGAAGGCAGTGGCTCATTTTCCGAGGATAAATATACCGGCAACACCATAGCAGGCAGCAGAGAGAAGATCCCTTAGGTTTTCTAAGCCAAGGCAAGGCTGTTCTTTACAGAGTATTTTATAGCAGTTTTTAATGATTGTTACATTATAATGGTTGCATATGGCTGGAGGGTAACATTAGCCTGACACGCAGGGTGATACGAGCAGCCCTTTTATGTTTTATGGGTTGCCTGTCATGCTGTTGCTCTTATATCGTTCTTTGAACACAGTACATAAAGTACATAAGCCAAAAAGAAGCTGTGTAGTCATTCCAAGAGAGCAAGGGGAAGGGCAGGAAGGAAATACCTGCCTGTTAGATACATCAGATGAAAATCACTTCATTAATAGTGTGTTCAAAGGGTAAGGGGGAAGGATATTTGCAGCCAGCTATCTCTGAACTCTAGCAAAGCAGCTCACACAAATGCATCAGCATAATTAGACGTGAGGATCCTCTACCAGCTCTCCAGATGATGGATCAGTCTCACTTCCCAATGCAGACTCATACAGAGGTAAGTCAGTGTCCAGGTCCTGATTTGCGTCGCTGTGGAGGAAGAACCAGGACCATTCTTGCAGACCTAGTGGTTATCTGTCAGTGCTTAAGAGCTGCTCAGAAATGTGTGAGTGCAGGGTCCCACCAGCTGTTAGCGCTTCATGTTTCACAATCTGCAATGGAAGAAAAGGCGTGCCCCTGGCAGGGGTTGTTTTCTTTATTCTGTTTGCATACACAGCTCTTAGGGACTCACCAGACCATTACAGCTTTCTAACAGTCACCACGACTGCCATGGGAGCAATGGAGCCCCAGGGAGCAATGGGTGATGCATCTCTAGGTGCGCCTGCTGGCCTTGGCTTCCACCAGCCTACATCTTTGCCTTCCTCAGCTCCTGCCTCTCCTGGCTGCTGGCCTTGAGCCACCTCCTCCCCTTGGCACCACAAGCCCTCATGAGAGGTTAGAAGTAGCCTTTTCTTTTGCTGCATTATTTTTAATGCAGATCTGTTCCCCGATCCAGGTCACCATGTAGCTTCACAAATAGTTGTGCTGGGATGTGCCACCGTATTTGCAGGCTAGAAGAGGGAGAAGGCTTTGTGCCGTGTCACAAAGATACCACGAGGTATCCAAGAGGGGACACATTTTGTCTTGCTCATTTGTGATTTTGGGAAGCTGGGTGGCAAAACCTCCAAAACTGCCATGGAGCTGGACAAAGCGCCTTGTCACCAGCTGCTTGGCTGCTGTGGCATGCATGGGCTTCGTAGAAAGCTGGTACTATGCCAGTTTACAGTAGGATTTGGTGAACTTTAGAGTATGTGTGTAACTGATACCCTCTGTAGTATTGAGTATCAGCTGTTAAAAGCCACAGCTGATGCTGAAGTGTATAAAGCAAACAGGTTAGATTAGGGGGAATTGATTTGTCCCACAGGCTGATGAAGCACAGGCTGAGCACAGCAGCACTGGCTCGTCCAGGTTTTCAGACCGAAGCACAGCTCCAGGAGTGTTTGCCTGGGTATTGTTGTGGGTGTTTGCTTGGGTATTCCCAAGCACAGCCTCTAAACCGGCCCCAGCAGGAAGCGGGAGATTTGGAGGCTGCATTAGTGGAAAATAAGGCTCAGAAAGCATGATGCAAAGTAACCGAGGGAGACAGAAAGCACCCAGCTGCTCATCAGCGAGGGAACACACGTGAGGCAGCCTGTCCGCACAAGCTGGGCCATCAGCCCCCAGTGCTGATGCAGCAATGAGGAAATTACTGCCCAGGACAGGAGTGCCCAAGCCAGGACCCAGCCCAGCAGCGCAGGAGCTGGTAGTTCCCAGCTTTCTGTGCAACTGGGAGCAGTGCATTGCTGGGGCTGTGGACCCCAGCCCCGACAGCAGAGATGCCTCGAGTCTCCTGAATAAAGCAGAATAAGCAAATACCAAGATTCCCCGTTACTCAGCTTTGACTGCTACAGAAGTATCAGAGTCAAAGAAGTGATGCAGCACTGCCCGGAGGAGATGGCATCCCAGTTCCTAGCGATGTGATGTCTTCTGGAAATAAGTTCCCTCTGCCAAGCATATCCTTTACCCCATTTCATTCTACTACAGAGAAATGAAATACCATCCATAACTTCAGGCCAATCCCCAAACTTCCAAGAGAAAAGCTCTGAAAAATGTGATTTAAACAGAAACCAGAAATTAGAGTGGTGTTTTGGATGAGGTCTTACTGGGAGCTTGTCTTCATGGAAATGGATCCATGGCAGCATTGAGAACAAACCTTGCAAATTCCTCACCTTTCTGACTGCAAGGCGGCTATCGAGAGAGCAGCAAACAGATATATTTTTCACTTATTACGTATTTTGAAATAAAATTTTAAGAGCTAAAATTCTCGGTGCAAATTGTGTTGCCGGGTGCTCATGAGGGAGCCCCACCTGAGCCCTTAAGCAGGATTTGGATGCCGAGGAGGTGTCTGTCCCCCAGGCAGGTCTCAGGAGCCCACGGTAAAGCATCTCTGCAAGCCGAGCTGCTCGGGGGTGCCAGCAATGAGTTCTCAGCAAGCCCATCCGTGTTCCCGGCTCCTTTTGCTCCAGAAGCTGCTCCGGCACACCAGGGCTCAGCGATCAGCACGACGGCAGTCGACACAGGGGGGGACCATATTGCTAATCCCTCCCTTTTGCAGAATGCCTGTGTGCTGAGGAGTGTTTTCTGCTCTGAATCAGGATGTTTGGGATTTCAGATCAAATGTTCTTGCTGAGAGAGTCAGCCAGCTAATCCCCATGCCAGGAAATGAAGCCATCTGATGTCCCGAGGTGAAGCTATTGGAGGGTGGGTGAGTCCAGAACAACTTGAAATCTGTTTTCTAAATAAATCCTCCATGGTTTGGAGTCTTTGAGCAGCATGGGTAGAGTCTCTATTTTCTGCGACAATCAGTAGTGCTTTCGTTTTATTTTCAGGCTCTACTGGGGGGATAAATGCAGGATCAGCTATGTACAGGTATGGTTTTACAGACTGTTATCTTTCTAAGGCAGTTTGCTAAAGATTCTGAAGGCTATAGAGAATAACACAGAATACTGGCAAGCTGCAAGCTGTGATCCTACCTGTGGATCTTGTGTGCTGCAATACTGGAAATAAAGATCCTGGAGACTGAGAAGCACACACCGTTTGTTCAGCTCTCAGGACAAACTGCTATTGGCAGCAGCACTAACCTCAAACAAATGAAAACTTTCAGCTAGATGAAATCATAAAAAAAATATTTATCTTGTGCAGGCGATAGGTCTTTATCCCCCTTCTTTCCAGGGATGAGGAAAGTCCAAAAGTTAAACCTCCCTCTGAATTTTGAAGGTGTTTCTATCACGTTGAAGCTCAGTTCTGAGCAGAGCACCTCTGTAGGAAACTATTCGATTTCCAGATTAAAAGATGCGAGCAGAAAATGTATAGGACTGTGTATGTAAACAGAATCACAGAATCACAGAATCACAGAATCACAGAATCACAGAATCACAGAATCACAGAATCATCTAGGTTGGAAGAGACCTCCAAGATCATCTAGTCCAACCTCAGCCCTAACACTAACAAGTCCTACACTAAACCATATCACTAAGGGCTACATCTAAATGTCTTTTAAAGACCTCCAAGGATGGTGACTCAACCACTTCCCTGGGCAGCCCTTTCCAATGCCTAACAACCCTTTCAGTAAAGAAGTTCTTCCTAACATCCAACCTAAACCTCCCCTGGTGCAACTTTAGCCCGTTCCCCCTCGTCCTGTCACCAGGCACGTGGGAGAACAGACCAAGCCCCACCTCGCTACTGCCTCCTTTAAGGTACCTGTAGAGAGCGATGAGGTCTCCCCTGAGCCTCCTCTTCTCCAGGCTGAACAACCCCAGCTCCCTCAGCCGCTCCTCGTAAGACTTGTTCTCCAGACCCCTCACCAGCTTCGTTGCCCTTCTCTGGACTCTCAAGCACCTCCATGTCCTTCTTGTAGCAAGGGGCCCAAAACTGAACACAGTACTCGAGGTGTGGCCTCACCAGAGCCGAGTACAGGGGGACAATCACCTCCTTAGACCTGCTGGCCACACTGCTTCTTATACAGGCCAGGATGCTGTTGGCCTTCGTGGCCACCTGGGCACACTGCTGGCTCATATTCAGCTGACTATCAACCAGTATTCCCAGGTCCTTCTCCGCCAGGCAGCTTTCCAACCACTCATCTCCCAGCCTGTAGCTCTGCTTGGGGTTGTTGCGCCCCAGGTGCAGGACCCGGCACTTGGCCTTGTTGAACTTCATACAGTTGACCTCAGCCCATCGGTCCAGCCTATCCAGATCCTCCTGCAGAGCCTTCCTGCCCTCGAGCAGATCGACACACGCACCTAACTTGGTGTTGTCTGCAAACTTACTGAGGGTGCACTCGATCCCCTCATCCAGGTCATCGATAAAGATATTAAAGAGGACCGGCCCCAAACATGAAGTATCAGTAAAATTCTGTACCTTGAGGGACACAGGAGTGTCTCTACCTTTGATGGAGGGAACTTCTATAGTACACAGTTTCTAAGCTGCTTCCCAAATGGCTGGGGCAGTCTGTACAGGAAACAGAAAGACTACTGAGACCATTGTTCGTAAGAGTTTTATTTAGATGCACACTGTCATTTGGGTACTTCTCATTGAAATGCAGCAGTTGAAAACTTCAGTTTCTCATCCAAGTCTGCCATCCAGCCTTCTGGTCACTGTCCAGCCGGCCTTGCACTTCTCCACTGACCACAGAAGGACCCCACACGATCATCTTAGTGTGAAGATCAGATCTGATGGCTGCTGGTGCCAAACCAGGGAGATCCGGTTCCCTCCTCTCAGTTCTGCTGACTCCAGTTTCCATCCAGCTGACCCCATGCCACAGCTCCCACCAGACCCCTCTGTAAGCCTGCCCAATGCACAAACCCAGGGGAAACCAGAGGCATCAGGAAACTCTGCATAATTGTCTGCTGGTTTTGTGAGCTGGGCTGGTCCGGTGGAGGGCCCGGTGAGTTGCAGAGCGGGTCCTGTGACATTACAGCACTGTGATAAGGTGATTTAGATGCAGTGAGGTCACCTGCTTGCGGTTTTCCATAGGAGGCGTGGATAATTTTGGAGGAATCTGGACAATTTAAAGAAGCAGGATGTAATCCCCTATCACTTGGAGCTGCTTGGGGTCCGATAGAGAATTTTTGTGCGTATGGAGCCAATTGCATGGGAGAAGATGCTGGGCTGAAATCTCAACTTTCCATTGACTTTGTATAGAGGCTCAGAGAGCAGTGGGTCTGCATGCATGGCTGGTGCTGACCCAGAGGCTGAGAGAGCTGGCTGTGTGGAACCAGCAGAAGGTAGGGACGAGGGATCTCAGTGGTGAGGGGCACAGACAGTGAGGTCAGGTCGTCGCTGCCCCACTCCATGCACAGCTTGAGGGGTTGTGTTCAATGCCTGTGTGAGCTCAAACCACCCCTGTCCTGGGAAGCTGGGAGGATTTATGGACTCTATACTGTAAACGGCTTGGAAAAGGAAGACCTCTGTCTTCTTTTTCCCTTTGAGCTTTACACTGTTTCTTCCCCTTATCTCTAGAAGTTTTGCCAGAGCAGAGAATGAGTATCCCCATCAAAACATGAGACAGCTGTGTAAAAGAAGGAAGAGAAGCACTTTTCCAAAAGGGAAGCTCAGATGTTTCTGCCCAAGGCAACTCAGGATCAAAAGAAGGACACACTGATTTCTCAAATAAAAGCATTTTCAAACGAGAGTCCCTTACCCTTTGGAGTCTTTTAGAAAATGACTTGCAGATGGCACATCCCTCCACAGTGTGACTTCTTCTTCCAGCCACAGTAAGCATTCAGCGTGTCCGTAGTTCAGAGGCATTACAGGCTGAATATTTATGTTCAGACTTAGTAAACGAACATATTATGGAGACTACCTCCTAGGTAAATACCAGCAGTTTCCTTACAAAACGATCAAAGGAAATGCTAACAAAGCTCTGCCACCCACACAATACAAAGCACCCGTTTATCAACTATCTGCAATTATTTACACTAGAAGGCCCCACGGAGCCCCAGGAGGCACGCGGTGCCCGCGGCCACACACACATGGGGCTGAGGGGCACCGAGAGGAGCCCCCAGCTCCAACCCACTCCTCTGGGGATGCTGCTCAATGAAAACGTGTTTCAGGTGTGCAACTGCATATAGATCTATAGAAAAGCACCGTGGGTTTGGCAAAACGTTCAGAGAAGCACACCTTCCACAAAGACAGGCAAAGTCTTGACATCGTAACTACAGCTTCCAGATGTGTCTCAGTGCACCCAGAAATTATTATTAAAATGGAAATCGTATTTCATTAGTGGGCACTCTGTCCTGTCTTTGTCAGTTGTGTCCTTATCGTGATTTACGTACATAACTTTTGCTCAGATTAGTAAGTGCAGGCTATGCCTGTGAAAAGATGAGATATACAATTCTTGAGGCTGACCATGACCAAATCCTGTCAAGTGCAAAACTATTAATAGATTTAATAAGATTTCTTAAATAAGAATAAATTGTCTCAAAGTTGTATCTTTGTCTTAACAAATGTCTTGTGGAAAGTCTCTCTTCAATTTTTCCTATTTGTGCACACATATTAAATGAGTACCAGTAACACACGCGAACACACACACGGTGGTTGGAGCGGTTCAGTAAACAGCAGCATGCCATAAGGAGACATTCAGCAGCCGCGAGTTATACCTGGGGCACTGAAATTCACATCTGGGGGTGCTGGATCAGGAGGAATGCCATCTGATGGACCAGCAGCAGGACCCGCTCTGCAGAGAAAGCTGGCTTTTCACTCTGGGTTTCCCTTCCAGAGGCTAAGTCCCCTTTCCATTGTGCAGCTCTGTGAAGCAAGGTCACGGGCTGGAGGGCGGCACGACACGCTTCTCTGTGCAGTGCAGGCTGCTCCAGCAAGAATAGGTGCCAGTGCTGTTAGGAAAGGACGTGGCTTTCATTTTACAAAACCCTGATCAATGTGCTAGCATGTGTGAGCTCTCAGGAGGCCATCTGGCAGGAGAATTATATAGAAAAATTATACCACAGCCTCTTGAGAAAAAATATCCATTACAGGTGGGTTAGGCAGAAATATCTGAGCAATATGTCATTAAATGATAAAAACGAAATGCGCACACACAACAGCAATGCTGTCTCAGTTCGCAGAATTAGTGAGACCCTCACTCAGAGCTAACAAAAGATGCCCACGGACTTGCTGGATTCTGCACCTCGGCCACTTCTGGAGCCAAAGAGCAGTTGTACCTGGGCAAACCGGAAAAAAATGTGTTGGCGGCCAATTCTTGTCGTCACCATTAAAGCATTTGTTGACAGATATTATGTAGAACTGGATATGGACATTGCCCATACATGAATGCTTTAACCAAAAATTACAACATACTCCCTTTCAGAAGAAGAAAATAAACATCTCCAGTGAGAACAAAAGCATCTCTGAGCTCCACAATTTGCCATGTTTCAGAGGAAACTCATACTAAGAACATTTACAACTGGAAGTTTAATGGCTGCGCTCTCACAGATTTAATCTTAACCAAGAATAAAGTGAGCCCCATTTTATCTAGAAAAAGAGTTTTAAGTAATGAAGCAAAATAATTATCAAATTAGATGCCCCACCAGACATAAGGCAGTTGCAAAGATCTATAGGATAATCCTGTAGGCTGTATTTTTTTTACTTATTTAAACTACAGCTACCCATGAAAAGGAAGAGTTTCAGCAAAAGATAGAATAATTTGAGACTGTATTTAAAAAAAGAAGGAGTTTATGGAAAGAAGTAAGTTTGAAAAATGACCTGGGGGTTGTAACTACGCACAATTGTTCTTATAGGAGCTTGCAGTAGGAAAGCGGCAGGCCAAACCTGTTTCTCCTGATTGCAAATCCCGGGCTGAGGCAGGGGAAGGCAGTTGTATAATGCCCATGCTAGAAGGGGATGTGCAGCAGCACCCTCATGGCAGAGTGGCAGGGGGCTGGAGCAGGAGTCTGGCAGCAACACCGAAACCCCTGAGTGATCAAATACAGCTTTCTTATCCATGGCAAGGGGAAAAGTGCAGCACTCAGGAAAGCCAGAAATTCCAGTTGCAGTGGCACAGTAACTCTACGGCTCAAGAGGGGAAATGGGCTGGTCTTGTTTCACTGTTGAATAATTCTGCCGGGTTTGGTATCTATGCGGACAAAATGCTGTGGAAGGACAGGAAAAACCAAGGCGATATATCACTCTTCTCACTTTCCTTCTTTTGTTTAAATGTTTCATCTTATCTAATGCGCAAACAGCAAAAAGTGGCCATTTTTGCTCTATTTCTTAAATGTTGTTAACCCATCTACTATCACGTCCAAGTAACCCCTTCAGAAGGGTTTGTTCTTCCACTCATACTCAGTTCAGGTGGACTTCAGCTCACACACAGCATTACACACTCCCATAAATTTCCACTTCTTGCTTTTATACAGTGAGCTTGGAGTATCCATCCTGAAATTAATTTTTTCTGTGATCCTGCTTTATTGTAATATCTGTGCAAATGAGTGATTGCTCCCTGCTGAAGGCATGCTTGTTTGTCATTGCCAGCGCAAACACCAGCGTTCAGGGACACCTTGTTACAGAGCCTATAGCCACCGGGGACTGCTCAGTTACCATAATAAACAAGATCCTTTTCAGTCAGCCATGACTGACAACATTTAAGTTGAGTTTAGCCACTTTCTCTTCCCATAAATCTGTGGTTTAGACTCTTATCTACACGGGTTCTGTCCCAGCAATCTCGATGAAAATCAATAGCTGTTATATTTCTAGAGCTGAAAAGAAACTTACCACAATAGCAGCCTGTATGGTAACTTTGGAGCTGATTATCATCATTCTTACTCAGAGTGAATTTAGACATTCCCAGTCTGTGTTTATGATCAAGGACACTGCGGAATAATGTATATAAATTGAGTTTTATTGATCATTGAACATCTGCTGGCACTTAAATATGTGGACACATAAGCATGAACATAAGCTTTGCAAGTTTGCATTTTTTTGATGCTCATAAAATTATAATCAAGTGCACTGTGTTATGTTTTCTTTATCACCTTCATAAAGATAAAGTAATGTAAGCAGGGGCTTGGATTACAAGACCAGTGCAAGATTGCAAAGACTTAGGGTTTTATGATTTATGGAAGAAAAATTTCATTATTTTTCCCTTACATCTGACACCATTTAATTGCATTTTGCCTGCTGTGGTAGAGGAGATGTGCCAAACCGTGATTATTGCAAGCACAATTGGAAGTGCTGTGAAATATTATTTTCTTCACATCCATTGCTAAAGGTGGTGAGCAAATGGCGCTGTACAAGTGTTTGATCATACAGTTTCGACCCATCCTTCCCAACACTAATACAGACCACATGCCCGGGCTAATGCAGACCCGTTCTGTAGGACGAGTGCTTTGCACACAAACATCCGTGATGCTCAAACCCTTCCACAGCTTAAGCAAGGAGTGGAGAGGGGGAAAAGGCAGAAAAAAGAGAACAAGATTTGCATCCCTTATGCAGTACAGGAAAGGTCTCTGCAGGTAAGGTAGGTACTGGGAAATTAGGTTCTTGTAGGAAAATGTGGGTCACAGGGACTGAAAACAATGCAGAAGAAAGAGCCTTTGTCCCCTTTCCCAGAGTTATCAAGCTTCTTTCACGTGGTCCAAAGTGATAAAATTCTCTCTTTCTTTCCAAAGTCAAACCTGAGCTAAACCAAACAGGCCAGCAGCTTGTCCGTAGGCAAAAAACCTCATTTTGGCCCCTCTGAGTTGGCAGACCTGCCCCTCAGCTGGTGTGGCTCTGACCTGCTCCAGGTCCCAGCAAAAGGACTCCCAAACCAGGCACCAGCACATGGCTACGAGGATTTCTTTCATGGACTACAACGAACAATACTCTACCCTTGATTTCTAGGATGTAAAATAACTGCGAGAACCTACTACGTGCTGCTGCCTGGGTTTTTAATTCAGAAATTATCCTTTAATCGCCATCCTGACAATGCTGAGAAATTGCCAGGAGATTTCTCTCTCTCCCCTTCCTTTTTCTGCCCCCAAATTTGTGCAGTGCCCAATTGCCTTCATGTGGGAGTGAGGGGTGCAGATTTAAATACCCCAGACCAAGACAAGGAGGTCAAACCCAATGTCCTACCTGCTGCAGAGGGCAAGGGAGTGTGCCACTGCACGGCCTCACTAGAGGGCAGCCGATAAAACCACTGGTTAATAAACTTGCGAGAGCTGAATATCCCCTTGTTTTCTCTGGAGGGTGGTGGATTTACAGTTTGGCCAAGGTATTGCTACTTTCCTGTCCTTGTTTCTTTTCCTCTGCTCCCTAAGAGAAACAACACAACTTAAGACAATTTTTTTTATATTGTGCTATGTAGTGTATTCCGAATTATTTGCCATAAAATTGCTCCTTTAGTAGTTATTAGTATTCAAATGTATCACAGTATTTCCCTCTTTTTTTCTGTATTCTTTATAAGAAACTGTAATCTTAAGTGCCTCCAAGTCCTCTCACCTCTGGTTTCATAAATACTTCTGGGTACCTGTCCTATCCTGTAACACCGAAAAAGAAGTATGCTATATGCTTTCCAGAGAAACGCAAGATCCCAAGAGCTTCCAAGATAAATACATTCTCTGAATTCCATACATTCATCACGTAGTTTTTATTAAGCCAAAAATTCGCTTACAGGATTTTGTGTAGTTCTGAGCTGAGGTGCATTTCCCTTCCCTATAGAAATGTCTTTATTTCCCTGATCATCTATTACACTACCATGCAAAATAAATTAAGCATGTGTTTTCTCCGATCTCCATGTACCAAGAACAGTGTCTATCAAAAATAGTCACATAAACTGTTTCAGAAATAAATACCACTTGATGTTTATAAAGTGCATTCCTCTGGCTGTAGCAGCTAAACACTCTGCTCAATGTAGGAGTTCATGCTTTAAGTAATTCTGGCCTCCCCTAAGGCAACCAAACCTATCAGGACTTACTGTAGTGTCCTAAATCCGATCCTCCTTTGTTTTGTATTCAAAACCCCAGTTTCTTCAAAGGAAAAGATGGATATACAAAAAATGCTAAGCTGCAAATCTCAAAGGTATGGGCTCTTCAGGAATATCTCACTGATGAAATAGAATTTGTTGTAGAAGTTTCCATTTAACACCAACACAGTAAACAGTATTTGTTTTCTAGTACCAATTAATATAGCTAAGTGAGCAATTAAACACAATTTTTCTCCTTTTTGTGTTTGCATAACAGCTGTACTTAGTTTGCAATCTCATTAGATATATTTATTATCCAAATGTAGTTAACATTTCTTTGTTTATGAGGCCAGTAACTTGAGTCTGTTTCTTAATCCAGTTCTTGGTCCTTTTTTTGCACGTGTGTGTGTTGCACACACAGCTCCAACTAAGTTGATTTTGCCCGTGATTACAAAGCTGGCTCTGCTCCCTGGCTGGGTGACCCTATCTCATCTACCAGAACAGCCTGAAGATACTAGCCAAACTGTAGATTATGGAGCAGAAACAGATAATATATGATCACAGATTTCATAAAATGTTACATTTTTTTCCTCCTTCTCTGCACCCCCCAGATTTTTCTCAAACTGCCACTCTTAGACCAGGAAATGAAAAGATGCATGGGCTGGGAGAGGAGTTTAATTCAATTATTACTCATTGCATTCACAGAGAATAATTGACCGCATATGCACCGTCTGGTTTTAAGGGATACAGTCAGGCCCTTATCTGATCCACCTAAAGGTCTCCTAGATTGGGAATTGGCAGTAAATTTCAAAAGCCTCATCACTGCCTTGTGTCAGGCAGCTTTCCATCCCGGAGGCAGAGGTAAGGCTGTTTGTGAAATACGTGGTGAGATGTTTTTTGCACATGCATTTGAAAGATCTCTCAAAACTGGAGCTGTGCTCAATGATCCCCATGGGTCCCTTCCAGCTCGGGATATCCTACAGTTCTAAACTGAAGTCAGTAACTTGCTGATGCTTGTCCAACCATGTAAACATTTAGATTTTTATTAGCTGAGTGCCCTTTGGTATATGTAAGACTCTATGGCATGTTTGCTAGAAAGCACTATGTAAGGAACTCCCGCGTTAAGTGCCTTCCTTCCAAAAACTGTACAAAGCTGTCACAAATTCAGGGACTTTCTTATGAATGATTACTGCTGCAGCAATATCGTGCTGCTGAGGTTCAGCAATAGCAGTTCTCTCTGGCCATGCAGCTTCTCCTGCCCACTGCCCAGGTGTGAGAGCCCTGCGAGGATCATCCCCCCGTGCCTAGGGGTCCTCCTTCTGCCCCAGGGCCCCTTTCGCATGTCAGTGCTGGGACAGGTTGCTTCTTGTCCAACCCCCTCTATCTGTGGTCCCAACGCTTCTGCTACTGGCAGAGATTTGGGGTCCCAAATGATTTGGGGTACCTGGGAAGAGCTTATCAGCGCACGATCATGAAAAGCAAGCCAACGACCAAGATCAGGACATAAAACCCAGTAGGTTCGGCTACCAGCTCCCCATCGGGACGTATCCACGTGCACCCTCAGCCACCCACCTGGCTGGGGGCTCGCTCATCGTGTTCACTGCACAGAGCACACACGTACATTTATACAAACCATATGGACCCGTTTTGTGTTTTCATTGCGTTTCATGTGACTGAGGCCACCATAAGTGCTCGCTATGCGTTTTTGCATACTTCAGTTTCCTGAAGCAATTTTCTCTTATGTTTCAGCTAAGCAGAAAGTCCACAAAACACGTTATTAATGACAGACGTGGCTTGCCTTGTGCAGTAAGATGTGTTCTCTCCATGCATGCACATCTTACATGTCTACTGTCAAAGTCGTACACACAGTGGTATCTTATCCACAAACTATCTGAAGTATAAGCCTTTATAACTAAACATTGATTAAAGCTTTGTCCTGCGAAGGAAATGCTCAGTTTTCAGAGCAGCGTTTTCCATCTCCAGTAGGTGCTTTGGAGCCTGCTGAAGACCTGCCCATCACTGGGAACACCCACATGCTTTAAGTTAGCTTGTGCTTATGTAATTTACCATGTTATGGTAAACAAAAATCTTCTCATAGCACTGAGATAGGCAGCAAAGATCTCACTGATTGGGGTCCCCTGAGACTTTGTGGCTATCAGGTAGCCTGCCGACTCCTACCAGCTGCATTGGCACTCCCAAGCCACTGGAAGAAGTACCTAAGAAATGCTTATTTTAAGATAAGTTCCCCTTCATGTTGGCCTTAAACAAGTAATTTGCAGAGGAAAGGGTATACTGTTTGTTACTGATCTGTGTCTGTAGCAATTTTTCAAACCACTGTTTTCCAGTAGTGGACTGTGTTACTTCTCAAATATCTGAGCTCGTCTGCTTTGGGAAAGTGACAGCAGAGAGAACGTGCAGAAAGGACACACTCGCCATAAGAAGACCAGAAATCCGATTTGGAGACAAGACGTTATTTTCAGGGGTGCCCAAAACTTCTTTTTGCGATGTAGCCACAAATACCCACTTATAATTAAGAGAAAGAGGGGATCGGAGGGTAACGACCTCATTAACCGGTGGCTCTTGAGCAGGCAATACAACAAGATGCAAGTGGATGCAGAATGATGTCGGGGCAGTGCTAGAGGAGTGCTGGGCTCCGCTGTATCTTGCCTTGCAAAGCCATCTCCCACACTGCAGAGATGATCAATCCAACCCGATCGGATCGATTTTTCCCCTGGAAGAACCAATGACACCGGGTGCAAAGAAGTAAAGAATCTGGCCCAGAAGATTTTTAAAAGCCTGCCCGTGTGAAGCAATGTGGGAATCATCCCGTGCTGTGCCTACATCTTCACAGGCCAATTAATTATAGCCCTGTCATGAACAGAGCTGCTGTCATAAATTTTGTCTGTAACAAAATAAATGTTTGTCACCGCTGCACATTTTAAAGCAATGCCAGATTATTGTTCATTTATTAGCACTAGGTTAGAGTGCTATGAGTGCCTCTGATGCTGTGCAGCAAACTGGACCTATGGAGCTGCCTCCCTCAAGTGCCTGAGTACCAAATGTGGAGGTTCCCGAGATGCTCAGTGGAGAGAGGAGCAAACAGCATGGTTAAACTGGGTTCCTGCCCTTGTTCAGCACGGCAGACCAGCCATTAATCACAGGGACCATCCTTTAACACTAGCGCCCACACTGGGTGGGAAGGTGTCCCCCAGAGGACCCACAGAGGTGAACAACATCAGATGGGGCCAAGGCTTTGAAAAGAGGTCCAGACACTGAGTCACCAGGATGCTCCTCTCCACCAGACTGCTCTGTTATATCTGAGCTGGGGAGCTAATGCCACGTCTGGATTCCCTTTGCTCTCTTCCCTGCCCTCTCCTCCTGCTCCCATCTCCTCCAGCCCCGGGCAGGGAGGGACCAGAGGCAGCCATGGGAGAGGCTGGGGTGCTGGTTTTGAGGGGTTCACAAGGTTCAGACCAGATTGCCACTGAGTCAGTGGCATCAAAAATGCAGTGTGGACGTCACGCTCTGGTTTCACTGCCTGGAGACCAGCCAGCCACCTGCAGGTGTGTCCCCTGGAGAGCACGTGCCCATCACATCACCCCAGCTGCACAGCTGGGGCGTGCATCCCTAATGGAAACCCATGGTGCTGCAAACCCTCCAGCCTCTCGTGGAAATCTTAGCATTTTAAGTAAATGCCCAGTTTCGGCTGTCCGGTTCTCCGCTGCCCCATGAACGCCTGGTTTTGTGAGAGCTAACTCCAGCAGCATGGGGGAGTCATCCTCTGCCTACAAGGGGTCTGCGGTGGGACCAGGGGCAGGACTTATGGCCCCCATAAGCTTTTTTACCCTGGTGTTTTGTCACCTCAAGGCACATTAAGTCGGCAGCACAAGAACAGGTGGACTCAGGTGCTGGGTATTACCTTGCACTTCTCATTTCTGATCAAAAAGAAATAGCTGGAAGCTTTGCCAAGAAACCTGTGCCTTTGGGCAGTTCTCATCTGCCTCCAAAAAGCAGACAAACCAGCTTCGGGTGAAGCTAGGTATGCAGCGCAGCCCACAGTCAATGGAGCTGGAAGAAGTAGGAGGCTTCAGTGGTTTTGTTTCCTCTGCCATACAGGATACAAAGTTTTGCATACCTGTATTTCACCCAAGTGTTTCAGGTTTATTTCTGTCTCCAGAGCTAGACCCCAAGGTAAGAAGCCAATGGTTTTATGTGCTCTGAAGCACGTAGCTGTATTTTAATGCTCGATTAAAACTTTACGTGCACTCCAGTGACACCAGCCACTAAATAATGCAACAACTCACGAACCATCATTTTAAACAACCCCGATTTTCATGGGGGGAGAAATGAGTACAGTGATAACTTTTAATGTGGTCGAAGCAAATTCCTGGAAGTGAGATGGCAACAAGCACAAGTTAGATGGACAACTGACGTAGAAGGCAAGGAAACATATCTTTCAGGTATTTTTTTTTTTTTTCTCCAGAAGAGGTTGTGATAAAGAAACAAAAAATGGAACTAATGTTTTTTTTTTGGTTTGTTTTCGCAAGTCACCTCTCCTAGGGTTTCCCCACCTGCTGTATGGCAATATGGATGCCAGCATTTGAGATACCTATTTTTGGAGCAGACAGATTTTTCTGGGTTTTGCTTTGCACACCTCAGTTGCACTTGTGAAACAATCTGAAGAAAGCCACCAGCTGGAAGAACAAAACCTTTCGGTACCGTACACAAAAGGAGCCTGCAATCATTCACAAAGTTCAACTTTGTATTAGTAGCACTGCTACAGGTAAGACAGTTCAAGGTTTTACAAGAGCCAAGGCTGTCACTTCTATTTTGCTACTACCTTTTTAGAGTTAAGCAATACTTCAGTTTTTGCCCGAAAAATATGGTAGAAATGATAGTTCTGGTATAAATAAATAAATAAATAATGTTTGCTTTTTCTAGTCCATTGGAAATGAGAGGTAAGTCCAGCATGGAGCCTGCCGTGGTACAAGATCAGCTCCGTTGTTCTGCATCCTTACTAAACCTCCCTGGAATGACGCTGTTGTTAATAAAGCTCTGCTCTTCTGTGAACTATAAACAATACTGTGAGATTAATCTAAAATCTGCCTCTTTTCTCTCTTTTTAAGCTGTTTTAGCCATGCTGTTTCCTTCCAACTTCGTTTCTTGATTTCAGTCATCTGTTACTTGAAGAAACCGCTGCCCTAGAGAAGAAAACATCATGTTTCGCTGCCTGGTCTCTCATGTTCAACAGCGTTTTCCAGGTATTTCTAGCAAAAGCTACAAAAGATTGCAGGCTCCATAGCAAGATCCTCAGCAGCCATAAAAGCAAGGGGCAGTCTATTCTCGGAGCCATGCCGATGCTGAGAAAATGCAATTTGTTTTTCACACACCTTTCTTTTCTCCTCATGTCAGCAGCATGCCTGTTTCCCCACTGTGTATACGTGATCACGTTGGCAGCTCTGGCATACTGCAGTGTCTGAACCTGCTATTAAGCTGCTTATTCCAGGTTAGAAGAGAAAAACAAAGCTTGCAATTATACAGCCTACCTGAGAGGCTTTCGGTCTCTGTGATCAAGGCAGGTTGGGCAGGGCCGATGCTGAGTGATAAAAAATCAGGAGATCCAAGTTCAACATCCTGCATTGCCCTCGAACCTGGAATTTCTGTGCACTGATCCATCAGGTATGAGGATTACAGTCCCCAAACAGGTCTCAGGAAGGTCAAAGGGCTGAGAAGTTATAAGCTCTTGAACCTCTAACTAACACAATATCATAGTTTAATGATATTTCTGCATCTGAAAGAAATACATATGAGCTACTGCTATTGCTGAGCTGTTGGTGCTATTCCTTTGCAGACAAATATGTTGCTTTACAGAAATGATAGCTCTGCTAAAAACCCAAGAAAAGTTAGGGGAGCAGGAAAGAATGATATGATGAGAAGAAAAAAAAATAACACAAAAATATAGAAGCTTTAGCAAAATCGTTACAGTACCTTTAGCAGCTGAATATGAAAGGATAGGATGAACCACAAGGAATTATTTTTCTTTTACCTTGCACCTCTGTAAATATTTATAAGTGCACAAACTGTGCACAAAAGAAGCATAAAACATTCCCCTTTTGAGCCAAGAGCCTTTTACATTCATTTTGCATGGGTCTGCATGACTCCACAGTTTTAGGGGCAAAGAACAGCAAGAGCAGAGCCTGAACACAATTCGGAGATAAGTAGAGGGTACAAAGGTGGTTAGTGGTACATATAGATCACATGTGGCACATATAGATCACGAGTCCAGAGAGAAAAAAATGAAGGAACAAAAGGTAAGGAAGAGTACGGTAGAATCTGGAGAGAAGTGAAAATGAATGATGCCCAAGGACCAATTTCTAGTAAGAAATAGTTTCAAGAAAACTGTCATCTCATTGTGAACAATTTGCAAACAAAGGAGGTGAAAGATCTTGGATAAATTATTCATTATTCACCAAGCTCTAATTAGAAGACACCCCCACATGAGTGAGAGGGTTTGGATTGTTTGTTTGTTTTTTTTTTTCTTTTCCAGCTTCTTATAAGCAGTTTTCCACCTAATGAAATGTTATAGTGGAATGCCAAAGCAAAAAACAAGGTGCCCCAAGACTTGTCTCAAACTGAAGCTTTGTTAGGATGTTTATCTCATCAAACAGTTTTGAGGGTATCCTCTCAGTGCCAAAAAATAGAGAATAATTCCCATAACAATGGAATATGGTATCCTATGTGTTGAACTGCTAATTGCAGTTATGTACTTCTTGATGACTGATTATGGAATAACTTACTAGGTGTACACCTCAAGAAAAAAAAAAAAGGAAAAAAAAAGAAAAAAAAAAGGAAAAGCTTAACGATTGCAGTCCTTTAGTGCCTGCCAGGAGAGCTGGATGCCTCAGGATGCATTCGAATAGCACTGATTCAGTAGTGCCACATACAATCCATCTGTCCAGAGACTCTATAACACAAATTTATCATTCAAGTCCAGCTTTTTGAAGATCATATTCCAAAAATCATTGCTAGACTAATATTTAATTGATAGTCTTATCTGGCAGCAGTCTTACAGCAGACTGTCTAGGCAGACTTCGAGTCAATCAGTTACCATGAGATTTGGTCTCCTATTCTGTTGATGCCTTGGCTTTTTATTTATTTATTTATTTTAATTATTTTTCTTTTTTATTTTTTTGATGATGCCTCTCCCTATCATACCTGCACGTGGAGAGCCACATGCATAAATGTTCCAAAAAGAGGTGTTAAGCATTTGCAATGGCTTGATTAGTATATGCAAGCAAACTAATTGCAATCAGACTTAATTTCTCTCAAAAACATGTCCAAAATTCATGCAGAAAATAAAACAAAACAATAGATTCTACAATAAGATGGGATTTGGAGATTTCATAGAATCATGGAATGGCTTGGGTTGGAAGGGACCTTAAAGACCATCTAGTTCCAACCCCCTGCCATGGGCAGGGATGTTACCCACTAGATCAGGTTGCCCAGGGCCTTGTCTAACCTGGCCTCGAACACCTCCAAGGATGGGGCATTCACAACTTCTCTGGGCAGCCTGTTTCAGTGCCTCACCGCCCTCTGAGTGAAGACTTTCCTCCTAACATCTCATCTAAATCTCCCCTCTTTTAGTTTAAAACCATTCCCCCTTGGAATGGTTTTAAGGAGGTACTTGGTGCTAGAGAACCCAAGGTGGCTGGGCATGACGTTGGTAATGTTCTTGTGCTTTAACTGTCTTAATTATGAGGCTCTGAAGAGCATTTGATCATGACAGGTTTCATATTCTGTTCAGGTCATAAGGCTGTGGGTGAAATAGAGTGTTTATGACATTAGCAACAGAAATATCAATGACAAACCTCTTCCAGGAGTGACACGTCACTTTGAGAAGCTTTGGAAAGAGACATTCGACTATGTGGTCAATTTTAAATAATTTAATATTCAACTTGAAGTCTTGTTTCACCAGCACAAAGATCTCAGCCATGAGAATGTGGGCACTCACAGAGCCAAGTCCAGCAAGTCCTCTCATGGGCCCCTCCATGCTACCAGGAAGTTAAACTGATAGAAGCTCTCCATGTGAACAAGGGCGAGCAGCTCCATTTTCCTTCAAATCCAGTTGTGTATATTCAGGTTTTGCATTAAGAACCATCTGTATACCTGCTTAACTTTGAGAATGAACAGTCTCTTCAAAACGCATGCCCTGAGGCTCTACCATCTTTGTCATGCAAGCAAGCTACCCCTGCCTTTTCCTATACAAGCCATGAAAGGATAATGTATTCTTTTTTTTTTTTCGCTTCATCTCATAGTGATATGTTTATACAGTGATTATAATCTTTGCAGGTAACAGATGCACTGGTTTTAAGGTTCTTAACTTGAAAAAAAAATCATCTTCTATCTGCCTCTTTCTGATATAGTCAGATATGAAAGCTTTTCTTTCAGTTATTGAAGGAGAAAGTTTTCCTCTGCTTGTCTTCTACATCACTGTCTTTTGAATAATTGAATCCCTTCTGGGGAAAAGAAGCAGAGCGTTTTCCTCTACATGCTGATCACTTCTGGAGGCAAGATACAAGGTTTGATGGACCAAAATTCCTTTTAGATCTGCATGACAAGGGCTGATCCTCTAAATTAATTAATTCCTAGTAACAAATAGCAGCCCCTCTGGCACATTTATTGGACTAAAACAATGCTTTATTTTGCTTTGTGGAGGAAGTGCAGAAACCACCTATGAAGAAACACCTAAGACACTGATAGAAGACTTAGAAAGGTATGCATAATTTAAGGATTACAGTAATTGACATGCCTCCTATTCTTAGACTCCTTTCAAGTCAGGGGTGTGTTTGGTAGACTTGGCTGTTAAATGGTAATGTGTGTGAATTAGCTGTTCATTCCTGTATCTAGATCTTTGCAAATCATAACACATTTATGGAAAGCAATCTCCTCCCGTGTTCTAATTGCTGAGCTCGGGGTGAGAGGGTTGGGGGGGTTGCATCTGGAGATTACACTGATAGATTTTAAATGGCGGTATCAGTTTGCTTATCCAACAGCAAAATTACAGCTAAAATTTCAGAACAGAATTTGAAAACGTTTTCTTCTTGGCTTTTATTCTGCTAGTTCTGCAGTACTGGACATGAAAACATCCATTTTTAAGGGCGTAGGAAGCAAGATCCCTGCCCCAAGAAGAAGATAATTTAATCCAAATATAGAGGATAAGAATGAAAAGATCAAGGTGGTTGCAGATAGTGCCAAAGGGCATACCGAGTGAAGTCTAAATGGAAGGAAGACATTTGAAGAGAGTTTTGAAAGCAAAGAAGGAATTAGCTTAATGAAGGGGTGGCTGATCCAAGTGCAAAATGTTGCTTGAGGATAGATAGGACATGAGGAGAGGAGGGAAGAGACAAAGAGAGCATTAAGAGAGAATTAGGTGAATGCTACACCTCATCCCCATTAAGAGATTTGCTAGTATAATTTATGCCAATAAAAAGCATGTGTTGCCTTTTTTATTTTTTATTTTTTGCTTGTAAATACATCAGTTCAGGAATCGATGAACAAACAGCTTTACGCAGATACACACACACACACACAATTATATCTACAAAACATTTGGGGTCAAAATAAGATTACAAAGACGAAAACCAATCTTACAGTGCTAAAGACCCATGAAAATTTTTGTGCAGACCTGGCCAAAATTATCCCAGAAGGCAGTAGAATGGACAGAAGACACCTTGCTGAAAGACTTTTCCTTCAATGCAGAAGTGTAGGCAGCCAAAGGATGATGCCGTCTTGAAAAGACAGGGCATTTATTGGAATCCCACATGTAAAAGAAGTGGAACCAAGGATGCAGGAGAAAAAAATGATTGTCAGAAGGGTAAGAGAGAAGGAGAAATAAGCTGTGAAGTCTGTGACCCAAACCATTGTGTATAGCATGTTCAAGCTGTCAACAGAGGAATATGGGGTCCAATGACTTAATTTTTGTTGAAAAAATCTACTAATTCTGAAGAATGCAGAATTTTGGGTTAAAAAAAACAAAAAGGACGTATACAGTGAAAGAATGTCGTTAGCTCTTCCATTTGAAAAATGTATGACTGTTTCAACCCACTTTTGTTTGCAAAACTGATGTGCTAGCTTTCCTGCTGGATGTGGTGCTTCATTTAATTTTAGTGCTCTCACTCACATTTATCCCTGCCCTTACAAAATTTATCTTTTTCAGCTCTGCTCCTTCTTCATCTACTTATCAGTAAAAATAATGTTGATTACTTCACCGAGCTTCTGCTGATACTTAGAATAATGTAATCTATTTGAACAACAATAATAACCCAGTAGTTAATACCTAATAATGCTGGCCAATCGTGCATTATGGATTGCATAGATTGGCATTACACTTTTGTTTAGCAGCACTGATGAAGAACTGCCACAGTCAGCACAGCTCAGGAACCAGAGTATCGTAGAATTAGGAATCAGACCTGTTTGGGGCTAGACGCTGTAGTGACCTAAATTCAAAAGCTAATCCCTCTCTCAAGGAGTTTGTGCTATAGATTATACACATGACAACGATTGTGGAAGGGGAGATTATGACTTATCTTCACGAAGCCACTTCTCCACTTTGCAAATGAGTCTTTCTGGAAAGCTATCATCAAATAAGAACATTATTTATTTATACAGCTCCCAAAAGTATGTTCAGAATTCGAGTGCAGAAGCAGGCAGGATGTAAAGCAGAGGCATTTTTAAGCCTGACAGAAGCAAGACTTTTCACTTCAACTGTTAATTTCCCTTTTTTTTTGTTGTCAGCTCATACAGCACAGTATGCTCGCTGTTCTTTATCTCTTGGCAGTGAAGACTGGCAGGTACTGCTAGGTGCTGTTTTAAAGGCACAGAGCATGATTACAGTATGCCAATTCAAAAAATATTAATAACTTCTTCCACTGCAGGGCCTCTAGTGTTTTATTGGAGAGGAAATGTAGTCTAGAGCATCCCATTTAATGCAAGAAAATAGCTCAGAAATTACATTCATAGATCTCTTGTAAGCCTGCCTACGAATGCTGCTTTGTTTACTGACAGACACTTAAGGCATTGCATTGACATGAGTTTATTTATCTATTTGTAAAAAAATAAAAAATAAAAAAGGAACAACAGACATATTTCATTCTGAAATGGTACCACATGGTCCTGTAATTAATTGGGCTCAACTGCTCTGTGATTTCATTTGTTCCTGTTAATGTAGAGGCTTGTCAGAGCTTATAGAAAGTTAATCACTGACACTAAGACATAGAAGATATTATACAGCACAGTGCATCATTTCCCTGTTTGTGCTGAATACAAATTACTGTGCTGGGAGAAACATGAATGATGCCCCAGATGCCTCTCACCTTTGAGTGCAAATGTGCATCATTTTGACGTGTAGTGCAATGAATTAACTCATTGCTATGTGTCAGCTTGGTGGGGTTACACTGGGGATGAGTCTGACCCATTCCATGCCCAGCACAGGATGGGTCTGGTGCCCTGCTCCAGCTCGCAGGCAGCTGGGCAGCTGGGATATCCCCAGCCAGACTCCCAGACAGGAGGACAGACAGGGAGAACTCACTGAGAGCAGCCCTGTGGAGAGAGCTTGGGGGTTCTGGTGGACAAACGGCATTGGGGTGGAACTTAGATATTTGTTAAGGTCCCTTCCAACCCGAGCCGTTCCGTGATTCCATGTCTCACCTCCTCCCCATACGCAGAGTTATAACCAGGTGAGCTAAAGCAGGAGCTGCCATCTCTCTTTTGCACGCGGCCTAATGAGGATGAACATTTCCCTTCTTGTCCTACGCAGGGTTCAAATTCCTCTCTTTTATAGTCAGGAAAGTACCTGGCTGCTGGCTGTGCTGGGTGGTTTGCTCAGCCTTTGAAGCCACGCCGCCGTGCAGCACTGGAGGAACCACAGGTAACGCCAGCACCTGGAACACAAGGCTCCCGCCTCCCTGCTCAGTGCCGGGTGAGAGCGGCTGGCTCCCCATCAAGGTGTCATTTATTTATGCCTGTGTGCTGGTCATTAAGGTGTTCTCCAAGAGACAGAAGGTTAAACCTCTTTCTAATGGGGAAGAAGGTCCGAAATTCATGTCTGCTCAGGGTGGATGTGTTAACCAAGCCAACCGTTAAATTAAAGGTAATTTAACCATACCCACCCACACTCCTCTTTTAGTAAAATAAATGAATAAATAAAAATATGTATTCCCTGTGTTGGAAGAAGGGAATACTTCCCCATGTCTGCTGATCCCAGTCTGCGGTTTTGGGGTGGCTGGCAGTGCAGACGGGCTGCCTGGAGGGGGGCAAAGGCAAGATCCACAGGCTGGAGCTGGCCCTGCTCCTGAGATTACAGGCAGAGCGAGTAAGAGAGGAGACACAGAGAGGGGGCTTCCCTGGGGGACCTGGGCAGGGAGCAGCTCAGCACCCAGACAGAGGAGTGGAGGCTTCTCAGAGTTTTGGGGCAGAAGCTGGCTCTTCAGACTGCCTTAAAACACCCTTGTGTGCAGAGAAAGCTCCCTATAAACACAGTGCCCTTTCCAGCTGGGATTTTTGCCAGGATTCTTTGCTGGAGACTGGTGTAATCGAGGACTGCAATTCCCGGCAGCCCCTGAGTTATTTTTTTTCCTGTGGCAGCTGAAAGGAAAGTAGCTGTTAACCCGCTCTGCTCGTGGGGCTCCCACTATGTTCCTTACGAGCAGAGATGGATGCAAAAGGGGATTTGTTTTTTTCCATACTCATTCCCAGCAGCACTGCTGCTTCTCCCATGCCTGCTCCCCCAACCCCTCACTTCTTCTCGTTAAAAAATAAATTATCACTGAACCTGAGGGTGCTTGTCCATGAAAGTTCCCTCCATCCTTAAAGGGCTGCACAAGACTGGCATAGGGGCAGCATGCTGCATTTTGTGTTAAACTTGCCTGCTGAGGGAAAGAAGACCTGACATGCACAGAGCAGCATTTCTGGGTGTGAGTACTGGCTGTGCTGGCTGGAGAACAGTCAGGTGAATGGGGGGAATCACGAGGACTCCGCTAGATAATCACTTGGAGACCTCTTGCAGTGAAAGGCAGCAACTCCAGTGCGCCTGATTTATTTTTGACAGCTGCGAGTCTTCCCAAAGTCGTAGAAAATATTAATGCCATAGGAGGGATAATGAAAGCACAAAGGCCTAATATGATTTTCCTCGAGGTTGTCATGAATTGCTTATGAAGCTGGCGCTGTCCCTTCTGGTGGAGAGCAGCAGATGTTTGCTGTATCCTGTTTGTGCACACAGATGTGGTTCTGCTCATCAGGTATATTTAAAATCTAGAAGGACCCCGTGTTCTCCACAGGGATTCAGCATGAAGCATCTGCAGGTCCTTCATGTCCAATCTGCAGAAATACAATTAAAACGTAACAGAATATCACGATAATGATACGGCTAAAACCAAACAAAATTATGGCAAGTATTCAATGCTGTCTTAAGTCATAGGGTTATCAAATATTTTAATAAGCCTCACTGTTATGGTTTTCTGCCTAGTGGAAGATGTCATCATGCCTTTGCTGTATGCAAGACCTCGCTGACTCATACTGCAATAATTGCACCTTCAGTCACCATCACTAACAGCTGGCAGATGGCCCATCTCCCAGTGAAGACATTGCACTGGGCAACAGCACAAAGCCCTGCATTTCTAAACATTAATTATTTTACAAGATATATTACAAGGTATCACGGCCCGCAGTGGTCAGCAGTGCCAGCATTTGCGGTTTGAACTCATTTCGGATTCTGCCAAGTTTTGGGAGTTCCCTGCACCGCTGTGCCAATGCTCTGTACCATGACCAGCCTCGTCTGCCACTGTCCCCAGGGAGGTGACTGATGCCCCGGGCGGGGGCTGCTCCCCTCACTGCTCTCCCCTGGCTGGCGATGGGACAGATCCTGCCCATGGGGTCCTGCCCATCCCACCCCGCTGGCCCTCACAGCACCCTGGCAATTACTGTGCACTGACCATGGACTTTTATTATAGTGACTCGTTCCATAAATACTAAAAAATAATTACACCTGATTTTTTTTTCTGAATTGCAGTGAGGAAAAAAAAAAAGAAAAAAGATTATTTGCAGCAGTTCTTTGTCGCTTGTGCAAACTAGCCTAATTCTGACAGCCATTACTGCAGCAAAAGGATGCATGAAGGCAAACTGAGCTGGCTTTGTCCTAAAGCAGTGCACAAAACTGGGGAAATCTACAACAGTAACTACTGTTGAAGGAACCCTCCCAGATTCCTGGTAGTCAGCTCTCCTGTTAGCAATGAAGTGTAACCTGACCAAATAAAGGCACATAAAACCCAGCAGCGTTTACTAGTGAATAGCTCAGGTTTGTGTACATCCCTCAGGTCTGTGTATATCCCCAAATACTTATTTTTGTCCCTCCTACAACCGCCTGATTTCAGCAGGGTAGGTGTCTGAAGGTTTGGGCTGAGAGCTCCATAGCAGTATGACAACCACAGCAAAAGCAAATACGGAATGTTTTCTTACTCTTTGTCATAACTCAGATCATATGATATAAGGGACAATTAATAAAATTATCAGGCAGCAGACAGCCCCAAACAGTATGGGAGAACATTGTGGAGATCTAAAGCGCAAATGGGTTGAAAAGAGAATTTAATAAATTCATAGGAAATAGACCCATGAGCAGCTGATAAACATGATGGCCCAGACACAGCTTTTGGCAATGGGAAACCCTATGCTCTGCATTGCCAGAGCTGGAAGGGCTCAGCAGAGGAAGGATCCTGCCCGGCTCCTTACACTCTTTCCAACAGTGCTGGAAATAAATAGATGTAATAAATGATATAGCTCCAGTTTATAGGCTGCAGCCATCCAAACACTAAATAACAGCAGCTGAAAGCCCTCTTATTATTAGAAATAGTAGTGAGAATGTGAATTAGAGCTTTTTTTTTCTGACAGAGCTCCAGAAAGACACTTCCCTGCAGAACCTGCTGCAGGAAGCTCCATGCAGAGGCATGTGTTGTGACACCTGGGCGAGTGCTACAAGCAAGGCCTGGGAAGTTCATCACCACTTCGGAGCAATGCTGAATGTTTTCCAGTCCTTCTCTGAGACATGTAACTCTTTCCTGCACCACTAAAGAAATACTTTCCTTTGTGTACGAATTTTCGTATAAATTTTTCATAAGTTGTTTATAATACAGATGGATTACTTGAGTCAGTCCTTTTTTTTTTTAATAGTAAAATGTGATTTTTTTTTAAGAAATTGAAAGAATAATTTTGATGAGGTCAATTTCCATGAGGTCTCCTATATTGCTGAATAAAAGGATCAGAATCACACCCTATATAAGACCAGCAAAACAGTCCATTCTAGAAGAATAAGAGTATTTCTGGCTTTAGCTGTCAGGACAGTTGTTTCAAATTTAGCTATTGCATTAACAAAAATCTGTATAATACCATATACAAATGCAGATTATAAATAGCCACATTTGGGAAAGTGTCTTTATTCCTCATTTATCTAGGGCATATGGACTAGTGTGATGATAAACTCAGTACATGCACATTCAGGATCTCTGGTTAGGCCAAATGTTTGCCTGATTCAGCATAGCATGCTTTAATAATGTAATTCAATTCTTCCTCATTTTTAATGTTATTTCAGCCCGTTAATATAATTTGGTGAGCTATTATAGTTGTTACAGCTGCTAGTTTTGCCCTTAATACTGATTTCACTTATGACCTCAGTCAGAACTAGATTTAAAGTTTGAGATGATGTAAGTGAATAAGGATTATTAGATTTATTCATATGGCAATTTAAATAAGAAACTGCCTGGCTTAGAATAAACGGTAAATGAAAAATGCATGTGATTTATAGACCTGTCCATTTTAAAGATTTATACGTGGAGTAGGATGATTAAGTAAGAGACAGACCTGATTATATGAAATATGTAATTTTTTTAATGCAATATTGGAAGCAAGCTGCTAAACAGCACCAGCATAACAATGATTGCCCAAACAGCTTTTATTACAATATTACTGTACAGCTGGTATGCAGTCATGTAAACACAAGCAGCAGGCCTCCGACCATTGCTTTTCCTTGACAACTGGTAGATGGTGTTATGTTCCCGTGAAAAGCATCATCCTCGCTCAGTCACTGCCTTGCAACCTCCCTGAAGCAGGCTCTGGGCTTTGTCTGTCCTTCCTCTTCAGGAGTACAGGGGCTTCGTATGTATCTCTGCTTCCACGGGAATGTGCATTCAAGTACTCCCAAGGCTGCATGCCAGGATTACTGACCTTCTTCCATTAAACTCTCCCATATCAGAAATATAGAGAGGTTTCTGAAAGCTAGCAGGAGCAATCACACCTCTCCCACAGGACCTGAGAAGGTCCAGACGCATCATCACAGAAGCAACAGGATTGGCAAAAATCATTCCACTCCTACTATATACTAGAAAGGGCAAGCTATTCTTTTGCTCTCTGTTAAGCCTGAAGAGCAGAAGAAAAAACAAAAACAAAAACAAAAACAAAAACAAAAAAGCAGCACACCTATATTTCCTCCCATGTGTTTTAAGGCTAGAGGAAGCTGATGTACTTATTTATTCTCCTTACCTGTATTATGCAAGCCACAGACCTCCATTCCTCTTTGGTTTGGGACTGAAGTAAGTCCTAATTCTTCACCACTAATAGTAAAAGGCTCTGTGAATAACACAGATGAATGGTGCTTTAACACTCTCTAGTTAGAGCATTACTACAACCTGTTGTGTCTCCCAAGGCATAGTCTGATCATGTAAGAATAAAACAGCAATGCTACTTGTGGTTATTGCGGCATTTTTATGTGTACAGATGTGGAGATTTGAAGACCGCATGGGAAATTGTGTGTAGGGATACAAGGCTCTGCCATTCTACATGAATTAATACACTTTTTATGAGAAAGCTTAATAAATGTGTTCCAAACCAGGGGGTCTTCCATAACATAATTTGCATGAAACAGAATTGACCCAGAAAATTTTAATCTAAATCCCAATCTGATTTGTATAAAGTAATTTAATTTCCTCCCTCGTAGTTATATGGATTTTATCAATTATACCAATTAAATTGTCAAGCAGATTTATTGACCAGTCATCTACAAGACACTTTCTTTGATGTACTATTCTTGTATCATCAGCTGGTCATGCATGTGTAGCCTTGGTTTTGGGTGTCATCATGTGCAGCTGAATACTCAGATGAGAAGGTTCTAATAAATGAGTTGTGTGAACCAAATTTTGAAACAGGAACAAGAATGGAAAGCTCCTTGTTTTTAAATGTAGGCACAGAACTACAGGTAATGGCAGATACGATCACTTCAGATGCTTAGCCATCCTATGTGGAAAATACACATTTGATTTCTGACCTCAGATTTGGACCTCCATGCTCTTATCTAAATGTAATCATTCTTGCCAGAATGCACATCCAGTTAATTTTAAATGTAAAAAGTGAGCCATAAAATTAAAGGTTGGTTTTGAACTTGGTAACCTCTGTTTTTCAGTCCATTTGATTTTCTCTATTGCCTGGGTTCTAGACAAGTGGCAAATCTTTCTGAAATAACCTTATTATCCATCCTGAATAATTTTGTTATTAAAATAAATTTTAATTTGTCAGAACAAATTACTAGAATCAGACATCTTGCTTCCACTGAGGGAATCAGAGTGCAACTTCTGATTTCCTCATAACCTTTTCCTAATTTCCTTCTACAAGTTTGCCAAGAAAATATGGATAATACTGGAAGAAGAGTAAACAAGTTACAGATCTTTATAGTCAATGAAAAAAAAAAACAACCAACCAAACAAACAAAAAACACCCACAAATATATGGCTGCTAAATAGGAGGACTGCTGTGGGGCAGATTCAAAAGTCTAAAGAAAAAAGCAAATGTGAGTAATGAATTTGACTCCAGTGGGAGTGCTTGGGTCCACATTTGGTAAAAGCAGGTAGGGAATGCACAGTGGCATTCAGGCTCCTTTCCCACTGCTGGTCCAGAAAACATGGGAGATACCCAACAGTGGTTTGGTGTCCTGGGATATACTTCTAGAGTTAACTTTTTTAGAAATACTAAGCACTCAACATGAATAAGAGAATATACGGTTGTATATATCTGTACACATTGAGAATATACATCAATGTATATTGATGTGGTGTTGGTTACAGGGACCCCCAAAGCTGGCGGTTTGTGTTATCTTCCGTTACAGCCAAAGCTAAAATTTTGTTTTTCACTGTTGGCATAGGAAGTCTGAATTTTTGGTTCATGTCACTGTAATGCTCAAACTCTATTCCTAAAATCTTTCGAGACATTTGTCAAAAGCAGTAAGTGGCATGATATGGTAAACAGAGCTGACGTGAAAGACAAAGACCTTGTTAAGCGTTGAAGAGCCACTTGGACTATTTCTGAAATACTTGGCTGCATGCATCATGTCAGTATTTTTGGTAAGCACGCCTGTGAATGTATGCTTTGGCCAACAGCTCTGTATCACTCTAGTGAGTGATGTAATGAAAGATATCTCATGATGAATATGAAACATAAGTAACAGCTATCTATGTTAGTGCCAAACACAGAGCAAATATGCCTCCTTAGCTGCCTGATGGCTTGGAACTGTTTCCTCTTTTAAATCCGCAGCATTTCTTTGGCCTTTACACCCATTTAAAAAATAAAGAATAAGGGAAACAAAATGTTAATGCACAAGCTACCTCTAGCAAAGAGTGTGTGAGATTCATAGAATCATTTAGGTTGGAAAAGACCTTTATTATCACCAACTCCAACCATCCACCTAACACTACAAGTCCATTACCAAGCTTCCTCTTTGGACAAGCCAGCTGTGGCTGGGGGCTGACCATTGTTACAGCCGTCTGCTGGTGTCCAGCACAGCAAATACGGCTCCTGCGGGGACTGTCCTGAAGGCAATAGCACCGAGGTTGGGCTGCATCAAAGCCATGCTGAAGAGGTTAGGAAACAGGAGAAAAACATGACAACCAACCCGACCCCCGTTTTTCCTTCATAGGACTTCAGCCACCAGGCTGGTCTCCAGTACAGAGTAGGTGTTTAATTCAGAGGTGTGCAGGGCAGGAAGAAGTCACACTTGTGCCTAAACACAAAAGAGCCATTATAACACGTATATTCTGTGTGGTTCCCTCCAATTTGCCATCTGTTTCGTGTAGCTGGAGCAGCACAGAGCAGAAGAAGTAGAGGGTACCTCCGTGCCTGTGCTGGGGCACAAAGCAGATGCAATATTGTGGGATTACTGATAGTTCCCATCCAACCTAGGAATCCTTTACATACTTCAGGCTGCAGAAACTTAGGTAGCAGACAGGCAGTGACTACAATTCCCTTGTTTCTGAGTCAGACATCTCACCTTGAGTAAGGCAGAAATGTTTTTACTGAGTAGTTTTGTGAGACTTTCCTTCTAAAGTTCAGGGGCAAAGCCAAAGCATACACGTCAAAACACAGGGAGCAGCTGAGCTCTTGTCATGCAGAAATCCAGGTGCTGTTTCAGGGACAACAGAACCAAAAGTGTTATTAACCTAGCTGGAGGATGCCCTGCCAGAAAAATAATGCTTTTCATTATGAAGATGACAGTGTAACACCCGGAATGGTAGGGAATATTATTATTTTTTTTTTTTATCTACAGCAGTTGAATACTGCAATAGGTTTGATTTCAGTGAGTGCAAATGAAAGAGAATATGGCCTTCAGTGCTTAGCCTAGCTGTAATTACATGGGGCTGTGATTTAGGAGACGGTGTCTCATTCCTTTCTCCTCATCTAAGAGTAGCATAAAAAACTATATATTATTTAAAATGAAGTCAAGAACACCCTGGTATCATTTAAATGACCTGAGCAGCAGATACAGCAGGCAAGAAAGAATTATTATTAAATTAACAGTTTCATAAGGTGGTTCAGCATCAGACACAGTTGGAAGAGGGAAGCAAAATCAGGAGGGAGGTTTCAAGAATTGTTCAAGCAGCTGACAATAATATAACTGCAGCTTAAGTAAGAAACGTCAGAGCTGAAATCTTCTTTCCAGGCATAACAAAATATTTTCTGACAGGTGTGGATTCCTAAATGCTGAAGAATCAGTCTTTAGACCCAGGAGTGTGCCTCTGCCTAAGAGAAATCATCATTTTCCAGTTGAAATCTTCAGTCTAAACTAAGCTCCTAAAATTGCTAACTCATTTAAGACTGAAGAAATTTTCAGAGCTATGTAACTCTTCTTGTTCCAGCAAATCAACTTGAGTCAAAATGTATTTGTCATTTAGCTGTGAACACGATTGCCAGCTGGATACTGTCTTTCTAACTGCTGTGGCTGCAAAACACAATCCAATCTCCCCCTTAAACCCTGCACCATCTTGTCTTTCAGTCCTGAGTTTCTGCGGTCTTGGTGATAAATTGTTCTTGGCATACCACTGCATCAATACGTAAAATGAAAAAATATATTAAAAAGTCTTGTTTCTTCCAAGAGCTTTAGATGTAAAGCAAGCAGACCTTGAAAGCATCAAGTCTTTCTTATTTTCCTGTACTTTGGTAGGTAGTTAGTAACCAACAGTAAGACAGTGCCTCAGGCTATCAAGATTATCGAGACATTGACTGCCTCCAAAAAATATCCAGACCTCTTATCACATTAAATATCCTTGGATCCCACAGATGTTGCTACCATGAAAGTAACTGCTTCATCTGAAAAAGAAACAAAAGAAATGGAAATGTATTGATTTCTACCTATGAGTGCAAACCACACGAAGCAATGCCTTTTGTCTTCTCCCCCTCCCGACTCCCAGACAAAATCAACCCATTCCTGTTACCTCTATCAAGGGATTTTATTTTCTGCATTTTGTCGTATTTTGTTCTGGTTGAGATTGTTTTGAGGATTTCCTCCTTGGATTTGTGTGTGTGTATATCTTCTTTTCCTTGGCTTTCAGCTAGTGTCCCTGCTGGGAGTTTAATGTTGCTGGGTTTTGGTGGCTTAAATGTATTTATTTATTTATTTTATGGGAGAATTGGTCACTTCTCATTTATCACCTTCCCTAGGAAGACAGCAAGTGTTCCTCAGGTCTCAGCTGTTATTTCCACTAGCTCTATACTCCGAGTGTGTCTGTGCACAGTCTCCTTCACACATGCCATTGGGACTGCATTGGCAGGAGGAATTCCCGCTGAGCTGCAGCCTCATCTGGCCCCCAACTACTATGTGAAAAAGGAAGAAAGCATGAAGGCATGGATTCAAAAAAAGCAAGCAGGTGCCTAACGTCGATCTGTAAAGAGCCACCAACTGTCCTTATACCGAAATCAGTCGATGTAAATTAAAAATACCCATAGAAGAAGAAAGGGTGTATTTTCCTGCATGAAGAACACTGGGCAAGGGCAAGTGGCCTTCCTCACAGAGGATGAATTGGGAGCTGGATCTGCTGGTTTTTGCACTTTTTGTAAAGGAAGGAACACAATACCTTCTTAGTTTTAAAATGAATTCACATTTATTTTCTTTTTTTCTGGATGATAGGGAGAAATACACAAAGTAGGTGGGCAAAGGTATCAGTTGAAAGAGAAAACGTGGGTCCATCGCTTTGTGGGAGCCTGCTGTGCATTCACAGGTTGCGAGCCAGAGGAAGGGAGGGAGTTCAGGTAAGGACTTGAAGAAAGAGAGTCAACGGCTTCAGTTATCAGGATGAACTGCAAAAAAAGTGAGTTACAGCTTCGCGTTACTTCTTGTTGCACACTTAACTAGTTGAATCTGAGTGGCTGACCTGATGTCCAGGGGACAAAGCATTTTACTTTTTCAGTATATGGAATTATGCCAGTATATGTTGAGAAACAATTGACTTCCCACCCCTGAGTATAGATATTTGTATATATCCTAGCCAACAATCAGTCATTTAACTGTTTCTGCTATTGAGATTACCTGCCAGAGATGGCAAGGGGACAAACTGGGGGATGAGGCACCAAAGCGTGTGTGCATTACATACCCGTATGGTATGAGAGAATTTAACGAGCCTCCCTTATGATCTGCATCCAGCTCTATAAACTGCGGCCTCCAAAGCACTAATGCATCTATTTCAGGCTCCTGCCAAAGGATTTGTAGTAAGAGCTTAGTAAGATACATGATCCATCCAGGTACTTATGTGATGATTTCACTGGTGTAGTAATTGTGTATCTAACATAAATGAGAGCTGGATCAAGTCATGGGGTAAAAGTGTGAAACGTAGGAAGGTGGGTCCCAGGTGTATGATCAGCTTGTGTCATTTAATTCAGAATACACCAGGTCTGGCCGCTGCAGATTCATTCTCTTTTTCTCCTTCCTATCCATGCAAACACCCTTAAGAAATTAAACTTACTCAAAGCAAGGAGCAAAAAATTGGCAACAAATTAACTAAGAATATATTTTTTCTATGTATGTGTTTTGATAGCTAACACTGTTAAGCCTGATAATCGATGCCTTTAAGCTTGGAAGGATTTTCAAGAGAGTGGTTATAGTACCAGTTATAGAATCTCTTGTCCTTAAAGAAGGATGAAGTAAAATTAAAAGAGGGGCACCCATTAGGAAAGTAATAAAAATGTTACTACTTGGTCACAGTCAGAATGACAAGCAAATGTCAAACCAGGAGACAAATTCTTGACATTCATATGTTTGTGACTGTCAGTACCTGCCTGCTCTGAATAAGAGCCTGAACTTAACACTTGCATTACTGTAGATAGCTGCTGCAAAAGATTTCTACTCAGTTGCTTGGCCTCTGTTGTGAACGCTCTTACCCTGAAGAGGCCATTCCTCCTTTTCAACACTGGAAGGAAGCAAAAAGGCATGCTGGGGAGTAATGCACCCATCTAATGCAGCAGAATCAATACCTAGAAATTAAGTACTATACTTATTAATGCTAATGCTTTTCTGAGAGACAATTTGCTATAAATTACTTATCCTGATTAAAAGTATGTTTCAAAGGAAGTGTATTTATAAATTGAAACAATCAAAAACGGTTCATGAAATGTCACATGGAAGAAAATTTCCTGATATGTTATTAAACAAAACAAATTATTATCAAAAGTTAGCAATAAGGAAAGAAAAAAAAAAAAACACCTATATACTAGATTGTCTGTATTTAAGACTAGCAGAACACTTGAAATTGTTAAGAGTCTCCTTTGGAATAAACGACTACAAATGCATTTAAGAGCTGTAAATGGCTGAAATACAACCTAGCCTCACCTGCAGCTCCCAGTCCTGCAGCTTTTGGTGATTCAGAGCTTGGTGCTCACCCAGGCTGCATGCCCTGCTTCTCCTTCTGCAAGGATGAGTCTGGGGGACCAGATACCACAGGGACCAAGTCTCCTTTCCACATGAGTAACTCAGGAGCAACTCTTGTGAAGTTACTCTACTGCAAACCTGAAGAAAGAGGTCTTCATTTTTGCTTCAGAACGTTTTTACTAATTCAGATCAAGCCTTTAGTCAGGATTACAAAAGTTGTTTGTCTCTTCTCACTGGTAAATGAGCTGCCAGACCACAGCAAACTGCTATCAGCTGTCACATTTGCTGTTGTGCTGAACTTGATTAAGAGGTTGGGGGGGATCTTTTAAGGGATTTGGGCTAAAAGAATCATGCTACAATATCATCTATATAGTGGGATTTGCATTGATTTATTAGCAAACATGCACAGAAATAACACTGACTTTGCAAATCAGGATGAGGGGGGATGACTTTTCTGTGGCCAGTGTTTGCCATGCAGAATGGCTGTGGCACTGACCAAGACAGGACACATGAGATCTCTGACGCTGAAACCTCCTCTGTGGGATGCATTTTGAGTGTAAGATTTTGGAGTCCTGAATTTTGGGAGCCAAAGAAACCTGAATACCATCCCTAAATCTACCATACAATATTCTCTGTGTGAAGTTTATTTCCAACCAAAGTTAACTGGGAGAGCGTAACAGAGGTTTTGGTCCCTCTTCAGTTACTCCTGTGTACTGCTGAGGACTAGGACTCAAAACTCAGCTCAGATAAAACACTACCAGCCAAAAACAACGGTACAGAGCTTCTGTACCCTGATAACCATTTTAAATCCACCACTTTGTTAAAGGAAAATATTAAGTGATTAAATGGGCCTACTAATGTAAAGTACATCGTTGTACTGGTTTATGGTGGCCCCAAAGAGGCCCTTGTCTCCTTTGAGGTGGGATGTGCCGAACCACACACCGAGGGCTGGGCCAGGCAGAAGCGTGCCATGTGCTGTGATACAAATAACCCTCAGGTGGTACTGGAGATTCTGCATATTGCCAATAAAAAGTTGTGGAATGTAAGCACCGGTTCTAGCAATGTCTGTCTTTGCATTTGTCCTGTGAAACGTAATGTGAAGTCCCCTGTATTTGGGTTGAGACACATAATTTATTTTTACAATAGCAAAATAAGCATTGTTCCCTTTGGTTATACTTCTAGTTAAAAATCCAGAGATGTCACTTTGGCATGGAAAAGAAGGTGACAACAGAATATGACTATTAGATTCCAGTTACTTTCAATTCTTGAAAGAAAATTATTTTATTGGCATTCAAGAAATAAGGTGCAAGAGAGCACCAAGAGCATTGTAACACACCCATTGCATAGCATCACATAGGGTAAGATGAAAAGACGAGATGTCATCTGTGACGACAGAAAACTGAGGGACTGCGTCTGTTATACTTGCAGATGTTGCCGAAGAAGTGACACTGCCCAGACAGCCTCACACCTTGCAAACACCAAAACCAGTGTGAGACGCCCCGGTAATCTGAAATGGCAAGAAGCAGCAAACGGCCTTTTCAGAGGATGGAGGAGACAAAAAGTTTAGTTACAGAAATAGACGGAGAACCTCTCATGCGTTTTTATCTTTATTTCCCCCCCAAGCTAACGAACTTCCTAACGTGTCTCCTCCACTCGTCGTCCCGGGGCTCCCCACAGCCCCCCGGGGGCGCTGAGGCGGCGGCGACCCCCTCGGCTCCCCTCGCCTCAGGGCGCCGCGCCCGCGAGCAGCCGTTGGGGAGCGACCGTTAGAGGCGGCCGTTGGAGGGCGGCCGTTGGGGGGCGGCCATGAGGGGGCGGCCCCGGGCTCTGCGCCCCCTCAGGAGCGGTGGTGGGGCGGCCGGGGGAGGAAGAGGAGGGAGGCGGCAGCCCCATGGCGGAGGTAAGGGAGGCGGCGGGGCTGGGGCTGCGCCCCGCGGGAAGGCTCCGGAGCAACGTGCTGTCGCTGCCACGGAGAGGGAGCGGGTTTGTGCCCTGAAGTAACGCGGTATCACGTTTTGCCAACCCAGGGGGTGGTTTTCGAGGCGCAGGAGCAGCGAGGGTTCGCTCCGAGCCCCCCTTGTGAGAGCTCTCCCGTGTCCCGAGTGCGGTGTGTGATCGGCAGGTCGGGATGGCAAGGTGAGGACTTTCGCTTTTACTCGGCATTTCCTCCTGAATTGCCCTCCTTTTCTTCATGTGGGGCATACAGGCAGCTCAGGAATGTAAAATAGTTGCAGAAATACGGCTTCTCCACAGCGCGTCACAACTATCGACTTAACCGCACAGATCACCTCTTGAAGGGCACATGTATGTCACAGTCCTGTATTTACACTTGCCAGTAACATTTCTCAGTGTCACTCTAGGCTTATTACGGTGCTGTGACTAAACTCTAGTCTCTTTTCATCTGCCTGCATTATCAGTGTGGCACCTTGAAAAAATAAGGTAGGCGATGAATGCCTGGTGGTGATGGCCAGTTTCAGTAGTAGAGGATGCAGTCTTTACTGCACTTCTGTCTGCTTGCCCCCACTCAGACCCCATGCCTGTGGAAGTGTTGTGCACATCTGTAACTTTAAAGGAGATCAGCAGAGCCATTCAGTTGCAGGGACTGCTTTTCTGGATCGAGTCACTGGCAGGCACAGAGTTTCGTTATGCCTGAATAATTTATGATCTAATTTACGATCTGATACTTTTGTGATACCCTCTGCAGATAGAAAATATGCAGTAATGCCGAGATGGTGGTTTTGTGACTTAGAAGGATAATCAGTACGTCTTGAAAGCCCAAGTTGAGCTACTGAGATTTTTCAAGTTGATTTTGAATGATGATGAATACCTGTTCTCATTATGAATTACAGGACCTGCATCAACTACTACTTGCTAAATTTGTCTTGTATAGTAGGTTTTCATATTTTCCTTCCTTTTCTTTTTCCTCTCTTTTTCTTTTTCTTTTTTTTTTTTTTTTCTTCTTCTATTTCCCCGTGTGTTCACTTGGCTGTTTTTTTGAACGGTAGTTGCAAAATTAGTTTCCACGCCCTAACTGCAAGGGATCACTTGTTTCCATAGAGAGATGATGAATTTCTTTGCTAAATGTAGGTCTGGACCCCTCTTTTAATGCATGTTTTGTTTAAGTTGAAAGAGTGATTGGACCAAGGCAAGGTAGTGTTAAGCTAAGACATAAATGGACTTTTAAGTGAAAACTACCATGTCTGTCCCACCAGAGTTGTTTTGAAGTGCATGACAGGTCCAAAAAAAAAGAAATACAAAGGGAAAAGTTGATCTTAGTTTTAAAGGTGACCTCTGTAAGTTTGAATAAGTCTACTTGTGCTGTCAAAATGTTATTGCAACAGAGTAATGAATTTCAAAGTGTTCTTGCTGATTTATAACCTTTATTTTGCCTTTTGTAAAAATATATCAGAGGTATTATTAGCCTTTCTTTTATCTCTAATAGATCAGGACCAGACTTAGGGCTATGTGTAAACAGATCAAAGTGATGGCTTTGTTCTGCTTGTTATTGTGTGATTGCTAACTTATCAAAGCTTTACACAATCAGATTAATCCACTCCCGGATTCATTTCATTCATTGGGCTCCTGAGAATGTTGTTGGCAACACCATGCGAACTGGTGATTCTCATCCTTAGGGAACTGGTATTTCAAATGACTCTGGAAGATGAACGCAGATGAAAAAGAAAATGAATTCAGTGGCTGAAATACGTAGTTTGGGCATGCTGAAGTGTGTGGGATTGCTTTACTTTTTTTTTTTTTTTTCCTGTGCTAAAACTTAACACAGTGTTCTAAAAGTTTGAGCACTTAGTCTGACAATGAGTAAAGCTTACAGGTGTGTTTCTGCATTTGGCTTGCTGCCCAACAGACTGAGATCAGCTCTCACCTTTGGATTAACTGTTTTAATCAAACTATTTCATTCAGCCCACTTCTGTAATAGAAGTTTGCTCATAAAATGTAAACTCTGCAATATTTTTTATTACCTTGGTAATAAAAATAACAAAATACATTTCTTCTGAAATACACCTTTTAACCAGAAAAATAAACATATGATCTCAGAGTCTTGCTGCCTGTTTTCTTAGATGGATGTATTTAACAGGATCAGGAAAGAGAGTTTGTACCAAAGCTGAGACAGAATTAAAAGCAGTTTTTTATTCTGAATTCTGTACTTAATTCACTGTCCTACATTACTGCAGGTCATAGCACATGGTTTGTAGATGTGCTCGTAGGGCTCAGGGTATTAGTTTAGTGGCTCCATGCGTTCCATTTTACAGATCTGATTCTCACGGATGCGTAAGATTGAGACTAAGGTACCAGGGTTCCTGCATGGGAGCCATGAGTTACATCCTTGCAGGGGGAAAAAAAAAGTGGTAAACTTGATTTGAATAAGCCAGGAAAGCGTGCATCGGTTCATGCAAGGCATCTTGCAATGGAAGAACAGCATCTGTAGCAATGAAAGCTGACCTAGGTCCTACCGTTTGCAGAATGCCCCAGCCCATGATTTTAGGTTCCAGTGGTCATGTTTGCTAGGAAAGTAGATTAAAAAGGGTGGGTATGAACCTTATGTCTGTGCTGATTACTTCTCATTGTACTTTTTTCCTGATACAACAGTGTTCATTACTTAGTCGTCTTCTTCATAGTTGGCTGAAAAAATAGGCTGTGGTCTTGTTTTTTTAAGAGAGAATTTAATATGGAACTGCTTGCTCCTTAAATGGTGACAGTGTATTCTCTCTGAATTCTACTGTTGAAAACCTGTTTCTGTTGCCTGCTCACACAAGGAGATCACATTGGGTAGGTTATTGACCTACTCATACAGGTAAAGGTAGGGAAAAAATAACCAGACATTCCTGTGTGCTTGCAAATTATTATTGGATTGCTCAAGGAATGAGCTTTAATGAAAATACTAAATTGAGACACTATGTGGGGATGTACATTTTAAAGTTTTAAGTATAAAAAAGCAATAAAACAGGAAAAAACAATAAAAGCAATAATAAAATAAAAATAATAAATAATAAAAACAATAAAACAGGAAAAAAAAAAAAGGACATGCAGCTGACACGGGATGTAGGTGTGATACCAATGGGAAAAAGAGATAAGCCACCGCACAGGCATGCAACCTGGGATGCGGTCCATACCCCACTGTGCCAAAAGAAGGCTGTGATTTCCTTAGGCTTCCCACTGTAAATCTGCCCTGACAACGCTTCTGGAAGCTGCCAGGTTGAGCCACAGGCCCGTATGCAAAATGAACAAGACGGGTTTTCCAGAGCACCTTAAAAACTGTGCGTGTGGAAGTAGTAAGCCATGGTGCTACGAGATGTGTGTAGCACAGATATAGGTCCAGTGTAAATGGTAGAGTATTAGCAAATCCATAGAAAGTCTCAAGGAGCTTGTAGTACAGCGTCTTGGCCAAAGACCTTGCAAGAGTGAAGAGCTGCCCTGCTTGATTCAATGCTTTTATTTTCCCTATCAATCTGTGTATAGACACTTCATGTGTATATTAATATGTCTGTATATTTATGCAGACATGACATGTGAAAAAGGGAGGATAAAATTTGGATAAAATTTGGATGAGTTCTTTATCTCTCAGGGGATACACACGGGGAATAATTTAGATTACTAGGGATGGACCGTGGAGCTCTTCACTATCCGTGGCCTGAATCTCATAGGAAAACCATTTTTATTTTCCAAATTGCATGAACCCCCCAAACACTGATGCCGCCCATATCAGCAGATGAGCCAGTGTCTGAATGAGGGCAGTAGTTGCAGTGCTGGGTCATCGAGCAGTACGTAGGGCAGGCTCCAACTTGGGGTGAGACAGAGAAGGAAGTCTCTGCCCCCATCCAAACCAAAAATGTTTGTCGTATGTGGATGCATTACATTCTGTACAACAGATCCTGAAGCCCTTTATAAGGGCTGAACTCCGGTGCTAGGTTAAAGACTGTCTGCTGTATTCAATACTTAACAGTGTAACATTGCTGTTGTTTATAAACTAAAAAAGTTAAGGAAGAAAATGTACGGTGGATAATTCTTATTGTTTGCACTGTAATCACTATGTTTGTATTTTGGCAGGGCATTTTGGAGCACGATATTTAAGACCTCTTACAAGCATAGCTTTTTGAACACTGCGCAAAAGATCAGAATTTCACAGTATTAAAAATGCATTGGATGCAGTGAATCCGTCCTGGTTTTTGGGCATCATTTCAAATATTTACACTGACTGAGAATACTTTGAGATACACTGTTGTTGTTCTGTTTTGTTTTCTTGGAAGGTATCAAAACTTTTTTTTTTTTTTTTTTTAAGTAAGTAGAAACCAGGTAGGATTTTTTCTGAAAACTTTTCTCCGGTTGAGAGCAGTCACACTGTAGCTGTGTGCTTCACTCAGAGTATTTTTCAGTTTTATTTAGTTATTTTTAACATTTTAAGCACTGGGATATAACAACATTTCAGTGGAGGAATGCCTGCAAATAGTTGAACGGCACTAGTTTGTGCTCCTGGATTAGCCAGAACTTAACTAAGTTTAATAAGAGGGTTTGTGAAGGGCTGAGTGGCTTCAAAGAGAAGTAGGCTAAAAGAAGAACTTTGTGCATTCGGTGTCTTGAAGATTGTGATCTTAATTTTTGTTATGGTTTGCTGCAGAAGGTACAAGGGGTTTAAAAAGTCAAGTCCCACAAAGTCAAGTCCACTGCTGGAACAGGCAGCGTTCTTCCAATTAAAGCATAGGTTGGGCTACCCATAAAATTGCAGTTTCTCTCACCTCTGCATTGATTTTGGGGCCACCTTAAGTAGCGGTTTTGATATAAATTAATATTTTTTGTTTCAAAGACTGACAAACTGAAGCTGATAGTTGATTTGTGGCAAGTCATATCTCAGGAAAAGGGCACAGCTAGAGCCCAGCCCTCTGTCACATGAGGCTGATAGATAACTCACTAAATCGGACTTAATCTCAGATTGTGTTCTGTAGCCCAACCAAACTAGTAAATGGCAGAAGTAAGATAAGAGTTTGAGATACTTGGATTTTTTGTTTTGTTTTGTTTTATGTACTGTAAGTCTCCTGCCTTCTGCTTGTGCAGAAATCTTTCCAAATGTAAGTAGGAGGCTGTCTTCAGGTACTGTTTTAGTTTGTAAACAGCCTGCTGTGAGGTGTGAACTTCCACACCTGCTGTTGCAATAAATGTACTTGGCTGTAATATTAAGCCTTCCACAATCAAGAGAGAAGAGAATTGGTTGTCTTTTCTGTGCAGAGACTGACTGATGTGATCCTGATCTAGATTTTGAGCTCCTGGTGGTATTATTATGAGTCTATTTCCATTTCTTCTGCTACCATTAATATGAAATAAGAAACAGGACAGAAACACTAGGTGTGGCAGTGCAGCACCAAGTAAGTAGTATTTACATGTAATCCCTTTTTGTCATTAGATGTATATTCAGACTGCAAAATTAAGTTATCTTTAAAGAAATGCTGTACTTAAAAACATGCCATGGCTGTTTCTGGAGGAGGTCTTTCTGTTCTCCTCATAGCAGCAGACCAGCAATCATCCCAAGTGATACACAGGCTTGGAAAAAAGCATTCAGTTGCTGAGCAGTATTTTTTTTCCAGCTGTTTTTCCTCCACTGGGAAAGACTAACATCAAAGAGTAAGTCTTTAGCAGCATAATCCAGGAGATTTTTGTTAAAAAAACAAAACTAAGTAATGAGGAAAAGGTTCCAGTTGTGTTATATGATTTCCATGTAGAGCACTTCACTGAAATGCCCCAGAAGTTCAGAAATCCAGGTTTCCTTGTGATGGTGCTGGGAAGGACTGTCTCCATTGTGTACTTCAGCAAATTGATTTCTGAGGGTTTTAAATGATCTGTGGGGCACACTGTGGGCTTTTTACAAATTTCTGCAAGTCTTTGTTTTCCCTGGTGTTAGAATAGATTTGTACCCCTTGTCATTTTAATAGGATCCATCAAGTTGTTATCCATATACTTCCTTTGTTCAAAACCTGTGCTTACAATTAGTTTTTGAGGCATCATGTTATAGATAATAAGTTTCTGTTTCCTCCATTTACCTCTTAATCAGCCAGTAGGGTGATGGATTTACTGTGTTCAGGAGGTGAATACTCGACCTTACAGCAGCAGCTTTCCATACTGCTCAGCTCAAGAGGAGCTGTTTAAGGTCTTTAATAGCTGTTGTCCTTGACTTATTTGCTTTTGATGATGATGGATTTTATCAGTTAGGATGATAATGGAGTATATTAATTGAACAAGTATTAGGATGGTGCTTTGTAATACTAAATACTAGCCGTGATCTTGCAAACACAGTTGAAGGAATAATTTCATGCCTACGAATAGCTCCTCTGGACTCATTTAAATGTTTGCAAGTAGCTGGTTACTGTGCCCGCAGCGTCTTCTGTAGTGAGTTCCCTCTCCTGCTCTTTTACCAGATAGAGGAGTCCTGCATTTTTGTGCAATTGTGGTAGAAAAGTACATTTGTTTTTTGAGATTTGATGATAACTCATCTGGTCATTTTTAATTTCAAATGGCAAAGAAGATGTGATATATTGATACGTGTGTATATATATGTGATAAAACACAAAGAAGTGATATATTGGAATAACATTTTTAGTAGGTAGAAATTGTGTTGGGCTTTGTTGAAGGCAAGTATCTCTAACATCAGAGAGAGATGAATGCCCTATTTGTTGTTAGAAATGACTGCTTATAAAACTAAATGTCCCTTCTAATCCATGAGAAGAAATTAAGAAAAACTGAAATAGTTGAAAAATAATGTTAATGTTTTTAAAAATAAATATTTGTAATAGAATTAAAATAAAATGAATATTACTTTATTCTCAAATGTTATTTAACTTTACTCTGTCTTATTTTTAGACTCGTGTGTTACATTTTTGAATGTGTTTTGTATGAAAATAATTGAAAAAAATCTCATACACATTTTGATGACTGTTACAGCTGCAGTTTTTGTATAGTTTAGGCTTTGATCGTGAGAAAAGAGGACATTAAGTCATTACATTTGCTGCTGTTGAGAGCTTTTCTGCTACGGCCATAGCATTTTCCTAGGAATGTATGGAACTAACGCAGTGTAGCCACCTGGTTTCCTGGCTGCCGTTCCGCAGAGTCGCACATTTTAATAGCTCAGACTTACTCTTTAAAGCTGGAATATGACAGTTTTGTTTGTTTGTTTTGGTTTTGCTTGTTTTTTGAGTTCAGATATGCAAAATGCTTAGCAGTGATCCCTTCTCACTCCAGCAATACCCCAGCCTTAAAATAATAATAATAAAAAATCTCTGCCAATACAACTGCAGATATAACTTGAAAAATGCTTCTGAGAACACTAAATCAGAACAAATTCATCCTTGGAGATGAAAAATATATATATTTTTTCTTGAAAGGAGGATTTTGTTAACTGGTCATGTTTCTAATTGCCTATTTTAAAATTCCATCACTTAGTATGTAACTGGTCTGGATATGTTGTTGTGGAATGACATCCAGATGATACTGAAAGCCCAGACTCTCCCTGAAATCACAGCATGGTGTGTCTGTTTCAGAATAGTTCATTGCCAGTGGTTTTGAATGTCCAGTTCTACCATGGATGGGTTCAGTGCCTGTGTACCTAAAGCAAAGCTGGTGTCTGCAGTTGAGAACTGTGACCTCGTTCAGCCCCCAAAGTCTGCGTATACTCAGTTAATTTCTGTGAATGAATTGTTCAGTGTATTTTTTACTTGAAATGCTGTAGCTGTTTAAAAATTAAATATGTGCTTAAAGATTAGTTTTGTTAGTGTGTTTCTTAATGGGACTTTTATTTTTGTCTTCAGGATGTTGATTTGAAAGCATGTCAGGAAGCTTTGGATAACTCTTGTCCACACCAAGAAAATAATCAGTTGAAACTGGAAGAGGAGGAGGAGGAAGAAAACATAAATCAAGTAAATGATGAAAAAAATGAAAGAAGGGAAAACTCTAAAGTGGAAGTGAGGGAGAATGTTGATTTTATCAGTGAAGTAAAAGTAGTGCAAGAAACTGAGTAAATGGTTTGAAAGGAATATTTGATTTCCTCATTTAGGATTTGGAGGTGTCCTTTGCAAGGACAGGAAGGCAAGACTGACCTAGGACTATATTTTGTAAAAGATGACCTTGTTCGCCGTCCTGAAAATCCCCCTGTTCCAGTATAGTTTATATAGATGAAATATTCTAAAGGTTACAGAAATTACTTGTAACTAAGTAATTACTCAATTATTATTTTTTTCCATCATGAAGGTGCTGTGTTTGAGTAAGGGTTGTTTTTTTTTTATATGCAAATGCTTGAGACGTGAATGCTAAATTACACTGCTTTCACCATTTATGTGAAGCTTTATGCTTGGTTACAGAATGACATTTGGGAGACTTGATTGTTTGGATCTGAAGGTATGTATTGTAACCAGAAGTTAGAAAAGAATCTCATGGTGTTAAACCAAAACAGATGGCCTTTGTCTTTTGTTCTGTCTGAAGGCTACTATGCAAAGTGTTTTCTTATTGAGTCCTTATGAGGGTTGAGAACATCAGATCTGGTTTTCTTGTCAGCCCCTCTGTTCACTACTGCCCTGGCACTTTGACTTTTTTTCATCACAGTAGCGGGTGGTGCAGCCTCAAAGAGAAGGAAAGGTCTGTTCCGCTTTTTGGGGCGGAGTAGGGCACTATTGCCATGGAGTTGTTCTGCTCAGTGTCTCATCAGGATGAAGACTTCATGGTGGGGTCACCAGCTGTGTTTTCAGCTGGTGAAATCCCAAACACCGGCTGATTGAGGCTGGAACTAGGTGATCTGGAGGTGTTCAAGACCAGATTAGATGAGGCTCTGGGCAACCTGATCTAGTGGGTGGCATCCCTGCCCAGGGCAGATATGTTGCAACTAGATGATCTTTAATGTCTCTTTCAACCTGAGCCATTCTGTGGTTCAGTGATACACAGCTGTGCTCTTTCCTGGACTTTGTGTGTTTGTTTTTTTAATTTGTTTGTTTTGTTTTACTTTCTTTTGTGTAAGATAACTATGCTTTACAAAGTGTTTCTATTTTTTTTCTGTCACAGAGCAACAGCAACTATGTAGATTCCCTTCTGTCCTTAGAGGATTATTTCCAGCTTCTGTCGTAGCAGACAGAAAACGAGCTAGAGGTAAATGTGTAAACACATGTATAACTAATGGATTGGAATACACTCAGTGGTTATTGGATAATGATTTACTCTGTTTTATCTAATTAAAAAACAGGGAATATGTGAGCAAATCAATACAGTAAATCCTGAAGAATTTAAACAAGCTAGTATCCACCTTGTATAGCAGCTGTCATTGGCTTGACTAGAAAATTTTCCTTAATAACTTGTTTGGGATTTGAAAACTACAAAGTCCTGTCTTTCACGTGACCTAATGTTCAAAGTCGGATGGAACTGCTATGGCTTGCTTAATTAATTCAGCTAATGATTTCCTTTCTGAAACCTAATACCAATTCATATTTACACAGCAGCTCTTAGTGTATTTCTCTAAAACAACAGTAAGGTATTCAATGCTAGTAGTTAGTAAGCATTTGCAGCCAAAGGTTACAGTTTTATGTACTTGACCCAGTATTTATGACAAGGAAAGTGTGTTCAAGAACAAACCTATCTTCATTGCAAGTCAGGTTAGTCAACATTAGCAGCAAAACCATTTTGTTTGCTTTGTTTATCTTTTGGACTTCTGATACTATTGTTTACTTTCTGGATGCCCATCTTCACCAAAAAAAAGAGTTATCTTAATTGGAGGTACCCTCTTCTCCCACAGCTCATAGCTGCAATCATTAGCCACAAAGCTACTCCCTACATTGCTTTTTTGCAGTACTCCAAGGGCATCTTACATATGCTTCCCGTTCTAAGAGCCCTATAGGTTCATTAGTGTTTTCCATACAGTTTCTTTCTCACAGCTGGAACACCTGGTCTTGGGAATCTCTAGGTTGGATAGTGCCTCCTGCCCCATAAATTAGCTGCCTCCTCTGTTCAACTTTGGTAATGCATTCCACGCTATCAGGGTTCAAAAGTTCGTCGGTACAGTTTTCTCTGTTCTTTCCATAATTCAAAAGGAATTTGGCTGTAACCCTTATGCAGTTATAACAATATATGATTACATATTTTATTTAAGACTATCAGTGCACTGCCATCTTGTGACAATTTATCTGTTGAAAACTGAATGCTTGCTTTTACCAGGTGGCCTAGAACACAGTAAATTCCTAGGAAAAATACAGCAAAGCTTCCTTCTGTTACCTGAGCTCCCCGTAAGCTTAGGAGAGAACTTAAGACATTCTGGTATTTGCGGTGCATTGTTCCTTTCGTGTGGAAAGTATGATTTATGATGAATGTTCAGCATATTGCAGGCAGAAAAGCGTTCTTCTGCACAACAGTAGGGGTGCTTAGTTGTGGAGGAATCATATATGCTTTTTATGTGATGTATTTACAGTCTTAGCTTTTTTTTTTAAATTCATGTATTTTATGACTGCTTGTCAGCAAGTGTCCTGATGTAAATTGGTGCAGTAGTTTTGTACTTCTTGGAGCCAGAAACTGTAACACAGGTCTGCAAATGGGGGACCTTAATTCTACCGCAGCATTTGTTTATCGTTTGGATTTCAAAGCTGAGGAGTCATGTAGCAGCTTTATTTTTGTAAACAAAAACTGAATAGTAATTTCCAGTCAGAAGACATGTGCAGAAGGTATGAATAATATGGATTTGGGGGGCTATTTCCTTCAAACGGATTAGTAAAGAAGTTGAAATCTGAAGATGATAGACCTGAGTTAAGAAGCTCAGCCAAATGTGGTATTTAGCAGCCCCAAAAGCTTTTATAACCTGTGAGAAGAAAAGCAGTGATACCGTGTCAGCACGACCTTAAAATCAAGTTCCTACCCTCTTTCCCTCTCTTACATCACTATCCTCACTGGTTAAGTTCTGCAGGGAAGCTATTTATCCTCTTTTCAACATTAGCTTTCTAACACTTGGGCATCTTGAACCAGCTCACCCTGGAATGAAATGATGATCATCAATACCACTACCAGGGAAGGGGCAGGACCAACAGCGCTCCTAGAGTGACCTTTTCATAGCTCAGATTAGATGTAATACGTCGGCTGCAGTTTGATGTGCCTTGAGCAACAATTCCATCTCTACCTCTCCCCTTTTATCAGTCCCACACTGTCCTTGCCGCTCCTCTTTCTCACGTAGAACCTTCAAATATCCCAAGTTGGAAGGGACCCATGAAGATCATAGAATCAAACTCCCTTCACTTTTCTTCAGCACCCTTCCAACTCTCTCTTGCCACTTGCCAACACCGGTTGTGTTTTGTACATTCATTGTATAAAAGATCCCATTTCCCCCCTGTCATTTTTAGGGCAGTTTACTGGAAGATACTGGAGAATCACCAACCGCTGTGGATTGAGAAACCGAAGTAAAAAGAATATTGGGGGGAGGGGGATAACAAGGACACCAAGCTTCAGATCAAAATTACAGAGAGAAGAAAAATGTTCTTAGGCCCAAGTACTTGATTTTTAATATCCAACATCACCTTAATTTTTTTTTATTGTTGTTTAGCAATGAAAGACCATAGCTTAAGTTCACTTTTAGTGAAAATGTACATTTCTAAGAGAGATGCTGTGTTTTACCTTTGTTCAGAAAGGTTCCGCTTTTCCTTTGAGGAGAGAACCCTAGGAGACTGTTGCATTTTTCTCATATACTTAGTTATAGCTACATGCAAACATAAGGTACCAAATAAAATTACAACTAGTGTGGTCATTCTGCAAATAGATTCTGAAGAGTAATTAGTACCTGATTCAATACTGTCTTACCCCTGCGATTGTATCATTCCCAAGATTTTTGTGGATGGGGGTGGTGGTAAGTTCCTATAGTGTTTCCTAGTCTGTGACATATACTTACGTGCCTTCAATTTTTCCCTTCCCTTTGGATACCTTTCCCAACAGAAGTACTTCAGGTTTTCGCTTTAGCTTTCTAAAACTGGTATTTTGTAAGCACCAGTTTGTGCCTTTCAGTTTATGGGTGGTGAGAAACACTTTTTCCAAACCTATCTTTAAACAACTGACTAGAATTTAATTCATTTATCTGTACTTACAATAATGAGGTTCCACTTCCCATAATGACTTTGATGCAAGAGATTTACTGCCTTTTGGTTTGATGTTTATTTGTGCTACAAAAAAGACATTCATTTACATGCTTATTCACAATAGCTTATCCTTTTCTAAAAGATGGCCTAAAAAAGAATTGGACATGTAATATTGAGAAAGGAATGTTAGAGGGATACTAGTTTTTGAGATGTTTAAATCATCGTTAGTGTTAAGAACTAGGTAGCAACGCATACTTCTGATACCTTTCATAAGCAAAACCCATAAAAGTGATATTAAAAGAAAAGCTCATTGGTTATAGTATGACTGCAATATAGCAACTTTATGCTCTGGTATGTTAAAAAAATACTCGCACCCACAAATCAGAAAAACTAACCATGTATGTAATATAATTAAATGTCACAGGGTATCTTTCAAATAACTGAACTATGCCTTTAGCATCTAAATAATGTTTGCACTGCTGTTCACACTGAGTAGCAGATGCAGAGCAGTCAACTGGTACTTTCTAAAAAGGAAGCAGTGCCTCAGAGTACAAAATATACTAAGTTATCAAGAGTGTTCACTTTGAACAATTTGCATTTTATATTAAAAATTTATTCATGCATGTGTGTATCTGTTCTTTTATTGCTCAATTTTACCACACCTTCAAACTGATATGGGAAATTCATAGGGGAGTTTTCCATCAGCAAGGCCCTGCAATTTCCTGATGTTAGTTAATGACCACGGTGAAGCATATCTGTGCTTGCTGGTACTTACCAGGACTTTCTTTGATCACTAGTTCATGAACTTCTGCCAAAATCCAGAACAGATAACAGATACATAGTATTAATTGTAAGCCTCACTTCTAGAGCCAGATTTTTTTTGTTTTATATGTGCAAGTCATCAAGGTTGTCATCTTTGAATCAAATGACATACATATGAGGCATTTTAGACTCCATGCACATAACCTTTCCAGGACCAGGTCTTAAGGTTGACTTCATGCCCACGTGCACAAATTCTGATGGGTATTAAGTTAGTCCCATAACTAATTAAACCAGAAGACCTAGTATTTCACTTCTAGGACCTCACAAAGCAAGTTTCCAGTATTAAAAAAAAAAGGAGGGAAAAAAAATCTAAATGCTGATGCCCCCTCCTTCAGTAGCAGAAGTAGAGTGGCTCTTGAGAACTTCAGCAAAGCCAGCCACTAACGAAATGAAGCATGCATCCAGCTGGGTAAGTTACACGGTTAAATTTGGGTACATGCTGAAAATAAAGCAGCATATTGAACTCTTACAAAGAGCAATACTACTAATCAAAAGCAGTGTACTACAGCTCATACGTAAAAAATAAATATAAAATAAGGCCCCGGTTCCACTGGTTCCAAAAATACCTGCAATTTTGCAACTGGAAATTAGCATGAACTGACCTTAGCTAATTCCACTTCTATTATTGATCAACAACTCTATTACCTTCATGAAGTTGTTTACTAATATAAATTTCTGAGAACTCAGCTAGCAATGCTACCCCTACAAAAGCTCTCAAGTGCATTACTGAGTGGACTGCAAGTTGTAACAATGCTGATGATACCTTCAACATTACCTCTGGCTGTACTACTTAATTTTCCCAAACCTTCAGGTACCTACCCCCCAGAAAAGACAAAATTATAGGCAGAATTCAGAACAAGCTCTTTTTTTTTTCTTCCAAGTAGCAAGCTGCCATTAATTTCACTTAAAAGCTGCCAATACATCTCTGAGTATCTTACCTTTCTGCAACTGACCTGTCGCTAGCATGGGAGTTTCTTTAAAACCATTCCCATGGTAAAGCAGTCTCCATAATCCTTGAGTGCTAAAAATTTTTTGTTAAATTAATCATGAAAAGCAGTAAAGTTAGAAAAGGTCAGATCAGAATACAGAGAAAAACAGTAGATGGTGGGAAAAACATGACTTTCTGCATTACTGCTGGTAGCAACACTTACAGGCACTACAGAGTACTTGTCAGAGAAAAAACAACACAAGCTTAGTACTTTATTAGAATGCAATGCCCTCAGCGTTATGAAACCTCAGGCCGAACAGTTACACAGAGGAATACTGCAAACAGTCCCTTCACAGGACACAGCCTACTGCTCCAACATTGCACACATGTTGAAAGACTGCTAGCAGTACTGCAACAAAGTGCAGCTTTAGCTTCACATCTTTGTTTTAGTCAATAAACCTTTTTTTTAAACAGAAGATGAATCTTACAAATTAAGACCGTTTCTGCAAAAGAGCTTACAATCTAGTTTTAGGTGTGGTAAACAGGAGTTAAAAACTTCAGAGAGGAAAAAGAGGACAATGCATCGATATCAGCTCGTCAGTTTGAAAAGTTTGGTACTTGTTCCAAAGTACACACGACCTATCTCAGAGCCTTCCTTTGTTTTCCGTATCAAGAATCTTGAGGACAGAGTATGTAGAGGTCTATAAATGAGGCAACACGACACACAGCACTGCTTTGTAATGAGAAAACTATTTATTGTAGATAAATCAAAGACCAAGACGACACACAACCGTGTGAAGCCTTCGATTACTGTAGTATACCTTGTAAACACACTGCAACTTCAGTGATGTAGTATAGCTATGGGAAATCCATCAAATGTATCGGCCACTCATTTTCATACAAGAATGTCTAGATACTGACCAAGAGCGAGCAAGCGAAGGAGAAGAAAAAAAACGCATCTGTGAAAACTTCAGCAGAAGAGCAATTTTAAAAGAACTTATCCACAAGTCACCCTATTCACACAAGGTAGCAGCATGGGAGGTCACACAGTATGTTTGTGAACTACACAGTCCCCAGTCACTACTGACCCAGTATGTTCATAGCAGTGTCAGACAAGTCACTTTCAACTGTTCATTTTTGCTGCTGATAAATCAACTAGTTCTTGGTTACATAGATTTGAATAACCTCTGTGAACACAAACTCCTGCTGCAATGCAAATGGGCACTCCTAGCTACTAAGCAAGAGGACAACTGTTAAAAGGGACAGTGTGGCTTCTGGCAAAACAGGTCAACAGGACATGAGGGGGGTCCCAGGGAAGCTCCTTGCATTTCTACCAGTGTCACTGTATGAATGAGAAGAGAACCTGACATCTCCTTCAAGAGAAAGAAGGAAAAAAAGAAAATAACACTTAAAGGATTTCACTTGCCTCATGCATTCTGCTTTGAAACCGAATCAAAACACTGAGGTAACAGAGAATGAATGTACTGCTTCATTATGTTCCCTGCTAATCATCCTCTTTCCCTAATGTGGTCAAGTTGTAAAAATGAACTCAGCTGACGGCACTCTTCAAAATTCACGTGTGTTTTTGGGGGTTTGGTTTCACAACCCCTCCCCCAGCCCCCAGTAATATGATTTCATCCCCCAGAAAAGATGTATGTTAATCAAGACTAAAAGAATGTGTTCTTCCCTACACACGACGGAGTTCCATCCCTACTAATTTTACAGCATCAAGAAAAATTTCTCACATTTTCTAAACAATTTTCAACACAACACTTAAAACTCAAGTAGCAGGGACTGTGAATGAAATTCAGTTTTCATTGTAAATAACTGAGATCACAAAGTCTGCATGGCTGGAATTAACCAATATTAACCTCTTTTCACCATCACTTTTTATACATGCAAGTCCAGCGTGCTTCAATCACGTAATGTTGCATTTTTATCAACCCCCCCACCCCAACAATGGTTACCAACAAGTTATATTATCTTGCATGTTCAACTTATTTGTGGCAAAGGTTTGCTTTGGCAAGCTGTTGCTACAACTGACAACCTGATTTTCTTCAAGTATTTCAACATACCAAACAGCAACATTACTTTCCATTTTCAAAGTAAAGGTGAGTCCATAGAGGGACGTAAATTAAAAAAGAAAAAACACACATTATCTAAAAATTAAGGAGCAGTAATTGACCAATTCAGTTTTTATTCAGAAATGCTAGCTGTATTAGGTTGACTCAATGATGACACGTCTCACTGAACTCATCAGCAAAACACCAATTTTCATTTGCTTTAACTGTTATGCACCAAGAAAAAGAAATCAAAGAAGTTTAACAGTAAGACAACAGGAAACTTACTCAAATGCTCCAAGCTTTCAAGACTTCAGACATCCAGTAACTTAGTTTTTGCATGCTACTACCCCCTAGAGATAATGCCCATTCCCAGTAGATGGAAATTAAAACATTCACATGGAAAATGTAACATACATAATTAAGGAACTTTGGAACCTTGTTGCAAAGCTATTGAAAAAGCATACACATCAAACAAAGAATATTCCCCTTTGAAGTACTTTTTCAGTTATGTGATCTGAATGTGGACTTGTCAACTGTAAAGAAAACTTCCATTAACTAGCATCTAAGTTCCAGGAAAGAAGGCAAATTCCTAATCAGCTGGTCAACTCATTCTGCTGGAAAGAGCAAAATAAAGCAGATTTTGAATGTCTTCATTTTCTGCTTCCGTTGCAGCCCACTGGTCACCTATGCAAATATTTCAAATTTCAACTTAAAAAACATACAAAAAAAATATTTTTGAATCATTAAGTAGTATGTCTGAGTTATATAAAGAAGGTTAAAGACATCACGGTTTTACTAATATTAAGCATATACATTTCAAGTTTAGAATAAATTATTTAAGCAATACATTCCCAACCGGAGCTCTCCCAAGCTCATGCTTGTTTTTTTCAGAAGATGCCGCTATCAGTAATACAGTTCTGGTACAGCAGGAACTCTTTTTTCCATTCCGTCTTTCACTATTGATGCTAAAAGCTCTTTATAGGTAAGAAGGATAAAGTTATTGTCCTAACACATTTTGATGAACTGTCTTGTGGTTAGTTTCATTAACAGGAAAGGAGGAGATATTTTAAAAAAAATGATAAAAAACATAGCTATTTTAAAGCAATTTTGTCCAAAAGCAAAAAATAATCAGCATGTTTCATGTGTAGCACTGTTTCTCCCAACAGAGAACAGGTGCCTGTGTTCAGAGGTACAAGTTCTGTGCATACACTTGCCAAGTTAACGTGGTTTTTAAACCCACCTCAAAATGGCGTGTTTCAAATCATGGAAGGTCTAAAAGCTGCACATGAACATTATTTAATGTTAGACACACACTAAGTTTTATTAAGCATTACACTAGAACTATTTTGGTATAAAAATACTTTATTTTAAAGCTATGAAAGTTATAAAAATATGTAGTTAAACCTTCAACTCACAGAATGTTTGCTATTTTTAACATTAGTAATTTGTTTCTCCTACCGAATCTGGATTTTATTCGAAAGGTTTACAAGACAATTATTACTATCATTTAAAAAACCCAGCATTACAGGGAGCTGTACTAATTGTGATATTTTATCAGTATTCATTTAACCTCTAGGTTTTTTAATGAAGGCAGCAAAAACAACTATTTTCTGATGATACAGAATTTCTTATTTCTTGAAGCGTTTCTGTGGTTGACCACTTCTTCATTAGTTACCTGCAGCATGGCACCTTCCTGCCAAAGAAAAAAAAAGTGTATCTGAAGATGTTTATCACATATGTCTAAACCAAATTACCAATAGGGGAACTTCAGCCATTTTTTTAAAAAAAAGTAATAAGCAGTTCACTGGTGTGTCTAACACAAAAGGAACAGGACTTTTGTTAGCTGAGTCCACGTTCTTCAGTAGGTAGTAGCCTGTCAAAGGCAATGGAACTTTGAAGTTAGGGTGTGGGCATTTTTTTGTTGTTGTTGTTGTTTTTTCTTGGTGGGTTTTGTTGATTTTAATTTAAAAAACAGATCTAGTAGAGTATGCCACCCATACTCTGAATAACTCATTAGTTGGTGAGTTTTCATTAATTTGAGGAGCAAACATTGAATGCAATTGCGAGTAAGGCTGACTGAATTTGGCACTAAGGTTTATTAGCTGCAAGAACTATAAAAAATGGTGGAAACCTCATCATTCTAGCCAAATTCCAGATTAAGTAATTACATTATACACTCATAAAATACCACCTGCAGTTTCATTTGAAGTTTTCACTTCCCCTCCTAAAGAACTGCTTATGCAGTTGCTATAAGAATGGACGACACATTCCTTCACAGAGGCAGATGTATTCTGTGGTGCAATTTTTTTCCTTACACGTAAACAGTCTAAAGTTACTTGGGAACCTTCAGGATGAAATGTGTTATATAAAACAGATTGCAGTAGACAAGACACATAACAACATAGTTCATTTTCAACAGCACAGAGCTACCTTCATTGCATTACCTTGCAACCACCATAATGCATAGACTCCCAAGAAAAATAAAATGTTGCAGGATGCAAAAATAAAGTTGTATGATTTAATTAACTTGTGACCTACCATTTTAACTACCAACACCAGGGATGGAACCCTTGCAAAGCTTTACTAATGGACACTTGCAGGTCTCATTTGTTCAACTGTAGCAGAGTACAGTGGCAGCAGTCTATGCTTGTCCAGGGTTCATATCATAGCTAGATTCCAGTAGGAAAAAAATATGTTAAGTAGCTGAAATTAACAAAAATTTGTTTGTAAAAAATTTAATAATACAAGAAAAACAGGATTCACAAATTTCTTTTCAGTTGGTAATCGTTAACTCAAATTTATTGCTATGTTAAACTACATAATGATAATCACTATACTGAAAGAATACTGTCATATAAAATTAGTTTCTCATTTTTGGAACATTAAGAAAGGAAAAAGTAAATAAGATCTTACCTAAAGAAGTTTAACTGATGCTTAGAACTAGTTTGCTCTACACCCTCAGCCTTCGTTGGCATCCTTATAACACTACCGTAGTTAAAGCTTTGCAGAAATACAGCGCAGCTTTTTAAGACTGGCTGAACTTAGTGACGTTTTCAAGAGTTCTCTTGTACTAGACCTGTGTCCCTGGAAGAGTACCTCGCTGGGGATATTTCCTTTCCTTGCCATTGAAGAAGCAGCATCTAAAAGATCTAAAAACGTGTTTCTCCTTGCAGAGATATCCCTTAAGTTATCTAGATATTTAAATCTGATCATTTACAGACAACATACTTTTTTTCTGACCAGCATTTAATTTTACATGTACAACAATAGCTTTATATTATTTGTGGGACCTTATACTACCCACTCCTTGCCTTATTTTACAATATTAAAAAAAAAATCTAAAATTACACAATATTTCCTTTAGAATTATTTTATTAAATCATAAATGTACAACAGCTTCTTAACTCTACACACGCACTTAAATTTTTAAAAGGAAAACGTTATGTCTTATTACACCATGATCCTGGCTAATAGCTTTTCAAAACTTTGAGAAAAATCTTAAAAAAGGTTTCACATGTCACCTGAAACTTACAAATTTAACATTATCAAAGGAATGCTTCTACACTTACAAAGACCACTAGAAAGAAACAACAATTAAAAAGCTAAGAAACTGTCTCAAAGGCATTTTTACAATCCTTCCTCCACAGTAAGGTAATGTTATTAAATAATCCAAATCCATTCACAAAATGGCTCTCTGCATCTGCTCTGGTGTCTTCTGCCATATCACTGCATATTTATGCATGACTGAGATAAGTGTTTCCTTAACATTGTTATTTCGATAACCTGAAGCTGTTCTGTTACCTCTGGGCTCTCATCCTCTCCTATTTATACAGTGAAGCCTGTTTCAACAGAAGTAAAGAGTAAAAAAAATAGGTTATGAAATTATTCATCTAACCATTTTTTAAAGGAAAGATAATATCCTAAAAAGCTTTTAACTCCTGCAGCTACTCTCACGAATCACTGCAATTTTAGCACTTAAAAACATACTTACCCATGGCAAGCTTGCAGAAGCTCAATAACGGCTCCTCCCTCCATATCCACCACTTCCTCCACTGCCCCCTGGACCATAGTTTCCTGCAATTACAGGAAAACAAGCAACAGAAGAGTTACATCTGTACACTTCTCAAATCAAAAATGCTTCTGATCACTCTATCGAGACTAGCATCCAATTTACTTCCAGAGATATCCAACACAGATTTTAACATTTCACTGTCTGCATCTTACTAACACCAAAAAACTGCCACATGCTGTAATCTTAGAAGATTCAGCAGGGCCACATGTAATTTGATGCCCTATACTGTCTTGAGACCAAGAAAGGGTTTCGTCTTTCAGTTTCCGTTTCACAGGCTTTATACACCATATTAAATAACATTTAGACAACTGAAAGCAGGAAGTGTCAGAAAAGAAGTGGCACTAAAACAAAAGGGAAATGGGAAAAATCTCAGGAAGTTTGGTGGACATTAACTGGAGTATAGAGTAGACCATGAAGAGTATGCAATGAAAGCAAAGAAAGTTTTCCTACAGATCTTTACAGATCGGTATCTGTAAGACATGTTGTAATAGTTGGGGGGGGAGGGAGAGGGATGCATTTTCCCCAGTACATGCTTTACACTCCAAAGAACGATAAAAAATTGTAGCCATCTCACATACTACACAGAACAAACACAGGTATTGTGCATCTGTTTGTTGTTGAAGAATCTAGCTATTTTTACCCACCAATCTTCCCTCCCACCTCCCCAAAGAGCCAGAGCTTGCCCACTCTGTTTGGCTTGAAGGCAGGTCAGGACATAAACAATACCTCCACCATATGGTCCCCCCATGTTCCTGCTGCCACCAAAATTTCCACTCTTCATTGGACCGTAATTGGATGGCTGCTGGTTGTAGTTTCCAAAATCATTGTAGTTTCCACTTCCGTAATTGCCTGCATTATCAACACAAGAGAGTAGAAATGCCCAGATAAGCTAAAACACGCATGGAATTATCTCATTATTATACATTTAAATAAAACACAAGATCATACAATGATTCCAGCAGCATATGAAATTAGCTGCTTTTTTTTTTTTTTTTAAACTGTTTGGAAAGTTGTTCTTGCTAACCCCACCCACACACCTCCCAAATCTCAAGCGACTTGCACTGATTTACAACTGAAACACTCTATCCTTTCAAGCCAGTAGGTTACCTCCTCCATAGTTGTCATAACCACCTCCATAGCCCCCACCCTGGTTGCCATATCCAGGTCCTCCTCCACCGTATCCTCCTCTTCCTCCTCCGTAACCAGGACTGCCACCGAAGTTGCCACCTATGACAATACAATCCTTTAAAATAAACTTTTCAGTGTAGAAGGCAACCCAACTCTAAATGGAGGATATGTTTCTGTTTACAAGTCTACAGAGGAAGAAAAGGGTGGTAGTAGTTTTATGAAGGCACATATCCAACTCCCACCCTAACTGAATTGTGAATAAAGCCCGCTAGTCAGACTGCCTAAAAGCATCAATGAAGAGACTTGAATCTCTTTTTTCCAGACAATTTACGAAATGCTGCCATTCTAAAGAAAAGGGCATACATAGTCATCTAGATGCACCTTTATATGGCAAACCATATGGTTATAGTGTGAGCCAACAACTAGGTGTGCTTCTTAAAGCCAACAAAATAGCTTTGGCAATTGAAGTAAGTTTTATATGAATAGTAAGTGAATGTATAAGCATTTCAGAATGAAGAAAAAGAGTAAAATTGAAAAAAAAAAGAAGCAAAAACAAAACCCCACAACAGAAGTAAACTAACCTCCAGGTCCTCCACCATATCCATTATACCCATCACCAAATCCACGGCCACTCCCATATCCATCTATTGGAGGAAGAAAAAAAGATCATTTGGTACAGGTGAATTTAAGTGAATTCTTTTGTTATCCAACCCCTATGACCTTAAGAACCAAATCTCACAAGCACTTGGTTTAGAAAAATGCATGTGAAACACCTCATCTAATCTTTCCTTTACCTCTTGCATTTGTAAAGTACTGAGTTCATTTTGGACATAGTATACACCCAGTTAGCTTTCACATCATTTCCGTGTTCAAGAAAGAACCCCTCCACCATAAAGCTCATGAGTGCTGCATATGATTACAGACAAGAAGTCTCTAAATTCCTTAGCAGAATCATTGAGTTTACGTTAATTTTGGCATTTAATAAAATTCTTTAAAAATTAGATCGCTTGAGTTACATCAATTTGCATACTATGCAAGAGGTCTGCAAGTTATTTAAAAAAATAAAAATTAAAAAAAACCAAAACACTTCAGCAGTTATAGCTGCATTTAAAGTAAACAGAAGTAGCTTACAAAGTTACCCGAAACCTGAAGGATGGTGTAAATGAGAAAAAAAGTGCTACAAACATGCCTGTCTTACCGGCTCCCCCTCTGAAATTGCTGCCAGGCCCCGGACCAAAGTTGCCACCACCTCCACGTGCATCACCAAAACCAAAGTTCCCTATTAACAGTTGACAGTTTTAATGCAGTGAAATCACAGGAAGCGAACACAAAAATGAACTATAAAGCACTAAGCATTACTTGCACATACCTCCTCTCCCACTCCTAGAGTTCTGAACTTCCTGCATTTCCTGTCTAGAGAGAGCTTTCCTTACTTCTGCATTATGGCCATTGATGGTGTGATACTTCTGCACTGTAACCACAAGAAATAAAATACGATGAGCACTGAAGTACTCATCTGGAAACAAACAAGAATCGCCAACTACCAAAAACGAAGTAATTTCCAAATTAATCCATACACTTTTCATCTAATTGTTTTAAAACCCCTGAATACCAAAAATATATTTAAACAAAGAATCCACTAATTATTTAAAATACGTGTTCCCACGCAACTCAGGAGAGCTATGACACGGCAAATATTCATGCACTTAAAAACTTAGCTTCACACAATTACCGTGACTGTAAACGTTAGTATTATCAGATGGAACAGTGACATGAAGATTACTCACATACGATTTTATCCACAGGATCATGGTCATCAAATGTAACAAATCCAAACCCTCTCTTTTTACCAGACTGTCTGTCAGTAATGATTTCAATAGTGTCAATTTTTCCATATTCCTCAAAGTAGTCACGAAGGTGGTGCTCTTCGGTGTCCTCTTTAATACCACCAACAAATAGTTTTTTCACAGTGACATGAGCACCAGGTTTTCCAGATTCCTGTTACAAAAATGTTCCAAATTACCACAAAGAAAGGCCATTTTTTCAACTGCTATTTTGCCAGGATTTCACGCATGCAATACTAATAAACTAAAACTTTCAGACACTGAGGTAGCTCTCTTACAGTGTATGTCCCTAAAACCTCTTTGTAGGGTGGAAGGCAATGCTTTTACTCCCCCAACCTGCATGGAAGTTTTAAACACCCTGATGAAGACACACGTTCAAGTGCTATTAAATGCCTAAAGGTAAATAAAAAGCCTTTAAGTAGACTGAGAGAAAAATGTGCGACCAACTGCTCGAAAGAACTGAAGGTATCCACTAACGTAAAATTAAAAATCGTGCTCTAGTTTACTTAAAACAGAAGTGCATCAGATTCCTCTGTCCACCTCTCCATCAGCAGTGAAGCCCACATTCCGCATCTCAACAAAGCTTCAACTACAGCAAGTACAGTCATGCTCTTTAGCCTCTTCAAAATAGAAATACACAACTCCTCACATTCCTTTAAAAAACAATAGAATTAAAAAGGAAAAAAAGGTTTTGTTTTGAGCATGATGTTCAAGCCACTGCAGTAGGTAAGTATGACAGCCCTAAAGCTTGTTAACAGCTTTATGCGTATGAACAGTATGTACATACACTGCTTTAATTATGATTTCCCAAATACTAATTAACCCTGCATTCTTCAGGGAATGTAAAGAAAACTGGAATCGCTAATAGTAACGGTTCTGGTTGTTTCCATTTTCCCTGACCTATGGGGCACTTCATTCAATTCCAGTTCATCAATCCAAACACATTAAAAAAATGGTTCCAATATTATGCGTGAACTGGTTAAATCCTCCCAGAGCTCTGACAAGGCAGCGAACAGAAGTCACCTAGAATCTGTACTTGCTCCTGAAGTATCTCTGTGCCCCAGTAACCCAGCTGAAAAGCCTACAGGTATGCTATGCTGCTTTCCCGTGCACCCACCTAACTTATAGCCTGGAGTTTAAAACCAAATATGCCTGAAGCAAAAACGTGAGTAGTCCCTAGGTTGATTTTGAACACTACCCCTGGGGAAGGAAAAAATAAATAATTTCTGCACTATGCTCTCTATTTTTGGTCACTTCAGTCACCTTTGAAAAATACCCAGAAGACTGACAGGAGCTCATTAATTTGAGATGTAGTAACAGTAACCATTCCAGAGAAGAGTTGGTTTGGAATTTGCATAATTACATTCAACACGTTTCAGCTAACAATACTTTCCAGGCCTCAGTTGCATCCCTTGCAGACATGATTCATAACCAAAATAACTAAGAATTTACTATAATAATAGAGATTTATGTAATATAGTAAATTAACAGACCAAAAGTGTGGGAACGGTGCCCCAGCCACACCCTTTAACCAAGAGTATATAAGCCCAGACAATTTCTAGTAAGAATGAAGCGTACCTAATCTGACCAAAACAGAGGTTCATTTCTCAAAGCACAAATATCTGCTTTCAAAACCGTATTTACCTCTCTAGCCACAGCTCTCTTAGGCTCCACCACCCTTCCATCAATCGTGTGAGGTCTTGCAGCCATGGCTGCATCAACTTCAGCCATTGAGGAGAATGTTACAAAACCAAACCCCCTTGATCTTTTGCTTGCAGGATCCCTCATTACCTAAAAACAATGAACAAGTTTAAACCACATCTACATGTCTCATGTGAAGCTTAACAGTAACAATATTTGGAGAAAACATACAAACCTAATTTGAGTATTTCTTGGTTTCAAAATACAATTACATATAAAGCAGCAAGCTATCAAGGACACAAGCAGCACTGCTGCTTAGCATCACAGAAATTCAGAACATCGCTAATTCTCTACCAGTAACTCAAACTCTGCCAACAAAAACCCCATAGCAGCAATGCATGTTTAGATTTATATTTGCTTTCTCTAAAATCAAGCATTTCTTTCAATCTCCCTGAAGAGCACACTTAAAAATTGGCTCATGAAATATGGATTTACAGCTTCCTGAACAAATTCAGTGGAACGACTCCTGCAATAGAAGAAATAAACATACAGAAGATCCCAGGCTGCAGAAAGCCATCCTTCCCCAGGTTCATGGGGCTGCTTACCATGGTATCAGCTTTCTACCAAAGGTTACAGATCACACTGTTGCAGATGCAATCATGCTCTGTGTACTCCCTAATTAACTTCAGTGTCATCGCTTGAAGTGCATTTTGAACAGTTGTAACAAGTGGTTGAAGATGAGAGATTTTACAAAAAACAGATTGTGAATGCTTGCTAATTTTACCAGCAGACTTTGCAAGAGGAAACCTGCACAAAGCTTTGATACGCTGTTACGTATGAACCAACTGTATGTACACTGAAGAAAACTGCACGCTCTCTTTGTTAAGTTGTTCAAAAAACAACTCCCCATTTTTACAATTTCTACACATTCCATGTCATTGTTGTGCATTAATATGCCAAACTTACCACGCAATCTGTAAGCTTGCCCCATTGCTCGTAGTAATTCCTCAAGCTTTCCTCTGTTGTTTCAAAGCTTAAGCCGCCAATGAACAGCTTGCGGAACTGCTCCTTTTCCCTCTATCACAGAAAAAATGATTACATTAATATAATTTACAATACTTGCCCTGCACCAGCATAATCAGACAGTAAGTAAGACTTTCTTAGAAGTCAAAAACTTTCACTAAGAGACATTTCTCAATATTAGGTTTGGCTCTTCAAAGCATTCTACCAGTATTCAAGAAATTAAGCAATTTACACAATTCTCTGGGTCCAACTTCATGAAACAGATCTTAATAACGTGCTTCTCTTCCCATCTCTCCCTCCAAATATTAAAAGCAAAGGGCCAAATTTAAATATTTCCAGGAGAAAAGTCCTCTCAAAGACCGGTATCAGACACCTTTTAAAACCCCACTGGAGAAAAAAACGCTCCGAAGTACCAAAGCGTCCTCATTAGAAATAACATAAATCCATTTGAACTGCCTCTTTTTATTCCAGATAGCATTCATTTTTAAAAATCATTATGGCTCAAATTATTGCACATGGATACTATTTAACCAAAGCATTAACAAATATAAATAAATATGGCTAAATATGTTCTCAAATGGGTCACTGATTCATATCCCCTCATTAATTATTAAAATGAAGGAAGCTAGACCACCTGTAAAATTTATTTTGCATTCTGAACCAGAGCTAGTGCTAACCGCATCCCCTCTCAACATCAGGGATATCAGAACTAAGTGGAAACATCACATTTCCCTTTTAGGTACAAAGTATGTTTTCAATAAAAGACTATTACTTTTCAGAGCAATTTTCATTGAACTTATTCAGCAGAACTATCTACAAAACAATTGTGTCATTTAAAAAAGCCCAAGACCAATAACAAGGTATTACGTTTACTATTTTGTATGCAATATTGTAACACAAAATGTCAACCTTCCAACCCTCTAAAAAATATTCTTATCCTAAGAAGATAGCACATCGCTGTAAGCAAGAATACCACTGTATCATAGATTTCACTAGTCCACATGTCAAATACCAAACTAAAAAAAAAAAGCACTGAATATTAACCCCCTTTCACAGAACGTAATAATTTCATCATCTTGTTTGATAGAGTCAACTGTCCTGCCAGGTTTAATTATGTCAGCTTCATACTGGTTGGTCACTCTAAAAATGAAGAACATTTCCCTTTTTTTTTAAAGTAACATCTAGAAAGCAAAAAAAAGTGCAGTGTACAAATGCTTTCAAAAGCATTAAGCCAGTCCACAGGAAGACCAACATGGTTTCTGAGGTTGTCAAAGGTAGGCATGATGTAAAAACATGTAACGTGGAACAACACAATTACTAGAGACAACAACATCCGATCAGTTTTTGTTATTGGCCTACTACCAGCTGACACGGAACTCAACTGTTATAAAATCTATTTTTTCCCCCTCCAATTAACTATGGCATTTGAGAAAATTTGATTTCAGTATCACTTAAAAGCACGACATCCAACAGCAGATTCCAAGTATTTTTTCTTCTAAGAAACACACAGGAAGCTAGTAGTATCTCCTCACTGTGCAGATGACTAAAATTAGATCGAATTGAGTTTTAAAGCAAGAATCCCATGCTTTCATATCATCTCCTAAATGGAATAAAGGAAAGCATGCTACATACCACACTCGGACTTAAGTCACACCATCATTCCTCATTTGAGTAGACTAGCAGAGAAATTTTAAGCAATGATTGCTTAAATGCCAAAAAACCCACAACTAAGTGCCAGAAAACCTCTCTTTAAATTGCTCCAGTACAACTGCTTAAAGATTAGGGACTACTTTCTAGTTTCCTAGGCCCACAGGAGACACTTTTCCCTATAAAATCATTCCTTTATGTCTAATAACAAAACTAGGATACAAAAACGTGAAAATCAGGCAAATTTAGAAGGCATAGTGATTCTTCCAATAAATATTAGACTTACTTTTAAAAATAGTAATTCAATAGTTTCAAAAAGTAATGCCATCTTTGAGATGGCTGTAACAACTACACTCACTTTTTAAAAGGCAAATATATACCATGCATTACTCATAAACATTAAACAGAGTAGCAAAACACCAGGAAGTTTCAAAGAATTCATACATCTGTCATAGAGCACATGCTGTACCTGAAGCAACATCTAAACACACACATCTGAACATGGCAAAAAGGAAATTCACTGCTTCTTAAATGGAATCTCTGTGCGACAATATCCTAAACATGCTGTTCCGCTCATACACACGCACAGCCGCTCAATGGAGAGGGACTGTCTTAACCGTATCAGTTTTAGGAGACTCTGACTACAATCTGGGATTAAACTCCCACTAGGGTCCAGCAATCTTTGATAATCCTAAATTTACGCTGAACCGGTAACATCCCTGATATAAAGTATAATTAAGCCAGTCCCTCTCAGAATCTTGATGAAAGCACTCAATTGGTTAAAAAAACCAAACAAACAAACAAAAAAAAAACCACCACAACCCATTACCCATTTCCCACACCCCCCAGTATAAAAGCTAGAAGAAAGACCTCCTTAGAAGTTTCCATAGTACATGCTGTGGCAGGAACAGAATGAGAGAGAAAATGTTATGAACTCCTTGGCATCTTCATTAGAGTTTGTGTTAAACCTTCTCTCGTAGCCTTAAATCGACGCTTCACAGGACTGGAAAAACGTGAAGCCTTAACTGGAAAATTGACCATCAGAGCAGTAAGATGCATTTCACGTAGTAGTAAGGCATGCATAAACACGCCGAGCTGTCCGCAGAGCTCTGCGGAGTCGGGAGCTCGAGTAACCAAAACGGTTAACGGCGAGCGGTGGGTGGGATCTCGCAACAGCTAATGGCCAAGCCCGCCAAAAGGCCGGCAGGCCCTAAGCAGGAAGGCTCTCCCCTCTCTTCGGCCCAGGCAGTAGCCCCGCTGCCCCCCTTCAGGGAGCAGACCCCCGCGGTCCCGCAGGCCGGCTCCCCCCGCAGCCCCGGCGGCGGCTCCGCCATGTGGCGGCGCCCAGGCCGGCAGGGCCCCGCAGCGGGGCGAGCAAAATGGCGCCCGGCAGCTGCCGCCGCCCGCAGCCACGGCGGTGCGCTGGGAAGGCGAGCAGGGAAAAAGGGAGGGACTGCGGAAACGCCGACCCCAGCTGAACCCCTGGGGCGGCGGGGAAACCCACCGCTGCGGATCTATGGGGGGGGAGAGCCCGCAGGAGCCGCTCCCCGCCCCGCAAACACCCCAGCACCGCAGCCCCCCCCCCCCCCCTCGGCCTCCCGCCGCCATTTTCCCCCTCCCCCTCGCGCCGCCATTTCTTAGCGGCGCCACCGCGGCCCGGCAGCGCTCGCTCCCTGACCAGCCCCCGCGGCCGGGCCGGGAGCCACCGCCAAGTTCCCGAGCCCGCCGCCCGCCCGCGGATCCACCGCCGCCTCCTCCTCCTCCCCTGAGGGCTGCGCGGCAGCACCAACGGCTGCTTCCAGAACCTTCCTCGCCGCTAACGCTCCCCGCGCGGCGGGAGCTCCGCTCCGCGCCCCCCCCTCGGCCCGGGGAGGTTCGCTCGGTGCCCTCCTGAGGAGCCGTCCTGCTGAGGAGCCGCTCGCCGCCCTGCCCACGTACCATGTTCTTCATGGTGTCGGCGTTCCTGCCCGGGAGCGCCGCGCAACCCGTCAGAAATGGCCGCCCGAGCTGTTACGTAATTTGAAATGGAGCTCCGCGCACTGCTAGCGCCCTCCTCCTCCTCCTCCTGCCTTCCGATGGCTCGGTTTAAAAAATAAATAAATAAAAAAAAAAGCTCGGATCCGGAGCTTAGATAAATCCGAAGGGGCAGTGTTTCTGCGTAACGCCCCTCTGTGTTTTTATCACGTAATAAAAACTCATCGGCTCCGCTAGGAATGACCCTCTCCGGAATGAGCCGAAGGAGCCGTCGCCGCCGAGCTCATCCGCTTCGGCACCCGCCGGAAAGAGCCGAAGCGCGGCCGGGAGACCATTCGCCTCGCTTCGGCAATTTCCGGAACTCTCCGAAGCGGGCCAAACGGCCGCTCGGCAATTTCCGGAGAGAAAACGCCGCAGCGCCCGTAGACCGCGCAGCCCGCTCGGCAATTTCCGACGGCGGAAGGGACCCGCGAGACGCGCCCGAGCGGCTCCGAACCGGCTCGGCACCGCGTCGTCCCCCCCCCCCCCCCCCCCTCCGGAAATTACCGAAGCGCTGCACCTCAGGGCGGGGGGCTATAATTAGCCGCAGGGGGCTATCACGCTGTTTTACCCCCCCAGTGCCGGCAGCGCGGCCCCTTCCCCTCGCGGCCGGGCGGGAAGAAGCGGTACCGGCCCCGGAGAGCGCTGCGGGGGGGCGCACCGCGCCGCCGGGCCGCTCCCTCCCCTCCCTGCCTCCCTCCCTGCCTCTCCACGCGCCCCGCGACAAAGGGTGAGTGCCGGCACGGCGCTGCGGCCGCCCCCCGCTTCCTCCTCGTCCTCCTCCTCCTCCTCCCTCAGCCAACAGACCCCCGGCAGCCGCCGCCGGTGCCCCCCGGGCCGCTCCTCAGGGCCCCGCCGCCCTCCTCGCCTCCCTCACGGCGCCGGCCAAAATGGCGGCGGCCGCCCCGCGCCGCTCACCCAGTCGCTCTCCCTGTCGCCGCGAGGCATCTTCCTTCTTTTGGACGCCTGGCGCGGTCCTGCGCTCGCCCCCCGTTGGAGAGACGTCTTGGCCCCCCTCCTGTGCCGGCGGCGACGACGGTAGGAGCTCGCAGCTGGCGCGGAGGCGGCGGCGTGCGCTCTGCCCCGTCAGCCGCCGGCGCGCACTGCTCGCCCAGCCCAGCCCCGACCGCCGCCGCGCCCGCCCTGCGCCGTCGCTCCCCTCCTCCTCCTCCTCCTCCTGCTGCTGCTGCTGGGCTGCCGCTGCCGCCCTCCCTTCCCCCCCCCGCCTTCCCCCCGCCCCCCGCCCCAGCCCCCTCGGATGTCGCTGCCGCCGCCGCCGCTCAGTGCGCGCAGGGCGAGAGCCGCGAGGAGACGGGGGAGCGGCGCGGCCGAGCACCATTGAAGTCTGTATCCTTCAGCTCCCCCCCTTCCCCTCCCCCCCGCGGCCCCCCGCCTCGGGGCCGGCACCCCGCTTTCCCCTCTCCCCCCCCCCTTTTTTTTAATTTGATATTTATTTTTATATATGTATATTTTTTTTCCCTTTCGGCGGGATCCGCGGCAGGCCTCGGGGAGGGGGAGGCAGGGGGGCGGCCCCGCGGGCTGTGCCGCGGGGGAGGCAGGAAGGGGGGGGGGGGACGAGGAGGAGGAGGAGGAGGAAGGGGGGCGCCGGGCAGACAAAGCCGGAGCCCGCCAGCGCCGAGGGGCGGCCTCCGCAGCCCGGCCTCCGCCAGCAGCCTCCGGCCGGGGGAAACGTGGCGGGGTGGGGTGCGGTGGGGTGGGGGGGCCCCCGGGGTGCAGCACCCCCCCACACACACTATTTCCCTTTTTTTTTTAATCGTTATTATTTATTTATTTTCCTATCCGTTAGCGCTGTTGGCTCTTCCCCTTCCCCCCCCCCCCCCCCCCCTTCTCTCCTTCCTTTCAAACGCGGACGAGGCGAGCCCCGCTGCGCCGGGGCCCCCGGAGGGCCCTGCTCCCGCCGCCCCGGGCCTGCCGGAGGAGAACGGGGCGGGATTGGGGAGCCCGGGGGGCTTGGCTGGCCTCGGAGGACTTCTCTCTTTTGCCTTGCCCTGGCTTATGTGGAATTCTTAAGTTTAATAGTTGGCAGTGGGGCAGGGGTAATGCACGCTGAAAGAGGTGGCCGGTAATGAGAAATGTCGTGGAAAAGGGGATGGATTGTGGTCGACACAGGTTAAATCTGCCCAGGTGAAATCTGTACACCTTAGCTGAGCTAATTTTGGCGTAGGACCTGAATTCTTGCAATAATGAGAATCAGAAGGCAACGTTACAGTTGCATTAAGATAAATACTTGCTCATCAGGACTCACTACCACGTAAGAGTGATGGGTGACTCTGTTACACTGCAGATGTGTAGCTGCTCCCCGCCAGATTCACAGTTAACACATCCAAGTATGTGTTTTAATTAACTGCTAGAATCTGAACTCTTGTTCCATTGGGTTTAAGGAAATAAGCATCCCTGATGGTCCTCCCCCTTTTCCCTAGAAACATCTCTGTGCCTTAGTAGGCCTTGGGAAAAGCCTTTTTTCAACCATATGTACCACTTTGTAAGTGTCAGTTATCCTGGCTAGGTAAAAGTGTGTTGCTGGGTTATGCCGGACAAAGTAGTAATCTACTTTTTGTTCTGGATTTAATCCGTGTTAGAAATGTTATATGCAATGAATACATGGGGGTTGGAACAAGGACCATGCTTGTATTGGGATGCCTTTCTTTGAGTAATGTAAACTTCCTTTTAATTGTCATGCATTTTTCTAGTAAAAGCTCTGCAAGTCTGCAATAAAAATGGCCTCCAATAAAACTACATTGGTAAGTTCATGCACACCTAAAGTATGTAAGGATTTAATCAACATATTTTTCTTCAAACTTATAACTTGGCATCTCCATTTAAAAGATACATCCACATCTCCCCTCCCCAGCATTGTTCTGACCAAAAATTCAGATCCAGAAAGTAAGGCTACTAGAAAGGACATTATCTTTGGCTTTAACAAATCTGCCATTTCTGCAGAGATGCATTGGGAAAAAGACCAAAAAAAAAAAAAAAGGCTCTGCACAATTTCACGTGTCCTACAGTAGAAAACATTAAGGATTTTTTTAGCCTCCTTTCAGGATACCATGTAATTTATCGTATATGTAAAAATGAAACAAGAGTAATGTATTTGTTTAATTTCTTCTAGTTTATTCAGGAAAAACTAATTGTCTGAGAAAAGGCAGTCCTTACAGAAGAAAAATAACTATTGGGAAATGATGTGGTTTAGTTAAGATGCCCTCTAAAATGATTGTTAACAAATAACAGTTTCTTTGAATTTCATAGGAGCAGAGATTATCAGATGCAAACCCCTCCTGGACCATTTTAATGATGCATTCGTGGATCTCAAGTCCTGTAAAGCTTTGCTTGATGTTAAAATATGAACTTTTAAGGGCAGTTGGTTGCAGAAGTTGATTTAATTGCCATTTAATTTAGTTATTTTATATATATGCATAGATACACGTGTGTGAAAGAACTGAAAAAATAGAGCATGAGATGCATCCAAGGATGCTTGAGGCAGGGAGCTAAGGAAGAATGCATATACACAAGTCACCATTTGGGTGGCAGAACAACTGACTTGCAATGCGCTCAAAAGGCCGGTTCTTAAATTTCCTAAAATGGTTGCTAATTGACCCAGATTGAGGCACGTTAAAAACTTGCATCAACTCATGGCTTCACAGTGCAGCGCGGTGCTTGCTTTACATGATATGATAAAAAACAGCTGTAAGGATTTCATCAAGATGAATGTCTGAACTTTATGTCAGTAATTGATAGCCCGCTTTTCCCTAATTTGAGGAAGTGTAGTGGTTAGCCAGCCCAGGGAGGAGGTGCCTCAGGGATGGGGAAGAGTCTGTGAATGCAGTATTTTTAATATTTTGATGTTGTTCAGGGTTTTGCTGCACAGGTCAGGAAAATCAGTTATGGTTCCCATGGGAACCGTAACTAATTCTGCTTCATTTTGTAGTTTATGCGAAACCTACATATATTAGGGGATAGCTCAGCTCTGGAACTGTAATTCTGATTTTGTTACCTCTTGTATCTTGAAACACTTCACCACAATGTCATGTCAGCGTTCTAATATTGCCCCTCAGAGAAAGAGCGATTATCCACTGAGGAACATCTGTATCTGGCACACGTAGCTTCTGAATGCAGAGTGGGAAATGCGCCACAGATGAGTATCCAGTGGTTAAATGCCCAAGTTAACTCTCAAAACAGGTCACCCTAAAGAAGGGACTTTTCGGGGCTCTATTGGACATTTCTACCTTTTGAGTCAGCTGCTGCACTCACCTGTAAGCTGAGATTTGCATGGGCTTGTATAATCTCAGAACTTAGAGTTCTTTAATGAACGTTCAATATTTCTCCAGGTACTGCAGTTAGATATTATTTACTAGGTTGGAAAGGCTCAAGAAGAGTTTGGAAGGTAGTGCTGTTCAGAAGATGTAATTAAACCCCTAATATATAAAACAAAAAACAACGTACCCTTGACGTTGCTTTTGCTTACTGAACTTCAAGGAAAAAAAAAAAAAAGCAGATCCCGTAATGTTCATTTTCTTCTATGGAAGATTATACAGATACTTAAAGTCTTTAAAATTTTCAGAAATAAAGAGGTTACTTTCATACAGAGGTCCAAACCATTTAAGTGACAAGAATGAGTGAAGCTGAAAACAATATTAGAAAATGGTCTTCCGCTGAATTAGAGAAATTCAGTCCAACAGGGAACACAGATCGAGATGTTCTACCTGTAGCCTGCTTGCTTCATTGCCAGTATTTAGTATGATAATACCATGCTATAGTGAGTCTGTGTCACTTTTTTTCCTGCTTTTTTTTTTGTTGCTGTTTTCCTCATCTCTACCCATTTCTCTTTTTAATACTTTAATTTCTTAAAATAAGCAGCCTTCTTAGGTGAGTTGGGCATATTCATGTTTTTACTTAATTTCGGTCTTGCGTTCTTTTTTCATGTGCAGGCAAAAAAAAAAAAGCCAGTGTGGTTGAGTTGACGCTTCTCAGACATGAATACTGTGTTCCAAAATACACCTGGAGTATGCAGGCAGTTAAAATCTAATTGGAAGTACATGCTCTGTTTTAAATAATCCCTTCTATACTCCCAAATCAAAACAAGCGTCACACAAGTTGTATACAGAAAATTGCTGTTTGAAAGGGAAACTCAAACCTTTTCCTTGCCTTACTTCGTTGTTTGCACCTTCAGTTTATGGGTTGCTAACCAGAGTAAAGGTATTTTGGGGAGGGAGAGGAAAAATTGATTACAAAAAAAGGAAGAGCACAAAGAGTAGGCTTTGGAAAGACAGAATCAGCTTCTTCAGTTTGCAAAAAGAAGACAGTTTTCTTTGCGCCTAACCGATATTTTTTTTCTGCCTTTCACCACATCAAGACAAAATTCTGCAAAGTCTAAAAATTAGTTTCAAAATTGCTTCACAGTATTCGCAAACTAACCCACGTTAATTCTAGAGAAGGCTAGAAAAATGCCATAAACATCAGTGATCCATGATTTTTGCTTGTTTGTTTCTGATATGTAGGAAGTGCATTAGTGAGGAAGTAGTTCTCATTTAGGGTGCTGCATGACTGTATAGTTTTTTGGAGCTTAATAATTTTCCCGTTAATTTCTGGCTGCCATTTTAACAATTTCCCTATAAGGAGCAATCCAAAATGGCAACCAAACTGTTCTTGGTCTGTTAATGCTCCAGAAATGTGATATGACAAGGTTACAGACCTGTTCCAACCTTTTCGAGACTGCAAACAAGGAAATTCTGAAATGTGTCCTTCTATAACTATTAAATTGTGCCTTATTAAACTGGGAATGCCTTGAGGATGATGTGGATGTAATATTTATTTTAAGAACTTGAAGAATATTATTTAAAGTGTCAAATGTAAACTTAAAACACTTAAAAGTTAGCAAAACTTCATTTACATGTTAAGTGCTGTACTTTAAGTGTAGCTGTCTTAAAGTTTGGCACCTTTGTGACACCTGAATGTAAGTTACATCGGTGCGTGGCTAAGAATGAGAAGGGACTGCAGTAGTTGAATGCTCCTAGCATGCATCCTGGAGCATGCACCCTGTTCAATAATTATCACTCATTATTGAATACTTTGTTTATAGTAGCACTACATCATAAACTTTGCTCCCATCAGCTTCTCCTTTTTTGGAAAACGTAGTAACCACTTTTTTTTTTGAGTAGCATCCCCTTTCTGTTTTATGCATTTTCACAATTCCCTTATTACTTTTCTTTACTCTGCCTTACGCTGTTTCTTGCCCTCTGCCCTTTCACAGGCGTAGAGTTAACTTACAGAAGCTTTATAAAATTTCAAGCATGTAGCACTGGGAATGAAATTTATAAGGGGAGTGGAGGCACTGATTGTACGGACAAAAATATTTCACCTTTATAAAAACTGTTGTTAAGTGTTGGGTATCTTGTTAAGTGACTGAAGAAAACCCAAAATATTAACATGTCTTGCTCAGGTTACCCGACCTCATGCACTAACGTGAAAGGAGTCTGAGCTTCTGGCTATACTGTGAATAAGTACACCACTCCTTGCTGTTTGTTGACCAAAGTTGGATTTGGCCAGTGAAGTAACTGTAAAGCGGGAGAATGAATAATGGCAATCTGAATTTCTTTTGTAGCACAAAATGGGAAAGAAACAAAATGGCAAAGGTAAAAAAGTTGAAGAGGCGGAGCCTGAAGAATTTGTTGTGGAGAAAGTCCTGGACAGACGTGTTGTGAATGGAAAGGTGGAATACTACTTGAAATGGAAAGGCTTTACAGAGTAAGGCATTCCACAGTATTTTTTTCTGATACAATGCTAAATACTAACCATCTGTTTGAAATAGCTGCGTGGATGGGGGGTTGGATGGTGGGGGATGCGTTTTAAAGAGTGGAAAGGGGAGGGCATCCATAAACGTATTCAAGTGGGGCAGTCAAGTATGAAAATAAAATAGACGATATCTAGCCTAGTGTTCATGCTTCGTAAAAATGCTCCAAGGTTCCTACTAAGTCTTCGGTGATCATTCTTTTGCCATTGTTCTTTGATTTAGCTTGTGTCAATATCTATCAAGGTAAGCTAGACTGACAGTTGTCATAATATAGGTACACTTATACATGGGATGGAACGAATGTTATTTCTGAGAAATAAATTTTGCAGGGATTCAAACTGTAGGCAGCTCTGAAGTAGTGCATTCAAGGCAGATATTTTGCTTATTGTTTACTTTTTTGAACTTCTCTTGAATTAGATGAATTTAGAAAAGGAATTCTCTGTCATGGTTGCCTTAATTAGACATACCCAAAAGGTACCTGTCAGTCTCTTTCCCAGACCTTGTATAAGCACAACTGTGCTTTACCAGCTGAAAAAAGGGGATGCACCGAATGTTCATATAACCTAGCGTTTGAACATAAGTAGTTACATGTGCAGCTACCTTATTGTTGTGTGTCTCGCAAAGCAGTTGCATTGCAACTTTCTGCAATTCTGTCACCTGAAATCTGTGCAAAGATGACTGCATAAACAGCAGTGTGTTTAGTATGCAGGGGTCTGGTTTAAAGTTGTAAAAATATGTTTTAGTAACTGAAAACAATGTGTTGATACCTTGTTTGTGCTGTAGTACTGTGTCAGTATTTATACATGAGGATTTCTGGTGAAGTGCTTAATTGTTGTAGGAAATGTTCATGGGCAACTTAAACAATTATTTAATGGAGTACATGCTGACTGGAGCATTTGCAATAGCCAGCCCTAGACCTGGAGCTTTGCTCTCTGTAGTCAAGCAAAGAAGGGAGATACAGTTAAGCTCAGTGCTCAGAGACTGCTTTTGAGAGCATTTCTGGTACGTAGAAGGGACAGTCTTTAGGGGAGCCAGGAGGGGAGTCAGTTTAATTCAATGGGTAGGTCGAGAGTTGAATGTCTGAGCTCCCGCCAAGATCAAAGGACTTAACAGAGCTGCTTATTCTGTACCTTGAGTTTAAGAAGAGTTGAACAATATTCTTCACACTAGCAGAGCTTACTTCTTTCAGTCATCGAATGTTGCATATGTGAAGGTTGTGAAAGATGATGAGAGAGGCATCCTTAGGTTTAAGAAAGATGACTTACGTAATGAGAAAAAAATGACTTGCTTAAGGTGAGCCATGTGGCTAGCTTTATGTTTTTCTTCTTTTCCTAGTTTTATATAAATGTGTGTATGTTTCAGTGCTGACAACACGTGGGAACCTGAAGAAAACTTAGATTGTCCAGAGTTAATTGAAGCTTTTCTGAACTCTCAGAAAGCTGGTAAAGAAAAAACAGATGGTGCCAAAAGGAAATCTTTGTCAGATAGTGAATCTGATGATAGTAAATCAAAGAAAAAACGTGATTCTGTAAGTATATGTTTGTGCGCTAAGCTTTGTTTCTCCTGTGTCTCTTCCTATCTATCCAATCCCTTGCCCTCAAAATTCTATCATGACTTGGAGAATTGGAAACAAACGTGGGTTTAAAACTGTGAAAATTGCACAGTATCTGGAACAGTTGTTGGAAATTGTAATGATATATAGTGGTCAATGAGACTGTCAAAATAGTGGGTAAAAGATGAGTGCTTGACATTCCTCTATATGACCAGAAGTTTTGATGTTGTCCCCTGATGCTTGTTGAATAATTAAAAGTAAGACTGGTTGAGAGTTACTGACAAACAGTGGGAAGTGGGTCAGTTTGTATTGGAGCAAAGTGCTCATGAATGCAACAAGGTGAAGTTCTGTTCTGGCTTTTGTATGATTAAGCACATGATTAAATGGGTAAGTGGGAAGATGGCAAAATGTGAAGACCAGGCAATTATTTAGATTATGCTGGACTTGATGGTGGAGAAAGTGTAGAAAGGGTGACTGAAGAAAACCTACCTTTACATGTAAAGGTTTGGGTTTCGCCTACAGTTTGAATGAATGAACATGGTAAGTTTAGTGCTAGTAAGTGCAAAATAATGCACGTATTAAAGTGTGTTTAGTAGTTCCCATTTTCCTCTCTAAGCTTTCAAACTGTAGAAATTTGAATTGAAGCTGGTTGGCAATGGCAGTGGTTTACTGAAGACAGCTGTTGGATGTGTGCTGTCAAAAATGGGTGGTGTTCAAAGGCATCAGAAGGAATACTGACGTACAGAAAACAAAATATTATTTGGAGTATTTAAAGTCAGTTGTGTGGCTTGACCTGGTGCAGTAGTGGTCACTGAAAAAGGATGTTGTGAAACTAGAGGAAATAATAAAGGAAACAGTTGTAATATTCTGCAGCACTGGTGTGATCTCAGTGAGCCAAGAGGAGTTGAGGTATTCCCTGTGGGTGCAGTTGCACAGTTGGCTTAAGCCAAGCTAAATCCCCAAGTCTGTTGTTCTGCTGAAAGGGATAGGTTCTTCCCGCTGCCAGGACTGCATTTTGGCTTTGCTCGTTTTGTTGCTTTTCATAGCCATCCTTGTCTTTTTGTCTACTATAAGGATTTTAGATTGCTTGTTTCATCTATTGAGCGTTCAGAAATAACTGCTAGAAACATTGATGTAGAATTCCTTTATTCTTGCTCTGCATCTGAACGATTTGATCTGAAGACCAGTCATGAGGAAAAAAAAAAGTCATCTTCAGGCAATTATTATATGTAATCATAGCTTTTGTAATTATGTAAGGCTGTATTTTGTTTTGTTCTGTTACGCATGCAGACAAATGCATGTATCTAGCTCTAAAGCCAAAATACAATTTTATCTTGAAGTAGATAATGATCTTCTAACTTGCTCAATAGGTTGATAAGCCAAGAGGGTTTGCGAGGGGTCTTGATCCTGAGCGGATAATTGGGGCTACGGATAGCAGCGGAGAGCTTATGTTCCTCATGAAATGGTAAGTCTTCCATCCATAGTTCGGGTCTGTATTACAGGAGGGCAGGCAGTTGCACTTAGCTGGTGAAAAAACTTCATTTCAGCAGGCAGATGCTGGTGGTCTGCTTATTAACCTTGTGTTCTTAGAAAAAAACAAAACTTGTGCAATCACTCAGTACTTACTCCCCCTTTCTTCCAGAACCAAAATGGCTTTAGGTTCTCTTGGTTCAGTTTTACAGAAATAGAAATTTGAAAGGGAAATTCAGATAAAATATGGGGAAAATGGTATTTGTATGGAAAAGATGGATCTCAGTAGTGTTTTTGCTGAGGGAATGGCAGGCCGAACTCCGCTTTTACATAAGCAGAATCTAGCTGCTGGATAGCCAACCTTTGAATCAAACATAGTGCCTACTGTTCTGCATGCAATCATCCGGATAGAAAGTTGGAAGCAACTAGTGGAGGAAGCTGAAATTGTGATGAAGAAACAATGTGAAGGAAGAGTTTGCCATTATGGGCCTATAACAGGGGAAAAGTGATGGGGGGAGTTCGTGGTGTTGGGAGGGTAGGGGGAAAACAGTGCCATTAGCTAGTGTGTTGGCAGAAGACTTGTCTTTCTGCAGTGAATAAGTAGGGTAATTTTTTTTTCCAGTGTTGAGAATAGAAGAGATTGAATTAGCATTTGCTGGGGGGCAGATTTCTTAAGGTGGTAGGGGTGATAAGAATGATGGTTTTCAACAGCCTTTGAGAAAGACATGGTTTTTTGAATGGTGTCAAACTGAGTGGTTTCCAGAGAATCAGTTTGTCATACAGTGTACCTGGACTGTTGAAGATCAGTGCATGGGAAGATTCTGCTTCCCTTCTGACTCTTCGAATTCTCTTTAGTATGTGGAACTCAGAGTTGGAAAATGTGGATCATGACTTCAAATTTCTGTAGGGATAGTTGGCAGAATAAAACGCAAAAGAAAACATTAAAAAGGAGCATATTTTTGTCTAGTCCACTTGCAATTGGTTAGTTTTTCCATAACTGATTGTAAGCAACGAGTGTAGATGTAAGTACGTAAGCACAAAGCTGATTTGTAAAATCAGCATACACTTTAAAAAGGAGCCTGAAGCATGTCAGATTGGAATGTTTTTTTTGTTACCCCAAGACAGCACCAGGAATAGCAGTATAAAATGCAGCAAGTTACTTGCATAAACATTTAATACAATTTGGATGTAAATAGCACCTCTTAAGACTGATGCTATTGTGTGTTAAAAGTTTCACTTTGAAGTTTTGATTATGCTTTAAAAGTAAAATTAGCAAGGTTTTACTTACTTCATTACGTACTGCAATTGGTAACAGTATGAATGGTTGCCTTTGAACAGCATTTTCCTTAAAATAGGAGAACATGAGAAGGGGAAGAAGATATGGCTATGAAATCTCGCCATTAGCATGGAGATTATTGATAGCTGTTGTGAAAGAAATACTGAAAACTGATTTCTAGCCAATACTCTTCAGAATTTTATGATGCGTAAAGAGCTGCTAAGTTTCTATGAATATGTATGCTTCCTGAAACCCATTGTTGTTAAAATAATTTAAAGCACCCTGGTATGAAAATAAGTTACTGAATTAATAATTATGCATTTTCTTAAATCCCCCTCTCTTCTACATCAGGAAAGACTCTGATGAGGCAGATCTGGTGCTGGCCAAAGAAGCTAACGTGAAGTGTCCTCAGATCGTAATCGCTTTTTATGAAGAGCGACTAACTTGGCATTCATGCCCAGAAGATGAAGCACAATAATTGTTTGCATTGCTTTTTTATATATATGAATATTAAAACCTGAAATTTGATTTATTAGCAATGTGAGAAACATACATTCTAACAGGATTCAAATTTGATATTTTTTTGAAGTAGTGTGTTTTGCATCAACAGCAAGTAAATAAAAGCTTTCTGCAACTTGTTTCATTTATCATGAGAGAGCATTTGATACTACTACTTCCTCCATATTAGGTAAAAGCTTTTATAAAACATTCATAAACTTCCATAGTTATTACGGAATCATAATGAATGTCTAAACAAGCTCACAGATGTTTTGTAGTCTTCTATACTATTGATGTGCATGTATCTTCTTTACCCAAACCTAGCCCTTAAAACCTGTAGAATCATTCTTTTTAGTATTTGGGATCACTTGGTCCCAAGAAGACCAGGTGAAAACTAACTTTGTAGTAATTTGAATGTTATCAGACTGTATATTGTTTACTTTATTGTAAATACTGGTGAACAGTGGTCAATAAAATAGTTTTATATTCTTCCTTTATACTGATAGGCTGTGACTCTTTTGAAGCGGTATGATATTTCTGAACTTTTGATATGTTAAGCTCTCAATTCGTAATGTATTTAACTGTAAGTTGTTTTTGGGGGTAGATTGATTAATATTACTCCACTGCTACTCTGTAAGGACAATACCAGACTAGTACCAGGCTTTGGTTCTCTGTATTTTTGGTGAACAGTGCCTGAGGTATAATTTTTTTTCAGTCAGGAAGGGCCAACTTTTTTGTGCTGTGAAATGAATGTGTTTTGGTACTTGTTTAAGTCACAGATGGTAGCCATGCGGCCTGGGTATGGCTGTCGGTCACAAGGCCAAGTGGCCTCTGTGGTTGTATTGGGGGAAAAAAATGATCTGTTGACAGCGTCAGCCTTTGCTCTAATTTCAGGTCTTAATACAGGGCTATACTAGCAATGGTTCAGGTAGAATTATGCTTCAAGCAGTGGCCTGAAAATACTTACATAGCCCTCTGCCTTTAAAGTCTAATATTTTAATCAAGATTCTAAGTCATATGCTTTAAACGAGACTTTGTTTCTCTTCCTGATTAAATTTTAAAATGAGTTTATTATCTGCTTCTTGGGGAATGCCCTCAGAAGGGCCAAGGTAAGGGGTGGGGAACTCAGGAGGAAGAAAGTTGCCTTTTTCCACTCTTTTTCCAGTTGTCATTCCCACTTTTCACTTGCTTTCATCTGTGCTTGTTCTTTTATTTGTGTTCTGATTACTATGGCAGAGTTTGCCTTGAGCTTTGCCTCTTTGTTTCTCAATGGCCATCCTTGTTTCAGAATTCCTCTCAGTTTAGAGTTCTGACTAAAATGATCGTGTAATGTGCTACTGGCAGAGTCCTAGGAGAGATGGTTAAGATTCCCTCAGTATGCTTTCTTAGAAAGTTTTTTTAAAAAAATGCATAAAAATATTCCTGGAAACCTCACATGGTATTTTGAAGAGCAAATGAAGGAATTTAATCTATGCTTGATGTTCTTTTGATAGAGTTTCATAAATCATGACTAAAAATACTTGTTCTCATGTAGTTTCAAAAGCCATTTACGTAGTGAATTAAAACTTGTAAAACACTTAATTGCAGTTAAACATGGGTGGTTAAACTGATGCTAAATTACCTTTTTAATATGTAACTGCCTTGTCAAGATTTTTACTTACTGGATTTGGGCACAGTTCAGTCACTGTTTGTGGCTGTGGGGAAAAAAAAAAATTGCTATCTGTGTTAGTGCAGGGGTTCCCTTACTCCAGTTAATGATAAATTTCACTGCTTAGCTAGCTTCTCTTGCCTCTTCCTTTGACAAATTACCCTGCATTTGTCATATGTGCAAGTCTTCTACAGAGTTCATGGCTTAATTCTTTGGGGCCTCTATTAGGAATATTAACACACCTCATGTATAGGATTCTTAAATCATTGCTTTTTTACCCAGTTGTCTGAGAAATAGACAGACTAAACAAGAATCCTAAAGCAGCATGCATTTTCCTGCCTGTTTCTTCAGTATGAAGTGGTTTTCAGTTCAGAGTCTTAAGGTAGTCATTTTCAAGTTTGTGTTTGATTGTCTGAACTTTGCCGTTTCTTTACATTGTTTCAAGTGTGGATATCAAGTTTATAAGAAGTTGCTGATTTGAATCAATATAGGTTAAAAAGTCAATTTATTGGTTATTGTAAGTGGTAGACGTAAAGGTTTTTGTTGAAAGGTTGATGCTCAATGATTTGTAACCTTTAAAATGTGGTTTTGCATCTAGATACAGCTTTTACATTATATTTGGTTCTTCCTTCTGACTATCTGTAAAAATGCACTGTATTCACGTTGAAATACTATACGGCTTGTTATACACTTAGAAATCTAATTTTTTACATTATGATGGTAGAAATGCTGACTGGTATGTTTCCTTTTTATTTCCCCTCCATTTGTGTCAAACTGCATTTTGACGGTAATGAAATGCAACACTTTAAAGTTACAAGTTATGTAAAATTATGCTGAATGTGCTGGGTACATATGCAAAAAGACATTATCAAATGTTATTAATTTAAAATTAACTGATTAAATAAATGAAATATCTTCTGTAGTTAGTGAGTTGTGCGGAGGTTTCTGCTCATTGTCCTTCTTCATACTGAAACAAAGATTGCAGGCTGTCTTTTCGTGATCTTTCTGTGTTGATGCTACTGTCCAAAACAAAACAAAACCCCACAACCCACCCCCAAAGCATCCCCCACACCCCCCAAGAAGTTGTATTTAGTTGTCTCTGCTCCTATACTACTCCTCTCCCTGACTGAAGAAAATACTCTGTTTAAACACAACCACATTTATTCTTGTTGAGAAATTTTAACTTCAATCAGTTTTCCAGCTGAAGAGTTTTACCAGCATGTGTTCTTTATAGGTAGTGCTAGGTTTTCCCAAATTTAAACTGTAATTAATTGTGGCATCAACCTCTCACGACCCAGTTCTTCTTCACTGGGAAAAAATATCATCTTTTAGTTTTGACTGGCTTGCTCCTTAATGAACTAATTGCAGAACTGCTGTTAAATGGAATAAAATGAATGTTCTTAGTATATGCAAAATAAGCAACCAGCATTGCAAGTTAATTCTATCAGTTCAGCAGAAACCAATTTTATATGCTTCATGATAATTCTGGATTCATGATCCAGTTCTCTTTAAAACTGCTTGAAGTCTTCTTAATGGATTATATACATTTAGGACTCAATGTAAGTTGCTGTAATTTCAAGTGTAAAGAGAACGTTTTTTGTTTAACTGCAAGTTATTATTTATCTTATTATTTACTCACCTAAATTAGGCTCTGGCACTCTTAAAGATTGTCCCCCTTCCCTGTTCTAAAAGCTGTCTGCAACATCCTCAGCATTTTCCTTACCTTTGATATTTTCAGTTGGGAATTTCTTCACCGAACACCACCTCCTTTTACTCAGCTTTTGCATTGAACTGATTCCATTAAGACATGTCTGCTCTGCTGAGGGAGGCCTCTCAACCCCGACTAACAGCCGAGCCAGATGCCCCCAAGTTTGAGAGGTGCCTCCCCCACATGAAACACCCTGCTGCACAGACTGGCTGCACCTTGCAAGCCAAAGTGCACCAAAACTTCGTAGGGCCAAGCAGAGCCGCGCTTCTGCTGGTTTATGAAGATGTATCTCTGGTAGCTCGAGGAGCTGTGCCACAGCGCTTCATTTTGCAGAGCGAATATGCTGACTACTTGTTTTTATCTTTCTCAAATGTGTGCTGTTTACAGGGAATTTCAGTCTAATAGCGTTCTGCTGTTTTCCCAGACTTCAGTTGCGGCAGCACATGATGTACAAGTGTTTGGTGGTACCTGCGTCTCAGCGGGACCTGGCAGGAGGCTGCAGAAGCTTTGAGCTTTACGGTGCTCGTGCCGCCGTTAGGACAATTCCAGCGGTCAACTTGGGTAACATCAGAGCTTTTTGAAGTTCAAATGGAAAACATCTCCCAAAATCCATTTCGGGGACTTGTATCGAAACATTCTGAGCTCTTATTTCAAACAGTAAATGGTTTAAGCTAAAAGCAGTGCATGCAAAGCAAAACTGAAGCATTTCTCCCAGAGAAAGAGCCTGCAATTTATCTACCCCCGTACAAGAAGGAAGGGTGCTTTTCTTCCTTGGAAGGTGCTGTGGGATTTATTAACATTTACATGGTGAGAGAATTGGATGTGATTCCCAGTGCTCCAGATGGCACCATCCATTTGGGAGCTCATATTCTGAAGTCTAAAGACACTGGTGTTGATGGTGTGGTGTTGGAGAATGCAATAACCTATTGCGATGAAATTTTTTATTAGATGATGGTTTTAGTAAGTGGTCAAGTACTTACGTTCATTGCACTGTCTGCAAAAAGAATTTTTACCTGGTGAAAGGATAGCCCTTCTGGGTGTTGTACTAGAAGGCAGGGTTACTTTTCTTTTCTTTATTGAATGTACCAATCACTCCAATTTTCTGGAGCAGGGGAGGCATCGCTAGCTTCTAGATCGAATTCCTCCTTCCCCAAAATGGTTTCCTTCAGGTGCACTGTTATGCACAGAGTCGAGATGTGTATGTATTTTTGCTTCAAAGTCTTCCTCAAAAAGCTCTGAGTCTTGGTCAACAATCAGAAAGTTTTGTCTTCGTGTTGAAAAGGCATATTACTGAAAGTCGGACAGAATGAGACTGCTAATTTTTTTTCTTTAATGTCTGAAATACAAAGAATGCTTGAACTACTACCCCACCTTTTAAAATAACAATCAAAAGACAGGGAATTAATTGTGATGCCGGTTTTCCTAGAACCGCGAAATGTTGCTTACGCTAAATATATTGAGAAGCTAAAGAACTGAAACCATTTGCTTCTTCCATCATGGAGCCCAGGTAACGTAGGGAAGATGCACCATTTCTGAACAAAAGCCAGATGAAACACTTCCATTCGCCTGAGTGCCACTCCAGTGTTAATAATTATAGTATTAATAAGCCAGGTGGAGGTGTTTAAAGCTTTTGCTTTAATAGAATAATACGCTGTAGATTTTAGATTTAAATATATATATATATTTGGGAGATTGCATATCTGCAGAATTCATGGGCTTCCCTTTGAAATTCTGTTGTTTTGTCACAGACCCTAGGATGTCAGTATTCTGCAGATCACTGCTCAGAAAATGTATGCTTTCCCCTCAGATTAGGAAAAAAAGAATAGTTAAGCATATCTTTTTTGAATGAGATACTGGCTCGTGGGGTTATTCAAGATGCGGCTTCTGGGTTTAAGCATGTAAGCGTGCCTGGTGATTCAACAGATGGCACTCCAGGCTGAGTCGTGCATCTGCCTGCACCCTGTCCTCTCCAGCAGGTGGGGTGCCTGCACCCGTGCTGCCTGCGGAGACCCTGAGGAACCCGTGATGGGGAACCAGAGGAGCTCTGCAAGCACACCTGCTTGTGTATGACCCGTAAGGTGTCTGGAGCCTTGCAGGGAGTCAGCCACCCTGCGGCCATCCCACTGCTGACTCCCCCAAAGTGTCGCGGCCGAAGGGACCCGCGGCTGGTGCGTTTTACCAGCAGGTTGCCCCACTCTGTTCCTCCCCTCTCAGAAGGGCGATGATGCCCGGGAGGTGAAGTTGCCTGTTGTTCCCACTGCGAAGAACTCATAGCCTGTGTGCTGTGTTGCGGTGTTGTACCTTTGACAGCACCACAGGATGCAGTTTCCAACCTACTGGAATATTCCAGACTGGGGGCAAATGAACCAAGTAGCCGTTCTCCAGTTTCAGTGCTCCACAGTGAATTTGCTGCTGAGAGTCTCGGTGCCGTCCCCAAAGCGCTGCGCACCATCTTTCTGAAAGCCATGAATACCAAAAAGTTCTTCAGGTGCATGGCCTCGTTTTGGTGGACAACCTTGAAGGGGTGGAAGATGCCAGTACCCTGTCCACTGTGGTGTAACGGGGACAGCCGTTGGAGAAGAGGGATCGTGAAAGTGGATATTTCTGTACGGCCTTCTCCTTGTGATGCTCCTCTTGGGACAAGAGAGTACCAAGAACGGAATGGGAAGCAGTGCCCTGGGGATTTCAGAGGTGAACAGTGACTTCCCTCAAGATGGTTCTGGGCCATCCTTCAGGAATCTAATCCTGCTCGCTGCTTTCTAGAGACTAGTCAATTCGCTGCCAGTAGATCAGCAGTCGGAGCTCCTGTCGTGAAGATTTGTGCCCCCATTAAGAGGATGTTGTGTTCATTCAGAGGGAAGTAACTGGGTCTGGGGAATAAAGGTAGTATTACGTGTTCAATATTAGCTGCGTAACTATGGTTCAAGGTTGGAATAAAGAGACACTGGTTTTCTTTATCCCATGGCAGACATGCAACATCCATGCTGAAGTTTCCAAATGTATTGTTAGGATGAACAATGACTAAATGATAACATTTAAGTTCTGGCAGCATTTTGAAACTTGAATAAATACGTAAGGTAACATTAATTAATATTACAAACCCTTAGCGGAGAGAAGATATTGTAATGGAATAGCTTACCCCACCAATAATTCTTGTGAGAAATAACAGCTTCTCAAGATGGTTTTTGTGACAGCCGTGGCTACATTCCTGCTGCCAGTCTCATGGCTGGTATTCACATTGGTGGTGGTGTGATGTCCTAGGAGATCCAACTTACTATTTGCTCCCTTGGCATCTAACTGGCTTTACTGAACTTTTGCACAGGAGACCGGAGCTGTTTAATTTCATCTGGGACAGCTGTGGAGTAGCAGCAGACAGCAAACATGGGGACTGCAGGGTAGCTGTTCTGTAGCAATGCTGAGCACTAGGAGAATCCATTTGCTTCCTGTGCGAGAACAACAAAACAACCGCAGCAAATGCTGGTAAGCAGATTTGGGAAAGTTTCTTAGCAGTTGGAAATGTTGCCTCCGTAAAATGCAGATATTCCAAACTGGCTGAAAGATTACACGTTGATAAATCGCTCTCTTTCCAAGAAAGTTCTTGTGCTAAAATAGCACTTGAAACAGTTCTGACTGAAACATTCCCCATCCTTTTGCAATACCACTGGTAAATACTGGACTGGACTCACAGAGCTGACCTGCTGATGCAAGGCTGAGGATGCAGCAAGGTGGCTGAAGAAAAATGATGCAAATAGCGGAGGGAGCTTTACCCATTTGGATGGAATGATTGTAGCATATACTGGGGATGTTACGTGGAAAGAAGACATATGGGGCATTTCTCATGTCTTATGGTTATTGCAAAAACCCTACAATGCTGAGACCATTGCAGGCTCAATTCCTAGTCCCCCACTCTTTCAAATGATAGATATTAACTTCTCTTAAAATAAGAGATGCTTTTTTTTTTAAGAGGCAATTTGATTTGTTAGGCAGTGCATTGCAAAGGCAAAACTGAAGTTAAAGGCAGTACTAAAACTTGAATTTGTGGAGGACAATGTATGTACATAAATCCAGCAGTACTGGAGGACATTTCAAAGACACAATTACGAACTTAAAAGATACTTTGTAGTACTGGAGAAATGAAATTCAAACAATTGAAGGCTTCCTACTCTTCCTTATCATCCTCTGTATTACTTGCTATCTGAAACTGCTGAATTACAGCGGTACAGACTGCTCACTGCCTGCGTCTATTTTGAATGCAGCAACTTTATGGGGAAAAAATCCATGTAACAAGACTTGCTTAATTGTGCTAATGAAGTGAGAACAGCACAGAGCAGCATGGAAATATTTATTTGAAATTGTACCAAGTGCACGAGGGAATCCCCTGTCGCAAGCTGATTGAAGACAGGACACATTGCAATCCTCCTTACTAACATTACTGCACCAACTAATCCTAAGGCCAGACCAAAGGGTTTTGTAGCAATTTGACTAGGAAATTCTTACCACTCTTTCCACCACAGAAGTTCCCCTGATATCCACACTGGTGATTACAAGGTAATTAAAAAACTAAAAAATATATATTTTGGAATTTGGAATCAGAAAGAAGTAATTTAGGCATAAGCAGAAACTGAGGAGTCCCTCAATTACTTGAAAGCATATCTAATTAAGGAGCACATCTGTCACAGAGTCTTTGGCCTTAGCTTGTTTGGCCACACAATATAATGAATAAACCTCCCATTAAAGTCATTAAGGCAGACAAAGAAACGATGTACACCCTAGGACTTGCCTGCACAGGAAATAGCTCAGACCAGCTACAGCAGAGGATCTATTCTGCAACACCTCCCTGGGGGAGCACTTTTTTTGCAATAAGTATGCATTTGTGTGGTTTAACTTAAGACACATGAGAAGTGAAATATGTTAAAAGCAAACAAAAGCATTCTTCATGTAAAACAAGTGCATCTACATGAGGAACTGGTGCACAGTGCCTGCTGGGCTTTGAATTCCCCACTCTGGATCGTTTCACAGTAACCACCTTATATAGATCAATGCAAAGTAGCACAAAGTGCACTGCTCCTTCATCGTAAATTTACAAAGTGAAGGAAATCGACCCATTGAATGCGTGGCTTCATGATGAGGTAACAGCTAGCCAGAAGCTGCTTGGGGTGCTGAGATATTGCTGCAAGTCAACCATGCAGTTCACAAAGTTAAGTCTGCTGATTGCCAAGAAGCAACAGCAGTTCGGCACCACTTGCACCCTAGAATGTGTTTTCTGTCTGTTTATGGGACAATCAAAACGCCATTTCAAATATACTAGTGCATATGATGTAAATTTTATCACAAGTTTAAATATTACATGAGTATAACTGCTTATTCTATACAGATTTGAAAAAAAAAATGAATTTATTCAGTGCAGTGCCTTTAAGGCAATGGATGCACTCCTCCGAAATGTGCAGAGTACACGGTCAAGAAGGAGGGCGAAACCTGCCTGATGTAGCTGTGCTGAGCAGCAGCAGGTATCTGATACACTTGACTAACCGCTGAGAGACTAAACAAGACCCCTTGAGACAAACCTAAAATAGAGTCAAGAGGGGATTCTAAGCACCAGACGTTTTTGCTTGCCATCTCCTCTGGTTAACATCAGCTGGCTCAGTAGGCTTCACCCATATGTACTTGAGATATTTTTTTGTTGCAGCAATGAGGTATTGATATAATTGAAAGTGACAGCCATTGACATGTTAAACGCTGGGCTGGAGTTTGTCTACAGATGAGAGTAGTACCCCTGTATGAGAGTTGTACCATTCTAACTATGCAGGTATGTCTAAAATAATACCACCTTGTCAAAGACTTCATTAAATTGGCACTAGATAAGCTTATGTCCGTGCTAAGGAAAAGGGTAAGTTATACTTATTTGCAATAGCTTTAAAACAGCATAATACATTAGTACTAGGAACTGTACTGGTGTATGTATTCTGGTAAAAGATTAGCCCCCCGAATGACAGGTACAATAGCATAAATCCATGTAGACCATGCGATGGGGCTAAGGGAAGATAATGGCACGAGAATTCCTGCAAAGTAGCAGGAATCTGCTCCTTGAGCTGTGGAAGCTGCCCACAGACCACGATCTCAAAGAAGGGAATGCAAGATGATAGCATTCACTTAAATCTTTCTTGTTTCCTGCTAAATTAGATAGTACGATATGGCATTTCAATGAACCAACACCGGTTATTGTAACTCAGCTGATGTGTGGTAACTTGTTCAGCTGCTGGGTCTTTGACACAGATTTAAGTCCTGACCCTTTGCTGTCAAAGTACCAGCGGGAAACGTTCTTTCTTCTCTGTGTGTGATTAGAACAAGTGTACATGCTTCAGCTGTTATGAAAAGTGGTCACTTCCCCAGTAACACCACCCTTCTGTCAGTAATGCCAGGCCCAGTAGGTCTTTGTGTTTCCAAACCTGCTTCTCCTAATTACCCACCTTGCTGTCCTTAATCTTCCAACTTCATTTGTAACCACCTTGCTACAGCTTCTCTTAAAATATTCTCTGCGAACTTGGTCCCCAGTGTCTGTGCTCATCTCAGATAAAAACCATCAACCCAAATGCCTCTCAAAACCACTCATTCCTCCTGGCCTTTTTATTGGCTTCCCTTCAGGCTTCCCCTGGCTCCCCTCGCTAGTTACTCTCAACTCCTTTTGCCTGTGGGCAACAAAAAGTTGCCGTAGCAAGTCATTGCATGGACACTGCCTGGAAGTCCACTGCAGGAGTCATGGCAGCGGGTCAGCCCCACCTCTGTTCCTCTGGCTCTGGGTGAGGTTGGTAGGAGAGACATGTTCCACAGGCTTCCGCAGCGTGGTGAAAATTAACCTGCCAAATGAAACAGATGCTCATTTAGAAGTACACATATACAATCTGCTCAAAACAGGTCTCCCTCTAAGGCTGACAAAGGATGGATAATGTTGTCATGGTTTTTCAGATGTGGAATAAATAAATGAATGGCGCATGGGAATTTTCTTTCCATCAAAAAAAAAAAAGAATATAAATACAGGATATGTTAACCAAGAGTCCTTGGATTGGCAAAATTGCAAGTTTCTTCTTATTCTACCTCTTTTTATGAACGTATCAGAACAATGGTGGGGAGTGAAGAGTAGCCCACATCCCTAGTCCGTATACCTTTCATGTGCCACGCAGTTTCTGTGCTAACCACATGGCCAACGGCTCATGGCCAAGCCAAAAGAAAAAACTATCATTTACAGACAGTCTGACCCAGATGCCTCCCTCTTGAGGTATGAAATTGTCCTCGTCTGCCTTTACAGACACTGGAGCCCAGGTGTTTTCAGAGGACAAATTTAATTGTATTCAGCCTGAAATGTCTGAAGGAGATGTTTGTATCTGCCCTGACCACGGAGGCTGAGGGACTACTGAGCCCCTGGTTGAGGCAGGGAAAATAGGGCAGTCAGTGACTCGGCCTTGGGGCCTTGCATCCTAGTACGCAGAGCCAGAAGTAGGAGGGAAAACTGGGAAATAAGAAAATACAACACTTACCTGGAATCCTCCTATTCAAGAACAACCACCGTACACGTCTATTTCAGAAGAAGCCGGCAAAGAACCAGAAAGAAACTACCGATGGAAAAACAGCACCTGAGACTCTTCCAGCAAACCACTGTTTTACACCGTTATCATCTGCTCTGAAATAGTCCTAAGTATCAAGCAGGATTTGAAGGCTGTATATTTTGTTGCTCAGGCATTTGCTCTGGGTGCTGATTTTGTCAGCCTGGTGGATCTGTGCAAATAAACATAGTGATTCTCTGTTAATCTGTTAAACCTGACCTAGAAAAACAAAAGTAAACAGAACCAAAATTGGCCAGAAATAAAGTGAGGAATCAACAAACACCTTGTAGGAAACAAAGTTAGAAAGAAGAAGGGAAAAGGAAGTCTGTATTCCTTTGCTGCTATCAAATGTTTAAAGGAGAAGTCCCTTTAAAAATATTCTTGTTTATTTCATGCTGGCTTATTTGTACTTCAGAAAATCATGCAAGACTTGCAGTTCGGCCAGCTAACTCTCTGCAACAGCAAGGATGGCAATGGATTGTAGCTCTTTTTGATGGTTTCCAGTTTTTAATAAAGCATTTGGTTTCTGCTGGAGTTGAAAAGATAGCGTGCAGTTTTTACTAATTGTTCTTCTCATTTGATACCTTTCTTCCTCCTCACTCTAGAAACACAGAGGCCTTCCATTTTAGCTTGTCTTCACATGAGATATAATACAGAAAATTGGAATTATTTAAGGGGGAAAAATTGAAACAAAATAAACAGTCCTTCATGTTCCATGTGAATGCTAATAATTCTCTCTCTCCCTCCCTCCCTCCCTCTTTCCCTTCCTCACTCCCTCCGTCTGACCCAATTTTGCTTGACTTTGCTTTTCTATGGCAGGCACCTTTGAGACTGCAAACTTAGCAGATGTTGCTGAGAGCACTGCATTTGCAAAATCAAGTTTAAAGCTACTACATTAATGGCATTAAAATTTCCAGTGTACTACTAACTTGCTTGTTCTGTTTTCATCAAAACTCCTCCCTGACCTATGCTCACATAAAAGGAGAATCCAAGGCTACGGGTTTCATTCCTCCAGCAACTTTAGGTATCAGAACATCTGTCCAACCTGCCTGAAGGAATGCTGTGCTCATGGATATGAGTATTTAAATCTATTCAACTGCTTACTGTTATACATGCACCTAGAAAAGGGCTAAAAATTACAAGTACCAGCAAATGTGTTCATTTCATGCTTTACTGCAAACAAGCTACAATAAAATAAAATAAAATAAATCAATACTTGCCAAATACAAAATGACAACATTGTTGAGGGGAAAACTGTTTTCCACCATAGAACACAAACAAAAATATTGGAAGAGCTCCTTTCTTTCTTCTCATTCTTTTCTTAACCCTTACACCTCCCACAGCACCGAAGCACCAAGCATCTTTTAAAACTGCAAGCAGTAACACAGCTACTGTCATTATTTATTTGGGCTTCCTAAGTACAATGTTTAAGAATCCCACCACAGACTAATGTTGCACGATCACCTCCCCTTTTTGGCTACGAAGAGGAGATTACAGGAGTTTTAAAAACATGTTTATTTTTATGTCCACAATGCTCCCTGCGTGCTTGTTTTCTAACTCTAGTTCAAGGAAGGGTATCTTGTGAACTCAGTAGTTTTCTTTTGTATCTGAAATTATTTTTTTCATAATGTGACCAGGCAGTCTGGATCCAAGCAGTCCTGCAGCATCTTCTGGATGTTGAGCTTTATCCCAGCCTAGTGAAATAGCTGAGGCCATAAACATGGGGCCAGCAGCACTGGTGTTTTAATCACTGCGTGACTTAGGCGATGCCTGTGTCAGCACGCGGGATGACACAACAGGAAGAGCTCTGCACTGCACCCTAGTTTGAGCGGAAGACCAGCCTCCACACTGTGCTTGCTTCGTCGGGTTTGTATTTCTAGGGCACTCCATTTGTGGCTGGAGCACAGCTTCCTGCTACATTTCAGGTGAAACATTTCCTCTGCGTGTCGTGGGGATGCTCCACCAACGGGACAAAGAGGAGAAGATGTCAACCCAATTTGCTTCAAAACTGTGTAACAGAACTGAAATAAAATGCTAACATAGATGCACTTAGGTTTGCTCTTCCGAGGCAATGGATTGCCATAGCTGTAGCAGTTTTAATCTGAAATAAATTGAACTGATGTCATGATAGCAGGGTAGTACTTTATTTCAGTGCACATTTTAAGAGCTCATGTAGAATCAAGTCCCCCTTGTTTGTCTGAAGCAGGGAGAAAACATCTTATGCTTCAGTAACTGGAATTGATTTATTACAGCGTCAAGAAGAAGCTGTAGGTGTAGACAGAGAAATCCCCTCGGATCAGCGGGTTAGATAATGTCAGCAGCAAGCCTCCACCGTTCACACCAGCACCAGAGCTGCATCCCTGGGAAGCTGTCAGAGAAACCTTGGTGGAAACGCATTCTTGAGCATCATGTCATGGCACAACGCCACTGGTGTGAAAACAGCGGGGCAAAAATAGTATGAGAACTTCACAGAAAATGTAGTTAGGGCAACAGAACTAGCCTAAGTCATCACTTTCCCTTGTTTACACCAGTTTTATAAGACTCCACTTACCTCTCATTTCTATCCCTTTCCTCGGAATATTTATTCTCTTTTCCCTGTTCTTTTGGTCTTTTTTTTCCTATTTTTCCTCCTGTTTTCTCAGTCTTTCCTGATGTTTTCCTAGGATGCTATGTTTTATACTAATAGATTCTTTCCTGTAAATATTTTATTTAGCAGATGCAATTATCCCAAATTTTGCTTGTTGAATTGATAGCTGTTTCCCCTGCAGTAGCACAGGCGTAGATGCTCTGAGCAATATCCAACAGGTCCCTCTGGATCTCTCACCAGACAGCATTACATAGCTCAATGCAAACCGAGAGCCTGTTTTGCTGGCAAGAGGAAGAATGGAAAGGAGTTGGAGCATATGGCCCCAGTCATCCATGTATGAGTAGAGAACCGAACATAAAATAGGAAATTTCAGTGCAGATGACAGATTACTAAAATTTTCTGTACGTGACAAGTGGGTGAATTAAGCTATAAAATAAATAAATAAATAGATCCCCCACAAAAGAACACACTTCTCTGAAGAAACTCATCAAGGAGGTCTTGGACAGATCTTCCACTTCAGAACCACGAAATGTGGATGCTACGTGATCAGCAGCTGGTCCTTTTATATGCAAGCTCTGCTGCTCAGTGCAAACAGCCATCTTGGTAAGTTCTGATGTTTTCCTATCTCGTTTCTTTCCTGGAAAATATCTGCACACCACACCCTTATAGAAAGAGGTAATGCAGTATGACACTGAAATGGGACACAACAACAACAACAACAAAGCCTTAAAAAGGAATTGAGCACTGAAATGGTATAAACAAACAGTTTGGAAGCTTGAACAGGACTCTGGAAGAGACATGTGTTCCCTATCATAATGATTTTTTCTCTTTTTCATTAAGAACACTTGCTTGTACATCTTCTGTTTGCTAAATGTGACTGTATGTAATTGCGATTTTTTCCTGGCAAAATTGTGTGGTTTAGAGGCGGCATTATTTCACACATATGCTGAAATAACGGAGAGATTTATAAATCTCATTGATAATTATCTTTATTATGTTAAAGTATAAAAAGAACTCGCCTTCTGAAAACTAGTTTACACTAGCAATCCTGCAGAAAGCTATTTAATTGCCAGCTAGCCTTGGTCTTCCTTTTTCATTTCTGTCTTTTCTATCTGGCCTTTCTTTGTCAATCATTTCTCAGAACCAAAACGGACTCAGAACCAGAACACTGTCTGGCAGTAAGTAACAGCCACAAAATCTGATGGCCGACCTTGGAACTCTCACCATCCTCTCACAAAAATTGGCTGTAAATAACTTTAAAGGATAGACAGATGCCAGCAGCCACTTGTAGCCCTGTATAGACTACAGGAGGTTTCCAATGCCATCATTGTTGAACCAAAAGTGACAAATGTTTCAGAACGAAAAGGTTGATGCAGACACCTTTATCTAACACTCCTGGAAATCTCTGTACTTCATCATTATGAGTAAGTTGTTGTTCATATTGATCTCTACATGTTTCTGTACTGTTTTGCGTAATGGCTCCTATCCGATGAAAATTTTGGGCTTTTCTGCTGCAAAACAAATTAATATTTTTTCTTTTTTTTTTAATCCCAGAACTTGCTTCATATTTTCGTATCTTATGGGAAAAATCAACCCACAGATTACATTAAAAGACTAAGACAATATCGTACGTTTTTCAATATTTAGGAATGAAGTAAACATATATTCAAATCACTTCTCCTTTTTAAAAATCAGAGAAGTTGCTCAGATTCTTTGGTGATTTTTTAACAGTACATAGATAAGAAAAGAGTATTTCATCACTTTGGAAGTAGAAACTCTTACTACTTGTTGTAACAGAAAAGTAATACCTTCCACTCAAATTAGTGTATATTCCCTAAGGTGCTTTTATTTATTACTCTTAAAATGATTTCAGCACACAGGAAGAACCTTAGCTTTACCTTCCTAGCCTATTCATTCAGAGAATTCCTCCTGACAACCTTCTGCTGCTTCAAGTAATTCCATTCACTTAAAGCAAAATTAAAATCACTGTAATAGATACACCTCTACTCTGAATAAATGTCAGCAAAAAATGAAGAGAACTCCCAGAGATAACACAGTTAGCTGGGTCCTCACACGTGAAGCCTGACTACAAGTTAAGTCTGCATGTAACAGGGGCTCAAAGGCCCTGTTTGTACTTTGTTTATGCTTCCCTCTATAGCAGTAAACTGTATGTGAGCTGAACTATTCTCTGGTAACGGAGGGCAGCTGCTCTGACACTGCCCCTGTCCATTCCAGTAATCTTGGTTCTGCTCCAGAGCAGCGGTCCAAAGAAGCTGTACGTTGGGACCGGCTCCTGAGCCATGCTAAGTCCCCAGACGTCCCTGGAAATTGGCATAGGCCAGAGGTGCGCAGCAATGCTCCAGCACCCAGAAGCATTTTCCAGGACTCCCGATTCACAAGGAAGATGCTGCCTGCAAATCTGCCTTCCCTGTCGGGAAACACGTCTGGGAGCTCCAAGGGCACGAGGCGCCCCGGCCTTCCCTGCCTTAGCGGGTGGAGGAACTGGGGGAAAAAAAGAAAAGACGTTTATCGTTAGCAGCAAGAGACCAACATTCTCACAGGGAAACGATTTCCCTAGGCTCATTAAGGCAGTTTTTAGAAGCCAGACTGCAGTACCTTTAGTTACTTTTTAGAAGCCTGATTGCACTACCCACGGATGGGCTATTGCAGAGATGGGGCACGAAGTCACAGCGCTGTTTCCTGGCCCATCTCCAATATTTCACGCAGTATCAGTCCTTTATTTAAAAAAAAAAAAAAAGAACTCTTGAAAGGATAACATCTAGCTCTCAAAGATGTGATTGGGGTAAAAAAAAAAAAAAAGTGAAAACCAACCAAAATTACTGGTATTTTGATTTTCTGAGGGAATAAACATTCAGGAGAGATTTCATTCCTCCTCTAAAAGATATATATATGTAATTTATTGGGTTTATCGGTCCTAATTACTATTTCTTTTAATCCCTTAGCTAAAAGGCCCCCAAGCCACCTTTCTTTACGAGCCCCTCAGCAGCCCCACGCCGCAGCTCCCGCAGACCCCCTCTCCACGCCTGCGCAGGGAGCTCCCCGGCAGTCCCAATTTTACCTTTTTTTCGCTCATTTTCGCCTCCCAGCGGGGCAGGTGTCCCCGTCCCTGCCTCCTGCCGAGGGGACGGGCCCCAGGTGACGGCGGCGGCCGGGCGGGGACAAGGACGGGGACGGGGACGGGGACACGGGCCGGGGCCGGGCGGGCCCTCCCGGTGCCGCTGACGTGCGAGGCACCGCCCGGCTTAGGGGCGGCTCCGGCTGCGGTTGCTGAGCAGACGGACACACGGACACACGGGCAGACAGACGGACAGACGGACGGACAGACCGACAGACCGACCGACACAGGGTGCGTTACCGAGGCTTGCTGGCGGGGGGCTCGCCGCGCCCCGAGGTGAGGTGGGTGTCGGTGCCGGCAGCGGGCAGCGCCGGGCAGCTCGTCGCTGTGTAATATATATACGCTATGCACATAATTACGTGTGTTATATATAAATTTATAGTGTATTTATATGTATTAATGCATAATACTGTGTTTTTAATGCATCGTATTTATCTTTTTGTTAATCTGGAGACGGCCTTATTTTGCGCCTAATCGTGTGCTGCCTAAAGCGCTGAGGATTTGGGGGAAGGTCGGAAGCGAGCTGGTGGCAATAGGTTTAAAACAACATAAAACCTGTAAAAGGAAGGAGGTGCCAACAGCAGGCTTCGTGCTGCTGGCTTCTTGCTGGGCATGGTGACCTGCGGATGGAGGGATGGAGGGATGAAGGGTTGGCTGCCTCCTCACTTCTTGTCCTGCACCCGCCGGCCTGGCCCAGCATCCTCACGGCCCCCTCAGGCGTGTGCCACTTCTGGTGTGTGACAGGTCTGGGGCCATGCTGCCAAATTCTGATGGCACACGGAGCGCAGAGTGGCACCACGGAGGGTTAGGGTCTGGCCCATGCTCGGGATCCCCGCCTGGCCCACGGCCACGTCGCCGATCACCCCGTGTCTCGTCCCACGTGGCATAACGCTGCGTTGCTCGTGTGGGCTTGCTTGGGCATCGCACAAGGGGAGCAGCGGCCTGGGTTTGCGTCTTCCAGTTGTGTGTCAGACTGAGAGGAACTCGATGGAGTAGAGAGGATGTTTTTCCTATACCTGCGAGGGGAAACTGAAACCAAAAGTAATGCAGGAAAAGCCTGAGTGACTCAAGCTGAACACGCCGTCCCATAAAAAAACTGAAATACTGATGTCTTCTAGGTGTAGAAGATGAGAGTAATACTTACGGTTTCAAATCCTTAAGTGTGTTGTTTATCATGGATATTTTATTCGGAGTCTAAGCAGGATTTATCTTTAATGAATTTCAATTTGAAGATCTTATATCGGTGTACTGTACTTGTATGAACATACTTCTAAGGGCTTGTAGTATACGTGAGCTTTATTATAGGCTATTATGATTCTAAATTTTATTTGCAGAAATAAAATGCTTCCTTTTTTTAAAAGGAGAAATATGTTCTGCAAATATTATTACTAAAGCACTAACAACATAATCTCTCCAATGCTATAGTGTAATTAGAAGAGAGTAGCACCTAGAAGCCTTATTCATTTACTTGTGCCCTGTGGTAGAAGCTGTACAAACACAGGCAAACAGGCAGTCATTGGTCCCAAAGAATTTATGAAATAAAAAGAAAACAACAGCCTTTAAACATAGACAAAAAATTATTTGTTTAATGAAATACCTCCAAATGTTCATACAAGTCAAAATCCATTGTAAATTACATGGGTAATAGTTCCTATTTCATTTATGTCTGTATATATGGCTTAACTGCGGTTATCTGCTGGGCTACTGGAGTTAATGATTAATGCCCCTACACCACTGGAAAACAGTATTTGCCAGCTAGCAGATACTCCTTCCTAAAATCAGCTGTTTTGCGACAGAACCTGCCGCAATAATTCTTACAGTTCCGTAAGATGGTAATTGATTTGCATGCTGCATTTTTCTTATTTTTCTCTTTAAAGATGTGCTCATGCTTCAGTCAGTCAGGAACAGCCCAGTAGTAAAGCTGCAGCAGAACCACTACAGTGTTTGACGAAACGTTGCCTGGATCCCATCTCAGCAGCCCTTCAGGTTTCTGTTTTTCCCTCATTCGCAGGCAGAGCTGGGTAAACATTGCCCTTACTCTTCAAGGCCTCTCTCTTTGACCTTTCATACACTTAGAAGTTGTTTTCAGTTGTGCGTTTCCACGTTAGCTAATGAAGAGCAGCTCTTCTCAAGGCAGCACCTGTACGCAGCTCTGTACATCCACTTGCAGCACACAGGCGGTGCTGGGGTCCGAAACCAGCAGAGCGGTGCCCAGCTGCAGGCTCCGAGTGCTCTGGGGTCTCCCTTCCGAAGCAATGTGCAGTATAGAGCAACAGCCTCTTGGCGGTTGGGTCAAACGGAGTGATTCTCAGGCACGGGAAGGGATGGAGCACTGAATCATCAGCTGATAAAAACGTGATGTGAATGCTCTTGGAGAACTGTCACCATCCAGTGGGGACCGGTGACATGGTGTAAGGTAGTAGCACTGTGTGGGTGAGGACCAGATCACAGTAAGGTCAAAGGTGAGGTTCTTAGACATTTTTACAGAGCTCATGCTGCTGCTGCTTCACGTGACGCTCGTACAAAATAGCTTTTCCTACCCAGAGAGGGTTGTGGCAGGTGCTGCTTGGAGGTTTCCTGCATCCTGTTCCTAGCTGAGCAACCCTGCAGCACTTCTTGCTGCTTCCCTCCTTTCCCCTGTTGCTTATTCCCCCTGCACAGAGCAGCATTCCCTCTCACCCAAGGGCTGCACCTGCCCATGCCAAATATGCTTGCTTCACCTGTTATTCTGCTATTCCTCTGATCCTGGGTAATAAAACGTTCCTGTCAAGAGCATTGGTATAAAAGTTGGGCACTTCTGACAGTAAAGAGCTGAATCATAATTGCAGCCCCATTTCAGTCAATTTTTGCTCAGTGCTTTTCCCCATTACCATAATTTCAAGCAACTGAAACCTTTGCTTTTATCATTTGGTTTTATAATTTATTCGTATGAAAGAAGGAAACACTTCTCTGGCATTTTTTTTTTGTGTGTGTGTGTGTGTGTGTGTGTTTTGGTGGTGATATTTTTTGTTTGTTTGGTTGTTTTTAAAGTTAATCCCAAAGAAGTCAGTGAGCATCTGCTCAGCAGCACGGGCTGCTGGAGGAAGCTTTCCTTGCCTCCTGGGAGTTGATAGGTAGGATAGGAAAGGTGACAAATGCAGTGCATCATGTCTCTGCAATGTATCACATGGATCTTACTTCCATGCATGTGGTGTGTAGTAGGCATAGGCTTTTGTTTTTTGTAAACAGATAAATGCAGGATCTGGTTAATTTAGGATATTGTGATTATTTTTTCCACTTGTTAGACATTTTGTACCTTCTTATTATCTGAAGAAACTAACTGAGCAACTTGTTTTGTTTTTCTGTTACTAAAAATACTAAGAGGAAAGCACAGCTTTGTGTCCTCTAGGAATTTTCTGACTCGTTGGCAGAATAACTCTTGGGGTGGAGCAGCAAATCATGCTACATTTGCTTGTTCTTAAAAACAAACAAACAAAACCTTAGTTAAAGAGAACTTAGTTAAAGAGAACATGTACAAGTACGATGCATGCTATTTGGCACCAGGCCTGTGTATTTGTAATATTACTTGCTAAATCTGCACAGTGTTTAAGAATAGAAATGCTTTTAATGAGCTTTCCCTAGCCTGGAAAAAAAAAAAAAAACTAAAACCACCACCCCCTTGATTAATTTATATGGTTATGAAACATTCACGATTTGCATACAGAGAGACATTGGGAAACAGGGAAGCAAAAATAAAAAGCTTGTCATCTCAGTAGTGGCTGCATGAGTGGTCACAGCACTTGAGCAAGAAGGCTGTCACCACGCTCTGCTCCTCAGCAGAAGCTCCAACATTTTCACAGCCGTGGTCAGCAGCTCTTTGGGCTTTTGAAGTCAAGCCCCAGTGGGAGGGGAGGAACAAGAGGAGGGACTGCAGAGAGAGCTCAGAGCCAAAACCCCCTGTGACAGTCCGAGCATAGAGAGCGAGCCTCGTGGTGGGAGAGGCTGCAGTGTGTAGGGATGGCACTACATTGCCTTGACACAGGTGACTGGGGCCATTCGAGGGCTGTCCAGTGGGACCCAGATGTCTGCATGAGGCTGGTGTCATGACACTTGACCAGCAGCTGGTCCACCTTTTTCTTGGGCAGCACCTGAAGAGCAAGTACAGTACCTAGTGAGCATCCACAAAGACACAGAACGCTTATGGTTAGGTATCTGAATTCTACTTATCTGGGTTTCTGAAGGGCAGGGGGATTGTTGGGAGACTTAAGAGAACATAATGCAAGAAAAACATTGCAAATGGTCCTGCAGTCCCCACCATGTTACTTGGGTGATTCTCGTTCAGCTTACAGAAATTCAAAATGATATTTCTCTTCTTGAGGTCTAATTAGTGGTAAGTCTTCACAGAAACCTTAAGTGCCTGAAGGGTTTCTGGTCCCAGAGAAGGATTTCTGGTCTCAGAAAGCAATTTCCTCTTGGCCTTTGCAGGTCATGTTCTCCACAGAGTGTGTGCTAAAGAAGCCAGTAGCCCGTGCTCTGTCTGCCAACCTCTCTGCTGGCTCTGTGCTCACCTCCAGTTCTACGTGCTTCTTCACTGCTTGGGGGATCGTTGTGTAAATAATGTAGATCCTATGCTCTTGCTTGTTCTCTTCTACCAAAAGCCTGTCTTTGAACAGGTTTTGTCTTGGGATTGGTGTCATGCAGGTAGGTGTCTGTAGGCTGGCAGGGTTTGCTTTCTTGCTGGCACTTCAGCACAGGTTATTTCAGATGTGTCCCTCAGAATGTGCCCCAGAGGAGAGGGTACATTCATTGGTAGGCCTGAACCTTGCACACACCTTTACTCAGCATGACCCTGTGGGTCTGGCCCAAGAGGATGGGCTTGGTCATTTTGAAAGGCATTTCTTTTTGCTGCAGCATCTTTGTGAAAGCAGTATTGGTGACTGACACAATGGATTGCCACAGAGTGCTTCAGCAGGGTGAAGGTTGACGAGTTTCATTTGTTTAAGTACAAATAAACCAAGAATGATTTTGTCACAGTAACTGTTGCATTTAGAAAGAGAATGCAGTTTACTTTCAGTGTTGGCTTTTTGTGCCGAGTGGTGTGAAGAAATTCCTGTTCCCTGGTATTTAAAGGTTTTGTGGCTTATGAAAATTACTCCTCGCTCTCCCTTTCTTCTCTGCCGGAGAGTTGTCTCGGAGGGCACGCTCACACGGAGGTATTCTGTACTTCAGAGCAGAACAGGTGCTTTTCTCCTTCCCGTAACAAAGCCTCCATTTTGCTGCAGAGCCGGGGAAGAGCAGCACACCCTGACCTTCCTGTCAGCAGGCTCTTGGAGTTCACGTTCCTGCCCCTCCTTTCCCCCGGGGCCTAGCTGCTGGCCTACCTTGCTGCGTCAGTCACAGGGTTATAACTTGGGGCACTCTAATAGCCTTGCCATTTTAATTGCATAATGGGACCGTGGGGGTTTTGGTTAGTCATGACTTTGGTACCTGTTTGATGAGATCCCCAGCTGTCTTCCTAGAGGGGAAGGCTTTGTTTTCCCAGGAGCGGTGTGCTTCTTCCCAGAAGAAATTAAATTCTACTCATGAGGCATTCAAAAGCAAAGTTAGAAATTGTGTGGTAGGGTTTGTTTACAGGGAGAAGGGAAACAGCTGAGAAACACATAGCTGTGAGCCTTGTGTGCTGTGGAGCATTTTGATAATACCAGAACCCGTGACATACTGGGCATTCACACATATAAATAGTCACATCAGTGCGCGGTGTCATTGCGATCATACTCGCGCTGAGAACAGCCAAACGTAATAGCCTTGTCTCTGGTGGAGGAGCACAGCCCAAAGTGCCCTCACGTGTCTTCAGGCGTGAAATACTGAGGCCTGCATTTGATGGCTGTGACACGGGTCGGTCTGCTGCCTGAGAATTTACGGCTTCCTTACATTTGGTGGGTCACTGCGAGGACTGGTCGCTGTGTAACTATGAGGGGCTGAATCAGCAGGGCTGCTGGGCAGCCAGGAGGGGAAATTCATGGTGAGATCGAAGGCCCTTGTGGGGGCTGCCATGAAGATGATGGGGAAAGCAACCAGGTGGCTGGCTTACACGGTCCCTCCTCCTCCCAGACTGTGACTGGTTCGGGGCAGTAAGATCCAAGAATCAGGGGTTTTATAGCCAAAATGCCCCCTTGGGGGATTTAATGGAGAACTGCTTGACACACAAATGGTTGCGCAAAAACTAAGCCTTCTGACTAACCTTCTGACTGCCGTTTCACTAGTAATCACAGGTGGATTTGGAAGGAAGATCTCTTTGGCCTGCTGGCCAGGAAGAGGGCGCCTAGCCCTAGCGTGTAGTCCGAGCTAACGTCTTGAGGTAGGGATGCAAGATTGTCTCCCAGAGAAGGTCTTCTCAGTGAGTTTTTCATAGTTAAATCACGGGGATTTAATGCATACCCTGGCAAGTAGGTGCTAATAGTTCAGGTCAGCTTTCAAAGGAAGCATTTTGAGTTTTTCAGTAAAACTCTACCCTTCAGTAAGTACACCAAACAGTGTAAGTAGTGCAATGCAACTGAAAGGAGTATTTGCAGTACTGTAGACTATCTTTAAGAAAGTCTAAAGTCTTCAGATTTCAGACAGCAGGCAGATATCTTCTTCCTTTTTGCCATTACATATTTGAGTTTAAATACAAGATTTGAAAAACTATGTTAATATATTATACTATAGTATATGGGTAAAAGCAATGGTTTTATTTCAAAATTGATTCTTCCATGTTCTCCAGGCTCTTCAGAGCCAGGGAACTTCTTATCCAAGGCAAGTTTTTTGGGTTAAATATTTTTTATTAGACTAACAAGTCTGCTTGGAAAAAATGCAGCTTTGGCATTTACAATCCCAGCAATTTAACTGACTATGAAACTGAGAGTTTATTTATTTGTTCTTTTTCTCTAAGTATACTTCTGACCTCTCATAAAAGACCCTGCCTCTGCTTACAGCACTGTCTTGCCAACATTTTTAGATGATGACAGTGACAATCACTAGCGTGTTTCTGAACATGGCAGAATTATTTTGACCAACCGAGGATCACTAGAGCTTCCATAGTTCTAACCCTGGGTGCTGACCAGCTTGCCCTAACCATCTGAGATGTGAGTCTGCAGGCAATGTGCAAAATGATGACTGGTTTCGGTGTATCTGATACCTGATCTGATGCCGGATTTTTAGCAAAGTTTAATTCTGAGGAACGCTGTTATTTCTGTGGCTGTTGGCCATAGCAGCCTGATTGCATCAGTTTTTCAGGACAGTTGCTGGTGGTGATGGGTTAGAATGGATACCCGCTCATCCAAAGAGGATTCCTCTACTGTTTTCAATCTACAGCAGATGTGTGGCTGCTGCTGCCCATTTTGGACCTTTCCTGTAGCTGAGTTGCTTCGGTTGCTTTTTGATTTTGAGATGTGTGTTTAACCCCAAGCTGAAAGCCACCGTCCCTGCAGCATCCTCACCTTTCTTCACGGCAGCAGAGCTGGGGAGGAGCATGTAGGTGTTGGCAGCTCCCAGCAGCTGCCAGACAGACACTTATTGAGGATTTGCCCATAGGACCACAAACTAGAACTTCAGATGTGTCCAGATGACAAACCGGGCTACAGCTTGTTTAACTAATGGTGTGATTATATAAATTGATGCTGTCGTTCCAGTTTAAGAGACCCTCTTCCATCCACAGAGGGAAATCTGGCCATATATGCAAACAAGACTGATCGCAGAGCTGCATGGGTGTAATAACTGTGTTATTTGTGTTTGTGTTTGTCATGACTCCTGCTGTTCTCTCTTAGCTTCTGAAAGGAGTTTTCCACACTAGAAGACTTCTTCCTATGCTGATAGTTGGCCAGGTGCTGATGCCAACCTTGTGAGGTTGCGGTGCAACAGTGGTAAGAACTGTAACCTAGGTGAATGTACCCCAAATGACATCTTAACTTTTACTAGGCACAAAAGAAATGAAAAGCAGAAAATCCAGTGGTAATGGCTGAATCTTCGATTTTCAGTTTGAATTTCTTTCTTGGACATTCTCATGAATAGCTCCTCCTGCCAAATGCTGTTTGTTCTTCAGAACTGTCTGCTTTAGTAATGAGTAAAATTATGTAAAAGCTATTTGCTTCCAAAATATTGTTTTCATGCTGCAAAGGGCTAGCAGAGTTAGAGAAAGAGAACAAAGCCTGATCAACGAGCAAGCTGCCCAGCTGAATTCACTGTCAATACGTTATTAAATGGTTAACTGTTAGTAAATCTAGCTGACAAACAAGTGCAACGTATGAGTGCAGCAACACGAATGCAACACGACTAAGTTTTTGCAGTAGTGATAGGCCATCTGATGAGCTCTTCAGTGGAAGAGAGCGTGAGTGAGTTGCCCCTGTGTTAGGGACTGGTCACAGGGAGGACATCCAGCTGGATCATTGTAATGATCTCTTATGGGCTTGGTCAACTTAAAGACCTAAGAAAGACAGCACTTTGAACAGACCTGATCAAAATGCTTGGTGAACTTGCTGTATTGGCTGAGTATGTATCTTCCCCGCTGCTTTGAGCTGCAGTTATTGAGACTGTTTAGGATTGATTTGTCTCGGGGCATAATTACTTAACTGATAATTTTATTTTTGTCTGTCTGTGCTCTGTCACACGTCTGTCTCTCCAGATGCATGTGATTAGACTGGTAGTTTTTATTCTGTGGTTGCAACCAAGACTGTCACTTGTGCTTCACTTTCTTCTTTAGGGACAAGAGCAAGTTCCGCCACTTCCTATATGTGACCAGGTTGTGCTTCACAAAAATAACAGTTTTGTTAGACTAAGGAAATCCCCAGCAGGAAGAAAGCCAACATAAGACATGTTGTGATACCTATCAGCAATTTAAGCAGCAGAGAGCTTGACAGCAGAGAAAAATCATATGATAAATTAAAAGCATTTGAAATACGCAATAATGAGAAATTTCTGACACGTGAGATTCAAAATGCTACAGGGAGTGAGTCAGGAAAGAAAGGGTCAGGTGATGTCAGCATTTGCATTTATGAGACAAAAAGAAATGTTGCAATAAGCCTTCGCTGCGTTTGCTGACTTCTGCTGTGCTTATTCAGCAGTAAAGCTGCTATCAACCCATCTTTCCTGTGGTAAGTAAAACTTAGTTATTAAAGAGAGATAACTTGGGGAAGATGATATTTTTAGGGTAGTTTCATTTGCTTTGATGAAATAAAATATTTAATTCCTGTAAGAAACATGAAGTTCTGGAAGGAAGCAAAACATACATTCTCTGAACAGAGATCCTTTTCCAGAAGCAGCATTTAAGATCTTATGAGACAGGATTTTAATCAGTGTTCTGGAGTCCTGATACTTCAGCATCTATCAGTTTTTCTTAGTTTGTAGAAAAGGGATCTCCAAAATTCCCTAAAGCAAGGATGCTTATTAAGAATTTATCCTGAAGGTCACCAACACTTCCATTCAGACTGCCTCGTCTATTACTGGCAGTCTGAAAACACCCCAGCAACAAACCCTACAATTTGTCACGCTGCAGAATCATGTAGTGTAGTTTAAGCTTTTTATTACACACTACTTATTACACACTTCCCATATATTTGGAAAGAGTTGCAGAGGTAGGCCGACATGGCAGACCAGGTTTATACACTGCCTGCAGAGCACAGGAGCCTGAGCTGAAGGAGAATTTTGTGCAGTCCCCACATAGTTTGTGGAAGTCATAACAAACATCAGCCCTGAGCAATAACTAGTTAGCAAGATGAAGACTGGCACACACTGTCCTGTCAGGGTCTTTCCCCACAGTTTCCCCTCTCTAGTCATTGCCTAAATCCGAATCTGCCAGAGTTAGCCTTATCAGTATTTTCGAATGGGAGAAAAACAATGTAATAGTTGTCCTGGGATCAGCAACCCACTGAGGCTGCAGAATATATGTGAAGTCCTTTGGGTGAGCTACGTCTGCAATTAGAGACTCTAATAGGAACAGGAGAGTGAAAAAACCCAGTGCCTCCTTGTACTGTGAACGTTTTTCTTGGTACTTCTTCCTTGTTTATCTTTAAGCTCTTAGAAACTTCAAAGAGGATTGACATGTGAGTCACTCTGCTGTCCAGCAATATGTTATTAAGTTCATGCAATTCAAAGTGTGCTCTAATGTTACTGAAACTGGATATCTGTGACCCACACCTGACACTGTAATCCATATAGCGTATTTATTGTGGAGGGTGAAGGGGAAATTGGCACGTTTGGCTGATTACTTGATTCTCAAGTTTTTCCGAAATGAACGAAAATTTCTTTCATAATTTGTTTTTTTAATGGATCAAATTCATTCTCTGGATAAAACAGGTCTTAAGGGCTGGGAAGATTGCATCAGAAAAAAAAAAAAGAAAATGGCAGCATAGTATTTAAAGAGGAGTTGTCTTCTACCTGGTGGCCGTAAACGAGCATTATGCAACCAGATGGAGTGAAATCCTGTAGGGGAAGAGCAGTTAACTAAGCACCTTGACAGTGGCAGCTGGAGATCAGAATTTTGGAAAGCTCTTGCTCTTTTAAAAGCTCTTTAGACGATGTCCTTGCGTCCTGCTCAGCAATGAAGTGACTCTGCTGCTTCTGTGATACTTCACTAGTGAAGAGGGTACTTTTAGCCTGGGAAGTGAGGTGGGTTTGCTGGAGGGGTGCTTTGTTTTTGTGGACATCACTAAGCAGTCTGCAGACATCTGAGCGCTGTGCAGAGTTAACGTAAAAATGCTTACGATTTTCATATGTTTTTTACGTCTAACAAGTAGACCCTTACAGTGATTTGCAGGGGGAAGGTGAAGCAGATAACCGGCAGGATGTATGAAGGGAGGAAGGATGTGCCATGACCTGGACAACCCAAGGTTACAGTCCTCACCCTCCTGTTTATGTACTTTGTGCAGAGGAGAGCTCGCGACTCCTCTCCTGAATGCAGTCAGATTGACCCCGGGTATTAAGCTGGACCAGGTGAACTAGAAGGCGTCTGCTTACTCAAGGTTACCCCAGATACTTGGGGAACAGCTTTTGAGTAAGATGCAGAGGAGGTAAAACTGGCTGCAACACGGGGTGCTGGTGGTGGGCACGACTGCCTCTTGTAATACACTTAAAAGCTAAAAAATGCCAACGTGATGGTGCTGAAAACTGAAGGTTGCTGTTTTGTGGCATGATGTTTTTGCATATGTCAGCTGGGCTGCCTCGCTAGGCGTGCTGAGATTGCTAACTTCAGCCCGTGACCAGAGCCACTGCTGCCTGTCCACAGCTTGTATCCCTGGGCTTCCGCAGCATTTTGGCTGTGAACCATCCGGTTCGGTCTGGAGCAATGGACTAGTCCTGGGCTGGGGTTTTCAGCTGATACGACTTGTGGTCCTTTACTGATGCACACCCGTACTCTGAAATGGAGCCCACTGCTCTTGGAGAAATGTTTGTACTTTTGAGGTCGGTTGCTGACTCCCATCCACGAGAGCAGTAGTTCTGTGGTGATGGTGACTGTGTACTGAAATCCTGTAAATGCCAGGCTGTGTTATGATGCGGTCATCACAAAACGGTGTATTTTTTATGTGTTAATATATGCTACCTTTACGTCATTTTCAGAATATTTTCTCCAAAACTAGGGAATAAGCAGTCAAAAGTTTCTTTTTCTTACCCTCTGAGGCTCCACTACAAGTCACCAACTAAGGTGCTGCTGGACTAGAAGGACATTTCAGTCAATAAATACAGTATGGCTGTTGTTAGTTTGTTCCGTAAACAAGTCAACATTGCTTTCTGCTGCTTGTTATCCTTTCACCTGAAACAGCTATAGCGACCTTCTTCTACATGGTCACTTCTATATGACTGAGTCTTCTGCAAATCCAGCACATGCTCCCCAGGAGAAATCTGCATTATTCTCTTCTGAGCCTAAGTGCTACTTACATTTTAGCATGGAAGTATTTCAGTCTAGTACAGTTACTGATAAACTCTCCAGAGCTAGCACCTTTTTTTAATTACAGCTCCATTCTTCATGTCTTTCCCTTTCCTCTTCCCACCCCCTGCATGTTTATTTTCCTTACAAATCCATATGGATGACATACCTTTTGGGAACAAGACCTAAAATGTGGGAAAGATCTTTATGCAGTTAAAGATTTAATTGTGATCTCTCTCTTGGTTACCTGAAGCCTTGAAAGCAAGTTTCATTTGATACTGATGACAGAACAACCTTGAAGTGCAGCTGGGGACTTTGCCTGCAATTGGATAAGACTTTCAGTCATGACCAAAGCCTAAAAATAAATCACTCTTCCCTCCTAAAGCTTGACGGTGGATATTTAGCTGTGTTTTCAGAGATAGCCAAAGGTGGGTGGGTGAGTGGATGGATGGATGGATGGGTAGTTCTTGAGCTGAAGATCAACACTGGCTACGTGCCATTGCCGAGCAAGCCCAGAGCAGACAAACGTACTGCCTGTGCCACTACCTAGCAATGGGCTGGTGGTGAAACCTCAGTGCAACGAAGCACAGCTGCTAGCGAGGCAGCTGGGAGGGCTGTGCTCAGGTACCGGCTTGGAGACACCGGACCCCAGGCTGAATCAGCTCCCGAGGCCGAGAGCAGCAGGTGCCCCTTGCTCGGCTTTGTTTGTGCAGGTCTCATAGCTCGCCGCCATGTACTTTGCCTCTTGCTTTAGTTGTAATTTCATTCTGGGAATGTAGGTGAGAAGTTACTTCCTCCTTTGAGAGGAGGAAGATGAAAGGGTGTTCCCCAGTAACATAGTTTCTTTTAATTTAGGTTTTAAAATATAAAAGCAACTCTAATATATGACATAAAGTATAATACTTAATAGCACTTATGTATTATCCCTAAGAAAAACACTGAGGTATTTGTTTGGTTTTGTTCCTGGTGTTTGTGTAGTGTTTCTTTTTTTCCTTTCTCCTACGGGCAAGCCACCCTACCTAACCTTCTTGCTTTTGGGTTGTTGTTGTTGGCAGTTGTGAAGCCGTTCCCTGGGGGTTTCTTTGGTTATGCAATTAAGAGCTGTCAAAAACACGCACTGAAAGGAACAGGTGTTATACTAAGTCTATGAAACTAAGTAATAGTAATAATAATAAAAACAGATCAGAAACAGAAGAAAAACTTACTCAGTGATGTGTTTTTTTCCAGTCACAGTAGAAAACAGTTTATCAAAACCATACCTACCGTTGACTTTTTTGGTTCTTTTTTTTTCAGCACTGGTTCATTTCTCTGCCAGTCGAATTTTTTTGAGTAAAAAGACCGGCAACCTTGTGCTCGTCTTTTGAAAACTACTTCTCTCCATCACTGGTATTTTGGGTAGGGTTTTTCTGTAGGCAGACACATCTTCTTAAGCGGGCAGTTGAACTGTTCTGCTCCACCAACTTCTACTTATGCTAAAGAAGTCCTGGTCTTGCTACACAACCAAATACTTAATTCAGTATGTTTTAAACTGCCTGCAGGGTGATTGGTGTGATCTTGGACTTGCTGAAGTCAGTGTAATTTAGAAAAATGTGGCTTTGGTGGGCTTGCATTGAGGTTAATCCCCGTGGAAGTTGCTGTGCTGACAGCCTGCCTGCCTGTAGCGTGTGCGATGGAAGATGCATTTTGCTGTTCCAATATGTGAATTTTTAAAGCTGTGAATGAGGTTTTGTATCTCTTTCCTAAAGCAAGAGAACCTTTGCTATTAAATTAGCTAAGGATAATATTTGCAGTGCAGCAGCTTAGAAAGTTTATTCCCTTTTGCATCCAGTTTCTTGGTTTGTCGTAGGTTCTTGTCTGCTCAGACAACATATCCGTGTGTACAGCCAAGTACCAGGGTATTCTTCTGCTTCTGTAATTCCGTTTTTCAGATTGCTTGATGAAAAAATGATGTGTTCTGAATATTTTAGGAAGCTTTTTGGTGGTGAAATGCTAACTTTAGTCATTAAATATTTAGAATTGCAGTGGCTGTCTGGAGTTTAAGCTCTTCTTTCTAACCTGCACCAACCCGTAACTTGGTCATTAGAAAGGAGAAGACAAAACCCAATGTGTTATTTCAGCCCAGTCATTTACAAACAGTGTCAGGAATGAGCTATTTTGGGCTTGCATAATTACTTGCTTAAATCAGTTAAGAGACTGAAGAGAAAGAGGCTGCAGAATCTGACAGAATAAAAATATATAACTGGAAAAACATGAGTTTCTGTTTTAAAAAAATACATTTTTGGGGGGTTTAGAACCAAAAACAGTGTTTTTTTTTTGTTTGTTTGTTTGTTTGTTTGTTTTTGGTTTAGGTATCAGGCAGAAGCAGTCCTTCCTCTGGTGACAGCCTGAGGCCTGCACAGTGCTTTCTGTGCTGTGGGCTGAAGGAAAGCTCCAAACCTGCCATACCTCTGTGTTTATAACAATAATAAATGATGAGCCAAATTCTTGCGGCCTGGTTCGGCTATTTTGTGCCACTTCAACCACACCAAATAGCTGAATATCTGACTAGCTTGCCTTCCTGAAGGCCCCTTAACTGCGTTGTTTGGCACTGACAGCAACCTGTTGCCAGCACCCTGCAGATGAGTTAAGCGTAAAGCCATGGAGAAAAAAAAATTAGTGGGAGTGTTTTGTATGGTCCCGTGTTTTTATCAGTTAAGTTCCAGCTACAGAATTCAAAGAGCAGAAATAAAATGGTGGCATCATCTTCATGGAGATGGGAGCTGTTCTGGTGGCACCATCTCTGAAGCCTGGCGTATGGACATTTGGAGTGAGAATATCCTTTTTTTTTTTTTTGTTATAACTGAGCCTACAGGAATCTGACAAAGATGTGTTTGTTTCAAAAAAATAAATAAATTGTAAGGCCAGGAAATTGAGCATGCATATCTTTGTATTTTATTAACATAGGTAGAGTTGTATTTTGACAGCTAGGTGTGTTTGTAAGAGGCATTGAGCAAGTATTGAGTTGGGCTTCGCCTAAATATGTAATTATGCAATAACTTGTGCGTCTCCAAGTTCAGTACAGCTAAACCTAAACCTTCTGTATCTCCCCTTTTCACATGTAGACATTTGTGTAAGAAAGCTGCAAGTTCACTTTTTACGATATGAGGGTTTTGCTCAGCTTCCCTGGGTTGAGGTTTACCTGCCCCGTGCGTTCCCAGCAGGGAGCTGTGCCCTGGTGGTGCAGGAGGAGGAGGAGGGAAGCTTTTGGCTGTGTTTGGTTTGGAAAGGGGAAGCTGGCATTTAAAAGCTGATGAGGAAATTGCACAATTCTGTAGCTGGGGGGGGGTCAGTGGATGTGTTACCTGAGGGTGACTGGGTGGCATGTGGGAGAGGTAAAGGGGAATGGCAAAATGCAAATCCTTTTCCCCCTGGCCATTGTATGTACACACAGGCAGTGTGTATGCAAGCCAGCACTAAATAAATCTTGCCTTGATCTTCCCTGTGGTATCTATCCTGAGCAAACTGGCTGCTTTGTGCAATAGCAGAAGTAGTTAAGATCTTATCAGGATTTCCAGTAAAAGAGTGGATTTAAAATGCAAGTTAATGACAGGATTTTTGGATTTGGTCTAATTATGTACTTTCCCCACACGGAGGTTTTAAAACCACAAATGCTGTGAAATTTAGCCAGAGTTTTAGCATGCATGCAGAGTCTGAAGGGTTCGTCTCCCTGCTTTTCTCTGTTTCAGAGAAGCGACTTAGAGAGGCTTTTTGATTCTGCCAACTTCGTGTATTCCCCGAGGGAGCATCCACAGCCCAGCTAACGTGGATGGCACCGCCTTGTAGCGTATCCCAGACCTCGGCTGTAGTCATGCAGACCCAGCAAGGCACGGGCAGTGCTGCCTCCACTGTGTTTTCACAAAGGATAAGCCAAGGGCTGTCCGCTGTGGATGCTGGATGTGTGGAGCTGTTGGGAGCTTGGTGCAGAGCATCAGTGCCATGATGAGCACTGGGTTATGGCCGGGTATATTTCAAGCAGCCCCAGAAAGGGACTAAGCCGGTGCTTCTGCCACAGCCAAGCAGAGAATCTGCCCACCACGAATCCAAAGGGCATGGAAATGGGATATTTTAATGAACACATTCTCAGTTCTGGTGCAAACGTATTTTTTGCCATATATAGACCTGAGTTTGGCTCTTCCTACAGTTTACTGACATCTAGCAAAAGCGATAATGACCTTTTAAGTAACTCTTAAATGACATGCTGATTTCTGTTTTGTTTTTCAGATCAATTTTTACTGTAATACAAGACATTGAAGATGACACCAAAACATGAAAAACAAGTAAGTGACATAACCTTTAATAAAAAACAATTTTATTTTGATGGTTGTGGAGTGTATTTCATTGAGATTTACCGTTTGTCATCTGACAGATTAAGTAAAATAATTGGTCGTGGCAATTTTTTTTTCTTTTAACATTTACCACTAGCTGTGTACTGCATAATTCCAAGGAAAGCCATCTATTTCTTCAATATAGCAGACCAAACCTGAAGTCAGAACAACTTTTCTTTGGAGAATCTCCACTTAAAAATGCAGTGAAGTCTCTGGAGTTCTTGGATGTTGGTGATTAGGATGTGCTATATAAAAGAGGTGCAGTGCTGGGAACAAACCATGGCATGATGCTCCACCTTGGGGTAAACACCAAGAATTTCAGAGTTATGCCATGCTATACTTCTGACAGTGTCCCAGTCCCCAGAGTAGTCTGTGGGCACTGCAAGATAGAAAGGAAAGGAAAAGAAGTTTCTGGGGCTAAACAGACTGAATTTGGTTTGTCTTACATGCTGCTTCGAAACTGACTTCCTTGAAGCAGTTTTAAATCGACACTTTCATATGCCCTCAGTTCCACCATTGGCTTTGAGACTGATTGCTTTTACTTACACAAATCCACCGTAACATTGGCTGCTTTCATTTTGATGTGATTAGGAATAGTTAGGTACCTGAATGATACAGTGCAGACTTCAGTAGTTACCATGAACATCCTAAGGAAGATCCTGAAAATCCTGTAGTTCTTGTCGTTTGGCATTTCTAGGTCAGGGTGTTCCAGCCTATTCAGGAGGACCCTTTGACACCAAATGACAGTTTCATGAAATTTGCCATATTGCTTTCTTCATTGAAGAGACATGCAAGATTTCTTAGAATTATTAAAAAAAAATCAAGCAAGACAGTTATCTTAAGGACTGATGATGCAATAGCATTACTGTTAATATTTTAAACTATTTTCGGTAAAATTTGCAACCTAAACTTTGTATCATATTAAAACAAGAGGAGTGAGAAGTGAAACCGACTTTCTGCCTAAACTGAGAAATGCAGTTTCCTGCCCCCCAGTCCTCTTAATTTGTGTGCATGAGGGCTGATGTTAGCCAAAGGAAGACAATCGGGTAGGATATTTAAACCCCACCTGATCCTACTCTGAAATTGCACTAAAGGCAGCACTGCAGAATTTTTTGTCAGACAGTGCTGCCTGGGTAGAAAGAGAAAACACATAATTGGTGTTTTGTAACTTCCAGTGTGGTTATCTCATTTTAGGACCTGAATTAAATGAAATTAAAATGGATCTAGGTAATATATGGCAAATGGTGATTCCTGTTTTGCAGGCTCAGGTCAATGTGTTTGAGCGATGCCAGTAAATGAAGTGGGTTTAATCAGATACAACTAATAAGGGTCTATCAAATACTCACCTATTTTACTACCATTTCTTTTGATATTTGTATTTATTTAAAATTTGTGCTGCAGAACAAAGATGTGAACAAGGTCCCATTGACTTAAGTGTGCTGGAGAAACACAGGAAAAAGAGACCTCAAAGACCACTCAAGTCCATGAGAGACAAAAGCTTTTCATTTGTGGCAGTACTGATGTCTGCTGTCACTGGTGGGGCAATACTAATGGACAGCTGTAGGTAAAAGTTTTCTGAAAACAGTAATTCTTATGGAAAATAGTAATATTTTGCTGTTCAAACCATTTAAAGTCAGAAACCATTTCATTGAAATAATACTTTAAAATGAGTTTACAGAAGCATTCAAGGATACAAATTGTTTTGCAATTAAAATATATATATGGACGAGTCTTCGAATGCGATGAATTTACTGACAAAATTGAATCAACATTAGTATTCTGTAGTAATGTTTGGAGCCAGACCTTATCCACAGCCCACAGGGAAAACAGGTTAATAGGACTGAAGAACAAACCCTGCAGGCAGTTTTGAGGAAGGATTCCTTTGAAATGCACGTCTGCTACTTGTTCCACCGCTGTGGTTCATGTCCTCAAGAACCACAGTGACGCTTTGTTTCCTCCTTTTTCAAGTGCTGTTGAGTAGGCTCCATGACTGGTTTGTTTTTAGCAAGGCACTAATAAAATGCCTCTTTCTAACCAATGAACACTAAGAATTGTCAGCTGCAGCTAATTGCTAGTGTGCATCCTGGCCTGGAATTCAATGTGGGGATGCATAGGAGTGTGAGAAGTTGGATTCACCTGGCACACAGAGAGAAGACAGTGTATAAATATTCCATGGAGGTACTGCTCTTTTTTATAATGGAGTTGGATTTTAGGAAACAAGCTGGAGCCCTGGCTCTGCTTCTGCTGCAGCTGACCCCGCAGGGATCCCTTGTTCTTTGTGGTTTGTTTTAGCCCAAACCCAACTCAGTTAGTTATACAGTGGTTACAGCAGTCTAACTCCTGATTACTGATTTAGCAGAGAATCTCTGTATGATCTAATTATTGCCACATAGGAAACCCACGTACTTGAACCAGATATTGTAGTGCTTGAACTGACATGCCCCGAGGTTGTTAGCACATTGCAAGAAGAGTTAAAAGCAGCTGACCACTGGAGCTTTACAGGAGCAGCACCTTCTGGAGAGTCAGTCTTCTACCAGTGCTACCATCAGTGAAATCAGGAGAACTGACAATTTGCACCTTTGATATTGTGGCTGTCATATGGTTGTGTTGGGTATTTATGTTCTAAATAGCAGAAATAATGTCAATATTCACAGAAAACTAGCATATACATGTCTTTTAGTTTAGCTGTGTGCTGTTAAATCCAAAACTTAGCTCTCAGCACCCCTCAAGCAGTTGCTTCATATACCTGTGGCAATAGCTCCCTTCCAGAAGTGTCTAAGCCTTCTTCAGGATAAAGATTTAATGAGCACCAGTAAATCTGCATGGGCTGGTCTGGACACTGCTGAGTAACTTATTGCTTGACTTGTGAGCTTTTTCAGGGCTGATAAAGGAGAAGCTTTCAGGGCTGATTAAGGAGATGCTTTCTGCCTCTCTCACCTGCATGCCAATACTGGACAAATATAATAAACCTCCTGTTGCACCTGGTGTAATATGCCGGGGGTATCTCTTTTCTTACCTTCTCTTTCTCTTTATCCACCAAAAGAGTGTCTTAGGGCATTCACACAGGCCAGGAAATGTTTGTTTTCATCTTTATGCTTAAATTGTCAAACTCCAGAATATTGTGGAGTGATGCACTGCCAGTTCCTTCAATATTCAGTGGATCACAGAGGAAGAAAGTAAATGACTCTGCGTAAGTGATTCAGACACGCATGTGGGAGGGAAGGACTTGGATTTCAGTCTTCTCTCCATCAGTCATCAGGTATTTTTTAAGACATAATGATCTGACTGGGGCTTGAGCTCTGATTTCCAGATGAATGTGGACCACAAGTATCATAGTTGCACATTCTCTTTTGCTGTGAACTCAAAGTTTAAACAAATCATTTTATCTCAGCTGTTCGTTTCTTACCAGCCTTACTATTCAGCATGCGTGAAGATCCCAATACACCCAGTATGAAAAGCCCCATTTCATTTGTGATTGATCCTTTTACTAACAGACAACCTGATGGGAAACTCTTTTTCTAGGAGGTTTTATGGAAAATGACTCTTTGGAGGTTATTGACTAATCTGACACGTAACAGTGGCACCATGGAGCATGAGGTTATCACCTGATGCTGTCCTGAGCACACAGATTTGAATTAAACGCGGCTGGAATGAATGAAGCACATAATCATCCAATGCAAGATTATTTTTATTCCTCCCTGTCGTGGTAGATTGTTCCCATATTAAAAATAGATGTTTCCATGTCAGATTTCCTATTTTCCTAACGGGAAAATAAAAATAGACTTCTCAGAAACATAGTTCTTGTGGTCAAATTCTACATATTGGAGCCTCTAGCTTATGCCTTATTTCTGAGCAATCCCTTGCATTGTTGAAAAATATCTCCAACAGGAGATTTTTATTTTTTAAGAAAAAGTCTTCTGTTTGCTTCAGCTGCTTTTATGGCAAACTCCTCTTCTGGGAGAGGAGCAGTTGAGTCTTCAGTGCTTGTGTCTACATGACCTTAGTACTGCCCTTTTCCTCTGTTGCCAGCACTCCCGTTCTTTGTACGGGACTGTAACTATGAGAGGTAGGTACCCACCAGACCTCGGGCTCACTTTGGCTATTTTGTCATTTATATTTGACCCTAACAGCTTGGACTGCTCCACTTCTTAACGACAGAGTAGTGAAGTGCCCATGGTGCCAAGCCTAGGCTGGCAGGCACAGAAATCACAGCCCTTTTAGCCATGAATTAAGAGGCACATCCAGCCAGAGAAGCTGCTCTGCTTATTCCTGTTCGCTAAGTAGTGATGACTACTTTTTGTACTCGTGTTTGCTTTGCTTGCACGTACAGTAACTCTGCAGAGTTGTTTTACACAAGAGACAGACGTGGCTTTCTGTGTTTCCTCAGTCATCCTCAACAAAATTCCCTGTGAATTCAGTTTTGGGGCAGATGTGAAGTTGTTCATGAGGCTATTTGGGCCAGTGTGATGGCTGGAACCCAGCTGAAAGTTACAGTGCTAGCAGTTTGGATAGGAAATGTTTTGCTTACGAATTTCACAATTTCCAGGGAGAAGGAATAAACAGAGATGCCACTCACTAGTAACTTTCTGTTGAGTCTGTATAGTTCCCAATGCAGGAGGCTTCCACTGCCAAGTTTAGGCACTTTGGGCTGTCAGCAGTAAATTCTGGTCTGCATTAGGCATTGCAGAAAACATATTGTTCTTGCATGTATAATAGACATATCCATATATTGTGTCCCTCAGAAAAAAAAAAAAAAAAAAAACAGGCAAAGCGTATATAATGTGGTGTCATAGTTAGATCTGCAATTCTGGAAAAAACAAACTGAACTGGGAAGGAGAAGAAGACACCTTGAAAAGGATTGCAGCTGACTGTAGTAAAACTTCCCTGAAACTTTGGTTCTTTTTGGGTTCTGCTTCCCCATTCGTAAGGCTGGCCTGCAACGCAGTCCTGTGAGAAGACGAAGCTGGTCTTCATGTGGTCTGTGGGTGAAGAGTTCAGCCTCACCCGTCCCAGGTGAATAGCAGATTATTTGAAGACAGATGTCTACTAAGGGTATCCTAATTTTTGTAGCAAGACTGGGAGGGAGCAGAGTACATACAAAAGAGAAAGGTAGTTATTACTTCAAGCTGCTTTATCTGTGTAATGTTTGTGACCAGTGGACTGAGCTTACAAAAGCCATCTCCCAGGGGAATATGCCATCACCTAACTCTGCTTAAGCCCTAACGTAGCCTGTGCGTGAATACTGGCCTTGTACAAGCTGGTGGCCATGTAAATGCCTTTTGTGGTGTCCACAGTCAACAGTTTGGGCTGGTTGGATTCAACCAATGTTGTTATTCAAGTGGGATTTTGTATATAGCAGAAGGCTCAAAGGAAAAGGGGTGGTTCATGTGTGTAATATGGCTTTTCCAGAGCAGCAGCAAGTGTAGCAAGAACTGGAAGGAGAACTTGCTGGATTCACCATGGCTGGAAGGGAAGTACTGGAGGTCTTGAGAAAGGCTGGACATTTTAGCTTTCTTTTCTAATTGCTTAATGTCTGTCTTGCTTCATTCTGACCTCAGCCTTGGCTTGGTATCCTTCAGTAAATGAAGGGGACATCCAGTATTCCGCTGAAATTAAGGTGTTTAAACTGGAGCTCACACTGACTTTATTTGAGCGTGGCAGCTTACTGAGGTGCTCTGCTGTAACCGTAAAACACTTGTACTCCTGGGGCAGTGATTTGCTACCCAGACACCTGACTGCCGCAACAAGCACAGTGGGTCTTGTTTCTTGTATAGATGGAGCCTGAAAGGTGTTTGACTTGTGTAGTATTGATACTTGGGGGCCATCTAACTGGAAATTAAAAGTGCACAGGGTTTCGTGTGGAAATCACGTGGCCCGGAATCATTTGCAAGGTATCCCATTGCTATCCCACGGCATATCCAATAGTAGCTTTCTGTCATAATATTTTGGTATAATAGAGGTTTTAAAGGAGTAGTTCACTTATTTTGACTCCTTGAAAAGGAGAAGGGTGCTTGGAAATGAAATAATTTGAGGAATTTAGGCAACAGCAAGCATAACGGGAAGATGATACGGCAATGGATGGCAGGAAGGGAACCCGAGGCTGGGCTGCAACAGGCTATTTACAGTTCTGACTCCTGGGCTGCAGTAGCTGAGGGGAAGAGGAGAGCAATGTCCTGCTTGAAGCTTCCTGGCATAGTTACTCTTCTTCAGGCTTGCAGGACTGATGCACTTGGGGCTCAGAAAAAAAAAAAAAAGAAAAATGTTTATACGTGTTTGCAGCTCTGGGAAGAGTGGGACGCAGGGAAAGAGAAGGCTGGGGAAAAACAAAAAAAAATAGGAGAAAATAAGATTATGGATATGAAAAGTTGTTGCAATGGGACTGAAGGTATGCTATGATGGAAACTGAGGCAGGAGGAAAAGAAAAACTGGACTGATAATGATTGTATATCCTTTGTTTAGTACATTGCTCAGGATCTGCTCAGGACGGGGAATAACCCACTGGTGTCGTTCTGTTAGCAAAGGCAGGACCCTCAGCTGGTAGAAATGGTCACAGCTCTGTTCTTTGATTCCTTTTGTACCAGGTTGGCTCGGAGTTAAACATCAGCAGAGAGTGCAGAGCGGAGGAGAATCAGGCCTCCGGGCTCTTCAGTGGGGAAAGAAGCAGTAGAGGTGACGGGAGACTTTCAAGCAGGCTTTATTTGGCAAGGAGCTCCTGAGAGGCCCCCAAATGGTACCCAGCAATAGTGCAGAAAGCACCCTTGTGACTAAGAGCCGGGCTACGTGAGATAAAACTTGGGGCTCCATCAGGCCGCAGGTTCCTCATCTCTGAAACAGTTCTGCCATGAAATCAGCTGCTCCTGCATGATAAATGATTGAATTGAGACCACAAACACCTCCCTGCCATGTACAGAGGGCAATGACCGGTCAGGAAAAATGCATCTTTTCCTGCTGAGGATGTCCTTGTGCTCCTGCCGGTCTGTTCCGCGTTTGCTGCTGGTGGTGTGCATGGTGGGGAGAGAGGGTGGGGGGGACCTAGCTGAAGAGTAAAGGTTTTATTTCTGACATCCGTGTTTTGGGCAAGGAGACATATTTTGAGAGCTTTCAAAATTAAGATTTTTTCATTTATGAAAAGAGAGCTGCTAAAAAAGCATGTTATTTATCAGAAACTTTGTCCTTTGTCCTGTAGTCGACTCCTGTACTTGGATTTGGAGCACAGTGCCTTCCTCTTAGGAAAAATATATCTACAGCTTAAAATGATATGCTTTTCTTTAAGTCATTATTTAAGTCGTTGGCTTAGCTCTTTGGGGTAATCACTTATTTAGACAATTGAATTTGCGCAGCCTCGTCTTTTCCTGTGGAAATAACAGGTAATTAGAGACACTTCCAACCTTCGTATTTTAAAGAAACCTTTTCCATCTTAGTATGAACAGATAGGTTTACCGTGTTTGTTTTTGATACAGGATTTCACGTTGTTATTAGCTGGTGATACACAGAGGCGTGTGATTCTTCAGCTGCTCCCAATTACTATTAATGATGCCTAATTATGTTCCAGTAATACCCACAGGCCTCTCTCACTCCTTTGGGATCACTCTTAAGTTGTTTGGGAATGCTCTAGGTTGTTGTGTAAACATATGATTTATAAGGAAATAAGCTAGATATGACAATATCTAGGATAAATATTCTATATTGTCCCCTGAAAATGGAAAATACCATACTTTTCCAGTGGGCTGGAGCAAGAAATTTTAAGTTCAGAACAAAGGCAGGGCTTCAGCCCCTTGTGGAGGTACTGAGCACTTACCTCAGATCCCTGAAATCGATTGGTATAAATACTTGATTTTAAAAGAAGGTAGATAAAATGACAGAAGAAGTTTAGGGTCAAATAAAAGGCTATGTGAATGCTGAATGCAGGGATGGGAAAAGCCCGTTTTAATACCTGCCTAGTTCTATCTCAGATGTGTGACTTGAATATTAGATTTTTTGTTTGTAGTTACCGAGATAACCAACTCTCCCACACATGAAGCATGTATATAACTTCACAGTATTACTTAATCTGAAATATTCCTCTTCAGCTAGCAGTTTGGCAAGGAATTTCCTGGGCATGTGGTATAGCTCAGATGATTCATTGCTTTTTGCTTCTCCTTTTATAGGCTTGCAAAATTCAATAAAACAGCAGTTCAGCTTTTAATCTGAGCACAGTAGTTTGTGGAACAGCAGAGCAATCAAGAGAGTCTTTCAGGCTCCCTTTGTCTTCTGAAATTAATTGCTTGATTTTTATTATGCACTTGCAGGAATTTGTTACTGTCTTGGTGCGAGACCCCAGGACACAGAAGGAAGACTCATGGCATTCTTACATAGACTACGAGATATTTATTCACGTGAGTATAAAAATATCGCTAGAGATTCTTTGGACTCATACTGCTGTTTCTGTCTGAGCTGGGGCTCACTTCGGGTATTAATGGAATTTCTTTACAACACTTATGGGAGACTGCAGGTTATTATTCTCCTTTTAACAGCTGAGATGCAGTGGAACAGGTAAGGGTAGGGTGGCCAGAAAGACCATGCAGAAAAGTCTATAAAAGAGCTGGGAGTAGGACCTGGTGTTGCATTCACACTTGCATTCCACTGTGTATTGCAACAGATGCTATTCTTAGCTTTACTTATCAACTAGAAGACTGTCATGGTCAGTGATATCTTACCGTTATAAAAGAATTTTGATGTTCAGGTGTTCACATTGAAAACAACTTTGTTTTCAGGTAAGTATCTGGTTATTTTTACTTTAAATTCTCCTCAACTCTTCTATTTGCCAAGTTACTTGGTGCTCCAATCTGTTTGTTTTCATCATACCTTGATATTCATATTATACCACCTTAGTGGTGATGGTATATGTCAAGTAAGTACATTCAGGTTCATAACTGTAGTCTAGTTAATGGGAGTGCACTTAGAGTCATGTTTTTTTTGTGTCTTAAATCTGTCCTGTACATCATTTTATTTTGTTGATTGTTCTTATTTGATGGATGATATATGGAAGGAATTATCGTAATTTCCTAAATCTAGATCCAGGGTTTTTAACTACAATGTAAATAAATTTTCTGAAGTGCATCAACTATCCAGCGAGGTGTTTGAGAGCACCAAAGTTACATAGTTGATGGTTTGGCACAAGGCAGACAGCATTTCCCTTCTGTGTGGGAAAGCTAAACACTTAGCGTAATGTGAGCAAACAGTCAAACGATTGCTTGTTCAATATCTGTCAAGACAAGTACTTTCACCCTGTGCGGCAATCAGCTGTTAAACTTCTGCAGTGTGGTTTAAGTACTGATACGAAAGCAATTATATTTTTGACTTCTGCTAAAGAGACATTCTGCAGATTTGGTGATGGGTGGGGTAGACATTGGTGTTTCTCAATAGAAGCGTATTACCATCTTTCTCAGCAACTGCTAAGTTGGGGTGAAGTCACTTAGACATACTGTTATGTGACTCAGTGCTGGGCATCTCAGAAGCTGACAGGCAACATCTACCAGAACATTGTTGGGACTTTCAGAGACCAAGTCTATGTCAGTCCTAACTCCCAGGTTACTATCTGGATTTAAAGTCTTGCATCTGCCAGATTCTTAGAACAGCTGGATACCCCTTCTGCCCAGCTCCTAGAGTATTTGGTTTCTTAAGCTGTGAGGTAGCCAGGATCTATTCTAGAAAGCTGGCACCTTTGGGCCCTGCACAATCTGAATTATGTGCCTGTGTAAGAGCCGTGGCTCCTGGCAGGCTATTGAGGGCTGGCTGGACTGCAGGCAATTTTATAATGGAGTCCTGTCTGGGAGGCTGGGTTTCACTTAAATGTATGCTCCTTCAGAAAAGTTGGAAAAAGCATCTCATTTCCATGAATTGTTTCTCTTTTGATGAATTGACATTTTCTAGTGGAGTAGTAGTGTTCTGTGGGAAAGTTTCCAAATGCTGCTGCTTGCAGAAAGGAGTTATGTCAGTTCCTTTGATTTAAGGAGGATTGCACACTGTCAGAACAGCTGTTCGCAGGATTTCAACTAGAAAACGAAATATATATTTTTTTTCCTAGCAAAGTTTGGCATTGTCTGCTAAAATTTTTCTGAGATTTTTTTTCTCGTTACTGCAAGTTGTGCCATTATCCTGATCTCTTCCTTTAAAAAGGAAAAAAAAAAAGATTAATATATTTCCCTGAGAAACTATAGAAACTGTCATCAGTACTGTCTGAGATAAACCATAGTCCTTAACCTAAACTGAATTCATTATCAAGCTTTCCATTGGTGTGTCAAGGCTTAGAATCTCAGATGCTTTTTGGTATCATGCCTGCATGTCAGGTTAATCTGCTTTACAAGTAATTTTTTCTTTTTTAATTTCTCAACAGACAAACAGTATGTGCTTTACAAGGAAAACATCCTGTGTCAGACGACGCTTTCGAGAATTTGTTTGGCTTCGGCAGAGGCTTCAGAGCAACGCTGTGCTCATGTGAGCAACTTTTTATGATTGGTTTGTTTCAGTAGATATCTACAAAATAATCTGACAGTAAGACGTGGAAGAGGAGCATTGTTTTATCTTAATTCTGAGAACTGTAAAAATGAGAAGTACGAATGCAGGATGCTTTCTGGAAGTGCACCCTCGCACCCATACAAGTTTATTCCTTACAAGGCATTTTCTGTGCTTTAAATCCAGAAAAAGTGATTTGTACTGATGGCCTTTATTTGGTGAGCCCCAGTCTAATTTCTAACAGATCTGAGCTGTGTTACCTGTTCCTACATACAGGTAGCAGAAAGGACAATCTGGCCAAGGCAGGCTACTAGGCTGTGTTGAGCTGAGGTTTTTCTGCTTAGACTGACTGGTAACAACAGCACAGGTGTACCTCCTCTGTGTGCTTTAGCATGTGCTTAGGTTCTTCAAAGGCCATAAGTTACCCAGCCAGCCACAACTGCAGGCCTAACAGCTGGACCAGAAAGATCTGAGTTATTTTTCCTTTTGAGGTGTGTCAGAAGCCCTCCAGTTTCTCAACCTTGCATTCTCCAATTCAGTTTCATGAGCTTCTAGAACCTGGCTCATGAATTTCAAATGCGAGGGGTTGGCATTTTCTTGCAGCATTTTTCTCCACTGTTTCGGGTTTGGTTTTAATTGTGTGTTTGCTTGTTGTTTATAAAGACAGGTGCCCGAACTGCCATCTAAATCTCCCTTTTTCAATATGAACAATCCGCATCACGTGGACCATCGTCGGCAGGGTCTGCAAGAATTCCTGGAAAAGTAAGTACAGCTTATCATAGAGATGTTGGCATTTTTATGATGTCATCAATTTTCCGATTGAACATAACTCATCTCCGGTACGTGAGAGCCACCTTGTGGTCATCTAGATATGCAACTCATTTGGTTTTATTTTTTGCTTTATTTGCACAAAGTCATATTTCACATACGTGCCTTCAGCAATGCTGGTTACAAGGAAACCTCAACTTGGGCTTTTCCATTGTGTTTCATTGACTGATTAAAATTAATTGCTTTGGATTTATGTTGCATTGTGATTCAGTACTAAGGTTGAAAGGTCTTTCATAGTGATGTCTATTTATAGCTTCCAAGAAAGAGCTAGATGTTCTTATAAAATAAATAGACTTCTTGCCATCTTTATATTCATGGAAAGTGAACGTCTCTGTGCGCTAAAACGCTGGGGGCTTGGGAAAATTCTACAGTGAGATCTCCTAACACATATATTTCCTATAATGCCAATTACTGTGTTTACCAGTCCCACTGACATAAACAAGCTCTAGCAGCTGTGATAATTTTCACTACAGCTGCAGTCTGTGTAAGATCATTCATCTGTGCGGTTATGTAAAGGGGTAGTGTAAAGGAGCAGTGCAATCTTAGCTAGCCTCTGACTTGAGTTACAAGGAGGCACTGTGTTAGTTTTAGTACTGCAATGCTGTAACCCCTTTACCATCTGCAGTGGCAGGGACCCTGTCGGTGTAATCTTCTGCTTTCTCTGCCGTTCTCTTAATATCCTGCCACTGCTGCTATGAGTGCAGATCTGTTCAGGGTTGCTGTGGCAGGAACTGTGAGCGAGTTTGGAGGTTGTCTTTAGCCACTGTTTGGGTTAAGGGCATGGTAAAACAGAACAGAGACATTCATCTTCTTTTATTATCAGTGTTCCCATGAATCAAAACTGCGTAAGCAAAGGAAAAAATAATCATTTTAGTAGGTTTTAGGCCTTGTGGTCAGGGGGGCAGAAGAATAGCGGACCCATTGTTTTTCCACTCAGTATGTTATAGTTACAGGTTTCCATAACAGACAAGAAATGATCGGTCCTAAGGTATGTGTGTTAGGCTAAATAACTGAAGGCAGGAGGAGCTAGCCATTGCAGGAGCTGCAGGAATATTTCTGTGTACAGTTATATACAGGATCTGTGCCAAAAGGGTGGTCACTACATACTGGTTGGGGGCATGTAAGATGGGGAAAGGAAAGGAGAAAAGGATTAGAGTTATTTTTCTTCACCTCACGAGAGAAAAACAGTGAAATAGTGACTGTGCTTCTAGGGGTGTTAGTACTAATGGTCAGCTAGAGTATGGTAGTTCAGGTCCCTGTGTCTGAGCAATTCTTAACTGTGCTTACACAGCCTTAGGTGTGCTGCCCCACAGAGCAGTGCGTTCTCAAAATCACTCACATTTTAAAATAGCGAAGAGGCTCATCTGTTAACACGGTACAATATTGCAGCATCAGAAATATTTACAGCTGCTGTCAGTGCTTCAGAAGGCAAAGCGCAGAGGTAGATTCTCTAAAAACAGATCATCACTCTCCAATTTTGTGGATGTCTGTGTCTTAAATGGGTACTGACAGAAGAAAATGACAGCGTGTTGAGCGTTTTACCTTGCTGCCGTTAGTCCAGGAGTGAGAAAAGAGGCATCTCTGTTGTAAGGAGATGATTTAAATGTTTGAACTTGGATGCCATTTAGAAAGGTGTTGGCTTGTCTCTCAGCCCGGGGGAATAGTTGGAAGGAATTTGCAGAGATACAGTTGTGTTGTGATGAATTGGCTTGGCAAATTATGTGCCGTACCATTGCCCTCTGCTGGCTGGCATGTCAGATGTACTGCTATTTATAGAAGGCATGTTTTTATTGGCTGAACTAGACTGCCATGATGCTTTTTTTTTTTTTTTTAATAAGTCTCAACCAAAGGTTATGATTTCTTTCTCTTGTGGAACTCGTTGACGATTGCAATATCTTTAAATCTTGCATGTGATCACTGCTGATTTTGGACTTGCTCCAGCTAGTACTGCTGACACCATTCCAGTTCTTCTGCCTTTACGTATTGGCAGTTTATATATAGAGTTGTGTATATATATAGTCTATGCAAAGGCAGAAGAAATATATACATATATATATATATATTGACAGAGTTGATTTTACATAAGGTCCGGGTCTGGATGCTACAAGTTCTCTAGTGTGGCAGCGACAAGGGAAGGGAGGACATCCCTGGTATGTTGGGAAGGGAGTGGGAAAGGAGCCAGGACGCAGTTGTGTTGCGTGGTGTCACTCAGAACCACAAAGCTGAGTGCCTTATTCCCCCCAGCAATGGCAGCAGTCGTCGTGCACAAGCTCTCAGCCCTTGCTGATATTTCTTTGTGACAGAGGGAAGAAATTGGATCCTAACCTATGTGTATCTGCCAAGGTGATACAGGAACCCAAGCTATATTCAGTACACTCTGAGAGCATCAGGATCCGAGCCATACCCGACAATGGAGTTCAGATTTTAAACCATTTCTGTTTCTGCCCATTGCTCACTGTGAGAAGGTTGCTGCAGCCTCTGCCAGGACAGTAGCCACGTGCCAGAGGAGTCAGTTCCTGTCTGTGACCTGGGAGCACCTTCGCATCACCTGTATGTAGGCAGCTATAGAGTTCTCCTGTCCTTCTTCACATGCCACTAGGGAACTAGGTAGCATGGTGAGGCACTCAGAAAGGGCCTTTTTGTAGCTTCTTCATGCTTAGCATGCCGAAAGCTGGAAACTAAACGGAAGCCTTAGAGTTTGGTGAAGTCTGGAAGTGGGTTTCGCATTTTGTTTTGGCTTTACCACACAAATACAGGGTAGGACCTGCTTGTCTTATAGGTTATTATCTCTGAATGATGAAGAGCTGTAAGGCTTACTTCTTGTCTGGGCATAATTTAATATTTCAAAAGCCCATTTGCATTAACGGAAGCCAGCCAGCCCATTTTCAATTATGAATTACTTTGTAAGAATAAGGAAAATGATGTATGTTTTTTTTTTTTCTGGTAGGTATCCTCATGGATTTGACGATGTCTGTAGATTCACTAGAAAAGCTTATTCTTAAATTGGAGGTCAAATTAAAACACTACCTTATAATACTGGGTTCTGTAAGATCCCTTTTGCATTCATCCCTGTTTAGCTGCACAGGTTTAACTTTGGGATTTAGATTTCCTGTGGTCCCGCAAGCACAAGGTGGTGTAGGGGTTGAGAAGTCCCCATGGGGACAGGCAGATGTGGGAAGTGGGAGACTGGCTCTGAAGAGGATAGATCCCAGCCTCCCAGGGCCTCAGAGGCTCCTTTGTCAGCGCAGAACAGGCAGCAGCACTGGTGGCCATGGGGCAGGTAGGATTTCCTCCAGTGGATGGTGGCTGCCTTTTTCCAGTGGAGCTGTTCGGAGCAAAACCTTGAAACTATTTCCTCTCTGGCAAGGGAAGCAAATCCATTGCGGCGAATAATGCTTTGCAGGCATGTGTCGGTTAATTCCTAAATGTATTCATTATCAGATCCTAAACAGTTGCTTCACAGTTGCTTGCTATCAGTAACATTTCCTCTGTTATAAAAAATGAATGAGGAGGCGCAGTAGGCTTTTTAAAAGGAGGAAATGAAGCTTTGTTTACTGCGGGCTGTGGAGCCCAGTGCTCGCTGCGAGAGGCTGAGCGGATGTTCGATAGAGGGCACCACAGCCCAGGCTGTGATCTGTTGTCTCTCAAGTTTTATTTTCCCCTTTCCCTCATGATATGATGTAAATGGGCAGAGTAAATTTGTTGAAAACAAAATCGGAGTGTTAACCTTCCACACACATACAAGTGTGCATCTGTCATTGTATTAGGTTACAGTAGATACAGGAAATCTTTAGTTAGGATTAAGTTGTACTGTTCGGCCATATGTTGCTCTCCTCCAGCAGAACAGTGTATAATATACCTAATAAAATCATGTTGAAGAAAACCAGATTTTGGACCCTGTCCAAATAAGACAAAGCACATGTTTTGTCTTTTGTAAATGCTCTGCTGTAACATGGGGAAGGAGAAATGCTCCTCATACACTACCCGGCGTTTCCTCAAAAATGACCTTATTTCTTCGGGTTGGAAAGTCGCATTTTCTGCCCTTCTTCTTTAAAGGTCTAGAGATCACGGGCATTTACTGAAAGCTTACAAACAAAGATTCGCATGGCCACGAATAAATAATGATTTTATTATCTCTAATTCAAACGTAGAACCTTATCCTGCAGCCCCCTTAATCACATAAGCAGTCATTATGCATGTGAGCAATCTGGCAGAGAGGAGTGAGATCTCTGACAAGTAATGACTACTGATGTGATAAAGACTTGCAGGATTTAGCCTTGCATTCTTATTCTAGGCATGCATAGAAAGTCTGTTGTTCTCTTGAACGCGTCCAGTCAGTTTATAGGAATTAGCACAGTGAGCCATGACTCTTGCATTAGCACGACTGCAGAGAGAACTGACTCACATCCCTGTAACTGCAGCTCGGCATTGACACTCGCTGCAATAAAACTGCTCGAGAAACACCGCGAGTGCTACTGGTTGCGTTCAAACCCCACACACGTGTATCTGAGTACGAGCATCAGGGTGTTCGACCTTTTCTCCTGCCTTTCTCATTTGTATGTTGCATTCTGAAGTTTAGATTTTGAAGGCCTTGGAGCCAAATCTGTTTTTCCCAACAGCTCACACAACGTGTCCCCAGGACAGTGAAGGCCCGTAAAGGCAACTGCTGTACCAGCACTTAATGTTACTACAACATCTGGTGACAAACGTGTGGTTGTTTCCTTGGAACGGGAGCATTTCCAACAGGAAAATGTAATGCTTATGGATAGCACAGCATTTATTTTTCATTTTGATTGCTTGAAGGATGCAATTAAAAAGCGATCTAACCTGTTGGTTCAGGTGAGGGGGGAAAGCAGAAGTTATTTTTTAATTAAAAGGAGGAAGAAGTGTTTCAAGGGTATATGACTGGGTGAAAGGTGTTGGTATATTTGCTTGCAGGAGGGTTTTAAACGAATTGCTTGTTTGGTGTCCTGCAGTCCGCCCCCAAATGTACATGTGGGATTAGCTTTGCCCACATTTCTATTTCTTCCCCTTGGTTTCCCTTCACTCATTCCACCTCCAGATGGCACTGTGAAGCAGAAAAGAAAATGACTGTGAAATAATGAGTCCAATGTAAAGTAAAATTGGAAATTGAATTATAGCTGCAGAAAAAGGACGGTAGCCTTGAGGTCCTGATCAGTCTGTACTCTTATCACTTTTGTTTGCTGTTCCCTGTGTTAGGTTACCGCTGAGTTAATAACAGGGCTTTAGCAGTTCAAGGCTTAGCAGAATTGTACTGGACATGAAATAAAGCTAAAATGAATTTGTGTCCAATATCATTGACATTAGTGCTCATTACTTCTCTGGTGTAATGCCTCAAACCGTCTAAAATCAATTTTAAAGATTACCCATTATTTTATAAAGAAAATAAAATACATTTCAAACAGCAACAAAGCTGTAAGTGTAGTGTAATCTCATGAGCAGTTAGTTACTCGTGTTTTCGCTGGTTGGCAGGAAACTTTTGAAGGTAGAGGAAGAGGAAAATCTGTGAAACTGAATGCCATGGGCAGAATTTAATATCTTGGCTTTTGCTGTGTTACTTTGTATTAGACACGCAAATGTTAGAATTGCAGCAATGTGCATCCCCTCATTGTGCTCCCAAGCCTGGGAAAACTAGTAACTCATAGTTACTTCAGAGTAAGCTCTGAGATGTTGTTTTTTTTTTGTACTTTTTTTGTTTTTAAGAGGAGGAAGAGAGGGAGGAGAAAATTTACTCCTCCAAGTGCATAAACTGTAAGCATGGATTTATTGTGTGGGATGATATTTTGTCTTTTACTTTTTGTCGCAATGTTTGTCGTCTTTTGGAATTTATGTTTATCAAGAGTCAAGGCTGAGATTCTCTTTTAGTGGCCAGTGAATGATGACTTTTCAAACTATTCATGAGGCTGTTGCTGTCAAGGTGTGTAGACTTGTAAATTCTGTGTTTTGGATCATTTTTACTCAGAGTTTGGTTGCTTCTTTGACTGCTAAGAAGTTTTTCAGTGTATTTAAACACTGCATGCATTGATTTCACGGAGGTATACTCTATTTGCTATATTTATTTTTAAGTAAAATTGTAAGACTTTATATAGGATTAAAAAGACTATGGAGGAATGAAAATGTGTTCGAGTTTTAGCAAAATCTGGTCCTTCTGAGACTGAATTTTGTACGCACCTGGTAGATCATTAGACTCATTGGAGATATTTCCTCATTGGAAGATAACAAAGTTTGAATTATGTGGTTGGGAGTGTGTGTGTGTTTTCCTAGGCAAATGAAATATGCAAGTACAGAAATATCCTACGTTTTCAGTTAGATATCTCTTATTATTTATTTTGATTTGACAGAATTTTATAGGCTTAGATAAAGCCAGACATTTTTTAGTATATTAATTAAATGTTGTTGTAATGTTGGCTACTTAAGAGCATGGATTTCAGAATGTATTTGTATTTTAAAATGTTTCAGTCCAAGCACATCATTAATCTTGTTTGATAGAAGGAACTAATCACTTATACATTTCATTTTAGTTGGAGTACCTATCAAATGCACAATTTCTTACTGCTTTTACTACTTCTTGCATTAATGTCATTTCTTGTTTCCTATTGCATGGTGTGATGACTTCTTGGGTAACTACTTGTAACCTAAGTGGGTAGAAATAGGTACATAATGACTTTAATAGTTATGGTTTGCTTAAAGATATTTAAGTAATTTTCATGGAGCATTATTTGGCATGGTCATAGGCTCCGATGACTTTAGTCATATGAATAAAAAAAAATTACATGTACACGTAAACAAAAAGTCTCTTGTTATATATTCCAGGATATATGTGTTGAAGAATTCCTTCTGTAGATAAATGCTGCAGGAAGGTTGCATTTTTTTTTTTCAAAATAGTGATAATAATCTGCAGTTCTCACTCCTTGTAAAAGTACCTCTACAACTTTCTGTGTTACTGGAATGTGTTGTACTTTCTTTACTCATACTGTATGTAAGTAAATGCTCTGTGCTAAATGTATTTGAAGACTTGACTCGGAATATATATATGCCAAATATAAAAATGGGCTTTTGAAAAGCATAGCTAGAATGAAGTAGTATTTAAGGTTCCCTGAAAACAGTTTATAGATGCATTTAAAATATTGTTCAGTACCAGCATTTTCACTCTAGCTTAAACATACGTATCTGTAAAAGTGTAAACAGATTTTGGCGAGTGTCAGCTCTACTGCTTACAGGCATTTCAAAGTCCTGGCATTGAGTGTGTCTTAAGTCCTCTGTCTCTGTACACATTTCTTTCCCCCACCAAAGAAAAAAGAAAAGCTTAGCCATTTAAAAATTTATATAGACAGTTATCAATCAGAGAGCAAATTTTCATAAGAGTATATACCTCCAACTGCCTAAAAATCATTAATTGATCCATGTGGTAATAACAGATGGTTAAATGGGAGAAATGTCCTTGAAGTTATTCTTATAGCAGATGTGCTTAACTATTAGCCTCGTGTTTTTACTCACCTAAAACTCCAAATAATGTAGTAAGTAAGTAACACACACCTAATCATTTTAATATGTTCATTACCTTCTGTAACTGATTTAGGATTCATATAAAAACTTAAAAGCAGGACGTCATTTAGAATTTGTTCTGGTAAAACGCTTCGGAATGCGTGTGTGTATCTCTATAAAAAGATTTCGCTTTTCTTTTTCTTTTTTCCAGGATTCTACAAAATGCATTATTGCTTTCAGACAGTAGGCTTCACCTCTTCCTACAGACTCAGCTAAGTCCAGAAGATATGGAAGCTTGTGTATCTGGACAGACCAAATATTCTGTCGCTGATGCGATTCATAAGTTTGCCTCTTTGAACAGACGTTTTCCTATAGAAGATGAAGAGAGAAAAAAAGGAAAAAATGATGCAGACTCTGATTCGGAGAGGTGATTTCTGTATTTCCTTACTTTCTGAGATTATATATACATACACACGCGCATGCTTCACTTTTTTGTTGATGTAATACTAAGATAATGAAAAAATTAATTGACTGAGATTTTATTGAGCTGTGACAGCTCATCATAGAAGTCTTCACACACACCTCCACACTGAATTAATGAATGCAGTAGAAATTCAATTATCTGCATTCTGATTATGTGAATTTCATTTAGTCAGACTTGAATTATTCGCGTTTAAATTATCTTGCTAAAAAAAATATCCAACTGCACTCCAAATGGCTAATTAAAAGTCCAAATTTCCTGTCTCTCTTTGTGACTGGAGATAATTAAAGTTCTCCTCTGTTACTCAGGCTTTGAGTGTGTTGTGAAAACCAATTTCCTCCTTTTTTTTTTCTTTTCTTTTTTTTTTTTTCCCCTCTCCCCTTTTCTGCAGTTCATCCTCCGGGCTTGGACCTAGTGATGACAGCATTTCTTGTGGATGTAAAGCAAGCCCAGCTTCTGAAGAATCATGAAAAATCATTTCTGTATTCCTATCCCAAGGACAGCACAGAGTAGTTTCTGATGTATTTCCTAGTTACGTATACCACGTAAATGCAACTTGCTAGTAACACGTACCTAAAGGACTCGTTGCCAATACAACCACATGTCCTTACAGAATTTTCCAAACAGACCTTGATGTTATTCCTTTGATTTATTATGTGCATCGATTCAGGTCTACATGTTACCTATTACATTTAGTTTTCTGTAACTGTTAAAATCTCAGTATTGGGTCAGTCATGTTCCATTGACTGGCATGGCTGTGAAAATATTTCTCGTAGTGAGTGCATGTCTTAGATCTGGAAAAATAAAGATAACTTAATTCCTCAGCTTGAAAGTTGGTCATATCAAATATATTCAAAGCATCTTTTTGTAATTTGCAACAGAGAAGTTTCATCTTCAGAAGTCATTTGACATTGGTGATGAAATTACATACCCCACAAGGTATTAACTTTTTCAAGTAGCTCAGCAACATCAGCAAAACAACATTTGTACAAACTATATGCTGCTGACAATTCGAGATATAAATATATCTTCCTCTGGTCTTTCTGTAATGTTTATGGAAAGCCTAGTTTTATCGCGTATGAGAACTGAAGGCCAAAATTCTTGAGTACGGTTGCTTAGAAGTTGGAAATGTTAATAAAAATGACATCATTTCTGGGGTTGCTGAAGATTCTCAGTTCCCAGGGAAATTATGGATACTCATTCCCAGTGAAAAATCTTGGATGAAGTCCATTAAGACCAGCGGCTGAATTTTCCACTGGCTGCACGAGGGCCAGGATTCCGCCCAACGTGTTTTAACTTCGGGCACCTCCATGAAGATGTCAGGAGGGATGTTTTAGTTCGGCAGCTTAAATGGAGGATATCTGCCACCCCGACGCGATGATCATCACGCAGCTGTAACGTGCTGCACAAACGTGGGCCTCCAGTCCTTGGGAATAACTGGAGCTGCTGCTTTCATTGTCGCTGTAGTTAGCACGTTGCACTACCGACTTTTTTTCCCCCCCCACAAACAAAAGGCAGGCTCGAGCACAACGTTGTAACCACCAACGCTCATTTTGATTAAACGTCAGTTTTGTTCTTTATTGTTAACAGCAGCTGCGCAGTGTCTTGTCCCAGGCTCTGTCAAAGGAGTATGTTTCGCCGTGGTGTTGTATTTATATTTGACATTTAACTGCTATTAAAAAGAGCTAGGGGGTCCAATCGCCCCAGCGCAGCTCCCATATACTTCAGCGCCCAGCCTAAAAATGGAAATACGTCTATTTTTAAGAAATACGTACATTTTTAAGAAATCTGTGGATACTTTCAAAGAAGAAGCATTTTAAGCCCGTGAATTACAACAACAATAGATTAATAAATGGCCACCTAATAAAGGGTAGCATAGGCATGTGTGGGCATGGTTTTTTAAAGCATCCAGCTGGGAATTTGTGTAATTTTAGAAACATGTTTTAATAGCCTGAGGATAACAACTCTTAGGTAACTGCTTTAAGCCACTGTTCTCTGTTGATGGTAGCACTTTCATAAGATAAATACCCCTGTTTCTTTTTGCTTAGTCTTATTGAATTGCACAAATGTATCTATTCACCATCTCAGCTTGTGTGCAAGTTAGCAGCAAAGCTATTTTAATGCAGAAGTGATAACATTTAATTAAAGCAACAAGTTATCACTAAAAGTAGCTTAAAAATTGCTATTACTGCCACATGGAGATGGTTTGATTGCTCAATTATTTTTTTTTAAGGTGGTAAATTACTAGAAAAAATCGTTTAGAAAATGTATTTAAAAGATGGGGAAAATATAAAAACCAAAACCTGGAATCGTATCTGAGAAATATATTAATGCTTTTATTTAACACAGGACTTGGGTAGGGTAGTATTTTTTTTTATTATTATTAATTTTTAATTATTATTTTGTTTTAAAAGACTGAATTAAACGATGCACTTTACAATTCTGCCCTGCTACCATGTCCTCAGTATCTGACACACGTTGCAGAAACGCAAGGACTGGCCAGCCTCTGTGGCTATTTTTTTGCCATTCCAGGAGCTGATCTGTGTTTGTGTGCTGGCACATGTTTTCCAAATGGAGATGTTTCTGAAATAAATATTTGTTTTCTAATAGCTCTGTTGTTATTCTGTTATTTCCTTTGTCACTGTTCAAAAACGAGAGTACTGTAGCAGAACTTTCTTCCTGCCTTTGACATAAATTTGTTTAAATATTTATCTTTTGAATGTTGTTTGTATAGCTAGTAGTACTGGAATTTTTCCTTTTAAAGGGGAGGGAAAAGCATTCTATGTTCTAGTATTTCTTTTTGCATCAACTGCATGTAAGGGCATGTAAATTCTTTAGGACATCTTAATTGGGAACATTTAAATGCATTATAAATTTATATTTAAATATAAAACATTCAGTGTCTTTTGTGACTTGAGTGATGTGGTGATTTTTCAACACCATCATGTGCTTTGATTTTAGAAAAACAGCAGCGGTATTTCGATTCTTATTCCTTAGTTGTGAATAATGCTATTTCCTGCTAGTTTTTCAAACAGGCTAAGCTCTGGTTTGCTAGTTTCATCTCATTGCTGTTGCCAATTTCACCTAATGGCAATAATTCTGTACTCAAATAATTGCACTCAAATGCTGCACTTTATCTCTGTGTAGATGTTATATTCTCATTTTATGGAATGATTTCTTGAAAATTTTTAATTAATTAAATCATGTAACCATTTTTATCCTGTGTTTAAACCTGCCGTTAAGGGTTTTTTTTTTTTTTCCGTCTATCAATATCCTATTCACTTTATGACTTACCCTGTATAATTACTTTTCAGCTATTTTTGTGATGTGTACATACGTAGTAAGTTGCTTTTGGTTGCCCTTTTTTTTTTTTTTGGTAAAATAAAAATAACTCCAATCATCTATACTATCAAATTGTGTAACGTGTAACTTCAGGATATTCTGAGCTAGTATTAAGCAACCTGTTACTTATATGGGGTCATGAAATATGCTCTCTAGGAAGATGTGAAACTGTCCTAGGGAAAGAAAATCCTAATTTAAAGAAGGGTGCAGTTTTGTAAGCATTAAGAAAGTTTATACTCTTAAATCCTACTATGTAACACTGCAATGCTTTGTGCCTGAGGTTCTTTTTTTTTTTTTTTGACATGTGATATGTTGCGGTTATTTTCGGTACGATATTTAAATGATAGAAGTACACAGCATTTGTGACGTGTCAAAATATAGGGTATAGATACAGCCAGCGTGTCCGGCGGTGACTGGAATAAAGCCGTGCATGTTTCCTTGTAGCTGAAGGATCAGGATCAGTGGCGGTGTCACTGCAGAGGGTTTTTCCCCGTTGGATTTTACAGTGCTGCCCCAAGCGTAAATGAGGATTTCCAGCCCCAAGCTGGTTCTCTCTGAGGAAGGCCCCGGTGCGGTGCTCGAGGGAAGAGACGAGGGCAGAGCCAGGGCATGGCTCGGGCCAGACAGACCTCTCGGCTCCTTGAGCTCCTCTCTGCTGCTCCGGCTGCTCGGTGCTGCCCTGGGATAAAGCCTCGACACCTGGGATCAAACCTTCCCGGCCAGGATAACACCTCCCTGCTGGGACCCTGGCATCGCTGCTTGGAGATGTGCCCACCGCAGGGTGGGCTTCGTAAAAGGGGAGGGGGGGAGGAACAAAAAAAAAAAAAAAAATGGAGGAAGAAAAAGGGGGAAAAGAAAAAAAGGGGAAAAAAGGGAAAAAGGAGAAGTAACAAAAAAAAAAAAAGGAAAAAAAGGAAAAGTAAAGGGGGGAAGGAATAAAAAGGGGTAAAAGGGAAGAGGGACAAGAGGGGAAAGGGGAAAAAGGGGGGGGAAGAGGGAATAAAAGAGGGAGGAAAAAGTAGGGAAAAGTGAGAAAAGAGGAAAAAAGGGGAAAGGGAGAAAGGGGAAAAGGGAGAAGGGGAGGGGAAAGGAAAAAAAGGGGGAAAGGGAGAAAGGGGGAAAAAAGGGGAGAAGAAGGATAAAAGGGGAAAAAAGGAAAGGAGAAAGGGGGGAAAAGGGGAAAAGGGAAAGAAAAAAATGGGAAAAGGGGAAAAAAGGGAGAAAGGGGAAAATGAGGAGAAAAAGGAAAATGGAAAAAAAAAAAGGAAAAAAATGGAAAAAAGGGAAAAAAACCACAAGGACGACGACGGCCCCGGCAGGCAGCACCCCGGGTCGTGCCCCCCCCCCCCCCCCCCCCCCAGCCCCCTCCCGGTGCCCGCGGCCCGGCCCTACCTGGTGCCGCCGCGCTCCCGCCCCGCCCCGCCCCCCCCCCCCCCGTGTCCCCGTGTGCCCCCCCCCACGCGCCCCCCCCACGCGTGTGCCCGCGGCCCCCCCGGGGGGGGGGCAGGCAGGAGCGCGGCCCCGCTCCCGTAACCCGTGGCAACCGCTGCCCTGGCAACCGCGGGGGGGGGGCGCGCGCCTCCGCGCGGGCACGGAGGGGGCGGAGACGCCGGGCCCCCGCCCCGCGCCGCCGCGCCGCCAGGGGCGCTGTGGGGCAGCGGGAGCGGCAAGGGCGGGGCGGGGCCGCGCGCCCAATGCGCGCTCCCTGAACGCGGCGCTGCGCGGGGCCGTGGGCTGCTGTGGTGCTGAGCCCCGCCGCGATCTGATCGGATCTTCTCATTTTCTTCCCTTTTTTCTTTTTTTTTCCCTTTTTTTTCCCCTTTTCTCATTTTTTCCCTTTTTTCTTTTTTGCTTTTTTTCTTTTTCCCTTTTTTCTTTTATTGCCTCCTTTCCTTTCCTTTCCTTTCCTTTTCCTTTCCTTTCCTTTCCTTTCCTTTCCTTTCCTTTCCTTTCCTTTCCTTTCCTTTCCTTTCCTTTCCTTTCCTTTCCTTTCCTTTCCTTTCCTTTCCTTTCCTTTCCTTTCCTTTCCTTTCCTTTCCTTTCCTTTCCTTTCCTTTCCTCTTTCCTTTCCTTTCCTTCCTTTCCTTTTTCCTTTCTGTTATTATTTTTTATTATTTTGTTTTATATTTTATTTATTTTATTTTATTTTTATTTTTATTTTATTTTATTATTTTATTTTATTTTATTTTATTTTAATCTTATTTTACTTTATTTTACATTATTTTATTTTGCTTTATTTTTCATCCTTTTATTATTATTTCTGTGACCCGATCTAGCTGTTCCCGCTCCGGCAGGGGCTTGGACTAGATGATCTTCCAAGGCCCCTTCCACTCCCTAACATTCTGTGAAATTTCTGTGAAATGTTATGTCATTTTTCGTATGTATTTCGCCATACCCTATTTCATTACCCATGCACGTATCTATTTACACAGAGTACGGCATCATGTCGGGTCCCGTTCGGACAGGAGCGGTTTTGGGGAGGCTGACATGGCACCGGGCACCCCCACGGCCTCCCGGAGGACGGAGCCTCCCCATGGCACCGGGGGGGGTCGGGGGCCTGGTGTGGCCGCGTTACGTAAGGCACAATCCCGCCCGAAAACGCACAATGAGTCGGGGAGGATTTGTGTAATTAATTGACCAGTCTTAACCTGTTATCGTGATGTAAGGAATTTGGAACTCATTAATTTGGGCCCTGACAGATTTCATATTAGAGCTGGCAAATATGGATTGAGCCTCTTATTCCTGCAGCAGCTGGAGTTTCCGTGACAGTGAGGATTAGTGAAGAAGACCTATTGCTGGAGTCAAGCCGCCTCTTTTGTAATCAGCAGCCCTGCTCGGCATTACAGGGCGAATGGGAAAGAGGAGAAAAATAAATAAATAAAAAAAATGAAAAAGAGAAATGTGTTTGTGTATGGAGCGGAGCATGGGAGGGAGAGGAGGGCGAGCGCTGGCAGTCCTGTGCTGGCCGGAGGCGATGGCAGGGGGCTGTGCTCCACCTGGGGCTCCCGTCCTCCCATGGGAGGCCTGGGGCGAGGCCTGGGCTCTGTGCTGCGGCCTCTGCTGGCAGCCTGACCCTGGGCACGCGGCCCCCAGGCTTCCAGGAGGCACCGGCGCGTTCTTGCTGCAGGAGGGTGCCCGCTCCCAGGCCGCTGCCACTGGATGGTGGCGGGGGCGTTTTCCCTTTTCCGGTCATTTCTTGGCTCGATGCTTTTCGGTGACCCCACCGCGGTCACTCGCGTCCGCCTGTGGGTCATTTCTGGATAACAGCCGGGGGAAGAGCACGAACGAGGAAGGGGGGACCGGCAGGAGAACCACGGCCATTCAAGGCAGTGGTGCCGGGTGCCGGCTGAGGACAGAAAGCAGCAAGCGGGGCTGTGAGGCCCAAATCCCCTGGACAGCCTCACCTGGGCCCCTTGGTGCTGTTTCCTGCCATCGTGCTGGGACGATTGGACCCAGCCACAGCTTGGGGTCGAGTGCTTGGTGCTGGGGACCTGCTCGTGCCACGCTGCCCCCCGACGGGAGGGCGAGCTCACCCACTCGTTGCGTGCAGCCACCAGACGATGGCCGGGCTGGGCCCTGGTCAGCCCAGTCTCTGCATGTTTATTCGTGACCAGGAGCGGCAAAGCACGTGGCTTCTACAGCAGCTACACACTTAGCTCTAATCCTCCTGTTAAAATGTTGATCAGGCAGAACTAATTTCCGTGTTAAATTAAACGTGCCGGCGTATGTCCGAGCTTAGCATTGTTTAAAAGAACCAAACAAAGCATTTTAAAACTCATCTGGGTATTGTGATTATAAGTGTTTGTGCTTTGGCTGATTCTTTCCATGGGTATATTTTAAATACGCCACAGCGGTGTAACTTGTCAGTGTCACCCATGACTTTGGTGCTTGCAAAATAAATAGTTAATATTCATTACTAGCAGTGTCTTCCCCTCCTCTATTGCTTGTAGGTAAGAGAACAGTCATCAGCTGAGATGGGTGGTTGGTCTGACTCTTACACTAAGTTTATTCTTTGATGGTTAGTCGCAGAGTGAAAACAGAGTACAGAAACAGAGTACAGAAAACTATCAACCAAATAACCCACCACAGTTACACCTTCTGAACAAAACCATCTTTGCTTTGGCTATTTTGTACCTTATCCCAGTACAGAAGGCCTGGTTCAGTTTATGTGTAAATGCAAAATGGAAATTTCAGAGTAGAAATGGTTAAGAAGTATCAGTGGCTGGTTCAGCTGAAGTCAATGGAAAAAAAGCGTTGTGCTGCTTACCCTGAAGTTGAGAAAATTTTGTCTTCTGAATGCCATTCAGATTAAAAATGATATTCTTGTTTGAACCAATAGGTGGCCTTTGTGAATGTGTTATGGTTAGTTTTTTTTCCTGAAAGCAGAAAAATACCTGCTTTAAATTAAAGAACATTTTCAAACAGTAATTTCCAACTGCAATTAAAATGCATGTCTGTTTCTGAAAGACAACCAGTGGTGCATGAAGTTCTAGATTTGTTTCCTACTATTCTAAAAATTCATGTTTTTGGAGTTCCTATGTGTACTTTAAGTCCTGAGTCCTCAATGCATGATAATGGTTAATAATTATAGAACCATTTAGGTTGGAAAAGACCTCTAAGATCAATTGCTCTATGTGAGCAATACACACTAAAAAAGGTTTTCTGCCAGCAGCCATATGTAGGTAAGGTCTCTTAAAAGCCTGGGTCAGGTGAGGATGTCAAACACTTGACCATGAGGCCCTGAGTTCCTCACAACACCTCTCACTTGGGTCTGGACCCCCTGAGATATTTTAGCCCCTCATTCCCTGCACTGGGTTTTCATGGATACATGACTATTTCTTGCTTTTGATTGCCAAATTCTGGCTCCATTATTTCATATTATGAGACTGAGGTACCCAAGGTGTCGGGAGAGCTATTGTCAAAGGCTAAATTTCGCATAGGGAGGCTGTCTATCCAGATATTGTTGCTTTGGCTCATCCTCTGAAGGAGACCATCACTCCCCTGACATGTCTGCCCTTGGGTGCCCCAACAGGAAAACAACTCTATGCATGTCCACCTTGGGACAGCAGTACTTAGCCCCAAGAGAGTTCTTTGGTGGAAGAGTAAACTGTACATAGCAATAGGATGGCTTCCTATTATACGGCAAAAAAAAAAAAATCCTTATATGTGCTGTTTCTATGAATCTTCTCCTTTATTGTTTTCCCCTCTGTAGAAGATCCACAGCTCTTGCTGTTTGTACAGGCCGAGGGCACTGGGAAGGGAGGTGGGGTGTGGCTGTCTGTCCATCCATCAAAATGCTGCAAACACAATCACACAAGAAAAGGGACTTCTGAAGCAAGTTTGACTTTTGGATGGCTTGAATTTTGTTAGGAAGTCAAAGCAACCCCTTGGCATCACAGCCTGCATATCAATGGCTGGATATAGGAAGTCACTAATTCTTCTGTGTTTATGATAAAGCTTTCCTGCCTGAATTCTCAAAGTCCCTTGCAACGAGGGATTAATTCAGCCTTGCGTGCCATAAACAGGATCTGCTATTTTACAGCTGGGGAAACTGAGGAATGGTGAGGTGACGCGTGGGGATGTCCGGGGGATCTGCTGCAGACAAGGGAGGAGCCGGGACCCTTCCTCTCCCCTGACGGCAGGGACCAAGTGCTGAGCTCCTCCCGAAAAATCTCACCCTCACCACCAGCACGAAGCGTTTGGAGGAGGTAGTGGCGGGGCCCTGGTTTTTGATGTTTGACTTGAAACACCTGAAAGGAATTTGCTTCACTCTGAACTCCGGCGCTGGGAAACCAAACTCCCCCAGACATCTGTTGCATCTGGAAACTTGGGCCTAATTATCCCTCAGGTTGCAGCATTCCGGACAGAGATTTATGCCCAGTTTGGAAAAACAGGGGGTTACTCGTACCGCTCGCTAATTAAAGAAATAAAGTAAAAAACAGAGGTGAGAAGAAAGAGGCAATTAGGGCACCTTGTTTATGGTGGTTAAGTAAGCTGCACTGACAGAATTTTCTCAGAGGGACCCATACAGCAGTGCCGCAGTCCCGTTAATGTTGGTGTTATCGTTGGAACTGGACTGAAGGAAGAAGGGCTGACACTGGCTGAAAACTACAGGACAGATTGATTTTGGCCTGCTCTTTCAGTCTTTACTCATCCATCCATGAGAACTTATTAAAATAATTGGGACTGCTGGCAGGGGTAAGACTGTTTGTGTGAACTAAAGCTGCAAACCTGGGCTTTAAACTCACCGTATAAAAGCTGTGTTCCCTGTTCTGCTGGTGCAGATCTCCTCACACCTGGCGGATTTGTTTTGCCGATGGGAAGCACGACATGGCCTCCCATCCCACTGTAAAAGCAAGTCTCAGAAATTGACTCCAAACATTTAGAAATATATATATATATATTTTCTAGATTGCAACAACCCGTTTAATTAAAACCAAGATGAATCTTATAAGGTTCATACTTTGCTTTCATATTTTGCTTTTTATTTTCTCTGGGTGGTGACAGAGATGCTTCACCAGAAGGCCCTGCGAGCTTGCGCCCAGTTCTGTGTTGTTTGTACCAAGTGACGGTGACTTCTGAGCAGGAGGCGAAGACCGTGCCAAGGCCAGAGCATTGTGCTGTGCCTGGAGCTTTAGGGGCTCTTCCCTCCTGCCCTGCTTCTTGCTAATCACCACGGCTTCCTACAACGCATTTATCAGCCCGGGCCACTGCCTGTAAATAAGCAAGCTCTCGTCCTTTCCAAAAGCCCCAAGTACAATGTTATCTTTCCTCTTTCCCACAGAAGAGACACGTTAGGAAATGCCTTGGTTTAGTTTGTCCCTCCTTGTTCCTGGATGATGTTGGAGCCATTGTGAAAAGGCGAGGCTCGCATTTCCTTCTGAGGATGGCAAATTCATTGACATGTGGGATTGATGAGTTGGATGTGCGCTGATGTGCCGCATCCTGCTAGCAGATGAGATTTCTGGGCTTACGAGCCTACAAAGCATTTTGCTGGGCTGTGAACCGAGTACTTGGGATTTCCCTGGGTGAAACCCAAGAAAGTGTAGGCCTGGCTGCTAAACTTAGTGAAAAATGGTTTGGGCAGTCAGTGCACGGCGTCGGTGGTGATGTGCTTGCACTTGTGGCCATCACCCTTCGCAGCACCTGGAATTTCTTTGGAGCCATTGCCCTAGTTCCCAGCTGCAGTGTGGGGTGATAATGTGAGAAGGAGGCCCCAAAGATATGGATTCCCGAAGTGAAATGTAGATCCTAGAGAATATCCTCCACAGCTTTCCGCTTCTGTGTCCTTCCCAGACGGCAAGGAGGAGCCCAGGGTGTCGCTGTCCTCCACATCCCTGGGCACCTCCACAGTTGAGGGTCGTACTGGGGATGTGACCTGTGGCTGGGTCACCTGCTCCTGCTGGTCCCCTCCTTGCGCTGCTTTGATGGGGTTTTTCGAGCAGCAATTCCTCGGGGAGCAGTGCTGAGAGGCGGCACCGTCCTGGGAGCCACTTGCCTGTTTCCACTGCTGGATCGTGTGATGCTTTGCAGTTTCCCTGGGCAGGTCGGAGGAGTTCAAGCTCCCCTCTTGCAGAGGCAGGTATTGACACAGTGCACGTGCAGAAACCCCACAGGCAGATAAAGGATTTTTATTTTCTTGAGCCCCTGCTCCCACTGCTACTGCGCACAGTGCTGGCTGCGAGACAACAGCCACCTGCGGGCTGCAGCACCGAGAGGAAATATTAATCAGGCCTCCAAAGGGCTCACTGCCACCTTCAGAGGGAAGGTTTCCTACAAAACTCCCAGGAGACTGGCAGAGAAAGCACTCCCACCGAGAGGAGCGGTGTCATCCCGTCGCATTGTCCACGTGTCACCGCGTGGGGCTGACGCGCCGCTCTCTGCCGCTGCAGCTTGTGCTGCTGGATGTAATTTCCGTGGCTGAACATCTTTATTTCAGGTTTGGAGTGAGGTAGTGACTAGTTTGCCTGTGCCTAACAGTTCCCTGATTGTGGTTTAGGTGGCAGTCTCCTTAATGTTAAGGTCGGTTATATGCTTGCTTTCCGCGTTTGTTTTTGTATCACAACATGTAAAAAAATAAAACATAAAATATTCTGTGGCATATTTCCACCCCAGCTAAGGGGATGTGGCTGTGACAAGGAACCCAGAAATGCACCTCGTTGAGTCACGGACACTTTGAGCCCTGCAGCTGAGAAGAGGAGAAGGCAGAGACAGAAAAACCCAATGCAGCCGATGGGGCTCATTGCTCCCAGGCGAGCTGGCGCCGTGCTGCTTGTGGGGCTGATCCCGTGAGCTGCCAGGCATCCTCGACCCAGCCCAGCAGCTGCCCCTGCAGAGCTTGGCCTTCGCTGCTCTTATCTCCATGTTCAGGGAGACAACCCTTGATTGGAGGCAGGAGGCTGCAAGCTGGCTCTGTCAGCAGATGCTCGCCGGGCAACGCGGGGCTGGCCAGCAGCTTGCCATGCCTTTTATTGCCCATCCATCCGTCCTGTACGCATTTATGTAGCTGAATAAGCTCAGCACTTTAAGAAGTTTGACTAACGTGTCTATTGCATCATCCAGACGTAACTTTTAATGTGGAAGAGTGCTTTGTTTTTGTGTTTTCGAGCAATAAATCCCCGACTACCGCATAAGGCACAGGGAGTTTTTGTTTCATTTTGTTTTCGGATTGAAACTGAGATGCTGGTGTACATGAGTTGGCCTGTTCTGAATCTTTGTCATCTTAGACAGCCCTGCTTATTGCCAGCTCATTTCACCAAGATCTATTTCAAATCAACTCATAAATTATTAATAGTACACGTGTAGGTCAGAGCGACACTAACCCTGACAATCACACCCTAATATTCTCTCTTTAGCATCAGAAATAAGAAAGGAGATGTGAATAATCAATATTCAGCAACTGAGGTACATCTCATGCAGATATGCTATATGCACTTAGGAAAAAAAAAAAAGAAAAAAAAAAACAGAAAAAACACGGGTCTTTGCAAAACCTGTCAGGCTGGCATTAATCTTGCATGATGAATAATGTGGCAATCTATGAATTTTTAACACCTTTAAAATGATGGAATCGTGGGATGTGATATCCAAAAGTAAATTTGTTCAAATTGGAGAATATTCTTGATCAAATGGAGATATTGAATAACGTGTATAAAAATATTTAAGCACCAATTTAAATTGTGCAGCAAGCAAGACAGTTCGTATGGGTTTGTGGCTGGGAGCAGCTTTCCGTCACAAATAATTCGCCTGAAGATTTAATTATAACTCGGGGCTGAAGTGGGAGCAATCCCGAGAAGGGACCTGGCTCTGGAGGCCCTGGGTGGCTGCTCCTGCACGGGGGATGCACCAGGAGGGGCAGGAGCTGAATTTCGCCTGGCGTTTGCAGCGGGGCTGAACCCCAGGGGTGCTGTGAACGCAGGGCTCCTCTCCACCCCCAGGCACTCAGTGCAGGGCAGGATCAGGCCCTCGTGCAACTGATGCAGCCCCGTGGGTGGGGGAGAATTTGGGGTTTTAAGCTGAAAAAATGAACTGCTAACATGTGGGAAATAATGGGCTGGATGCTGTCCTGCCTGAAGTCGGTGTGAATTTGCTGTTGACATTCCTGGGGACGGGATCAGACTTTACATTTGAAGTCACATCCCTCTGAGGTTTCCTGACAAACACTAATGCAAAATGTTTCATTTAGGAACCGTCAAAAAGGAATTACTAACCTTTTATGCTTATTAAAATTGCCGTGTGCTTTCCTGGAAAGGGACTGGATAGCAGCTGGACATTTTAATTTTCACCCTATGCAAAATAAAAATGACAGTAGAGAACTTTACCTATTTTTTAAATCCTTCTAATGAAAGCATTTTATTTTGTTTTTATTGAACAGAAAATAAAATGTGTTTGTTTCCCCAGATTTGAGTAGAATTAACGTGTATCTGATTGTTAATATTTGATCCTTCTTTAATTATTTATGATATCAAGGAATGAATCTGTCAAGTAAATAATGAAATGCGTACATGCAGCATATGTAATTAGGTTAGGTGCATAAATCCAAAGTGTTCACTTTATAGTTGTCAGTGCAAAATTTATTAATAATGAGAAATGCTAAGTGAAGAAAATCCCTAACAGTCTACTCATTAGTGTAGGTTAGAGCAGTCGCCGAGAAGGAAAGTTACCATTGCTCCCTCTCTGCATTTCATCACTTAAGGGTGTTAGTAAATCGCTACCCGTTCTCCTCGTCGCCACTTTATATCTGTAATAAGAGGAGTCTTTAAGTTGCTCTGGGAAGGTGTGCTGGGTGTCAGCCTGCAAACAGACGGCCCTCAGCGCGGAGCTCTTCAGCAGCTGCATGTCGTTTCAAGCCAATGCACGGCCCAGCTCTCACTTCCCTTGGGACACAGGAGCACTTTTGGTGTGATCACGAACCCTCCTGAGCTGCCCAAGGTGGGTGGCCACAGCCAGGAGCTGCCTGGAGTCAGGACTGCACGAGCCAAACCGCTGGATTTGGCAACCGGGCAGTGGCCCACGTTGCCCTCCCCGCTCCTCGCTTGCCATCAAGTTGTTCCTGCTTTCTGCAGATTAAGGGGAAAAAAAAAAAAGTCCTTGTTAATAAAAAACAAAGCAAAATTAATCTGTGAGTTTGTGCCTCTTGGGACCTTGGGGGGATGCGTGAGATAGATGAAACACCTGTTTGAGAGAGAGAACTGCCATTGTGGGACCATGAAGAACATTCCTCAGTCCCAAAAGGTATTTTTCAGAGCTCCCACTCCAAAAGAAGATTTGATTGCTAAATGTATATTTAAAACAATATTTCAAGATCATTTTGAAGCTTATCATTAGCACGAGCTCTTCACGGGCTAATTCCCTACATCCAAAGACAGGCATTCACCCCATCTTGCTTTAGCTGTTGAAAATTAGGTATCTCATCTGAATTAGTCATCTGGGCTCCCTGCACAGCCATTGAGACCCATGCTGTGCTAAAGCTGGTGCTTGAGGCTAAGCCTAAGACACGGGAGGTGAAGCGCCCTCCAGAGACACCCAGGATCTCCTTGGGCTGCAGAAAGCGCAGGCTGGAAGCCCAGCTCTTGGGCTGCTCCAGGAGAGGAGCTGAATGCCACGCTGCAAATCTGTGCTGGACCCAAATTCCATGGGGAGATGAGAGGGGAGGGCACCATACTCTGGTCCTGAGTTAGCCAGAGCTCTTGGGGACCGACCACACGGACACAGCAAAGTGCTTATGCTTGCTGTGCCTCGTTTTATTTATTTTTTTTTCCCAAAACGTTAAAATAAGGAGGACCAGGCTTGCTGATCAGCAGAAGCTGGCCTCAGTCTGGGCTGTCAGCGAAAGCCCCCAACCCGAAGCTGCTCTCCTGTATCCCTCCCTTCTTCTGCTGGCCTCAGCATCCATGCAGCTCTGCAGGCAGCTGCTCTGAGAGCTGATTTGGCTGAGCGCACGTCTTCAGGGGGTGTCGCAGGGTAAGTTCGCATTTTTAGAGATCTAGCTGACCATGCAGCCCCGCCACCACTTAGTGCTGGCCCAAGGGAGAAGGTTGTAAGGGAAGGTAGGGCTTGCAAGCGTCGCGGGCTGGGAGGGTCGCTGCTGTTGGTAGCCCTGCAAAATTAAGTGGGTTGTGAAATCGAGCCATGAACGAGAGGATACTGACAGCCCTTCATTACATTTTGCATCACACTGTTAGATTTTAATCACAACGTTTGGGATCAGAATCACAAATCCTCTTATCTGCCGTAAGAGCTTCTTTCGAGCTGAACATTTTTATGCCCCATGTAAGATGCAACAATATTCATCTCTGCTAGTCAAGCTTAGAAATGCATTAAACTGCCCAACCAGAAAATCGGGAACAGGCATTTAGTGATGCAAAATGGTCATTCTGCAACCTAATGCCTAGGGGACAGATCAGTCATCACAGCCTCCCACTTCTGCCTGAAAAGACCAATTAGGTGACTCTGCCTATTCAACTATCAATACAGGATTGCTCCCAACAGGATATTCCCCTGTGCTTTCCCCAGTCTAATTTTAAATTACTCAAGTGCCAAGACTTCTATCGCTTCCCTGGGGTGACCATTACACAATTGAAGGCCTCACGGTGAGGAAATGTTTCCTGATATTCTGTCACAATTTTCCTATGCTCAGCCTCATCCCATTTCATCTAGTTACACATTCTTGAGCAGCTCTGACTTCTTTGATGGCCACGGCGCTGCAAAATATAATGACAGCTAACGCATTCTATTTTATTTTATTCTTTTTTTTTTTGCATAATCATTCTGTTAGGCATTAGACACAGGAAAAGTCAGTCATCTCCACTGCTGGTATCAGCGTTGATGCTGTTCCAGCACCGAGGTGCCCTGATCTCCCAGCACCAAACAAAGCTTCTGGGAGAGGAACTGCTGCCTGCGCACATCCTTTGAGGAAGGATGACGGAGGCTAAACAAAGGGAGGTTGAGAAAGAAAACAATCAACCCGAGGTGTTACATACTGCCGTGGAAAGAGGAATCTGCTACTCACATTCATTAATAATGAATGATTAGGATGAAACTGCTCATGGGAAAAGCTTACGGCTTGGTCTGTAGGCTTTGGCAGGCAGGTGAATGACGGAGCCTGGTGGGCTGTGGCTGGCAGGGGCAAGATGCAGAAAGAGGCAGCTCTTGGGTGCCCTTGCCCAAGGGAATTGGACCTGGCCGCATGCTGTGCAGCAGGAGGGTACTTGTCTCCAAACATCTTGGGCAGAGGAACGGCAGGTCTCCTCCTCACCGGTCTTTTCATGCTCGGCAAAAGGGCAGTAAGGTGATGCTGCTGCTCCTTGCATCTGAATCAATGCCACCCTGCATTTTGGGTCCCATGCGTTCAGGATGAGCTTCCTCAAGGTCATCGCAGGACCTCTCAGCCTGCTTGAGGTCACATTTCTTTGGGATTTTTTCCCCCCCACAGTGAGTGTCATATAGCCAAACCCTTCATCTGTTTTATCAGACAAGCAGAACTGGGAGTCTGATATCTTTTAAAAAAAGATACAGCTCTCTGATTAACTGAAGAGTAATAGCATGAAATTCTAGTCTCCAATAAGTAACATATTGATGCTTATGTCTAATTTAATCAGCATCAGGGGGGACGGGGGTGCCCATTCCTTCACCATCAGTTATGCAGCAGTTCAAGGTGATAAATCCTATCTGCGGAATGATATTCCGTCGACATTTCTATAATATTAATTAGATCACCATGTCAGGCTGTAGGAAATTTGCTTAACATTCATTAGAAATTTCTTATACATAGATGGGCATCCCTCCCTCCCTCTCCCCCAGCTTTCTTTCTCCCCTGATTGACAGAGGAGGTCAAGCTGGAGACAGCCCCCTCCCTCCCCGAGCCTGAAAAGCCGGGTCACTGGACTCCATAATGCATGGGGAGCGGGAGGGGAGGACCATGCCTCCAAGAGATATCCTATTAAATTGGACAAAAGCTCGTCTGCCTCCGGGCCCCGTCATTGCCGGCTCTCCTCGGCCTGCAGCCGGCACGCAGGACGCGGGCGAGCGCGCGCCGCACGAGCCATTTGCATTACCCTGCAGTCATTTTTATACGCGGAGGTAATGAAGTTGTCAGCGGAGCCCCGAGTGTGGCAGAGCCTGATATTCAAATAGACCTGCCAGCTCTCCCCCTCCCTCCCCGCCGCCCCCCTCGCTCCCCCAGCCCCGCAGCTGATCTACTGACTCCCTGGATTACTGCTTGGCTGGCTCCCCAGCTCCTGCTGCGCTTGCACTCTTGCCCCTGTCAAGTGCTTTTGTTTCCAAGCCGGGGAGCACGCAGCTGAGGCTGCTGCACGCCCACCCGCGCCCACATACACACAGGTATCACGGGAGTCGTGAGCAGTGAGCAACCCGGGTGGCCACGCTTTTCCCACGCTGGATTTGCAAGGAAAGCCCCCCAAAACATCATTCTCATCCCAGGCTGAGAGCCCGCAGCATTTTGTCATAGTCTCAAGGAAGAGGAGGGCTTCGGCTTTAGGTAGACTTACTAGGTGAGGAAGGTTCGTGTTTTGCGCGTGCTGTGCCCTCCTGCTGAGTGCACGGCTGGGAGGGAGGCAGCAGCCGAGTGGTGCTCACCGGTGGCAAGGGGCATCACTGACATACTCCATCCTCATAAAAGAAACCGCAGGATCGTAAATAACAAGGCAGGTCAGACTGGCCTTCAGTAATTTTTAAGTCAATTTTTGAAAAGACAAAAAAAAAAAAAAAATTCCCTGTGGCAAAGCTGCCTGGTAAGCAAAAGGTCTGATTCAACCCCATTAGCCTTGGAAACTAGTTTTTACTAAATATGGGGCTAGGCTGTCAGCTGGTGTTAATTGGCATAAACCCACTGAAGTCAATGGAATGACAGTGATTTATACCAGGCTGAAGACTGGAGGGTGGATATTTAAAAGGAGAGCTGTCTTTTTTCTGCTTTCAGTAACCGGATCCACTTGTGGTTGCGACACCATAGGAGCAAATGATGGCTTTTTGACTGGAAGAGCAGATGTCATTAGGTAGCTGGGCGTCTGCAAGTTCTCCAATGTGGGCAGTGAAACTGAAGGCCACTTAAAAATAAAAATCATCACCTGGGTAAGTATTTAGCCACCACAATTTTCACATTTTTGGATCACCAACTCATTCATTATTTGCAGAAAAGGATACTTTCTGTGCTCTTATGAAAATGATCAATGATCCTTTAGCACAGAAGGCCCGCGGGATTAATTTATTTTGTAAGCAGCATGTTAAAAAGACTGGCTCAAGCATTTTTTAAAAACTTGCAGGAGGGTCAGAAACACACAGGTTACAGCTGCAGCTTTTTTTGGCCTTTGTTCTTACAATGAGATTTTGAAAGATTCCCTAGAACCCAGCAAGCTATGGATTTTTATGACATGATGCATCATTGTGCCACTGGAATCTGTATGCCTTCAGGAGGTCCTTTTTGAGCACACTGAAATTTATTTAAGAAAGTGAACTTTGTGTCTACACTACAACAAGTCTACAAGTATTTTTAGTATACAGGGCTACTCTAAATGCACCAACCTGCAGATTAAAGGCTCCCTGAGTATAAATTGGCACGATGCACTGTAAATGATTCACAAATGGAGGAGTCCCTAAGTGTGCATTGACTCGCTACACCATAACATCTCCTACAGAGATTTTACAGCATTGTATGCCAATGATCCATGGATTAAGGACTCCCTAAGTGCACATTGACACGATAGACTGGAGCTGTTTTGGTCTATTGTGTCAATGATCCAGGGATAATGACGGTGTCTTGCGCAGATCCACTGAGACCAGAGTTGTTGTGGTTCCTAGTGGAAGAACCCAAATTGGCCCACTTCAGGCATATTTACCTTTCTGGGTGCTGCAGGAACATGGACACTCTTCTCATCCTTTCTACCAATTGAGGAATGTCTTCAACAGTGCCGTTCTGTAGACTGGACAGCTTATATTTGTGTATGCACATGCATATACAGATCTGTATAAATGAACTGTGGATAAATACACATTTATATTTCTCCATACGGTGTTCACAAAACAGCAGGATGTCACACCAAAGTTTTGCCACTGTCATCTAGGGCGCCAAGAGTCAAAGTGAGGAAAAGTCATTCCAGATAGAGATCAACTTCTTATGCAAGAGAGAAAAACTCTCTGTCGTACAGAGCAGGATGGGAAGGGATGAAGAGCAGGATGAGAAGGGATGCAGACCCAAGCCATAATAATGCCTATTTATTCTGTGACTTCCATCTCCAAAAATACCTCTCCAATATTTGTAAACCTCCTCTTGAACAGATGAGGAAACTGGGACAAAAAGAGCTGAAATGATTTGGTAAACCCATGACCAATGTGCAGCTAGGACAGAACGCATACTTTTCTAATATGTCGCATTCCTTACAGCAATGGTTTAACAGGTTTAGGATAAGTAGTTCCTGTGCCACAGCCATGAAGACCATGCAGAAGAAGACTGGAAAGCCTTCAGAAACAGGTAAGAAGTCAGTGTTGGTGTTTATCCTCCAGAGAGTGTCTCTTGCTTGCAGCAGCCTTGGTCCTTACACAGGCTTTAGAATTGCAAGGACTGGGGAAAAGATGACAAAAAAATAGGTTGTAAATCCAACTCCAGGAGAGGCACAGTCAAAGAAAAAATCAATAGTCTGAAGGTAGAAAAAGGTCCTTTCAGGGCCATGCTATCTATTTACTCTGCTATCAGGTTCTACCTGATACCATCCAGACAGCAGAACCCCTGCACAGACAGGTAAAAGGAGTCTGATGCCTAAACCACACTTCATGTTGGAAATTTCCCTTCTGACTGCTAAAGCAGATGTGTCAGAGAAGATTTCTGAGTTGGCGTTACATCTTAAATCATGGACTTGTTTCTTCTCTGAAAGAAGGAATGACGCAGAAGACTGATAGAAAAAGGCCAGGAGAAACACAGTGCGCAAGATGGAAGCAGGAGCAGAAAATGAAAAAGGAGCAAGTCTGGAAGATGGCAGCTGCAGTTACAGTGAATGTTGTTTCTGTAGAAAGAAATAGGGGTCCAATTTCATTGTAGAGGAGTAGCTTTAGTGAACCACAAGAAAGACAACCTTTATGTCCTAGTGGAACATTACTTCTGTGTTATATAATTTCTCCTAATTTTCCTGAGTTTCTGCGAGAGTTAAGCTGATTTCTATATTAGGATGAAATTAGAGGGGGTATAGTACAAAATTAAATGGGTTGAAGTGTGCACAGGACAGGATTATAAACATCAGTGAATGCATCTAGGATTAGAGTGAGCAGGTTGATGAACTGTTTACAGAGAATAAAGTAAGGGTGTTTTATGGATGAAGGAGAAATAAGCGCTACTGATGTTTGCTCTGAGTAATAAAATTTGAATGATGTTCAAACAAACACTCATGAGATGTCTGCCCATCTAGAAACACAACTTGTGGATCAAGCTTTTTAATGTTTCAGTTGGCCTGGCCACTGAAGTGGCCTGAAGCTGTGTCTGAAGTCACTAGAACATACCAGGTTCAACATAAATTTCTAAAATTGAGCCTCAGATAACAACTGCCAAAGAAAATTACCCATATGTGTGCAACACCATCTTTTTTTCCAGCTGTGGTCATTCACTTATCACTTTTCCTGTAAGAGGAGGACCTATGGAAAGTAATAGTGTAACAGCAATTGCTAAGTGCAGAGCACTTGTAAATGTTAATGCACTTAGAGTGGGCCAGATCATTTTTATCATTGCAGGTAGATTTGCCTTTAGAGTAGGAAAATATGTTGGGAGCTTGATTTTTTTAATAAATAAAGATGATACTGAAGGTTCCAAGAGATGAGCGGAAAAGAAAACATAAAATTTTAAATAGAGATTTAAAATTGGAGGCCCATCAGCCTCCTCAGAGCTGTCTCAGAAGACACTCATAATACTCTGAGTATGTTTAATTGAAAAGGAGAGAAAGTCTTTGACTGCAATTACAACTTAAATTAATACATTATACATTGACAATTGGACCCTATGGTGAAAGGCTGTTTAAAGTTGCAATATATTGGCTTCACAGGTCCACTGAAGTTCATTATAAAAATTCCATTAGAATATACTATTTTCTAAAAAGTTTAAATTCCTTGACTTCTGACAGTCAAGAGGAAAGATGCGTATTAAGAATATTAGGAGCATTTTCATTTTCTGCATAGTTTTACCTTCACAGGCAGAAAAGTCTGACCTCATTTTATCTTTGGAGATAAAATGCATGCTGCTGAGATCCAAAGAAAACTAAGGAAGATCCAGAGATCATCAACAATATTCAGGAACTTAAATCCAAAATAGCCATTTCTACTTATATTCCTAGAATGACAAAATTTATAAAGTTTGCAATTTTATTGGACGATATCACCGTATTTATAGTGCACATAACACTACTTTAATCACGTTCAAAAGGATCAGTAATGTCTAATCAATTGCCATATTTCTTAATGCATGAGGTAAGAGTATTCCCTTCCCAGGATTTCACTAATTGATTTTCAAGAGTGATCTGCTCCAGCCTGCCCATTCCTAGAAGAGAGCTGGGGATGTTCAGCCTGGAGAACAGAAGGCTCCGGGAAGACCTCATTGTGGCCTTTCAATACTTAGAAGGGTCTTATAAAAAGGATAGAGAGGGACTCTTTACTCGGGTGGATAATGATAGGACAAGGGGGAATGGTCTTAAATTAAAAAAGGATAGATTTAGATTAGACTTCAGGAGAAAATTCTTCACTCAGAGGGTGGTAAGGCTCTGGAACAGGCTGCCCAGAGAAGCTGTGGATGCCCCATCCCTGGAGGTGTTCAAGGCCAGGTTGGATGGGGCCCTGGGCAACCTGATCTAGTGGGTGGCATCCCTGACCATGGCAGGGGGTCGGAGTTAGATGGTCTTTAAGGTCCCTTCAAACCCTAGCCATTCTATGACTCTATGAAGTGGGAAGTGTTCCAAAATGGGAAAAAATCATTGGAAAAGCTCTTCACAAAATCTGTCTTTGGCTGCTTCACAATATGCCTCCAAACAAATGTTTAGGTCAGACCATCTCAGCTGACTATTAAAGATGATGCTAGTGTTCAGAGATCCCAAATATCAGAACTGATGTCCTTGTTGCATTTAGGTAGAAATTACTCAACCCAACTCCGTATGAGACAATCTTTATTACTACTGCAAACATTCCCAGCACATTCCATACGCATATATACTATGAGTTCACCCTATCTTGATAATTTTGAAGACTGTTACTGCTCAAGAACTTCCCTCCCACAAATCTTAGCACCATTTTTAGCCAACGGCCCTTTTCACTCCTTCACTCATAACCACGTGCATCATGAAATTGAGATATAAAAGAAAAAAACACATACACCAAACACTGAAAAGCTTTGCAGCCTTTCACTACTGCTAAGAGAAAGGGAAGTATCCCCAAGTGTTAAGCCACAGTTAGTTAAAATGGATGCTCCAGAAAGGTATATAGGCTCATTTTGAAGACATAAATAGGCAAGAACTCCTCCACTGCCCAGTGTTTACGTATTAAAAAGTAATTATGCAATCATTTTGATAAGTTAACCAGATCAAGCTACTTACATATCTTGCTCTAAGGCATTTTTGCCAGTCCCTAGTGTATATAGAAATGTACTAAAGATCTGACCCAAGCTGTCTGAAATCCAAGGAGTCACTATTATTAAGTTCAGTAAGGCTGGGGTGAGGCACAAGAAAAATCTTTTTTTTTTCTTTTTTTTTTTGTTTTTCTGTTAAGGAAGATGAAGAGAATGGTTAGCATGAAGACACAGCTCTAAATTTCTACCTTCTCCCCAGACATCTGATGTTTTTTAAATGTTTATTTATTTATTTATTTGTTTGCTTGTTTATTTGTTGAGCTGTGCAGAGTTATCTGTGCTATGCCTACATAAGCACATGGTGCTGCCCAATAGAAGCAGATGTGCAGAGTAAAATAGTCAGTGCTGAGGACCTGACATGTACTCTTCATGCACTTTTGGGTTGTACTTGAGATTAGCATATAAATATAATTTTACAATGAATTCCTGAGGAGGTTCCTAGCTACACCAGTCAGTCTGGGGAGAATACTCTTTGTTTTTTATTTGCCATGTTAGTAGGAAATGATGCAATAGTATAAAACCTAACATGGATCTGATGTGGCCCATATAGGATTTGAGAGGCAGGATACATATATATGATCTCCCCTTCCCGAGAAATGAAGAGAAAAGGGAAAGTATCATTTCATTTTGGCAGTCAGGATCTAACTGTATCTGAGAGAGAATCAGGGCAGGTAAGGATCTGAGGCTTTCTTTTCCTCAGAAGTGGGGAAGGGAAAGGAAAGCATGAAATCCCTGGCTACCTCAGAAGTGCTTTTTTCAGCTGGTGAGACCCACTTTTTGGTGGGTATCTGAAGAAGAGCGGAGCCCTGAAGAGCTCCAAGGGACTGAGTTATGTGATGTCTTCTGGGCTAACACTGCATGAGATGTGTCTGAAGATAGGTGGGGTGAAGTTCAGTTATCCACACAGGGGTGTCTAGTACCATTGGAGATGTCCTTGGCCACTCGAGGGGGCTGTTCTGGCTGCCTGGGAGACCCAGGCCTTTCTGGAGTGGTAGATGAAGGCTAGCACAGCTGCCCAAGGGCATCTCAGGTGGCATCAGCCCCTTTGTCTGGGTGACAGAATCAATTCCATAAAAACTGCATATCTTGTTGCAAACCTGGTGCTTTGCATATCCAATTTATAGCTGTTCTAAGAACCTTTAATGCCTGTGCACACGCTCGAGATAAATATACTCTGAGAAAAAAAAAAATCCTTCTTTTCCTTTTTTTACACTTCCAGATTTCTGACATTTGCACTCCTAGCATTTAATTTTGAGGTGAAGGGAACCTGGCTTCTTTACACAGACAGAAAGTACACTAAAATTCTCCCTTATGAAAGATCTTTCAAACATTATTTGAACAATTTTTGTCCATTTGACCATCTGAGTAATTACTTTAGAATGTCTTCTCCTGCATTTCTTTGCTAGCAATCAGACCTCTGTAGTAAAATATTATGCTCAAAATATATTTTAGAAGAAAGGTATATAATCCTATTAATGGATTTCTTTAAATTCTCTATACGTGTTTTGCAATGAAATAAGCATATCTATAGCAATTTTTAAAGTTCTGCTTCAGGATTTATGCACTCTTAATGGATGGAGATTATTTCTTTGGATAATATAAATATCCCAGAGATTTAATGAAGCCATAAAGACATTCATTAGACTTCTGTAATTAGAGTTATAGTTACAAAACCTTCATTGTGCTAAATATACCTGCAATATTTCATTGTTTCAAGTTTTCAGTAAACAGCTTTCATCCAGGGAAGAACTCAGAGCTGTGAGGATGGAACTCATCTCCAACTTGGCAAGAGGGTACCCAACATTACCTCGCCTCAAACTGGACAAAAAACCCGTGAAAGTATATTTATGGATAAATTGCTCCCCCAGGCCACCTGCAGTTTGCTGAAATCCTCTCTTGGGGAACTGCCATGGAGCCTGCTTCAATAAATGTTGTCTCCAACTTGCAGCAAAGCCTGAAGACAGATTCCTTCTTTCTTGGTGAGATGTGTACTTGATGTCAGATCAGGACCACAGATGTGTTTTGGAAATCACTTGGAAGCTTTGCACAACCATATTTGTAAATGTTGGGATGAAATTTGGCCCTAACTTCTCACTGGAACTAGGGAAAGGTCATAAATTTTTAATGGATGTTGTAAGTCAAGCCATTTCTGGATTTGTGCAGGCCATTGTACTCCCATGCAAATGTTTTGTCTGTTTTCTATGCAAAGAACAGCAATGACATGGAGCCCAGTGGTGACGTCTCAGAATCCAATCAGAAAACCTGCATAAAGATGAAAGGTCTTACCAACAAGAAGTGAGCTTGCTAAACTACACCTTTCAATGAATTCGGACAAAACTGAAAAATGTTGTTGATATCAGATCCTTAGGCTGATTACTGAAGCGTTCGATTTTTCAGCATGTCAATTCATCACTGTCTACCTGGTTATATTTAACACTTTCTCCTGTTTCCATCCTGTCTGCTGAGATAGGCAATCTCTGTCACATGGTATCTGCTTCACCAGAAGGTCAATAGACCATTGTGGAAGCCCATGAGTCCTGTTCCCAAGCCGTCCCGATTCTATCCATGACATTGCTGGCAGCAGATGGAGCTTCCACGTCTTGTGGCATCTAAAATACTAATGAGATTAGAACTTCCATCCTTCAAGCAGTTCAGTGTGTCCTTTTTGGTGCTTTGCAATTATGCAACCAGTCACTGGAACACAAAACCTTCATACTGATGGTCAGTGCCCTGTGCTGCTGTTACCAAAATGTTGTATTAATTACAATTGTGTTTATTTTCTTCAAGAAAATGCTACTTTTCATTTTAAGCCAGCCATAGGTTCAAAGTTTGTGTGTTAGATATTAACCTTTGAGCCCAGGAGCTGAGAGGTTTGGGATGTTTATGTTTGGATACAGCTCATTTATTCCAGCCAAATTATGCAGAATGTATATATGGAAATAGTGGATCACAACTTCCATCTGCACTGGCCTGTTTTTGGGGATAGCTGGGAGTAGTCCTTAGACTTCCCTAACTCTGGCCTGTCTGAGGCTACCTGTGGTACCACAGCTGCGTTGTGGGACTGAAGAAAATCAAACTACCTTCTTTTCCTCTGCTATCTCATTGCCAGTGAGGAGTCAGACCTGCTGCACAACCTGTTAGTTTGCCTCCTTGTTTCTGTCAGGTTATCCTTCATTATGTACTTGGATCCTCGCCTTCTTGTTTCTGGCAGATTATCCTTGATTAGGTACTTGTATCCTGGGCACGTATACATACACACATGTAAAGCTTTAAAAATAGGCATATATATATATATATGCACACACAGAGAATGGTCATTCACTGATTAATAGACATTTATTGTTAAAACTTACTGATAGTTTAGCATAAAGTGGCTTCACAGGTGTTCTGGATTAGGTTTATGTTCCAGTGTGGGTCTTGAACCAAAATCAGGATCTGGGTCTTTCTGGATGTTAGGGAAATCGCCCATTTGATATTTGGCTTCTCCCCTTTGCAAAACTATAATCATGCAACTTGCCTGGCTTTGTAAAGTGCTTTGAGATCTACGGGTGAGACGTGCTATAGTCATTCTAAACATGATTTATTTCCTTGCAGAGCCTATCCCTAAGTGGCTCATTGAAGAAACAACATTTATAAATATGCATAGCTTCCTGGTATAGAATTTTTCCTATTCTTTTCAGAATATACAGGCTAAGCCGTTATTATTCACTTTTCCATTTTTAGAATCAACGATTAAATTGCACAGCACTGCTGTGTTGTACCAATTAAAATAACTACTGTCTATTTGGCAGTCCTTTAATGGGAAATGAAATTCACTTTTAGGCATATATCATGGTAATACATATATCATATGGTATACAATTTAGATCATTTTGGAGGACAGTAGCTGTATTAGTTCATATTCCCCTACCTAGTCCTGGTTACGAGCATCAATTTTGTTAATTAAGAATTTTAAACCCTGTGAATTTATAGTACAATTATGTTTTACTTCATAAGTAGGTCTTTACCCCTCTACAACTATTAACAAAATGTCCACTTATATTATTTGCTGATGGTTTCAAAGGCTGATGAATTTTGTATGAAGATTTGCTGTTTCTTCTAAGCTTTGCTCACTGCATATCAGCTGTTTGTCAGCAAAACATAACAGTGAAGACTTTTGACTTAAATCTTATTTTTCTTTTTTTTTTTTTTTAAGGAAAAGCCAATTCATCAGGTAGGAAAGACTGCTGCTCACACTCTCGAGTCCTGCCAAAGACAAATGGCTGTAAAAATTTAAAATCAATCATTAACAGATTAGCTGTTGGTCCAAAGTAAATAGCAATCAGCTTATTAGGCATCAGGCAGAGTGAGATAAAGGGGAAGAGTTATTGAAAATGAGGATGTTTGCTGGGGCTGTGCTGATGGAGCAGAACAGGGAAAGGCTGTTTCTTTGTTGCTCTAATTACAAATGGAAAATAACCTACAGTGCTGAAGAAGTTGAGCTCCCTAGCTGAATTGAATGGAGCATAGTGCTTATGTTCTACGTCATGGCTTGATTTATCTTGATTACCAGTAGTTTGCACTACTTCTTCCCCTCTCCAAAAGGACCAGTTTGGCATTCTCGTACACTGAAGTAAATGCAATTTTTGTCTCTGCAAAGAATGGGGTGGAGATGGAGGGGTTACCACAGTAGAAATATCCTTCTCATCCAAATCTATAATTTCCATACAGGAAATTCTTCTCATATGATGGAATTCTGTTTGTGGCAGGATTTCATCATGGTAAAGCAACAAATTGCTGGTGACCAAATCACAGCTGGCTGTGTGCCACAGTTGTACTCAGACACAACGAAATTCTGCAAAGCAGATCAATTCAGAAGTGGGGATGTTGTGAGAGGAAATGGAGAAGGAGAAAAAGGCTGAAAAGACAGACACGATCAAAGTTGGGTAAGAAGTGAAGCTGACAGAGATGAAGAAGAAAAACAATAGCTGAGAGTAAAAGGAGATGAGGAAGCAAAAAGAGACACAAAGAAGTGAAGTAGGAAGTAGGAAGAAATGGGTACAAGTTAAAGTTGAGGACAAAAGCTTTTTTTTTATCAAGTAAATACTGCAGTGTTTGCACAGACAGTAATTGACCCTGAGAATGGTTTAATGGAAGCTGGGGACACTTCTCCATTACCAGGCATGTTAAATCCAGGTTTAGATGTTTTTCAAACAAAATAGCATACCTGATAATTGTGTCTGCAATGGTTTGAGTTCAGTGAATAGAAAGCTGGTATGCTTGCATGTCAAGAAATCTGGAAGCGGTATCTTTATATCAATGATATTATTCTACATGTCATATTTGTGAATCCTCATACAGTACACAGCCTGAAGGTAACCTCAGGAAAATCCCTGCCCACTGGCCTACTGCACACATTGCTGTCTGCTCCCTGGCATGTATGACCAACGTCTGTCTTGTGATAGCACAAATGCATACCAGTGCTGGGTTCAGTCCCTCTTGGCTAAACAGAGCCCCACAATGCTTCAGTCAACTTGATGTAAGCAGGACCCCCTCCATCCAAGCCCCATTACGGTTATATCCTCCCCATGTATGTGTCTGGGGCCAAATAGAAAAAAAAAAAGAAAGGAAAAGGAAAAGGAAAAGGGAAAGGGAAAGGGAAAGGGAAAGGGAAAGGGAAAGGGAAAGGGAAAGGGAAAGGGAAAGGGAAAGGGAAAGGGAAAGGGAAAGGGAAAGGGAAAGGGAAAGGGAAAGGGAAAGGGAAAGGGAAAGGGAAAGAAGGAAGAAGAAGAAGAAGAAGAAGAAGAAGAAGAAGAAGAAGAAGAAGAAGAAGAAGAAAGAAGAAAGAAGAAGAAGAAGAAGAAGAAGAAGAAGAAGAAAGAAGAAGAAGAAGAAGAAGAAGAAGAAGAAGAAGAAGAAGAAGAAGAAGAAGAAGAAGAAGAAGAAGAAGAAGAAGAAGAAGAAGAAGAAGAAGAAGAAGAAGAAGAAGAAGGAAGAAGAAGAAGGAGAAGAAGAAGGAGAAGAAGGAGAAGAAGGAGAAGAAGGAGAAGAAGGAGAAGAAGGAGAAGAAGGAGAAGAAGGAAAAGGAAAAGGAAAAGGAAAAGGAAAAGGAAAAGGAAAAGGAAAAGGAAAAGGAAAAGGAAAAGGAAAAGGAAAAGGAAAAGGAAAAGGAAAAGGAAAAGGAAAAGGAAAAGGAAAAGGAAAAGGAAAAGGAAAAGGAAAAGGAAAAGGAAAAGGAAAAGGAAAAGGAAAAGAAAAAGAAAAAGAAAAAGAAAAAGAAAAAGAAAAAGAAAAAGAAAAAGAAAAAGAAAAAGAAAAAGAAAAAGAAAAAGAAAAAGAAAAAGAAAAAGAAAAAGAAAAAGAAAAAGAAAAAGAAAAAGAAAAAGAAAAAGAAAAAGAAAAAGAAAAAGAAAAAGAAAAAGAAAAAGAAAAAGAAAAAGAAAAAGAAAAAGAAAGAAAAAAAATCCAAAAAACAAATGAGGAAACTTCCACATGCTTTTACTTCTTTTTCCTTAGTAGGAAAATATACCTAGAGCCTGACAGAAAGAATACTATTCTTGTACTCTTTAAACTTACTTTTCCATTAGATAGGTGTGGAAAAATAGGAGAGAAGTTATTTCCATTACGCCTTTTACATTTATTTTTGTCCTCTTTCCCTATTTCACATGTGGTGTAAAAAATACAGTGTCTATCTTCTGTTCATTTTCTGCTATTTTTGCTTTAACTTACTGTCAAAGATATCCATGTGAAAATTCATAACGTGACATAAATGTGATTTCAACAGAAAGAAAAAAGTGCGAAGTCTCAGAGCAAATACATCCTAACGATTATTTGCCAATGTTTTCACAGAAAAGAACAGTCAGCTAAAATGGCAAAGTAGCAGAAGTCTCTTTTCCACACGCTGAAATGGCTGAATAAGCTACACAGAGCAAAAATGACTTTTCTGCCTGCAATTCACGGAGTCCCAGGACAGCAGCCCACACCTGGGGGCGACAGAGCTGTGGCAGCTTGTCATCTTTGAGCTATTTCTTTATGCACTGAGGAGGAGAGCAGCGATGCTGCCTTCTGTCTGCGACAGGAATCATTTGAATTATTTACAATGGATGGAAGGACAGCTAGGGGGAGAGGATGAGGAGGCTCTTGCAATTCTATAGACATTGATCCTGACAGGAAAAAGACCAAACAGACTTGCAAAACAAATGGCCGTGTTGCAGTCATGGATGGAAGGCTATTTTCCAATGTCACTTACAGAGGCTAAAAGAAGGCTCCACGCATATTACTCAAGTGAACGCAGCTGGTAGTGTTATCTAGGTGTCCCAAAAGCTCAAGGCAGTTTCTTGTTTTCTTCATTTCCTACTTATTACTGTCCTCCAGTATGATGCAAGCTGTGCAGCAAACTTTGCATGTTTGCAAAATTTCTCTTCCTGAAGAAAGGTGCCAGTTTATCACCAAATCGCATGTAAGAACAGATAGGCAGAGGAAGGGTAAGGGGCTGAGGTCTGGCCACTTGCTGTGATGCTCCACCAAAAATCAGGGAAGGCAGCTGCAGGACCTGGCACGCATCAAGTCATCTCTTAATAACAAAGGAAGACCAGGAGTAGTTGACATTAAGACTGTAAAGAAACAGTTACGCTGGTGACACTTCTCATACGAGGACTGCCTTACTAATTTTTCCACAAACGTACTTCTGTTAAACAATTTTTGGTTCTTTTAATTAAGCATTTGAAGAGAAAATAATGGGATCTTAAAGCCTCATGTATTTTGGAAAAGGTAGTAGTAAATTGTACAGTTTTGACCTTTTCAGCTTTCTGTAATTTGATTGGGTGTCTGTTCTTTTTCCTCCACTATTTACAGCTGCAGTGAACTGTGCAGAAGAGGTAGGATGGCTAGCCAGCTGAAATACAGAATATTTAAAAGGTTAAAATGCTGCAACATGCTGGTGCCTTCCACGGAGTATATGGGCATTATAAATTTCACTGTGTTGATCACATAAAGGATTGAGAAATTAAATGACTTCATGAATCATTTTTTTGTGGGACAACAAATGTGACCAAAATGGGGAAAAATGGTATCACTCTGACCCCAGATCTGGGAAGCATATTTTTTTTGTGTGTTTATTATTTCTGCTTCAGCAGTAGATGAAGACACCCTCTGAAGCACAGGATCATTTCACTAGGCACTGAATATCTACAAGTGACACAAAGGCAAGCCCTGCCCCAGAAAGCTTGCAATCAAAGCATCTTGAATCCATTCAACAGGTGACTAAATAGAGGTGGTGACCTTCTTAGGTATAAATATTTCTTTTTTAGTGTACCACAGGGAGATCTTAGGGAAAACACAGTATACTTTGAAAGTAATTCCTTAGCAGATGGAGACAGTAACGTAGAGACATTAATGGCCATGTAATGAGTCCAGAGGGCATCTGAGGGGCAATGTCAAATAATTGGGTACCCAGGCAGTATGCTGAGGAGACTGACAGAAAGCTAGTAGGGCAACAGAAGATCAGCAGAATCTCAGACCAGGATGACAGCTGAGACACTAATAACTAAAATAAAAAATCTTCAGGATTTGGTACTTCCCTTTGTCATCAATAACAAGTCTGGTGAACAGCATTTTGTTCTCTGTAAGCTATTTTTCGGTGGAAAAGACTGCTTAGGGCAAATCTGAAGAAAGCCTTAGGAAAGAAAAAAAAAAAAAAAAAGGAGCAAAGCTTGGCTTCCCAAACTTTAATGTCTTTAGAAACACAACATACACAAAAGTAATTTATTTTGTGTGCAAGGCAAATCCAAAAAGTGATAGGAAAGAGGTTAGGAGTTTAGTCTCATAAATGCCAGCAAGAAGCTTTCTGGCCCTGAGTACACCACTTCTGCAGAGCACTGGCAGCTGGACCTTTGCACTAAGGCTAGAGGAGTGATCTGTACCTCAGCTCCCTGCCCTGACCCCTGTATTCACACATGGCTGAGCACAGGAGGGGCGACACAGGAGCCCTGTAGGTGACAGAGCAAGAAACATATATGGGCAGAAGAAATGATGAATCAACCTGAGTTGCAGACACAAGGGATCCTGGCCTATGCATGCAGAAAGGGAAGCCATTCAGAACTGGGTCTGATTCTGAAAATTTCACATTAGCTCTTGTTTGCCGTACTCTTGTCAGAAATGGAAAGTTTCATCTTGTTCCAGTTACAGCTCTGGATTAAAGTCAGAAGGTTAGGGAGAAAGATGGTTACCACACCAAGATGCTGGGAAAAATTCTTCAGAAGGAAATGCCAGCATTGCTTTTGATGCACCATTTGAAACAAACTCATGATCTTGCGGGATTTATTTTCTGCGGTCATTAAAACTGAATGTTTTCATTGATTCGGAGACGGTCTTCCTGGAGTAGCTGCAGCTGCCGAGACAAACAAGCCCCCATTCTGCTGCGCCGGTCCCCCTGGGAGCTGGGGGTGATTGACAGGGGGCTCTGGCTTGGGCAGGCTTACACCCACAGTACGAGAACCAATGCAAGCATTTCTGACAGTGCAGTCCCTGCAGCTCTTGGGGATGGGGGGTTGGTGCTTTCTCCAGGCGTGGAGAGGTAGAGGAAAAGTGTTTCCAGCCTATCTGTGATGGCTAGGCCATCAACAGAACAGACACCCACATTATGACATACACATATGTACAGCTATACATTTATATAGTCACATGGAGTAATAATTTAATGGTATTTAGGTATAATTGCACCATGTAGATATGAATCATGGCTCTCCCTCTTTGTGGGATTGCAGTCTTTATGCAATCCCACGTTTGGGGACTGTCATGCCAGTCCAAATCCCCAGTCCATCCAGTTCCGTCCCTGCCTGCACTGGGGCTACCTGAGTGGGTTGCCTTGTGACTAAAAGTGCCCAAGGGTGAGACAACCTGGCTGCAGCTTGCTGGGAGGGGGTTAGCAGCGAGGGGATGCCATCAAGGGCAGGTGACAGAAATATAACTGCTATAATGAACTTCAATGTGTTGTGAGGAGACATTGCCAGGAGCTGCACTCCTGAGATATGCTTGTTGTAATTGGAAATTTCCATGCTTTATTTCCACACAGAATCACAGAATGGCTGAGATTGGAAGGGACGTCTGGAGGTCATCCTGCTCAAGCAGGGACACCTACAGCAGGTTGCCCAGGACCACGTCCAGATGGCTTTTGAAGATCTCGAAACAGGGGGATTCCACAACCTCTCTGTGCAACCTATTCCAGCACATTTCACCTTTCAGGTCTTGCTTCAAGAAAACCAATTAAAAATTATACAGCATTCTCCATCATAAGCAGCAATGGTGTTTCATCAAAGCCAGTGTGAGGTTGCGGGCCGGCCGCAGGAGGTTTTTAGGATGCCCTGTGCTCAGCATGAAAGCTCTCTCCTCGCCCTCAGTGCAGGGTGCAAAATGGCGGCGGCCCCTCAGCCGTCTTCTCTCCCCAGGACTGGGCGGTGGGAGAGACACCCCTTTGCCTGTCTCCCTTGGCAAATGGAGCCCGTCCTTGTCCTTGGGCAAGCGAGGAAAGCCACCCTTTGTGAGGGGCAGAGCTGGAGGCAGGCGAAGGAGGCCACTGGGCCAGAGGCAGGACGAGGCAGTGAGGCCCCCGCCAGCCCCCATAACCCACGCCGGGCCGCTTCATTTCCATCCGCTTATCAGATATATTTACTTCTCGGGTATTTCCCTAACCAGAATTGACTGCGCTATAATTGCCTATTTCTTTGGTCCATTGGCTGTTAACCTTGAAGCGCGGCGGGCGGAGGCGGGGAGGCCTCCCTGTCAGGCCTGACCCCGGCCGCGCCGTGGGCTGCCATGACAACGGCGACAGATGTCAGCCAAGCAGCTCGCCCCCCGGACGGGGAAAAATCGATCTCGCGACGGCGCCGCCGAGCGCGGCCGCCGACCTGCCAAGCGTCCCCGGCTCAATCATTTGTTTCATCTAGCGGGGAGAGGAAAACATAAAAGAAATGAAATGAATTTGACCTCTGTCTTTCGAGCGACTCCGGTGCTGCGCTAGAATCCTAGCGAGTGCCTTGTATGAATTTGAAAAAATTACATTAGGAATAACATTTTGAAGTGAAATGACTCTTGTAATGTCAACTCTCCAGAAACATGTTATTTCAAATGTCAGATACGTAGCAGTCATTTGCTATTTTCCGGATGTGTCCGGAGGTTATCTTCACCTCGGGTGCATTTCAGGTAAATTATTATAAAGAAACTGCCTGTGAAGTACACAGCAAGTATCGCCTGTCTCCTCACGGCCCCCCGACGAGGAGACCTCCTTTGCAGCTGCACCAGAGCATCACCACGGCAAGAACATGACAAGCAATGCTTCATATGGACATCTCTCCTTCCCCAGGCACTGCAGCAGGGATGGTGTCCCCCGGTCCCAACAGTGGGTCCCCAAATGGGGGGCATGGGTCCCCCACACTCAGGGTCCCCCCTGCCTCGCACATCTCCTAGTCGTTTGGGGTTTGATCGCTGCATATGCAAATGACCGTACGACCAAACTGTGTAACTCCACGGTAGCATTTGCCAATCTATCAATGTCATCCCGGCAATGTCATGCCTGTGTCTGACAAATAGGGAAAAACCTAAACCCCACGGGATTTGGTTCATGCCTGTCACTGGACAGACCCGCCAGCAGATTGTAAGTGTGGCCCCTCCCAAATCTATAGAGATGGACACATCTCTAAGATAACCTTGTCCTTATAGGAGAAAGGAAAAAAAAAAAAAAGGAAAACAGCATGCCGCTGAAGGTGATTATAGTAAAAAGGATCTCTCAAGATTTTCAATGCGATACGTCTGTCTCTCTGCTGTGGGATATTTTATTGCATTTTTGCCCTCAAGTGAAGCTGACGGGAGCCAGGCTTGCAATTTAAATCAATAAGAAGCCTTTACCATGGCCATAAAATACTTGGCTAAACCTTTGAAGTGGCCACAGTTGAATGCGCAGTGAACACAGCATAAATGTTCCTTAAGATGTATTGTGTCAGACCACTGCTACGGCAGCGCTCAAAGGAAGCGGTACCCTAGCACCGTCTGTGTGCAGCCCAGCCTCCTTGGGTCGTTCGCATTCACCACTTGCATCGCCAAAAATGAGCCCCCATAACTGGCACATCCACACTCCCAGCTTGATGGCTTTCCTGGGATGGGGTCCAGGATCCCAAATCTGCATCCAACACCTTGTGCCAATCACCCATCTTTCTGGGAAGACGCTTGGCTGACAAGATGCTTGTGAGCCTGGAGGTCTCGCTGAGGGACAGCGCTGGCTGCGTGCCCAGGGGTGGTCGGCAGCCCACTGACGTCCGTATAGCCCCGATGAGGTGCAGTCTTTGCAGGATGAATGCTGCCTGTGTGAATGTGTGTCTGTCTGTCTTTTAGCATCCGCATGCACGTATACATCTCTCTATATATCCACAAAAAGCCTTCCATAAAATAAAGCTCTGAAGAATCAAGCCTAGTTTGAATAGCATGAAGCATCTGACTGTTTTATTGTTAACATTTAATACTCACAGTCTGGATATTCAAAGCAAATGTTGACACTTCACCTTTTCTGCAAAAAGCTGTAGAAAAACAAGTAAAGTTTAAATCCATGCCCTAACTTTGTAGTTGTTTTTGACAAGTTCTTGGGATTCTTTAAGAATAAGTCTGTGCTTTTCTCTTCCCTTTTGTAAAGAAACTTTTCACTTAAAGAAAAAGAGGACCAAATGCTACTGTATTATCAGACAAATTATACTTTTAAAACCTGTGGCCCAGTGGCAAGGGAGGAGAAGTGGGAGTGTAGCATTTTAAGGACATAAAAGGCTGGTTCTTCCAGAGACACGAGGAATAAACTCAGAAGCAGCATTACATGCATGTACTACAAAGACCACTGTATGTCCTCCGATCACAGCTCCCCAGCTGCAGAGTCCTGCCCTGTGGGGCCATCCACAGGCTGCCGAACCCTGCCTGGTTTGGGATAAGCGGTCCAGCTGGCTGTGCTGTTCTTTTCCATTCCCTTCAGTGAGGGCTGGATCCAGTCCAGTGAGGTTCAGCTGTTCAGCAAATATGCTAAGAGGGAGAAGGACGGTTTTCATTTTAGTCCTGTCCATTCACGGTTTGGCATTATGCGGCTCCCAGTGTACCTTAGTATTAAAGAGGTAGCAGCAGCAGCACATACGTAAATACTATATGTTCAGCATAAAAAATTGAAAAAGCTTTAATATACATTACCTATAACCATTGTTATTTATAATAAATCCCACGTCTCGTATGTTTAAGTATATTTAGTGTTTTGTTTGTTTTAAAGATAATTTAGGCTCACCATATTTTCAGGTGCCTGAAGTTTGGAACATGCCTCTGATAAATGTTGATTTAACCTGTTTGGGAAGAACATACATGCAACACCAGGAGCATGTCAGTGTTGTCACAAGTGCGTATTAATTGTCAAACACATCCTTCTGTGACAAGTCGTATGTAAGTTCAAGTACCTTTCCATATATCCATTTTGTAAAACATGTGCTGTTCACACAGTGTTCATACTGATGCCATCATTTCTTCTGCACTGAAAAATGTGTGCTGTTTGTTACACACTATTTCAACCTAAAAGTAACTGCAATCTGGTGGCTGCTGTTATGCTCCACTGAGAAGTTTTGCTCAGTTACAACTACTCTGCTCCAGTGAACTTCCGTAAGCGTCTTTTGCCTTTATTCAACCTATGCCCTTCCATTCCTTTAGGCTAAACCTGATTGTCCTGACAACAGGCATCGTAAGTCATGCTTCACTGTCTCTTGCCCTGGATGCATTCAGCAGCAACATGCCCTTGGGTGCAAGTGGAAGAAGCGAAACCCTCAAATTACCTAGATAGGCTCAAATAAATTTCTCCTACTCTAAAGAATACCACCGAAAGCACATTCCAGCTCAGAGTCCTAAACTCTGCATTGCACAAGGATAAACAACACAATGGGGAAATAATCAGGTGAAGGAGGATAAAATGTGATGTGTTTCACTGTATTACACCTGACAGTAAATACTTGTCCTAGCTCACATCCTTCTTACTGGTAAGGCGGTATTGGTTTGGAAATGTGGTTGTGGATTTCAAAAAAATAAAATAAATAAATCTGTCTGTTTCATCCCATTGCTGGATACTCTAGTCCACCCAAGAATTTTTTCAAAAAAAAATACACATCCAGACTCACAGTGAGTTTATCTGTTTATATTTCACTCCCTATCTTATTCCTCTTGTTCCTTGCACTAGACTGGTAATGAAAGGCATTTCTCTCTCATGGCATCTAAGAAGAAGACACATGCAGCTTTCTGATGTGGACACTGAATGCCTCCCTTCATCATACAGACATGTCTGTCCAGAGAGAGACTAAATAAAGGGCTAGATTTTACCATCTCTATGTTTATGAAGTGGGTCTTTAAAATTGGGGAAATAAATTGCCATGACTATGCTATTTCTTCCCAGGATTTTTTTCTGCAAATCCTTCAGACCAAAATCAGACACGATACAAGAACAGAAGGATTCCTGGTGTGCTGTCTGTGCTGGGTAAGCTGCCTCAGTACTGTACACTTCTGGCTCGGAGGCAGTTTTCTGTCATCTTCCTCCACACAGGAGAAATAAAGGACAAAAATGGACTTTTAAAACAGGGAAATGCTGGCTCTTTAATCTGAACTCAAACTTGCAGGTAATGGCTTGGAGTCCCAGCAGGGACACCAGGGAGAGGAAACCTACTGCAGAAGGGACTGTTTCACTTCATTTTAATGTAATGCAACAGTTCTTCAGTTTTTCCTCACACATTTTGCTCACAAACCTCACTGGTTCTTAGGCAGAACAAGCAGCAGAAGAAAATCATGAGGAGCAGTGCTTACTGATTGTGCTACAGCATTTCATGGAAAGGTTTCCTGATAGTCATGACTTGTTATGGCCAGCAGAGCACTCTACAAATAGTCCCCATGAATTAGACATACATCCATCTTATTTATTTGAACAGCATGTAAATGCCCTTTCCCTCCTCAGGTGAAGACAAGGTGAGGTTCTTGGTTCAACTTTCAAGCCATAGCTTTCACTTTTGGATGTACTGTCTGAGAAATGAGCAGCAGACAGGTAGAGGGGCAATGGTCAGAGTCATCTACAGTGGCTGAAGGGCTACTTACACTTTTGGGATATATCTTGTGATCTAAGATACATGTCTAGAAACTGGGATCTTTTCCTAGTATTGGGTCTTGTGGGTATGATCCTCTAAGTGCAGCACATTCACCATCGTGGTCTTTTCACCTCTAAACTAACTACTCTGCTTTCCTGATTCCCCAGCTGTTTGGATCCCTTTTCCTAGACTCTATGTGCAGTGAAACTCTAGCAGCATCCCAGGAGCTGTGCATCAGGAGGGAATGAAGTCCTTAATCCAAAACACTTCAGTGTTAACAAATCACTCCAGAAACAGTACAAATCCTGAACATGGCTCTCCTGCAGTCTGATCCTGAGGCGAGCACAAACCCAAGATTCAGTGAGTTTTCTTCCAGCCTTTCTGCATTTGAGCTCTGTTTTATTCTGTTCATATGCTCCTTCTTTGAGGCTTTCCCATCAAACTCCTCCTTAGGTGTTGTTGGGAGAGGTATTCAAAGACAAAATTCAAAGACAAAATCCAGTAAAATACATTTGTTCCCACAGGAAAGATTTTTTTCGTGGCTGACAGCTTGTTTGTGTCTGCAGTAAAATGTATGCTGTAATCTACAAATGAGTTTGCAGTCCAACATGGGGTGACATTCTTCAGTGAAGGTCACAGCGCTGTAGAGAGGCACTGACACAAAACACGTTTCATAGAACCAAATGGAGTTCACAGTTTGACATAGACATATCCTCAATCTGTCATGCTGTTTTCTGCCTTAACTTGATGGTCAAAGTAGCTGGCCAGGTGTGAGTAGGGGAGTGATCTATGTCTCTTCAATAGCTCCAGTAATTTCCTTGTCCCTTCTCAAACTCTCTCCTATTCCATGATGATGGCAATGCTGGTCTCTTGTACAACCTTCTGATAGATGGAATGACAAGCTATTTCTTTCTCAAGTGAGTCCTAATCTCCTATTATGCCACAAGTACACAGGCTACTGTGATAAAAGCTTACAGTCTATGACACCTGGTCAAAACAATTATTTTGGTAGTTGTTCCCTATGGATTTGGGCTGTGACATGTGAGGTGACTGGACTAATCCCCAGAGCAAAGGGATTCCTAAAATGAAATATGATTCAGAGGGCATTGGCTGGGGTTTGGAGTTAGGTACTTGATTCTTTAGAGTAGTCAGCTCCAGCGTTATCAGCCTTTCCTTGTACTCTTGTACTTACCTTTGAGTTGTGTGGTTTTCTCAGCCCAGGAGCATTTCTGAGCAGGTTTTGCCCATTTTTTTTTTTTATTATTTTTATTTTTTAGGCATGTCCAGCACTTCTCAGGATTTGCTTCTAATCTGTTATCTAATCTATTCTCTTTATTTTTATCTATTATATAATCCATTCTCTTGACACAGAAGGATGGTCGACAAGGTACACAAGCTCCATTTTCAATCTGCTTGTAACAGCCTATTGAGACAGGTTTCTCCTAGGTCATGTTCTTTCTGCCAGGAAAAAAAGAACACTCAAATGACCTGTCCCTTCCCATTAGCCATGGGACAACAAATACAAGCAAAACTTGTGCAGGAAGTTGTCATACCATCTCTGCTACCTGTGTGACACTGTCCCTGCAGAGTACAATTTCTTCACTGACTTTATACAGGAATGTTAGGGCCATTTCACACGACTTACACAAGATAGCATGTATGAGGATTTGTACTCTGAATTTTGACTGTCTTGTTTGGTGGTAAGCAAACAATGATGCAGATGTGGTCATATTTGTGGAGCTAGGATAAGTCAGCCACTCCAGTTCTTGGAGATCTTGACCAGAGATAAACACTGGCATGAAGTCTCTCCATCTGTTCACATTCAGCTTCTGTTCAACAAACCATGCGTAGAAAAATGATCTTGCTTGCCCTGTCAAGGAGCCTATGGCTCTCCATATACATTTCCTTGACTGTTTCTGTTTTTCACACTCTTCCCACAGTGGATAGTTGCCCTTCCAAAGGTTGTCAGGTTTTGTTACTGGGCAAATCGCTAATGCCTGCTCCATGATCCTCTTGCCTCTTCAGTACCCAGACTCTTTTTAGGTGGTGATTAGTACTAGGTCTATATTACTGCATCCAGGAACATATCGAAGTTCATGAGTCTGGATATGTGTTTCACATATACGTGAAAATGGGCTGCATGTTGGTTTCTCTTCTGCTTCCACACTGGTTTTCATGGAAAGAAAAGTTTAGTATGTGGGCGACAAAAAGATGGGTTTATCCTTACCCCTATCTGCTAAATCTAGGTATTGCCTGAATAGCTGGATTTCAGACAGACCCTTTCATAGGACCTCTGGTGTCATACCAAGAAGTATATCATTTATAGATTTACCACCCTGCAAACTCTTATATTCTAGTCTCTAGCTGGTCTCTTTGCCAATCTGACGTAATAGGCCATCTCTCATGATAGTAACTTCCTCCCATTTACGTTCAAGTCAGATAATAGTGGCCCTTTATTCACTTACAATAGATCTAAAATAGTAAAATCGTACTGGCTTCAATATGTTACTTCCAGTTCATCAGCTCAAGATCAAGCCTATTTATTTGATTACTTTTCCTTACACATCAATCCCTCTTGTCCCTTAGATATTTTCGTTACATTTCTGGATATGCTCAGCAGGTACTAAGATGTTACACAGATTTGACCTGAAGGGCTGTTTAGATGGATATGGAAGTTCTGATGGAAAGAAGCACAAGTCTGCTAAGAAATCAGTGAAAGAAAATGAAGGCAAAAAAAAGCTTTTTATTATTTTGTTTTCCCCGTTGGAGCGTATATGAACATTATTTATAACACAGTCTCAGAAGCACTATCCAAGGTCCATGCCTTGATGACTCTGTGACCAAAATAACATTTTTTTCCCCCTACACTTTCCTGGAGGGAGAGTATGTTAGAGGCCGGCTGATCATGAGAATAATATACTCCATACTCTGCTTTCATTTGTCAGTAAAGTGGTGCGGGCTGGTGCAATTACTCTGCATATATCCACTGACCTCTGTGACACTTAGCTAATTCCTTTTTTTCACTACAAAATGCCCACTCCTTGTCCTGTTATCCAGAGACTGCCTTTTAAGCTAGACGGCCAGTATCTTCTGATGATAGCTTCACTTAACATGGAAATATTTTACTGCAAGATTCACATTTAAAACATCATAATTTCTTGCCAGCATGTCATAACAAAAGAAGAAAACCAGACCAAAGCTGGGAGGCTGTTAGGTGTGGTATCTCTGAATTACTTAAGAAAGCCGTTGCTCATGTTCATAAAATAGAAGCTGAAATTATCTTATCTAAGCCATGCCTAGCAGTTGTCCTACAGAGTTATTGATCCTTGGCTGTTCATCTAATGAGCAAACTACACTGTGGACCAGAAGTGGATTTCAGTTTTATGTGTAAGTGCTGTAAATGCTATTTTCAAAGTTAATATATCATTTTTGACATTTTTATAACAGCTTATTTAAAGTGTTATTAATGTTTAGAAATGTGATTCGGGGTTTACTTTATGGGTGTTTGACTTGTTTTAAACCTTCTCTCTTTATCTCTTATCCTCCCTCTCAATATTCAGGCTGCATGTATATAACTTTGGGAGTTGCTTGCCTCATTTGGGGTTTGTCCCTAGTTGTTGTTTTGTTGCTGTTTTGTTTTGTGGTGTTGTGGTTTTTTTCCCCATTAATCTTGCTTGCTCCTTAAGTCACGTCAGCTATCCTAGTGGAACAGTCTATGTCCTAAAGTGTAAGTCTTTGGGAGTTAAAGACATCGACAGGATCAATCTCCAGAATAAAGAAGCTGCAAAAAGCATGTGCTCGGGCAGTGCCCCAGCACAGGATGGGACACACACTGCACCAAAACCCAGAGCACCCCAGGGAGCCATTCTAACCCCACGGCACCCCTCCAAGCCACAGGCCCTCCCCTGTTCCCACCTTGCTCTGGAGGAAGCAATTTTGCTTCTGTCCTGGGTTTCAGGGGAAGGACAACCCCTCCTTTGTTCTGTGGGTGGCCTGGAGCGAGCTCCAGGCTTCTTGACCCACCTCCTCCTCCGGAGAGAAATAAACACACAGAGGGCAGCACACACGCTAGTTTATAGTAGGGGCAGCTGGTGGAGAGCTGTGCTGGGAGGTCTCCTTACACCCTTCAGCTCTTCTGGGTCTCTGTGTTATCTATGCCCTCCTCTTTGCCTTTGATGGGTGCGAGCACAAAGCACAGCCCTGTTCAGCGAGTTGGGCTGGCATCTGCTACAGGGCTGTGTCCTACAGCTGCTGGGGCATGAATCAGAGCAGGACCGTGGGACCTGGCTCCTTGCTTGGACAGCATGACCAGCTTTGCAGGCAGTCCAATACAGTCAGCGTATGCAAGGCTGAGTTTCTCAGATCCAGGAAACGGGAAGGTTGCTTGCTTTATGTCTTGCTTTATGCATCGGCCTGCTGTTGAACCATCTACGGGTGCGCCTGGGTGGGCAGCGTGAAGCAAGGGCTACCCGAGGCATCATGGTAGGGCTCCTGGAGCTGAAAGAAGAGCCTCAGCAGCAAAGGACTGCACTTTCTGTAATTTCAGGGTGCTTGACACAGGCAGCCCTCTGACATATTCCTCCAGGCAAACTCAAGCCTTACAGCACATTCAGGGCATTTTTCAGCAGAGCATGTAAGCATGTGCTTAGTTCTTAATGCGTGGATGGTCCCAGTCAGCTTCAGGCACGTGCTGAAATATGGATGAGGGTTTGAAATGCTTGGTGTCTTGGGGC